>NW_027507789.1:76734897-77334897 GCF_037356315.1 Lithobates pipiens
GTGCTAGCCACCACATCAGCTTGGATTGCAATTATGGGACTCTCCACGTCACTGAGTGTTACTACAGTGCTGGTATGTATAAGACCAGGATGTACTGGGCCGCTGGTGCTCACCAGTTCACCAAAAGGTAGAGCAGCACTAGTATTGGCACTCTGTTGCATACAAGAATCATCATACGATTGTACCACCTCAGTACCCTGGGCACGGGGTCGAGTATGCCTGCCCTTAGCAGGGACCTCTTCTCCATCGCCTGAGCTATCTCTCAGGGTGCAACTGCTCTCTACATGTTCATATTCTGAGCCTTCTGTCAGTGAGGCTTCCCCCATCGCTCTCATCTGACATGCTCAGAATCCTGTAGGCCTCTTCACTAGTGTACCTTTCGTTTGACATTTTGGCAACTAACTTTACAGGTACCTAGTGCAACTCATAGGTAAAAGAGCACTTGGCTGTCAGGGACGGCTTGAACCGCTAGGAAAAAAATGTACCTGCTAGTGCTAGCAGAGATCAGGCCTGATCTTGGTAACTCTGCAGTTTTGTATGTATCAGAAGTGATGGTGATCTACTGAAACTGCACTTGTTTGGGGGTTGAGGGGCTGGCACGTGTCAGGGCTGATCCTACTAATGCTGCATTTTTGGGGACTCTATACTTTTGGGGATGCTGTTATAATTCTGATCAAAGATATTGATCAGTTTAGACACTATACTAATAATGGAGGTTTATATTGTGTCTACAGTAGTGTTACTGACAGGGTTAAAATGTATTAGTGAGTATGTAGCAGGCAAACTGAGGCTATCTGGTATTCCTTGTGACACTAATAAAGTGACCCAAAAAAAACTATACACTGTACTAATTGCACTGTGACGGGGCAGTGAAAGGGATAACTGGGGGCATTCGGGGGGGGGGGGGGGCAGTTAAAAAGTTATGTTGCAGACTAAAGCCACGTACACACGGGCGGACTGTCTGGCCAACTTAGACCTGCACAGAGCAGGGCCCAACATAACAAAGGCTACCATCAGTAACACACTACGCCTCCAGGGACTCAGATCCTGCAGTGCCAGACGTTTCCCCCTGCTTAAGCCAGTACATGTCTGGGCCCATCTGAGGTTTTCTAGAGAGCATTTGGATGATCCAGAAGAGGATTGGGAGAATGTCATATGGTCAGATGAAACCAAAGTAGAACGGTTTGGTAGAAACACAACTCAAAATAACACCATACCTACTGTGAAGCATGGGGGTGGCAACATCATGCTTTGGGGCTGTTTCTCTTCAAAGGGAACAGGACGACTGATCCATGTACATGAAAGAATGAATGGGACCATGTATCGTGAGATTTTGAGTGCAAACCTACTCCCATCAGCAAGGTCATTGAAGATGAAACGTGGCTGGGTCTTTTAGCCTGACAATGATCCCAAACACACCGCAATGCAGGAGTGGCTTCGTAAGAAGCATTTCAAGGTCCTGGAGTGGCCTAGCCAGTCTCCAGATCTCAACCCCATAGAAAACCTTTGGAGGGAGTTGAAAGTCTGTGTAACCCAGCGATAGCCCAAAAACATCACTGCTCTAGAGCTCTGCATGGAGGAATGGACCAACATACCAGCAACAGTGTGTGACAACCTTGTGAAGACTTGCAGAAAATGTTTGACCTCTGTCCTTGCCAACAAAGGATTTATATAACAAAGTATTGATGAACTTTTCATATTGACCAAATACTTATTTTCCACCATAATTTGCAATAAATTCTTTTGAAAATCAGACTGATTGTCTGGATTTGTTTCCACATTTTGTCTCTCATAGTTGAGGTATACCTAAGATGAGAGGGGCCTGTAAATTGTCATAATAAGTGGGAGAACTTGCACAATTGGTGGCTGACAAAATACTTTTTTGCCCCACTGTGCGTGTGTGTGTGTGTATATTAGATAGTAGTCAGGTAGAGGTCGACCGATTATGGGTTTTTCTCTGGCTGATGCCGATATTTAGAAATCGTGGTGGCCGATTTATATACTGCCGTGTGGTGTGTGTTTTTTTTTTTTTTTTTTTTTTTTTTTTTTTTTTTTTTCACCGTTCTAAGTGATTTTCTAGCAGAAAATACAGGATCTTTTACTTGTAAGCAACAAGTGTCAGAAAAGATTTAGTATTTAAATGGTTAAACTGAGAACTCCTACACAGAGTACAGTTCATTCATAAGTGTAAACATTGTATCTCTTTGCTCTTTTCTTGGCAGACTGCCCAGAGAAGAAACAAGTCACTTCACTGAAGACTCAGGCAACTTGCATTGACTTCTATTAAAGAAGTCATTTGCAAGTCAGCTGAAGATATAATGGCCTTTTTATCAGCACAATCAGCTGATGCCGACTAATTAAACGCCAAATATCGGCCGATATATATCGGTCGACCTCTAGAGTCAGGACCATGGTTGCAGGCTTGCAAGGGAGAACCCAGAAAGTGCAGCTGTGCACTGGAGTATCCAGAGAGTGGAGGCTGCATGGTGAAAGCCAGAGCCCCAAGTAGGAGGTCGCTGACAGTAGTCAGGAGAGCTCCGTGTGGGAGCCTGAGCAGTGGTGCGTCTGCTGCTGAAGAGAGCCAGGTGGCTTATTTTTGTTTGCAATGCTGCATGTGTTAGCTAGTAGGCTGAATATTCCTTTATTTGTTGCTGGCGGTGAAAACCCCCTGCAAGGGATACCACTTATGTTTTCATTTATGGAACTTTGATTTTCTTTAACCACTTAACAACTGGCCCATAGCAGATTAACGGCTTCAGGGCGGTTGTTTAACTCTGAGAGGTTGTTAATTAACGGCCTACCCAGAATTTCGCTCTTGCGCGCCCCCTGGGGCGCGCACTCGAGAGCATCCGTGACCGCCGGGTCCACATCGCGGCCGTTTACAACGTGATCGCTCTGTCAAATGACAGAGCGATCACTTCTAAACAAACCGGCGTCATGTTATGATGCCGGTTCCTCCCTCCCCTCTCTGTACCAATCGGTACAGCGGAGGGGGAAGAGATCGGTGTCAGCAGCGCTGTGGGCTGCATCTGCAGTGCCCACAGTGCTGCTCACCGAAAATTAACCCCACAATACTCTGCCATACCCTGCCAATACTCTGCAATACCCTGCCATTTTTTTATTTTATTTTTTTATTTTATTTTTTATTTATTATTTTTATTTCAGGCTTCCCGGCCTAGAGGTGAGATATGGGGTCAATAAGACGACCCCACATCTCACTGTAAAGAGGACCTGTCATGCCATATTCCTATTACAAGGGATGTTTACATACCCTGTAATAGGAATAAAAGTGATCAAAAAATGGATTAAAGTAAAATGAACAATAAGAAAAAAATAATTTAAAGCGCCCCTGTCCCCATTAGCTCGCAGGCAGAAGCGAGCTATATGTAAGTCCTGCCCACATACGAAAACAATGTTCAAACCACACATGTGAGGTATCGCTGCGAACGTTAGAGCAAGAGCAATAATTATGGCCCTAGACCTCCTCTGTAACTCAAAACATGTAACCAGTAAAAAAATTGAAAGCGTCGCCTATGGGGATTTTTAAGTAGGAATGTTTTGGCGCCATTCCATGAGCATGTGCAATTTTGAAGGGCGACATGTTGGGTATCCATTTACTTGGCGTAACTTCATCTTTCACATTATACAAAAACATTGGGCTAACTTTACTGTGTTTTTTTTTGTTTTTTTTAAATGTGTTTGAAAAATTGCTGCGCAAATACCGTGCGTGATAAAAAAGTTGCAACGACCACCATTGTTTTTTTCTAGGGTCTTTGCTAAAAAAAAAAAAAATAATGTTTTGGGGTTCTATGTAATTTTCTAGCAAATAAATGATTTTTACATGTAGGGGAGAAATGTCAGAATTGTCCAGGGTGCTCCAGAACGCTTGATGGTGCTCCCTGCATGTTGGGCCTCTGTATGTGGCCAGGCTGTGTAAAAGTCTCACACGTGGTATCGCCATACTTGGGAGTAATAGCAGAATGTGTTTTGGGGTGTAACTTGTGGTATGCATATGCTGTGTGTGATAAATAACCTGATGATGATAATATGACAATTTTTTATGGAAAAAAAAAAAAAGGAAAAAAAATCTTGATTTTTGCAAAGAATTGTAGGAAAAATTTACAACTTAAAACCCTTTTACTAAATACCTTGAAATGTCTTCTTTCCAAAAAGGGGTCATTTGGGGGGTATTTGTACTTTTCTGGCATGTTGGTCTCAAGAATTGAAATAGGTCGTCAGTACTTCAGGTGTGATCAATTTTCAGATATTGGCACCATAGCTTGTGCACTCTATATAACTTTCACAAAGACCAAATAATATAAACCAATTTGTACTTATTTTTACCAAAGATATGTAGCAGTATAAATTGTGGCCAACATTTTATGAAGAAAAACTACTAATCTGCTAAATTTTATAACAGAAACTAAGAAATTCTTCTTTTTTTTTTTTTTTTTTTTTTTACAGAATTTTCTGTTTTTTTTTTTTTTTTTTTTTATAGCACAAAAAAAAAAACAGCGGTGATTAAATACCACCAAAAAGCTCTCTTTGTGTGAAAAAAAGGACAAAGTTCATATGGGTACAGTGTTGCATGACTGAGTAATTGTCATTCAAAACGTGAGAGCACCGAAAGCTGAAAATTGGTCTGGTTATTAAGGGTGTTTAAGTGCCCAGTGGTCAAGTGGTTAATAAAAGTGGCCCAAAAAGCCCTGAAAAGCAATCATTGGTGTGGAATGTTCTTGCTAGTGGGTACTACACTTGAGCTAAACAACCCCCAAACCACACACACACACACACACACACACACAAAAAGAGGTTGGACCTTAAACTACGTAGAAGGTTCTTTACTGTTAGAGCGGCAAAGATGTGGAATTTCCTTCCACAGACGGCGGTCTCAGCGGGGAGCATCGATAGTGTCAAAAAACGTAGATAAGCACCTGAATGACCGCAACATACAGGGATATACAATGCAATACTGACCTAAATGTAATACTGACATGGAGTGGCAGAGAAGTATAGAAAAAATAGATTGGCAAAGTGACAGACTAACCACTTGCCCACCGCCCAGTTTTATTGCTACAGGACAGCAGCTGTTCACAGGATCACACAAACACGCATTATACACACTGTAACCTCTCCCTCTCGTATCAGCAAGTGGTTAATCTGTTGCTTTGCCAATCTACTTTTCTGTCAGTATTACATTGTATATCCCTGTATGTTGCGGTCGTTCAGGTGCTTATCTAAGAGTTTTTTGACACTATTGATGCTCCCCGCTGAGACCGCCGCCTGTGGAAGGAAATTCCACATCTTTGCCGCTCTAACAGTAAAGAACCCTCTACGTAGTTTAAGGTTACCCTCTTTTCTTCTAATTATAATCAGTGGCCACATGTCTTGCTAAACTCCCTTCTGCAAAAAGTTTTTTTCCCCTTTGTAGGGTCACCATTATGGTATTTATACATTGAAATCGTATTCCCCCTCAAACGTCTCTTCTCCAGAGAGAATAAGTTCAGTGCTCGCAACCTTTCCTCATAACTAATATCCTCCAGAACCTTTATTAGCTTAGTTGCCCTTCGCTCCATTTCCAGTACATCCTTCCTTAGGACTGGTGCCCAGAACTGGACAGCATACTCCAGAAGTGGCTGGACCAGAGTCTTGTAGACCCGGAGAATTATTGTTTTTATCTCTGGAGTTGATCCCCTTTTTAATGCATGCCAATATTCTGTTTGCTTTGTTAGCAGCAACTTGACATTGCATACCATTGCTGAGCCTATCATCTACTAGGAAATCCAGGTCCTTTTCCATTCTAGATTCCCCCAGAGGTTCTCCCCCAGTGTATGGATTGCATTCATATTTTTGCCACCCAAATGCATTATTTGACATTTTTATACATTAAACCTCATTTGCCATGTATTTGCCCACCTGCTCTTTTTGTAAGGTTTCCACATCCTACGGAGAAGTTATTGCCCTGCTTAGCTTGGTATCATCCACAAATACAAAGCTTGAACTATTTATCCCATCCTCCAGGTTGTTTATGAACAAAATAAATAGGATTGGTCCCAGCACAGAACCCTGTGGGACCCCACTACCCACCTCTGACCATTCTGAGTACTCCACATTTATCACCACCCTCTGAAATCTCGCCCTTGTAGCCAGTTTTCATTCCATGTACTCACCCTATGGTCCATGCCAATGGACCTTATTTTGTACAGCAGGCATGTCCAAAGTCCGGCCCGCGGGCCAATCGCGGTCCGGTTTTGAACAGCCCGCCTGATTATTTAAACATGTATATCTTTTGTGGCCCCCGGCGATCTCCTAGCGCCGGGGCCACAAAACATATATAGTCCGGCTGCCTCGGAGGGAGGAGGCGGGACGAGTGCCGTGCACACAGGAGGAGAATTTCCTGTTTACACGGCAGCCTCTGTAATAGGAAGTCCCGTCTCTGCCATTGGACGACTGTGCTGTCCATCAAAGGAGGCGGGACTTTCTCTTAAAGAGGCCGCTGTGTAAACAGGAGATTCTCCTGTAAGATGTATTTAGCGCTCGTCCTGCCCTCCATGGCTGCACTGATGGTAATGGTGGCTGCATTCCTGGCAATTGCAATTGTGGAGCTGCATTCCTGGCAATGGTGGCTGCATTCCTGGCAATGGTGGCTGCATTCCTGGCAATGGTGGCTGCATTCCTGGCAATGGTGGGTGAAATTCCTGGCAATGGTGGGTGAAATTCCTGGCAATGGTGGGTGAAATTCCCGGCAATGGTGGCTGCATTCCTGGCAAGGGTGGGTGAAATTCCCGGCAATGGTGGGTGAATCCCTGGAAATGGTGGCAGCATTCCTGGCAATGGTGGCAGCATTCCTGGCAATGGTGGCAGCATTCCCGGTAATGGTGGCTGCATTCCCGGCAATGGTGAGTGAATTCCCGGCAATGGTGAGTGAATTCCCGGCAATGGTGAGTGAATTCCCGGCAATGGTGAGTGAGTTCCCGACAATGGTGGGTGCGTTCCCGACAATGGTGGGTGCGTTCCCGACAATGGTGGGTGCGTTCCCGACAATGGTGGGTGCGTTCCCGGCAATGGTGGGTGCGTTCCCGGCAATGGTGGGTGCGTTCCCGGCAATGGTGGGTGCGTTCCCGGCAATGGTGGCAGCATTCCTGGCAATGGTGGCTGCTTTCCTGGCAATGGTGGCTGCTTTCCTGGCAATGGTGGCTGCATTCCTGGCAATGGTGGCTGCATTCCTGGCAATGGTGGCTGCATTCCTGGCAATGGCGGGTGAATCCCTGGCAATGGTGGTTGCATTCCTGGCAATAATGGGTGAATCCCTGGAAATGGTGGCAGCATTCCCGGCAATGGTGGCAGCATTCCCGGCAATGGTGGCAGCATTCCCGGCAATGGTGGCTGCATTCCCGGCAATGGCAAGTGAATTCCTGGCAATGGCAAGTGAATTCCTGGCAATGGCGGGTGCATTCCCGGCAATGGTGGCAGCATTGCCGGCAATGGTGGCAGCATTGCCGGCAATGGTGGCAGCATTGCCGGCAATGGTGGCAGCATTGCCGGCAATGGTGGCAGCATTGCCGGCAATGGTGGCAGCATTGCTGGCAATGGTGGCAGCATTGCTGGCAATGGTGAGTGCATCCCTGGCAATGGTGGGTGCAACCCTGGCAATGGTGGGCACTGCATTCCTAGCAACGGTGGGTCTGCAGATGGACACTGACCCTTATTTTGCTTCACAGTTCTTTATTTAAAATTGTAAGTTTTTTTTTTTCCTGAAGCTTCCCTGAAGTGATGGTGCATGTTATACGCCAATAAATACGCTGTATCCAAATAATACACTTGAGTTCAAACATTCACCACACACAGCCACAAAGGCAAGAGAATTCTTGTGGGGAAGTGTATTAGTGCTCAGACGAACACACTTAGAGCGAATTTTAATGGTTCAAAGAATGTCAGGCAAAATGGTCGGCCCTCGTGCATGTTCACTTCATCAAATCTGGCCCTCTTTGTAAAAAGTTTGGACATCCCTGATTTAAAGGAATTGACATCACTGAGGCCAGGTGGCACCATGGCATTTAGTCTTTCAATCCAAAGGGCTTCCCTTTGTAATATTGTTTTATCACAGTTACCTCCCCTGACATTAGGGGGGGTACCATTTCCAGTGCCATAAATTTGACCGCTTGAAGGTTAAATTGGTGATATAGGCGAATAGTCGTCAGTTTACCATTGGTAGAATGGTAAACATGGTCACCCACTCTGTCTGAACTCTGACTGTTTTGACCACCAACCAAATGCAGAGCATCAAATATACATCATCAGTGGTACCACAGTGAGCCGAAATATGAGGGGTATAGAGCTCTCCATTTGGGAGCGCAACAAAAGTGCCAGGCAAAATCCAGGGGCATACAGGACATTGGCCACAGGGGAAGGTTGCCCTGTGATTCAAGGGGCCTGTAGTGTCAGCTCTATAATGAGTGCTCGTTAAACAGTCTCAGAGTTCTAGAGTTCTGCAGATCAGCTGGAAGTAAAGATGGCCAAGAAGTTAGAGGTGTTTTTAAACTAGGCAATGGGGGGGGGGGAGCGCAGAGGTAGAGATAGTCAGCGTGGAACATATTCCACAGGGGATTATTGGGGGCATCAGTGGTAGGTTGACTAGAGCACATAAACCCAAGGTAAGTATAGTAACAAGTCCTAGTTGCAAACTCGGAACACCTAATGAGAGGATAGTATGCGACCGGTCTAAAGTACTTGGCAAGTTCACTAATGCCAGAAGCCTGGCGAACAAGATGGGTGACCTAGAGATATTGTTGCACAAAAAGGATTTGGATTTTGTGGGAATTTCAGAGACCTGGGTCAACAGCTCTCAAGATTGGCTGGCAATCATTCAAGGGTATACCCTTTATTGCAGGATTAAAGATGGTTAAAAAGGGGGAGGGGTATGCCTATATATCAAGAATAATGTACAAGTAAATGTGAGATATGACATCACTAAGATGGCTAGGGAGGAGGTGGCATCCTTATGGGTAGAGCTCCAAAGGGATGAAGCCAAGGGAAAAATATTACTAGGAGTATGCTATAGGCCCCCTAACCTGAGACAGGAGGGGGAGATGGATCTCCTGTCACAAGTTGGATTAGCAGCAAGGATGGGAAGTGTTATCATAATGGGGGATTTTAATTATCACCTGGCAGTAAAAAGGGTCGCTGGTTCAAATCCCAACCACGACACTACCTGCCTGGAGTTTGCTTGTTCTCCCTGTGCCCGAGTGTGTTTCCTCTGGGTACTCCAGTTTCCTCCCACACTCCAAAGACATGCTAGTAGGTTAATTGGCTTCTGTTTAAATTGGCCCTAGTATATGAATGGGGACCCTGGATTCTGGGCTCCTTGAGGGTAGGGACCGATGTGAGTGTGCAATATACAGGGATGGGGCAATTGTAGACAACTCACTCAGGTTGAACTGGATGGACTGGTTCAACCTTACTATGTAACCCCCGATTCCCTTGTGAAGGCTGAGGAGAAGAATAAATTCAATACCTTCACCATCTCCCCATCCTTTGTAACCAGATGTCCTTCCTAATTCTTTACGGGGCCAATATTTTCTGTCCTCCTTTTTTACTGTTTACATTGTTAAAGCATTTATAGGGATTTTTTTTTTTGCTCTCCTCTGCGATGTGTTTTCATGTTCTATCTTAGCCGCCCTAATTGCACCCTTACATTTCTTGTTGCATTCTTTATAAAGTCTGAATGCTGATAATGAGCCCTCAACCTGTATTTTTTTTTTGAAGGCTTTTGCCTTTGCTTTTCTATGCATTTTTACATTGGAGTTAAGCCATCCAGGACTTTTATTCGCTCTTTTTTCAGTTTATTACCCAATGGGATGCATTGGCTAATGCCCTTATTTAAATGCCCTTTATTGCTCTTAAAGCAAACCCACCTTTCCTCAGTGTTCTTTGTTCCTAAGATTTTATCCCAACTCGTGCCTTTTAACAAGATTTGTCGTTTAGTGGTGTTGGCTCTTTTGAAATTCATTGGCTTTGTATTCCCCTTATGTTTCCCATTTCGATTTATACTGAAGCCAATTGACCTATTATCACGGTTTCCTAAACTCCCCCATATTTCCACATCCGTGATCAGGTCCATATTGTTGGTAATCAGTAGATCCAGGAACGCTTTATTTCTAGTTGGTGCATCTACCAGGAAGCATCTCCATGGTTAACATTAGACTTGGGAAACCTAACATTAATAAATCACCGGGATCAGATGGCTTGCATCCGAGGGTACTTCGAGAACTCAGTCAAGTAATTGCCAGCCCATAGTTCCTAAGTTTTACTGACAGTCTACTGGCTGGAAGTTCCAGGTGATTGGCAAAAAGCCAATGTAGCACCAATAATTTAAAAAGGGCCCAAAATAGATCCCTGGGAACTACAGACCAGTTAGCTTAACATCAATAGTATGCAAGCTTTTAGAGGGGATGATAAAGGGACTATGGACATATGAGTGCTAGCCGATTGGATGTGGATGCCCCTTCCCCCTGAGCTGGGCACATTTTAGCGTGACGTTATTGTACATCCTTGGCAGTGCTGCGGGCCATTTTTATCACTGCTCTTCTTTACAGTGTGACTTTTGGCTCTATCTGCCAATACATATTTTTCACTTGCTCACTACACATTTCTCTGTGCAGTTTCAGGCAATTATGAATTCTGCCCTCTTCTTTGTGAGCTTATGGTGGTTTGTCACTTTTGGTTTTCACCTTATTTCACAATATGCACAACTTTTGGGGTGGTTAGTCTGGTCTAATTTCAGTCTTCTACCCACCTTCTTTTCTCCCTTCTATTAGTCTGTTCACTAGCCTCCCTTTCCCATATTTCACTAACAATATTCTATTTTCGTCAGCATTCTGGGCTAACTCCCACTATGCCCGTTTTGGTAGAGTGAACCCCACCCACCAGGTTAAAAAATTTATTTCATGGCCCGGATGCCAGTTTTGGATGTCGCCTCAGCTCCCCAAGGGGATACTAATATACACCTCAAAGTGCCTCCGATTCTTATTACCGTTACTATCTACTACTATATATTTTACTTGTCATCCTTAGGCAAGAGTGGTTAGGCCCATTGTTATGCTCCCCCTTTTCCTAGGTTTATAATCAATTACCATTGATTATTGCTATTAATATATTACCTATCACAGGTGTGGTCAATATACAGCTACTCCTGATGAGTAGAGACAATCCACAAAACGTGCCAAGCTTTCTACCAGTAGATGCCATGCCCACTAGCCATGATTTTATTTTGGGTCTGATCTATTTCAAGCATTTATTCATTTTATTGGTTACTACTCTATACACAGTTTGGAATGTACTGTTGGTTTATTATTATTATATGTATTAACATTATTGTACTATGAATTTTACTGTGCTATGCGATTATTATACTGTTTTATTTTGTTTATATTATCTTATTAATATACCCACTGTACTACCTTCCAGTGTGTTTTTTCAATAAATTAGTAATTTAATATATTATATTGATTGAATATACCCCAAGTATCTTGTTTCATATAAAGTCCTGTTGTCCCCTTCTGCCCCCTTTCCCATCTCTTTAGTAAACCAATCTATTAACCTTCTATGAGGAGGCAAGTTGTAATCTAGATAAAGGCCCGTAGACGCTGTGTATCTGGGATTTTGCAAAGGCATTTGACACAGTTCTCCATAAACGCTTACTGTACAACAGGGATGTCCAAACTTTTTACAAAGAGGGCCAGATTTGATGAAGTGAACATGCACGAGGGCCGACCATTTTGCCTGACATTCTTTGAACCATTCAAATTCACTCTAAGTGTGTTCGTCTGAGCACTAATACACTTCCCCACAAGAATTCTCTCTTGCCTTTGTGGCTGTGTGTGGTGAATGTTTGAACTCAAGTGTATTATTTGGATACAGCGTATTTATTGGCGTATAACACGCACCATCACTTCAGGGAAGCTTCAGGAAAAAAAAACTTACAATTTTAAATAAAGAACTGTGAAGCAAAATAAGGGTCAGTGTCCATCTGCAGACCCACCATTGCTAGGAATGCAGTGCCCACCATTGCCAGGGTTGCACCCACCATTGCCAGGAATGCACCCACCATTGCCAGGAATGCACCCACCATTGCCAGGAATTCCCTCACCATTGCCGGGAATGCTGCCAACATTGCCGGGAATGCTGCCAACATTGCCGGGAATGCACCCACCATTGCCAGGGATTCACCCGCCATTGCCAGGAATGCAGCCACCATTGCCAGGAATTCACTTGCCATTGCCAGGAATGCAGCCACCATTGCTGGGAATGCAGCCACCATTGCTGGGAATGCAGCCACCATTGCTGGGAATGCAGCCACCATTGCCGGGAACTCACTCACCATTGCCGGGAACTCACTCACCATTGCCGGGAACTCACTCACCATTGCCGGGAACTCACTCACCATTGCCGGGAACTCACTCACCATTGCCGGGAATTCACTCACCATTGCCGGGAATTCACTCACCATTGCCGGGAATTCACTCACCATTGCCGGGAATTCACTCACCATTGCCGGGAATTCACTCACCATTGCCGGGAATTCACTCACCATTGCCAGGAATGCTGCCACCATTGCCAGGGATTCACCCACCATTGCCAGGGATTCACCCGCCATTACCGGGAATGCAGCCGCCATTTCCAGGAATGCAGCCGCCATTTCCAGGAATGCAGCCGCCATTGCCAGGAATGCAGCCGCCATTGCCGGGAATTCACTCGCCATTGCCGGGAATGCTGCCACCATTGCCAGGAATTCACTCGCCATTGCCGGGAATGCTGCCACCATTGCCAGGAATGCAGCCACCATTGCCAGGGATTCACCTGCCATTGCCGGGAATTCATTCACCATTGCCGGGAATGCTGCCACCATTGCCGGGAATGCTGCCACCATTGCCAGGAATGCTGCCACCATTGCCAGGAATGCAGCCACCATTGCCAGGAATGCAGCCACCATTGCCAGGAATGCAGCCACCATTGCCAGGAATGCAGCCACCATTGCCGGGAATTTCACCCATTATTGCCAGGAATGCAACCACCATTGCCAGGGATTCACCCGCCATTGCCAGGAATGCAGCCACCATTGCCAGGAATGCAGCCACCATTGCCAGGAATTCACTCGCCATTGCCGGGAATGCTGCCACCATTGCCGGGAACGCAGCCACCATTGCCGGGAACGCAGCCACCATTGCCGGGAACGCACCCACCATTGCCAGGAATGCACCCACCATTGCCGGGAATGCACCCACCATTGCCAGGAATGCACCCACCATTGCCGGGAATTCACTCACCGTTGCCGGGAATTCACTCACCGTTGCCGGGAATTCACTCACCATTGCCGGGAATTCACTCACCATTGCCGGGAATTCACTCACCATTGCCGGGAATGCTGCCACCATTGCCGGGAATGCTGCCACCATTGCCGGGAATGCTGCCACCATTGCCGGGAATTTCACCCACCATTGCCGGGAATTTCACCCACCATTGCCGGGAATTTCACCCACCATTGCCGGGAATTTCACCCACCATTGCCGGGAATTTCACCCACCATTGCCAGGAATGCAGCCACCATTGCCGGGAATTTCACCCACCATTGCCAGGAATTTCACCCACCATTGCCAGGAATGCAGCCACCATTGCTAGGAATGCAGCTCCACAATTGCAATTGCCAGGAATGCAGCCACCATTACCATCAGTGCAGCCATGGAGGGCAGGACGAGCGCTAAAGACATCCTACAGGAGAATCTCCTGTTTACACAGCGGCCTCTTTAAGAGAAAGTCCCGCCTCCTTTGATGGACAGCACAGTCGTCCAATGGCAGAGACGGGACTTCCTATTACAGAGGCTGCCGTGTAAACAGGAAATTCTCCTCCTGTGTGCACGGCCCTCGTCCCGCCTCCTCCCTCCGAGGCAGCCGGACTATATATCTTTTGTGGCCCCGGCGCTAGGAGATCGCCGGGGACCACAAAAGATATATATATGTTTAAATAATCAGGCGGGCCGTTCAAAACCGGACCGCGGGCCGCGATTGGCCCGCGGGCCGGACTTTGGACATGCCTGCTCTAAGCTGACTTCCAGTGCTGCTTTTGAAAGTGGGTTGTACTCAGTTGTTTGCAGGAGCTGAATCTTGTTGCTGAGGCTCTGTTGTATGAGAGAAGGTAGCAGATGAAGGAGGCAAGCTGCCGGCGCCATTTTTTGCCATGCTTCCTTGAGTTTGTGATCTGAGAGGGTATAGAGAACGGGACTTCTGGTGGCTCCCACGTCTCCCCTTCTGCGAATTAGGCATGCACAAGGTCTTATCTTCAGGGGTGAGTATAAAAGGAGCGTTTTTAGGTGTTTATTGCCCCGGGATAGTGGCTGAAAGCCCCGTGGATGCCGGAGCTCTCCTCAAATGCGGCCGCTCCGTTCCATGCCACGCATGCGACCCCCACCTGGTGGTTTTTATAACCTCTCCTCTAAGCATGGCTCTACCCCAGGCCCGATCTGGGAACCCTATATTAACCACTACAATACAGGGCGCTTTCGCCCCCTTCCTTCCCAGCCCAATTTTCAGCTTTCATCGCTCTCGCACTTTCAATGACAATTGCGCGGTCATGCTACACTGTACCCAAATAAATTTTTTATCATTTTGTTCATACAAATAGAGCTTTATTTTGGTGGTATTTATTTACGACTCCGTTTTTTTATTTTTTGCGATATAAGCGCAAAAAGCGAAAATTTGGAAAAAAAAACTATTTTCTTTTTTCTATTTTAAAAGAAATCCAATAAAATCAAATTTTGTCATAAATTTAAGCCAAAATGTATTCTGCTACATGTCTTTGGTAAAAAAAAAAATTCCGTTAAGTGTATAATAATTGGTTTGTGTGGTCACGGACATATGTACGCAAATGATCATGTACAAATGTGTGCAGGTGATCACATACATATGTGTGCAGATAATCATTGGAACATGTGATTTTAGTGGGACATATGTGGGGGACATGTGTTTTTTTTTTTATTTGGGGACATGTGTGGTGACGTGTATTGTGGTGACGTGTGTTTACACTGTAGGTTTATACTAGACTGGTGATCAGTTAGTAAAAAGCTGTAAAAACAGCTCACGCTCACTGATCACCAGCCGGCTGCAACCAGGCACGATCCCCCTCCTTCTGAAGGACTTTCCTGAACGTCCAGTCAGGAGGCGGCTCCCACCCGGCTGTATATGTACATTGGCCGGGTGGGAAGTGGTTAACCTGTGCACTGCAAGCCAGCGGTGCTCATCAACCATTGTGTGTTTGGCTTCCTGTTTCTTGCTTGCCGTGTGCTCTACGTTTTGTCTCTGTTACCGACTTTGGCGTGTTCTCAGTGATTCCTGTCTGCTTGTGACCTTGACCTTTTGGCATGTCCCCAACCATCCCTGTCTGCCTGTGACCCTGAACCTTTGGCGTGTACTCTGTTGTTCCTTTCTGCTAGTTGCCCTGACCTCTGCCTTATCCCCTTACTATCCTTGTTGTCCCAGCCTGCTGCTTCCTTCTCCTTTAGTCTACTGTGAGTGTGAGCTGTGAGACCCTAGGGGCCACGACCTGGAGCCAGACTGCAGCGAAGTCCATCCTCACCACTGGAGGCTCTGACGAACACCTGCTGGCTCTTAAACTCTGCGCCCTGGCGAATCTATGCTCCAGCTCCCATTGGGATCTGTGTTAGTGATGCTGTAGACCTGTGTCCTGAATCTCCATGGGTAAAATCCGCAGCAATCCTAAGGTCCACTACCTAGCGGTGCACTTCTGACTCCTACGGAGTGCATCTGTCACCTGGTCTCAGGTGACCTGCCACCAATCAATATTGGGTGTGAAGTAGCGGTACAGGCAAGTAAAAAAGTTTACTAGTATGATTTTGTTTTTTCGGTTGGCCTTGCAATGACAAATTTGCAAAATGGTTAAAAAAAATGCTTTAAGCATTGTAAACTTTAAAGTCAATCTATGTGACTAGCTTTTTGTTAGACAGCATTCCAATATAATTTTAGAAGAGCTTAGACCTCTTGACATGAGTAACGATCTCTCTCATCAACAGGCATGCAGCACGTCACAGGTGACTCCAGTTATTGCAGCTAAACATCCATTTAAAGTGGATTTAAAGGCTGGGAAACTGTACCCATGGTGTAGCTGTGGCCACAGCAAGAAACAGGTAACTGTATAGCACTTCTCAACTCCTACTATTACCCATTTATTAATTTATGAAAAATCAATCTTAAAGTGAGCTGTTGCCCACAGCACTCAACCAGGTCACAGTGAGGGCTTGTTCACACTTTGCTTTTCTTGTACATTGCAATAACACACAAGTTAAGGTGGTTGTAAACTTCAGACATGAAATATAACTAAGCATATCACTCAACAGTGTGTACTTGTCTTTTCCAATAATCTTTATTGGTTTATTTTCAAGAAAATAATACAAAATTTCACATATTGCACTAGGTTGTTCGGTACAGATCGTTGTCAGTACAACAAAGAACAATCCATAAAAATAGAGGTATTAAAGAATAAAAGTGTTGCACTGTCACATTTGTGCATATATCTCCACAAATAACGTGATAAATAATAAAAATCCTCAATGAAAAGGAATAATGAGGACTTTTATTATTTATCACGTTATTTGTGGAGAAAAGATGTGACAGCGTGACACTTTTTAATTCTTTATTGCTGTATACCAGGGATGTCCAAACTTTTTACAAAGAGGGCCAGATTTGATGAAATGAACATGCACGAGGGCCGACCATTTTGCCTGACATTCTTTGAACCATTCAAATTCGCTCTAAGTGTGTTCGTCTGAGCACTAATACACTTCCCCACAAGAATTCTCTTGCCTTTGTGGCTGTGTGTGGTGAATGTTTGAACTCAAGTGTATTATTTGGATACAGCGTATTTATTGGCGTATAACACGCACCATCACTTCAGGGAAGCTTCAGGAAAAAAAAAAACTTACAATTTTAAATAAAGAACTGTGAAGCAAAATAAGGGTCAGTGTCCATCTGCAGACCCACCATTGCTAGGAATGCAGTGCCCACCATTGCCAGGGATGCACTCACCATTGCCAGGAATGCACCCACCATTGCCAGCAATGCACCCACCATTGCCAGCAATGCACCCACCATTGCCAGCAATGCACCCACCATTGCCAGCAATGCACCCACCATTGCCAGGAATGCACCCACCATTGCCAGGAATGCACCCACCATTGCCAGGAATGCACCCACCATTGCCAGGAATTCCCTCACCATTGCCAGGAATTCCCTCACCATTGCCGGGAATGCTGCCATCATTGCCAGGAATGCTGCCAACATTACCGGGAATGCTGCCAACATTGCCGGGAATGCACCCACCATTGCCAGGGATTCACCCGCCATTGCCAGGAATGCAGCCACCATTGCCAGGAACTCACTCACCATTGCCAGGAATTCACTCACCATTGCCGGGAATTCACTCACCATTGCCGGGAATTCACTCACCATTGCCGGGAATGCAGCCACCATTGCCGGGAATGCAGCCACCATTGCCAGGAATGCTGCCATCATTGCCAGTGATTCACCCGCCATTGCCGGGAATGCAGCCACCATTGCCGGGAATGCAGCCGCCATTGCCGGGAATGCAGCCGCCATTGCCGGGAATGCAGCCGCCATTGCCGGGAATGCAGCCGCCATTGCCGGGAATGCAGCCGCCATTGCCGGGAATGCAGCCGCCATTGCCGGGAATGCAGCCGCCATTGCCGGGAATGCAGCCGCCATTGCCGGGAATGCAGCCGCCATTGCCGGGAATGCAGCCACCATTGCCGGGAATGCAGCCACCATTGCCGGGAATGCAGCCACCATTGCCAGGGATTCACCTGCCATTTCCGGGAATTCATTCACCATTGCCGGGAATGCTGCCACCATTGCCAGGAATGCAGCCACCATTTCCAGGAATGCAGCCACCATTGCCAGGAATGCAGCCACCATTGCCGGGAATTTCACCCATTATTGCCAGGAATGCAACCACCATTGCCAGGGATTCACCCGCCATTGCCAGGAATGCAGCCACCATTGCCAGGAATGCAGCCACCATTGCCGGGAACGCAGCCACCATTGCCGGGAACGCACCCACCATTGCCGGGAATTCACTCACCACTGCCGGGAATTCACTCACCATTGCCGGGAATTCACTCACCATTGCCGGGAATTCACTCACCATTGCCGGGAATTCACTCACCATTGCCGGGAATTCACTCACCATTGCCGGGAATTCACTCACCATTGCCGGGAATGCTGCCACCATTGCCGGGAATTCACTCACCATTGCCGGGAATGCTGCCACCATTGCCGGGAATGCAGCCACCATTGCCAGGGATTCACCTGCCATTGCCGGGAATTCATTCACCATTGCCGGGAATGCTGCCACCATTGCCAGGAATGCTGCCACCATTTCCAGGAATGCAGCCACCATTGCCAGGAATGCAGCCACCATTGCCAGGAATGCAGCCACCATTGCCGGGAATTTCACCCATTATTGCCAGGAATGCAACCACCATTGCCAGGGATTCACCCGCCATTGCCAGGAATGCAGCCACCATTGCCGGGAATGCACCCACCATTGCCGGGAATTCACTCACCATTGCCGGGAATTCACTCACCACTGCCGGGAATTCACTCACCATTGCCGGGAATTCACTCACCATTGCCGGGAATTCACTCACCATTGCCGGGAATGCTGCCACCATTGCCGGGAATGCTGCCACCATTGCCGGGAATGCTGCCACCATTGCCGGGAATGCTGCCACCATTTCCGGTAATTTCACCCACCATTTCCGGTAATTTCACCCACCATTGCCAGGAATTTCACCCACCATTGCCAGGAATTTCACCCACCATTGCCAGGAATGCAGGCACCATTGCCAGGAATGCAGCCACCATTGCTGGGAATTTCACCCACCATTGCCAGGAATTCACTCACCATTGCCAGGAATGCAGCTCCACAATTGCAATTGCCAGGAATGCAGCCACCATTACCATCAGTGCAGCCATGGAGGGCAGGACGAGCGCTAAAGACATCCTACATTAGAATCTCCTGTTTACACAGCGGCCTCTTTAAGAGAAAGTCCCGCCTCCTTTGATGGACAGCACAGTCGTCCAATGGCAGAGACGGGACTTCCTATTACAGAGGCTGCCGTGTAAACAGGAAATTCTCCTCCTGTGTGCATGGCACTCGTCCCGCCTCCTCCCTCCGAGGCAGCCGGACTATATATCTTTTGTGGCCCCGGTGCTAGGAGATCGCCGCGGGCCACAAAAGATATATATGTTTAAATAATCAGGCGGGCCGGTCAAAACCGGCCCGTGGGCCGCGATTGGCCCGCGGGCCGGACTTTGGACATGCCTGCTGTATACAATGTTGAGTGCTGCTGTCACCATCATTTTACTTATTTATTATCCAGTTTGAACACATCGAGAGCAAGTTTTTTTTATATAGAAATGGAGGTGAAGTTTCCAAAGGTTAACAGTGAGACAGTTAACCCCGGACTCCGGGGTTAGTCCTAAGTTGCAGCATCCTATTGTGCAATCAGTTAAAGTGCTGCCTAAATGCAAAGGGGCAAAAATTCCATCAATTGGCTAGTTATAGTATTCCCTTGTGTAAAGCATTGTACACAGCTAACTTTGAGACACACCATTGCCAACAAGACATATCCCTCTAAGGTGCCCACCTGAAGTGATAAGGTCCGGTTCACACTGAGGCAGCAAGACTTACAGCGCGACTGCCTCAGGCGACCTAGACGTGACCACTGCAGCGACTTGCAAAAGACTTCTGTATAGAAGTCAATGCAAGTCGCCTCCAAAGTCATACAGGAACCTTTTTCTAAGTCGGAGCGACTTGTGTCACTCCGATTAGAATGGTTCCATTGTACAGAATGGGACGCTACTTGTCCGGCGGCTAAGTCGTCCTAGTGTGAACCGACCCTTAGAGAAACCCCAGTTTGGCATTCTTAAGCATTGCTTTCAGGTAATATTGCAACCTAGAACATGAGTAACCCGAGAACAGAGTAGAGAGAGGAAAGTTTTAGGAAAGTAGTATATTTTTTCTGATCCAGGAGTACTTTGCCGAGTTGCGTATTCCCCATTAGCAGATCTGGAGGTCATATATTCTTTCAACCAATTTAGGTTTGTCAGATAAGATAGCAGAAAGACATTCATTGACCATAATCCCATGTTAATTTGGCCTTCACCAATTGAAAGGGTATCGTAGATGTCCTGCAAGATCTGGCTATAGTGATTTTTTGTGGCCACAAATATAATATAAAAATATCAATCTCCTTGTATGTGTCGGGGCCTCCTCTACTGTATATCATAAGAGTGCTGCTTGTTTGAGCACTTTCAGAGGTTTACATGAGAGAATCAAAGTTATAGAGGCGAATCCAAAAGCTTTGCACTTTTGGGCACTGCCACCAGATATGATAAGCTGCCCTCATAGTAACCATGTACCACTGTAATATCACCTTATAGTTTCTATTATCTATAGTCTTCTATTATCGAGGTGTTGGAGTGATCTAGAGGCAAACTGCACCATCTTGTGCCACTCATCGAAGTTCCATATTCTCACATAGGTCATGCTCCCATTTATTTATTTAATCGGTTTCTTTTCATAAATGTTGCTGTTACGTTAAAATACATTTCAGAGATATGACTCATGAGCCTGTCATATTTAGCACAAGGATATTCCATAGATGATGTGGTCTGTAAATAGTGTGTACTTGTCTCAATTAAGAGTACCATGTGTAATTTCTGACTGCTGCTTTGTTCCTCTATCAGCATGAATCAGTTCTGACAAGTTTTCCTGACACTGAGAGAAAAAGGGTGACCGGAGAGATCTCCAGCTTGACAGCTTCAGCTATGTTCCTGTGTGCTGTGTAAAGGGGGGTGAGTCCCTCCCCTCCAATCAGCTGTCAGAGCTGTCCTCGCTGAGCTGTGCAGAGTATAATTTCAGCTCTCCACCCCCTTTTCTTACAGCTCAGACAAGCTTTATAAATTCTGGACTTTGAACAGATGTAGAGAAGAACAGACTGTGATAACCAGGTGCAACTTATGTAGGAGGACTTATTTCATCTGTGTATTACCTGAAGGGAGTCACTTCACTGGGTATGTGCAAGTGTCGGTTCACACTGAGGCAGCACGACTTGCAGTGCAACTGCCTCAGGCGACCTGGACACGACAGCTGCGGTGACTTGCAGAACAACTTCTCTATAGGAGTCAATGCAAGTCGCCTCAAGTTGCCCCCAAAGTCATACAGGAACCTTTTTCTAAATCGGAGCAACTTGTGTCGCTCCGATTAGAACGGTTCCATTGTACAGAAAGGGACGTGACTTGTCAAGCAGGTAAGTCGTCTGACAAGTTGCCCCAGTGTGAACCGGCAGTAAGGGTTTACAACCACAGTTCACAATTGTTTTACACATTTACATGTGTTGCCTTAATTCAGCCCATTAATTTTAAAGTAGGCTATCTGCAGAAGGATTAGACATTCTGTCAAGTTTCTTTTGTCTGTGCCCCCACTGGGAAGATTCACATCTCTATTTGCCTGATGATGATTGTTGTCACCAATACAAAGTGAATAGAAATCTAAAATGTGAGTTGTCTTCAAAGCAATACGCAATAATTTATCCAATAGAGCCGAGTGTTCGGGAAGCCCCCCTCTTTGAGCTATCCTTTTATTCCTTGTTGTGTCTTAAGGGCAGGACATAAAGGGAAATCTCCCCAGCAGCACACAGACGGCGATAAACTAACTTGATAAAGGTTTGAATCCTCCTTTACCTAAAGAGTGACCTAGTGGTATCTTGCAGCTCTGGGTTTCCGGTATGCATCCAACTCGGGACATAATCTGCATGGAGTTTGCATATCTCTTTGCTGCTGGTAGGCTAATCGGCTCCTGTCCGAATTGACACTAGTATGTGTGTATTTATGTATGTGAGCAAGCTCCTTGAGGGCAGGGGCTGATGCGACTGTACAATATACAATGCATTGATTAAATTATCAGCAGTATCTAAATACCTGAAATAAAAATAACTAAAAAGTTTGGGCTATACATACAGTTTAACCATACCTCCCAACATTTGAAGTTCAGAATGAGGGACAAGACCTGCGACGCTCATAGCGTTCTGCACTAAAATGTGGGTGGCAAGCGCTTAGCAGTGTGAGGGGCTGTAAACCCTCTTTTTTTTTTTTTTTTCCTTAACCACTTGCCGAACCGGGCCATAGCCGGCTACAGCGTGGTTGGCTTATTCTGGGAGGGCGTCCATGGACTTCCTCACAGAACCGCGCGCCCCCTGGGGCATGCACCCGGGAACATCCGTGACTGGATCACAGTAAGTGGCCGCTGATAGCTGCCGTTTGCCACGTGATCTTTCCGTCAAATGATGGAGCAATCCCTTGTAAACAAACAGGCGCCATGTCGCCGGTTCCTCTCTTCCCTGTCTGTACCGATCGGTACAATGTGAAAGGAGGGGGGAAAGAGCGGATGGCAGGAGCACCGTGGGCTGGAACTGTAGTGCCCACAGCGCTGCTGAGTGACAATTGCAGTCACATCCATCCATCCATCCATCTATGCCTAGTGTGGCAGCACGCAGGTAAAGTCACCTGGTTGTATCCAGGATGGGAAATATGTGTGCCCTAGATTCAGGCTTTATGCAGACTTGTATAATTAGAGGGGAAGAGTTAATGAGCCCAGCTGAAGTAAGTGGGCTCATTAAGACCTCTACAAAAAACCCCAGCATGCTTAGGGAGATGCTCCATCCTGGAACCAGTTTTGTGTTGTATAGACTGGGGAGTGTGACACTTGTTCTGTGTGGTGAGTTAACGCCTGTGTGGCAAACCTCTACAACAGAGACAGGGACTGGTGCTGCACAAGGCTGCACTCAGTTGTTAGATAGGGAATCTAAGTGTGTAATTAGAGGTCAAGCTGACCAAGGATTTATTTTCATGTTTTATTTTTGTTTGGCTGTTATATTTTTCACTGTATGTAGCATGAATAAACCGCATCTTTTGTTTGTTTGCACCTACAACGCTGTCTGCTGTGCCTGATTTTGTGTTGTGAACCCATCCAGGGGGTCACACACACCCGCTGCCGAGCTAACCCCTCACACTAGCCATACTCTGCGATACCCAGCCATGCTCAGCCATACTTGGCCATGCTCAGCCATACTCTGCTGTACTCTGGCTCTGTATGTGGCCAGGCTGTGGAAGTCTCACACGTGGTACGCTGTAGGAGGAGTAGGAGAATCTATTTTGGGGTGTCATTTTTGGTATGTACATGCTATGTGTTAAAGTAAAAAAAAAAAAATCCAATTCCCGCTTCATACCCCTATACAGTCCTCCCCAATCGTTATATATTAAGTACAATAAAGATGTTTAACTAGGGGGGGGGGGGTCTAGCGGTCTAAAGGAGGGCTGTCTGAAATATCATTAAGGACTATTTTCTCACCTAACCAGTACACCTTCCCAACTCTCCCAGTCCACACATTCCAACCAGCATGCATCATACACGCTCTTAGACCAATTTCTTTTAGTTCACTTCCAATTGCCACAACGTTTTACCTAATAATAAATAAGGTTTACATATCAATCCCTCTTGCATCCCACCAGGATTTCCAAATCGATTCATATTTCCATAACGCACCTCTTTATACACACCGCTTTTTCTTTGAGAATAACCGCAATCATAGTCTTTAGCCATTCCTCACGGGACGGTGGCAGCACCGACTGCCATCTCCGGGCAGTCAAATTCCTTGGAATAGACATCTCGTAACTGCTGTCTGCTTGTTTCCTAATTTCCCCCCTCCTTCCACTAATCCGAACAAGCAATGTTTTGTTCCAGCTCGGTAGAGGTACCAAGTGTTTGATCAATGGCTCCTGTCACCCCATCCAGTAATGGAACAGTTTCGGGCATCTCCAAAACATATGGAGCATGTCTCCCTCTGGGTTCCCACACCTAGGGCAGCTCGAGTCCAAGTGGCGACCAAACTGGAAACGTTTAGAAGGGGTATAACACGTTCTATAAAGGAGGAAAAAATGTGACATCCTTTGGGAGGGGGACAAAGAGACTAACGGGGCCAATTCCAAAATTATTTTCCACTGCGTTTCTGTAATATCTGTGGTGAAAGCCTTCACGCTAGTGCGAGTAAATCGGAAAGAGCTATATATGTATATAAGAGTAAGTATATTCACAAGTGCTGCAAAATAAGTGTTAACAATAACACCAAGAAAAGAAGAATATGTGTATAATTTCGCGCAGAAGTGAAGTGAAGTGTCGAAGAAAGTTATGGCTGCTAGGTAAGTAATTCCGAAGAATGGTACAAGAGTACAAAGAGGGTAAGTATTGGGGGAAAAAATTTAAGTGAATTAGTAAGAAAAAATCAATAAAAAGTGAATAAACCTAAAAATATAAAAAAATAGAATAAGTAAAATCGATCAATTAATATGTATATATAAGTGAAAATGCAATAAGGTTGCTCAAGTGAAAAAATAAAAATGAAAAATGGATATGTAAATATTAAATAATTAGTTGAACCACCTTGAATTCATGCGTATATAAGAGTGGATTGGCTGAGACGGACGTTTGTCACAGGACATGTGAGAAGGCATTTCTGACGCCGACCTGTTATGATTTTTACTCTGCTGATTTTAAACTGTTAAATTGTAAAAGTCCACCTATTATTTAATAAATATACCCACTTGGTCTAAACCATACTGCACTAGTGGAGGTTTCTTTCTCTTTTCCTTCCCTGATATATTGCGGAGTGACGGAGATCATTCGTGTGGAGGAACTGATTCCACCCTAGGGTCATTATGCGGCATCATACAGAAGTGTCCACCTAATAGATGATTATACGAATATAATACAGAGTAATGCTGGCCATACACTATATGAAAAATCTGCCAATCGGCCGAAAATTGATCATGTAGACTGTTCATTTTTCGGCAAGTTAATGGGCACAAAACGTTAATCGTTGGTGACGTTTTTGTGTAAAAAAAAAAAAAAAAAACTAACCGCAAGTTAGGAAAACTTCTGCCAAACAAACAATAAATTGCAATTTTAATGTGTTATTCGTCCATGAAAAAACTAATGGTTGCTACTGCGCATGTATGCACAACATTTAACAGGGAAAGGTAAATATTCGTGCCAAAGAACGTTCACGTCAAAATGTAATGACAAATCATCCACACCAACAACTATATAACCTGCAACCTGGTCAATCGTAATATACCTATCTTGTAAGAAATAGTATAACAGACCAAATATGCAATATTAAATTTTTATTGCAAATGTAATTTTTTTAATAAAAATAAAGAAATATTGTTAACTTTTTTTGTGCATCTATTTTTTTTTTTTTTTTTTAAATGGCATCCAAAAATGTTATTCTCACATTTTACTACTGAACATTATACATCCATCAACCAATGATTTTTAATTACTGGTATCTCTCATGGTTTTCCAAAATGTTATTTTTTTTGTCAAACATTATCGGTAGTCTTGAGATTTTAGCCTGCATAAAAAAACATGGTTTGAGTTTCTGTTTGAAGTTTGTGCTGGCATTCACCCCTACTATAAATGCATGTCCACATAAGGTAGTGTTTTCATGTACACAAATGTTACATATGTGTCCATACATATTTGACTTGTGTCTGAACACAACTATAGTAGAGGTGACTGGCTGCACAAACTTGAAAGACAGCTTTGCTCCAACCATGTTTTTACATGGCAAGCCTGAAGTTTAAATGTGCATGAAGTCCCCACATTACAAATAGAGTAGAAGGAAACGGAAGAGGTTTCTAAGAACACCCCTTTCGTCATGGGATTACAGCAGGAGGCAGTTTCAAGGCTCCCCCTCCTGTGTGATTGAGTCACACAGGTGCCTTGTTAGGTCAAGTGCACTGGAGGTGAGGTCACATGGCCTGTAGGGGTTAGGCCATGTGAGTCAGGTCAGAGGTATACAGGCAGGGAGAGTACTAGGCTAGGATTGGCAAATTTGAGGTACTGTCACATGGCAGAGTAGGATATGCCATGTTAATTTTACCTCCTGAATAGAGGTCGACCGATATGGGTTTTTCTCTGGCCGATGCCGATATTTAGAAATCATGGCGGCCGATAGCCGATATATGTTGCCGATTTTTTTTGGGCCGATATGTTAGGCCGATTTTATTTTATTTATTTATTTTGAATCCCCCTTGATCTAACACACCTTTCCCACTGGGGCGTTTTTTAAGGCGCTTTTGGGCTAAAAATAGCGCCTGTAAAGTGCCTGCAAAATGGCTCCCCTGCAGTCTGTGTGAAAGACAGAGTGCTTTCACACTGAGGCGATGCGCTGGCAGGATCTTAAAAAAAAAAAGTCCTGCAAGCAACACGTTTGGAGTGGTGTATACCGCTCCTCCACCACTCCTGCCCATTGATATGAATGGGCACCACTGCCGAAGCGCATGCAATGCGGTTTGGCAGCGGTGCTTCATGGGTGCATTTAACCTCTTCCTTGGCCGCTAGCTGGGTTATATGTGCCCCACTAGCAGCCAAATAGCACCGCTAAAATGATGGTAAAGAGCCGCTAAAACTTGCGTTTTACCATCAACGCTCCAGTGTGAAAGCAGTCTTCATAAGTGATACAGAAAATTTCTTACATTTAAACATTTATTAAACAAAACAAACCTCCAATCAGTTTACTTGTATGTATGATCTAGCTAAAAAAAAAAAAAAAAAAACTATATATTAAATAAAAACAGGTAGTCAAAACTTTTGGACAAAAAAAAAAAAAAGGGGCTAACTTTACTGTTTTTATTTTATTTTTATTTTTTAAATGGTGTATTTTTTTTCCCAAAAAAATGCATTTGAAAGACCTCTGTGCAAATGCCGTGTGACATAAAATATTGCAACAACCGCTATTTTATTCCCTAGGATCTCTGCTAAAAAAAGATATATAATTTTTGGGGGGTCTAAGTGATTTTCTGGCAGAAAATACAGGATTTTTACTTGTAAGCAACAAGTGTCAGAAAAGATTTAGTCTTTAAATGGTTAAACTGAGAACTTCTACACACAGAGATGACTTCATTCATTCAAGTGTAAACATTGTATCATTTAGTTCTTTTCTTGGCAGTCTGCCCAGAGAGGAGGAAAGTGTTGCTATGACGACTCAGGCAACTCACACTGACTTCTTACAGAAGTCATTTCAAAGTCCCGCTGTAGTTCTAAATCGGCTTTTTATCAGCACAAATCGGCCGATGCCGATTATTTAAAAAACGGCAAATATCGGCCGATATATCGGTCGACCTCTACTCCTGAACCTTCCATAAAACACCTGAGCCTGCCTATAAAAGGGTGTTCCGTGAAGGGGAGCTCATTCGCCTCAGAAGGCATAGCCGTGGTGCTACCCACCCTCCCACACAAAATTGTAAAAGTGTTTTATTTTTTTGGTAAGCTGTCTTCCTGTCTGTTATCCCATGTGTATTTCCACAAATAAAGTGCTTGTCCTCAACAGTATAACTAGCTGAAGTTTTGGTGCAAATTTCTGCAAACAATGACCACATGAACTTAACTATACAAACATAAAAGAACAAAAAAAAAAAAATGTACAAACGTGACACGTGTTAAATTTTACATAGTGTGTCAACTACAACCATAAAACTTTTTTGGACAGAGGTCAAGTGATCTTTGAGTTTCTCTAACTCTGATGAGCACTTCAAAATATCAGATACCAATCTTTTTGGCAGTGAGGGAATTTAATCCCTGTTCCTCAGACAGATGATGTGCTGTTAAAGATGAGAAAAAAAAAGAAAAATCAGGACAATGTTTGGGAAATGAAGTTGTTAAAGTGTATGTGTATTGGCTTACCTGTGCTGCTTGTGATGGTCTCAGAGGAATGCTGGGCCTGGTCTACTTCAACATCTGTTATAGTTTGGGATGGTTCTGCATCATCATTGTCATCATCATCAGCTGTCTCATCATCGGCTGTGTCATCGTCATCATCATCGGCTGTGTCATCATCATCGGCTGTGTCATCATCATCTGTGTCGTCAACCAGAACAATATCCAGGCCTGTTGTCGCAGTTCTGTTCTCTAAGTGTGCTTTCTTGGGTCTTTCTAGGTATATGAAAGAAAAAAGCATGCATGCTAAAGAATATAGTTTGCATTGATGAAGACATTGCAGAGAGACTACATGGATTGCATGCCTAGCAGAGTGAGCAGAAATGTCAGAAAATAAGCTAAAATACCTTTTTAGATAATTCTATGTATTTTATGCAACTGGGCTTCCTCCCTATGCTTCAAGTCAGACCATCTCTTGTGCAGCTGGTGCTTTGTTCGCTCCACACCATACTTCTTCTCCAGCACACGGACAACCTTCTTTATGTTGTCTTTTCTTGTATTAGGCCTGGGGTCGTTTTTGCGCCTCCCATCATAATTTTTTTTCCAGAATCTTCACCATAGTTTTAATTTCATCCAGGGACATAGGTGTTGCCTTTTTTTAAAAACTTTCCAGGCTTAATTGGTCAGGAATGGCATGCCCCTTTTTCTTCAGCCATCGTTCTGTTGCTAAAGCTGGCGCTGGATGAAGAGGGGCGGAGCTTCGAAACTCCCATAATGCACCATGGTACAGTCCGACACGGCACACAGAACGCTGTCACGTACGAACACAAAACATACTCTCGCTCGATTCCACTGACTAATACACAGAAGATTCAGAACAACGGAAGGTAAAGTAGGGCAGGGGTGACGAATTCAATTTCATTGTGGGCCGCATCATTATTGCCCAAAAAAGGGCCAGTTATATCTGTAAGATTAGATGTCCAGCGCATACCCTCCCCTTAGATGTCAAGAACCACCCCACCTTTAGAAGTTGATTCCCCCGCTCTCCCATACATCACAGTGCACCACCCCTTCCTTATGCTGCTGCTGGGAAGAAGCTGGATGCATTGCTTGAAAGCATAAAATATATATATGTGTGTGTGTGTGTGTGTGTGTATATGTGAGCGTTTTTCTTTTCCATATCTGAAACGGCTTATTGTTGCCTGATACCCCGCGGCTGAGAGTGAGTGATCATATTCCTGCCATCCTGTGTGTCAATCTTGACGAATAACCATTGTGTTTCTGGGTCCCATCTAATGGGGACCTAGAGTTCTGGTAAGCGGCCAGAGATTCTATTGGTGGCAGTTTTGGCTATAGGTCGCAGCTCCTTTTTCAAAGGGTGTGTGTTGAATTTATCACTGAGATTCCGTTACGTTTTGCATGCATCTTTCCAGTTTGGTATTGGACACTTTATATGGGCTATAATTTGTTTGGACTCTAACAATTTTCTCTTTATCGTCTTCCAGGACAGCCTCTGAGACATAGGGCTCCTCCCTCTGGGACAGGAAACGCATTCACCCAAAAGGTTAAAAGGCGGTCCTCCAGGCCTTTCCCTCCTGTTTTTGTGTTTCCTGCCGGGCGGGAAGGAAGCATGTGAGGAACCTGGGGAGCTCCAGGTTCAGGATTGTCCTAGGAAGGAGCCTCTGAAGTACCTTTTCTGCCCAAAGCGCCCCTCTGTCTAGGTGCAGTGAAGAGAGGGCTGCTTAGACCCCGCTGCCTATAAGCTCAGAGAGTTTCGCACAGTCCGGTCGGTGGTATCAGAAAGGAACGTACTGCACCCAAGAATGAACGGCGTCCACGAGGCATGCGGGACGTCCGTGCCAGGTATGGTTACGAACGTGTGTCCAAGGAGGGGCTTACGCATTTCAACGAATGGAAGTGACGCTGCTTCTGGCGGAACCACTTTTTCAGAGGACACCAGGAAATGAAGGTTCCAGTTTCTAAGCGCAGCGTGTGTGGTTTGGTGGGCATCCGGAGCCTGTGTAGATCCAGCAGAGGCTGTGACAGACACTGAGGAGCCATGGAGGGCACTGCAGCAGTTCAGGCGGTCGACTCTGGATCTTTTGGCACCGGCACCTCTCAGGTAAGCGTGGTGAGGGCAGACCATGGCTTACTCTGAGAGGGAATAAGGTCCTTGTGGCCAAGGCCTTTCCCTGGGTGGGGAACTTCTCTCCTTCCCCCGAGCACAGTGGTGGCAATGGTTGGGAGCAGGCTTTCATGGTTATTTTCTGTCTTTTCTCTTGCTTTCAGGGCAAAGTACAGGACAGAGCTCAGATACAGCCTCAAGGAGAAAGTGTGCTGTCTGTGGGACAAAACTTGGGCCCAATTGGGAGACGCCAGTTTGCCCCGAATGGGTCAGTAATCTATCTAAGGATGACTCCATGACTGAGTGTCAGAAGATCCTTTTGCCAGTTAAAGATGAGATTGCATCCACCTTCAAATCGTTTAGAGGAATGATGGATAGGATGCAGGGTTCCTCAGTGCCTTTATCTAGGGCAGTAAGTTTACCTTCCCTGTCTGAGCCCAGTCAGGAGGATAGGGAAGACAAGGAGAGGGAGCCCAGGTCACTGGCCTCTTCCCAGGTGGACTCGGGGTCTCTCAGAGGAAGATTACTCCAGGGGGTCCAGGTACAAATTAACATTGGATGATGTGGGGATCTGTTGAAAGCGATCTATGACACCCTAGAGATCAGAGGAGTCGGTACAGCTTTCTAAGCATGACCTCATGTATCGGGGGGGGGGTCTGCTCAGAAATCCAGAGTTTTCCCTGTGCACAAATCTCTAGTGGAAGTGATCTTGCTGGAGTGGGAGCACCCTGAAAGGAGACCGTTCTTTTCGAGCAGTCTCAATCGTAGATTTCCCTTCGAGAAGGATGCGGCCCAGCCTTGGAACAAGGTTCCTAAGTTGGATGCGCCACTAGCTAAGGTCTCTAAGAAGACTGATCTGGCCTTCGATGACCTAGGATCCCTTAAGGACCCAATGGACAAGAGGGGTGATGTGCTGTTGAAGAGGGCTTGGGATGCTTCCTCTATTGCACTCAAGCCTGCCCTTGCAGCCACCTGTGTGGCTAGAAATTTGGAGTGCTGGTAACCCAGTTACAGATACATATTGCTGCAGGCACATCCCGACAGCAGCTGTTAAAGACCTTTCCCTTATTGTTTAAGGCTGTTGGTTTCCTAGCCGATGCTTCTGCGGAGTCGGTTAAGTTTGCGGCTAGGTCTGCGGCTTTGGGTAACGCAGGAAGAAGGGCCGTATGGCTAAAGGCCTGGTCGGGAGATGCAGCATCTAAGCTTAGGCTTTGCGGATTGCCTTTTTCAGGCGGCCACCTTTTTGGTCCTGGTCTCCAGGAGGCCCTGGAACGTACCCAGGACAAAAAGGCTTTTCCTGAGAAAAAGAAGCCTGAGAGCAGGTGTCTTTTTCGAGGCCTTGGGCAACAGTCCCAGCAGGAGAGAAAGGGTCGGCCTAAGAAGCACTGGTCGGGTCACAAGGGACATGGCAGAGGAGGAATATTAATCCTCCTCAATCATCCCAGTGACTCCTGTGTTCCAGTGGGAGGAAGGTTGGGGGATTTCCTCCCACAATGGATAAATAATAAACGGTTACAAGTTGGAGTTCAGTGCCATTCCCCCACCTACCTTCCTAGTAACCAAGTTACCCAGAGACCGGGAGAAGGCAGAGGCCCTGAGTCTGATGTTGGGAGAGCTGTTGGATCAACAGGTCATCAGCCGGGTACCAGAGGCAGAACACGGACAGGGGGTATATTCCCACGTGTTCGTGGCTCGAAAGCCATCAGGCAAATTCAGGCTGATCCTCAGCCTCAGGCCCCTGAACAGGTTTATCGGGTACAAAACGGTTCAGGATGGAGTCGATTTTTACAATTGCGAACCTCCTGTTTCCTGAATGCTTTATGGCAACAGTCGACCTCAGGGACGCATATTTGCATGTACCGATACACCAGGAATTCTAGAAATTCCTCAGGTTGGCTGTAAGGGTGAACTCGGAAATCCTCCACTTACAGTTCAGGGCTCTTCTGTTTTTTGGCCTGGAGTCTTCTCCCAGGATCTTTACGAAGGTCCTGGCAGAAGCTCTAGCTCTGCTGCGTGTCAGGTCCATTACAGCGAACCCCTATTTGGACGATCTTCTGATCTGTCGCCCGGTCCTATCGGCAGCTAGAAGAGGATCTACAGGAGGTGCAACTCTTCCTGTGTTCTCTTGATTGGCTGATCACTCAGGACAACTCCCAGTTGATCCCAACCCACGAAGTACTGTATCTGGGTTACAGAATTTCCTCTGTAGAGGGGAAGGTGTTTCTCCCATCAGAGAAGATAGAGAAGGTAGGGCTGACAGTAGCATGGCTTCAGACCAATCAGGAAGCCCAGGTCAGAGATGTCATGAGAGTGATGGGCTTAATGACATCCTGTTTCCCAGCAGTCCCTTGGGCAAGGATCCACCAGCGCCTGCTGCAGGCTCTTTTACTGCATTACTGGGATGGCAGTCAGCAGAGTTTGGATCATCCCATACCAATACCCACAAGGGTCAAGAGGACTTTGTGGTGGTGGCGAACCAGTCACAACCTAGACAGGGGTCTGTTGTGGTTCAGACCAACAGCTCTGGTGCTGACAAGACGCCAGCTCTTTCTGCTGTGGTGCACACCTGGAGAAATCTGGCTCAAGGATCCTGGTCTCAGGCAGAAGCCAGACAGTCCTGGAATCAGAGGGAATTGCTGGCAGTTCAGAGGGCGATGGCGGCCTTCCAGCAAAAAATAAGGGGACAACACCTCCAAGTAAGATCAGACAATGCAGCTGTTGTCGCTTATATAATCAAGCAGGGGGGGACCAGGAGCCCTGCTTTGCAGAAGATAGTGGGAGAGATTTTCTCTTGGGTCGAGATCAATCTAGCATCGCTATCAGCGGTTCATCTAAAGGGGACTCAGAACTCGCTGGCGGACTTTCTCAGTCGCCAGTGTGTAAAACAGGACAAATGGTCTCTCAACCAGGATATGTTCGAGCAGGTGGTGAGAACTTGGGGCATACCAGAGGTGGATTTGTTTGCTTCAGAAAGCAACAAGAAGGTTGCTCAGTTCTTTTCCCTGCACTCTCAGGATCAAGCCAAAGGGATAGATGCCTTCTCCAGTGCGTGGCACTTCAGCCTGTGCTGTGCCTTTCACCCAGTAATACTGGTGGCGGCAGTCCTTCAGAAATTTCAGACCCAGGCAACGGATCTCATCCTAATGGCTCCATTTTGGCCAAGAAGGGCTTGGTTTGCAGTCCTACAGAAATTGGCAATATATCCTCTGATTCATCTTCTTAGGAGGAAGGATCTAGTTACACAGCGTTCTATCCGGCATCCTCCAATAGAGACCCTCGGGCTTGCAGCGTGGTATCTGAGGAACAGCTGCTGAGGGCCCAGGGATTTTCAGAAAGTATCATTAAGACTCTTTTAGAATGCCGTAAGCCAGTGACCAGGGCCATTTACACCAAGGTGTGGAAGAGATTCAATTCCTGGCTGATGGAACAGGGCCAGAAAGATCCATGTATTCTAGCAATGCTGGATTTCTTCCAGGCAGGGGTGGAATTTGGGCTTTCTGTCACACCCTGAAGGTCCAGGCTGCCACTCTAAGCAAATTTCTTCAGGTCCCCCTGCAGCAAGATCATTTCGTAAAGAATTTCTTTAAAGCCCTCTCCAGGTCCAGGCCTGTAAAGGTCAGAGCCTGTCCCTCCTGGTACTTAACCTTGGTGCGCTCACAAGAAGTCCCTTCGAGCCTCTGGAGAAATATGACGTTAAATGGGTTTCCCTAAAAACAGCTTTTTTGATTGCAATTACCTTAGCTAGGAGAGTGAGTGAGTTGCAAGCGCTCTCAATTATAGAGCCTTTTTTGTTGCTTTTGGAGGATAGGATTGTGCTCAAAACAGATCCTAGTTTCCTTCCCAAGGTTGCTTCTGCTTTTCACAGAACGCAAGACGTTATCCTGCCAACATTTTCTCCTCCTCAGAGGGTGATGAGGAAGGAGGCTTTAGTTTAGTTGATGTTAGGCGTAGCCTTTTAGTTTATTTAAAAATTAGCAAAATTCAGGAAGTTGGAATTTTTGTTTGTAAATTTTGCGGGGTCACGCAAAGGACTTAAGGCATCTAAATCAACCATCGCCAGATGGATTAGAATGATGGTTTTAGAGGCATACAGGCTGGGAGAGAAGCAAGCGCCTCTAGTTAAGGCACATTCAACTTGGGCGGTGTCAGCTTCGTGGGCAGAGAAGGCCGGTGCCACTCCGGAGGAGATCTGCAGAGCGTTCCAGCTACTCCACGTTTGCGAAGCATTACCGATTGGACCTGGCTGCTGCTAAGGATCAATCATTTGGGAGAAAGGTCCTCCAGGCAGTGGTTGGAGTATAAGGAGCCTTTCGGCGGTTCTTGTGGAAACTGAAGGGGAAGGCCTGGAGGACCGCCTTTTTAACCTTTTTGGGTGAATGTGTTTCCTGTCCCGGAGGGAGGAGCCCTATGTCTTGGAGGCGGTCCTGGAAGACTAGAAAAAGTTACCGATGAGCCTAACTCCGTTTTTTTTTTTCACAACTAATTAATTTTATCCTTTTTAATTTATTTATTATTGGAAGTTTTGAAGTTGATTTTTTTTTTCCATTAATTATTATGTTGTATGAAATTGGGGCTTCATTTATTAATGGAATTTTTTAATTTGAATTTTTTTCACGAATTATTGTCATAATCATGTCGTATGACATTGCGCTTTATATTTGCTAGTTTGTAACAATATTAAAGGTGTAGGTGACCTACATTATTCTCAATATCATTTATTTTTTTTAGATTGATATATTGCACAGGTAATTCATTTATTCACTTTAGCTATTATAAAAAACTATTTTTCTAATCACTTTTTTTCTCTTTTACCATTTCTTTGAATTGTTCCTTCAGAGCATGCCTAACCTGTAGGTATCTTAAAAAAAAAAAAAATTATTCGAGAGGGCATATTGGTCTCTTAGTTCCTGGAAGGACTTCAGAGATCCATCTGCATATATTTGAGAAATTTTATTCCACATCTCTTCCATTCCCATACTACCCCGATCTTCCACAGTTCTCCTATTTTCTTTTCTTTATATCGTGGGACACAGAGCCATAGTACTTATGTGGGTTATAGGGCCAGTGATAAGTGATGGACACTGGCACGCCCTATGGCAAGAAGTGTACTCCCTACATAACCCGCCCCCCCCACTATTGGGAATACTCCGTTTTTTCGCCAGTGTCTAAGGTGTTTGTCACGAGTAAAGATGTGCTGTGCTGAGCTCCACTGGAAGCTTCCCTGCTGTGGCTAGCCATGCTGACCAGATCCGTCCTGATGTCCTTTCATGGGCTAAATGGAAGGTATCCGGGCCTCGTGTCCAAAGAAACAAGGTTTTGCTCTTGGCTTATGCTTGGACTAGTGCATTCTCAGAGTTCTGTGGCAGAAAAATTGGTCAGCCGAAGCACCGTGTAAAAAGCTCTTAGCCAATTTTCCCTTTCATGGTCAACGGCTATTTAGAGACGATCTAGATAAATACATCCAAAGGATCTATAATGGGGAAAAGCTCTCTTTTACCAGTAAGGAAGAAGTTCAAATATTTCTCCTTTTAATCGTGCTGCCTCTCCTGTGCCAGGGGCATCAGCCTCTAGGCAGTCTCGATGACCTCAACCATCGGGGTCAAGGGGAAGTCCCCAAGGGCAGCACCAGGGTCAAAAGAGATCTTGGGGCAGAAAGCCACAAAGCAGAATGCTAAAGCCTCGTCATGAAGGGGCACCCCCGCTCGTTCGGGTGGGGGGGAAGGCTCCTGCAATTCTCAAAGGTCTGGCAGGAAAAATGTCAAGACAGATGGGTGGCTTCTGCAGTTTTTCTCTAGATTACGACTAGAGTTTCCATCTCCTTGTTTTTTCTAAGGGAAAATGTTCCCAAGGATCCAGAGAAAAAATTCTTTCTGGCTCTGGATCATCTATTATCCCAGTCGGGGATACCAGAGGTTCCCTTAGTGGAACAGGGCACAGGGTTTGATTCAAACCTTTCACGGTTCCAGAACCAAACGGAGAGTTAAGACCCATTCTAGATCTCAAAGATCTGAATCAGCACTTAAACATCTGATCCTTAAGCATTGAGTCAATCCGATCGGTTGTGTCCATCCTGCAAGGAGGGGAGTTTTTGGTTTCAATCGATATCAAAGATGCATATCTCCATGTGCCAATATTTCCCGCTCACCAGAAATTTCTGCGCTTTGAAATATAAAATCATAATTTTCAGTTATGGCCCTGCCATTTGGTTTAGCCACAGCACTACGGGTGTTCTGAAAGATTCTGGCACCTCATTTAGCCAGATTTAAGGGCTCAAGGTATAACGGTCCTAGCCTATTTAGACGATATACCTTTTAATAGATCATTCAGTCTCAGGTCTAAACCAGAGTCTGATCGCAGAATCTCTGGGTTGGATACTCAACCTAGAAAAATCCTCCTTACAACCATCAAGGAGATTACAGTACTTGGGGCTGGTTACATAAGAAGGTATTCTTACCCCAGACAAGAATCCGTTCCATTGTAGGACTAATTCAACTTATCAAAACAAAGAAAAATCCTTCCATTCGGCTGGGCATGAGATTGTTGGGGGGGAAATGGTGGCCTCCTTCGAGGCCGTCCCTTACGCTCAGTTTTCACTGAAGACTGCTTCAAAACATCATCCTATCGATCCGGAATAAAGGATTCAGGCCTTGGTTTTTTCCAAATACACTTGGCTCCCGATGTAAGACGGAGCCTAAATTGGTGGTTGTTATCCAGCAAAGGGAAAATCTCTTCTGCCTGTATCCTGGAAAGTGTTAACAAAAGATGCCAGCCTTCTAGGCTGGGGACCAGCCCGGGAAGAAGATTGTGTCCAGGGGCGATGGTCCAGGTTAGAGGACCTTGCCTTACGGGACTGTCCTGTCAGGATTCAGTCCGACAAGGCCACGGCCACACGAAGAGGTGAATAATGTTCTAACTTGGGCAGAACACAACATTCTTTGCCTATCGGCAATTTTTCATTCCAAAAATAGAGAGTTGGCAGACGGACTACTTGAGTTGCCAACAATTATTTCTGCGAGAATGGTCTCTTCGCCCCGACATCTTCCTAGCGGTATGTTAGAGATGGGGTATTCCGGACGTGGACCTATTTGCGTCCAGATTCAACAACAACTTTGTGTCTGGAACAAGGGATCCGCCAGCAGGCTGAACAGACGCATTAGCCCTTGTACACACGGTTGGAGATTCCGTCGGAGTTTTTCCTATCGGAGCGTTTAGTCGGATATTCCGATTGTGTGTGGTCTGCATCGGACTGTTTCCGTCGGAATATCCGACGGACCAACTTTTCCAACTTGCCGGAAAAATTTTCCGACAAAATGCTCCTATCGGACATACTCTGATCATGTGTAGCCTACTCCGACGGACAATCCTATTCGGAAACACTCGCTCAGGTAAAACTACTGCTCGAAATCGATATAGCACATTCGTCACACTGCAATGTTAAAAATTCTTTCATGAAGCGCTTTCTCTTGTTCTTTACAATGCTGCATGAAGGAACTTCTTTTGATGCTCATAGTCACACACACTTCTCCCGAACGTTTTTCCTGACTCTTTTTTAACTAATTTCAGCAATACAATTTTTGAATTTGTCACATCTACACAATTTTTTTTTTTTGTTTGTTTGTTTTTTGGGTGAATTTTTTTTTTTTTTTCATAAACATCTCCTTTTTTGACAGTTTGCTCATCTTTCCATTTTTTGGGGTGTGTTTTGTGTGTAAATTTGCCACAACAACATTATTATATTTTTTTATATTTTCTTTTTCTTTTTTAATCTACAGGAGGTTGTTTAGTGTTGGTAACCCTTGTTATTCATTTCACTTTGTTTTTTTGAAATGTACCTGCCTGCTCCCAAATAAACTGTCCTTTTTGAAGTAAAACACATACGCAAGTATTTCTTCAAACAAAAAAAACCCTTTATTTAGGTGTCAGTAACAAACAAAGAGGGAGGCAGCGATGGAGAAACTGGGGAGATTAGCAAAGCCTTTGGCCCCCAGGGCACACATCAACTATTTCAACGCAAAACTTGGTGGCCTGAGGAGTACATGTCTGAGGGAGAGAAGTCTGGTCCTGAAGTCCAAGAAACTCGGAACAGCAGCAGATGACATCTATGTTACCAGGCTGTGGTACTACAACAGGCTGCATCTTCTGTCAGACCAGACTGAACCCAGGTCATCACTCTCTGGTCTTCCTTCCATGCTTCCTTCCAGGCTGTGGCTGTGGTGCTGGAGGTGTGGTAGAAGGAGGAGGAGGAGGGGCATGGGCCAAATCACGCAAGTGTGTTGTTTGTGTCATTTGGCCCAACAGACCCTTGTTGAGGGTGTGTATAATTACCTCCTCACACAAGAGCTGTTGCCCCTCCTCCATTTTCTAAAGCTTGCACGCAGCCTAGGCGGCAAATGCCTCTTGATAGGTGGGTTTGGCTTGGAGGGCCACTGATGCCTCCACAATCAGCCTCAGGGCCGACTCCTCCACATCCCCCCCCCTTTCTCACCCTTTTGCGTAGAAGGCGGAGGGGAGGGACCTGGCATTGTCAGGCTCCTTTGCCCGCCTGCCGCTTACCCCCTCCTCCTCCTGGCTGCTGCATTCCACACCCTCCTCCTGGCTGATGTCTTCCTGTGTATGAAAAAGAGACTTGGTTTTAGTTTTTGGTTCATCAAACACACACAATTTTCACATCAAGACTGTTGCAAATTGTTAACCAATAGAAAAGACTAAAATTCTGAGCCCAGCATTTTTCTCTCTTGTCCCCAAGGTTTTGGCCACTACTGTCTATTAATATGTGAAACACTTTCTAAAATCAGCAAAACCAAGATATTATTCTTCCTTCCTTCTCCCCAGAGCCTCAATTTAGGGAAGAGAAGGCATTACGTTCCCTTGATGTAGTAAGAGCAATCAAAGTCTATTTAAAAGCGACTGCTCAGGTTCGCAAAACACGTTTTGTTTGTACTGCCAGAGGGTCCAAAATGTGGACAGGCAGCGTCAAAATCTACTATATTCCAAATGGATTTGTGAAGTGATTGTTCAAGCTTCAGCTTCAAGAAGAAAATTCTTCCTTCTCAGATTAAGAGCACACTCATCCAGGGTGATTAGTGCCTCTTGGGTGGTGCACCATCAGGCCTCTGGCTCAGATCTGTAAGGCTGCGACTTGGTCTTCGGTTCATATGTTTATCAGATTTTATCAAATAGATATTAAAGGTCGTGAGGATATTGCCTTTGGGTGCAGTATATTGCAGGCTGCAGTATGAGTCCTTTGGGCCTCCTGTTTTTTGTTGTGTCTCCCACACTTCAGTTGCCATTGCTATGGGACATCCCACATAATAAGTACTAGGGATCTGTGTCCCCTGATGTAAGAAAAGAAAACCTGATTTTTAAAACGGCTTACCTGTAAAATCCTTTTCTTTGACGTACATCAGCGGAAACTGAGGTCCCCCCCTTCTTGGTATACACTTGTATTGCATGGCTACAAAGCTGAGGACTCCCAGTAGTTGGAGGGGTTATATAGGGAGTACACTTCTTGCCTCAGGGCGTGCCAGTGTCCATCTATCAGTGGCCCTATAACACACCTAGTAAGTACTATGGCTCTGTGTCCCCTGATGTACATCAAAGAAAAGGATTTTACAGATAAGCCGTTTTAAAAATCATGTTTTTTCATTCTCTCACAGTGGGGTATATTCTGTAAGTCTACTATACTTCAAAATTATCTGCACTGTGTCCCATACTCTCGTTATAAGTTTTAGGGTAGGTAGGTCTAAGGGAAAAGATTGTGCCTCCAGGGCCTCTATTATTGAATCATGTGGGGTATTTTGTAGAAGCCTCTCTTTCTTAGTCCGGTAAATTACACCCCCCCAATGTGCTGTAGTTGTGACGCCAAGAAATAGCTAAACGGGTGTGGAAGAGCTACTCCTCCCTCCTGTTTATGAAGCTGGAAAGTGCTTAACCGAATTCTTGCAGGGCCACCCTTCCAAATCAGTTCCTGGAACAACCTATCAAACTTTTAAAACCACTTTATGTACATCCATATTGGAGAATTATGTAGTATATATAAAAGTTGGGGCATCCAGATCATTTTAATTAAGTTACAGCGGCCCGCCACTGATATTGGTAAACTATTCCAGACTTTTATCTCTAAATTTGGTCAGTAGCAGGGTGATGTTATCTGTGGTGTAACATAATGGGTCTCTGGATATATTTATGCCTAAGTACTTAAATTTTTTCACTACTGGGATCTGGGCCACTTCCTCGGGTAGGTCGCTCGGCTGGTCTACAGGTAGCAAACAAGATTTTGCCCAGTTCATCTTTCGCCCAGAAATTTGGCCAAAGTTATTTAATGATCTTTATAGCTTCCCTCGGTGAGTCTTGCATATCTCCCAGAAACAACAGTAAAGCCTCTGCATATAATGCAAGTTTTTCCTCATGATCACCTCTTCTAAAGCCCCTCACCCTCTCAGAAGCTCTGAGAGCGGTGGCCAGGGGCTCAACTGTGATAGCAAAGAGGAGGGGTGAAGGGGGACACCCCTGTCTCATCCCCCTCCCTAGGCCGAATTTTTCAGACAATTGGTTTGCCATCTGGTTAGTAATCTGCTGAAGCTCCTCCAGTGTGATGGGACGGTCCAACTCAGGTCTATCCATATCAGCGAGAAAGGGAAGATTCAGTTTCCTGAAGAAACTCTCTCCATTCCAACACTCTTCCCATCTTGTTGGAATCTGTACAGATCCTCATAATATTCTTTGAATTTGCTCGCTATTTGAGAGGTCACTCTTCCAGCTTCTGCAGTGATTGTAGGCACTACAGAGGTGGAAGAATTTTCCCTGATCAATTCCGGCAACATGCGTCCCACATTTTCCCCTTCTGCGAAAGCCACTTGACTCTGGAAAAGGTGCTACTCTCTCTTCCGGAGAGTCACTAACCGGTAGTTATTTTGCTTCTCTATCCAGTTAAGTGTTTCCTGTGTTGGATTGTTAATATCTTGTTTTTCTGCTATTGTTGCCTTCTCCCCCATTAATCTCTCCCAGTCCTTTGTCTGTTTTTTTGAGTTTTGAAATCTGTAAAATCATTAAGCCTCTTAAAAAAGCCTTCATAGCATTCCATACTATTCCCTCTGGGGCCGTCCCCCAGTTCAGGTCAATAAATTCTCGCAACGGGAGAATTTCATACGGATCTCTCACCAATTCAATCCAGAGGGGACTTATCTTCAACTCTCCAGGATGGCTACACTCCCCCAACTCTAATATTACCATCACCGGAGAGTGGTCCGACAATCCCCTTGGTTTGTAATTTACATTTTTTTTATAAAGGGCATCATTTCCATATTCCGCCGATTGAAATCAATCCTGAAGAGCATAGAATGCGACTTGGAGAAGCATGAATATTGTCGGAAATCTCCAAATATCCCTCTGTCCAGTTTCCTTCAAGAATTTAGTTGGCCAGGTATCGACTACATTGCCTGTTTGTGTCATGGGGGAAAGCCTATCCAACATATGGACTGTTACCATGTTGAAATCCCCCATTACTATTACCGGCACTCCAGGCTTATCCAGAATAAAGTTGACAAGCCCACAAAGAATTGAGATATCAGAGGGAGGAGGAAGATAAACATTTGCCAGTATGCAGAGTCTGTTTTCAATTCTGCAATACAGGAAAACGTATCGTCCTAGTTCATCTATTTTGGACTGTATGAGGGAGAAAGCCACCTTATTTCCAACAAGAATGCTTACCCCTCTAGAATAGGAAGTATGGACTGAGTGATGTTGTGTATTATAATCTCTCCATCTCATTTGGGGGGTAGAGGTCTTGGTAAGATGCGTTTCCTGTAAGCATAGAATAGCTACTTCATGTGTCTTTGCTATAAGGAGAACTGCTGACTTTTTCTTTATGTTCATTCCATGAACATTAAGTTTTTTAAAGTGCATAATTTTAACTGTCAAAAATGTATTTACTGTAAACCATAAAATCTACATCTTTTATCATTATGTGCCATTTTTGTGGTAATTTGGTGTGTCTACATTGCTTGATATCAAATCTGTGCATAATGCCAAGCATTCTGGTGTACCAAACACAACATTTATACCACTCATATACCACTCTCACCTGCCCGCTGGACCTATTTGGGGGCGTCCTAATGTGACAGTTACATGCTCTAATGTGCTTAAATCTTGTTCACTGCATTATCCTTATCTTCCTACTCTCTTGCTTCCTTACCCCACCAGACCCCTTATCACAACTAAGCCAGCCTCTAAGGCAGGCTTTCTCAACCTTTTACCCCTAGAGGAACTCCAAAAATGTTCATGTCTTGAAGAACCCTTGCTAAAACCAAATCATCAGGACTTAATAGGAACAATGCTCCTTTATAGTAGTGGTCAATAGGAAGAATGTCCATCTTAAAGTGGTGTTTAGAATGCCACCCTCAAAGACAGCTAAAAAGATATTTGGTGTCATGCTGCTGGCTTTGCTAAGTGGTGCTGAACCTTGAACTCTGTAGGCATCATCATATAGGTGGTTCATCAGTCAAAGCTCAAGGAACCCCTAGCAACTTCTGGAGGAACCCCAGGGTTCCACTGAACCCTGGTTGAGAATGACTGCTCTAAGGTGGCAAAACAAACCTACATAGAGAGAACTTTTCACCATATTCCTTAACGGGATGGTGTGATCATTGCGCCCCCCCCCCCCTCGAACTCTGAACTTTGACCTAGTGCATATTTCTGAAATAAAGACTAGGAATAATAGTGATAAAAAAAAATACATTCAAATGGTCCTATAGAATTTAGACTGGATCATAAACTTCAGACATAATGGTCTTGAGAAGTAAATATTTTGTTAGTCTATGCCTATCAGATACTATCAGAATTTTTTTGTGTATATACTGCGCTGTGAAACAAGAATCTACAGTAAAGCAGCCAACACAGCTGTAGACAAAAAGCGTGAAGAAACAAAAATTTGTGTAGCGCTATTCTGTAGTACTAAGGCATAAATATGCGTGAAAACCTACTTAAATCAATATATATAGAAAGCTAGGTTTAATATAAATAAATAAATATATATATATATATATATATATATATATATATATATATATATATATATATATCCAAAAAATAACCGGAAAAAAGTATTCAGTGAAAAATGTTATAATAACAAGTCCATAACCACTTTTTAAAGTGCAAGTGTCACTGCAGTCCAAAAATAGAAAATTTTCAGTGCCCAATTTATGTGAACACTTCAGAAGTGAGAGCGACACCACCACCACCGTGAAAATGGAGGAGGCTTACCAGAAGACTTGGACTTAGCTGGGCATATGCCCCCAAGTCAGAAAGGCTTGTGTATAAAGACACGGCCTGTATATATAGGCTATCCTCCGTCTCAACTCAAATCACAGACCATCAGAGCGTCAGTTTGCAAATAATGGATAATTTTCCAGAAGCATCAAATGGAAGGTGGGATAGTTATATGTAAAACCATGTAAATAAAGAGCTAACGCAGCGTGATACCATCACACAAAAATGTTTTAATATAAAAATATATATACAACACTCACATTTCAGGAGTATCAAACAGCATATAAACATGTGCAAGGAGGTCAACCCAAAGCGTTTTGACTACAGAGTCTTCATCTGGGGTGTGGACCCCCCCAACAGCATCGCTTATAAGGAAATGGTGACCCCAATTTACTCATGACGCCGGAACACTTCCGCCAGACATCACTTCCAGTTGGAACCCAGAAGGACGTGACGTATATTCAGGCTCCTTCAAATTCTAATTAAATCCTGAACTGTAGAAGGATGAGGGGCATTTATAAATATTCCCGGAAATTTACCTCAGAAGCGTAAAAAAAAAACGCTACTTTCTGAAAGACACTGGACTCATAACCTGGATATCCAAGCCTCGCTATCAACGCAAGGCCATCCAGTAATTTGTCTATAGCCATGCCTATCTATGAAAGAGAGGCCTGGCTCAGCACATTTCCGGTGTGATGTATACCAGTTGCACTGCTTCATGGACATTTTAAAATTTTTTAAAATGTCGCCTAAGGGGATTTTTAAGTAGCAACGTTTTTGTGCCATTCTACAGGCGTGTGCAATTTTGAAGGGTGACATATTCGGTATCTATTTAGCTTCATCTTTCACATTTATGCAAAAAGATTGGGCTAACTACCTTTTTTTTTTTTTAAAGCACAAAACTTTTTTTTCGAAAAATTGCTGTGCAAATACCGTGCGATAAAAAGTTGCAACGACTGCCATTGTATTCTCTAGGGTCTTTGCAAAAAAAAATTTAAAAAATGTTTTGGGGTTCTATGTAATTTTCGAGCAAACAAATGATGATTTTTACCTGTAGTAGAGAAATGTCAGAATTGGCCTGGGTGCTCCAGAATGCCTGAAGGTGCTCCCTGCATGTTAGACCTCTGTATGTGGCCACGCTGTGTAAAAGTCTTACACAAGTGGTATCGCCGTACTCGGGAGTAATAGCAGAATGTGTTTTGGGGTGTAATTTGTGGTATGCATTTGCTGTGTGTGTGAGAAATAATTTGTTTGAAAAATGTAGCAATATCTAATATACATAAACTATTATTCTAATATTCTCACAGGGGCATTTCTCAGCGTGCTCTCTCTCCTAGAGGGTGTGTAGAGGAGAAATGCATTTTGTCTTTTTATCCAATGTCCGCATATCCTAGAGTAACACCCATTCTTATATGGTTTCAGTCTATAGTTGTATAACTCCACCCATTGTCCTGACATAGTAACTCAAAATAGATGTATCTATACAGGAAAACCACTCCTCTCTGTACTCTGTCTCTGTGTGTTCTGTGACCTTCAGAGACCATCACTAATTACATATAACATTCATGTGTTTCATATATTTTTCAAAAACTTATCACTTACAAGATTTTGAGTTAATATTTTAACACTGCTAATGACAATTTTGTGTAAAAAAAATCTTGATTTTGCAAAGAATTGTGGGAAAAAATTACAACTTCAAAAAACTCACCATGCCTCTTTCTAAATACCTTGGAATGCCTTCTTTTCAAAAAGGGGTCATTTTGGGGGGTATTTGTACTTTTCTGGCTTTTTAAGGTCTCAAAAAATGAGAGCAGTCAGTACTTTAAGGTGTGATCAATTTTCAGATATTGGCACCATAGCTTGTGGACTCTATATAACTTTCACAAAGACCAAATAATATAAACCAATTTGTACTTATTTTTACCAAAGATATGTAGCAGTATAAATTGTGGCCAACATTTATGAAGAAAAAATTACTGATTTGCTAAATTTTATAACAGAAACAAATTCATTTTTTTTACAGAATATACGGTCTTTTTTTTATTTCCATCTTCTTTTATAGCACAAAAAAGAGGTGCAGGCACTATAAAAGAGTAGATGGGTGACAGGGTAGAGGGGAAAGAACCAGAGAGGCCGACCGTGGACTGGAACACCCAATAAGTATGCCCCGCTGAGTGACATTGGTGAGCTGAGGGACTCCCCTTGCTGCCAGGGGAAAAACTCTTCTAGGGAAACTGGGGGGGGAGAGCCAAGGTAAAGGAAAGACAGATTCTGGTGGTAGAGGACCCAATTCTTAGAAGGACAGAGAGGACAATCTGCCACAAAGCGCTGAACTGTATGCTGTCTACCGGGCTCTCTGGTTCAGCACATCGAGGTCTGGTGGACAGATTACTAGGAGTGGCTGGGGAAGACCCAGATGTCATGGTGCACGTTGGTACCAATGACAAAGTCAGAGGCAGATGGAGTGTCCTAAAGATCGAATTTAGGGAGCTAAATTGATGAAAAAGACCTTCAAGGTAGTATTCTCAGAAATACTACTGGTAACTTGAGCCACACTAGAAATGTGGGGGATTATGGAAGTAAACAAGTGGCTGATGAGCTGGTGTAGTAAGGAGAGGTTTGGGTTCCTGGAGAACTGGGCTGACTTCTCAGTCGGTCACCAGTTCTATAGAAGGGATGAACTGCACCTAAATAAGGAGGGTGCAGATTTGTTAGTGAAGATGGCTGAAAAGTTAGAGGGACTTTTAAACTAGGTGATGGGGGAAGGGTCCAGGGCTAGAGAGAGTCAGTGCGGAACATATTCCAGAGGGTAGTATTGGGGGCATTGGTGGTAGGTTGGCTAAAGCACGTAAACCCTAGGTAAGTATATTACAATTCCTATTTTCAACCTCGGAAAACGCAATAAGAAGACCGTATGCGAGTCTAAACTATGTGGCATGTTCACCAATACCAGGAGCCTGGCAGATACTGTTGTACAAGAAGGATTTCGATTTTGTATAAATTTCAGAGACTTGGTTCAACAGCTCTCAGGATTTGCTGGCAACCATTCAAGGGTATTCCCTTTATCGCAGGGATAGGGAGGGTAAAAAAGGGAGAGGGTTATGCCTGTATATCAAGAATAATGTACAAGTGAATGTGGCATTACTATATGACATCACTAGATAGAGCTCCAAAGGGATGAAACTAAGGGCAAAGTAATTACTCTGACATCACTAGATGGCATTCCAAAGGGATGAAACTAAAGACAAAGTAATACTGGGAGTGTGCTATAGGCCCCCTAACCTGAAGGAGGAGGGGGGAGACGGACCACCTATCACAAATTCGATTAGTGGCAAGGATGGGAGGTGTCATCATAATGGGGTTTATTTAATTAACCAGACATAGACTGTGTTTCCTTCCGTCCAATCATCTAAGGCTCACCAGTTCCTAAATGACTTGCAAGGCAATTTCATGGGTCAGATGGTAGACTCACCAACTAGAAACAAAGCATTACTAGACCTACTGATTACCAACAATACAGACCTGGTCACGGATGTGGCAATAAGGGCCAATTTAGGAAACGGCGATCACAGGTCAATTAGCTTCAGTATAAATCACACAAATAGGAAACATAAGGGGAATACAAAGACACTGAATTTCAAAAGAGCTAACTTCCCTAAACTAAGAAAATTGCTAGAAGATATTCATTGGGACAAAATCTTAGGAACAAAGATGACGGGGGAGAGATGTGTTTGCTTTAAGAGCATATTAAGAGCAGTAGCCAGTGCATCTCATTGGGAAATAAATTTAAGAGCAAACAGAAGTCCTGCATGGCTTAACTCCAATGCAAAAAAATGCATATAAAAGCAAAGGAGAAGGGCTTCAAAAAATACAAGGATGAGGGATCATCATCAGCATTCAGACTACAAAGAATGCAACAAGAAATGTAAGGGTGCAATTAGAGAGGCTAAGATAGAACATGAAAGACACATAGCAGAGAAAAGCAAAAAAAACAAAACAAAAAATTCTTTAAGCAATAGTAAAAGATATTGGCCCCATAAAGAATGAGGAAGGGAATCTGTACTCAACCGTAGGAGGGGTTATTTTCTCTACAGTATCGACTAATTGTTCCCTTCTTTGATCTACTTTATCCTGCACCATATATGTTTCTCTTATATTCCCCGACCGACACAGCTCCTCTCTGTAACTAACTGGGTTTGTTAGCCTGCCATTAGGAGAACTAGGCAAAAATTGTAACACAATACACAGAACTTTAGTCCCGCCCCGGGGGGAGGCGGACCCTGTGCTAACAACCCTCCCTGCTCCCAGGCAGAACTCTGTTGTATTTTGCCTAGTGAAGGAGAATGACCTAGGAACCCTGCGGGCCCTTTGGTCCATTTTTTTTGATGCAGGTTTGATGTTTTTTGCGCAAGATGAAAGATCCTGAGATCTTCTATCAACTGCCGGCTGGGTGACAGGCTGGTTAAGTTATCCTTGTAGTCTCCCCAGTCCGGCCATCGAGCACATGCAGGCCGCAGCTAAGGCTCGGCAGGCCACGACATACCTCAGCTCCAGAGGTGGTCGGTGAGCTTCAATGCTCCGGGGTATACATATGACTGGGCTACTGATGTCTGGATCACAGTATACCGGGCCAGCAGCTACCCTGTAACTGCGCAGGAGTAGGTCTGTGATGGAATGTCTCCCAGCTCTTCAAGACTGGTAAGTACCCCCCCCCCCCCCCCGAGTCTTTACCAAAGTACTGGCTCCAGTATTGGCGTTGCTGCAACAACGCGGGATCGCGATCGTGGGTTACCTAGACGATCTCCTCCTTAGAGCATCTTCCGCCTCAGAATTAGAGTAGGATGTGGCGATCACCATGCAGTCTCTCCGAGAATTTGGGTGGCTGTTGAACCTAAAGAAGTCAGTGGTTGTGCCGACCCAGCTTCTGAAGTACCTTGGTTTACTATTGGACTCCAGGGAAGCGAGGGTCTTTCTCCCCTCAGACAAATTGCAGACTCTCAGATCTGCGGTCAAACTACTGATGAACCGCAAGTGGTCATCGCTCCGTTTTTGCATGCGAGTACTGGGGCTCATGGTAGCCTCCTTCGAGGCAGTACCTTATGCCCAGTTCCACGCCAGAGTCCTGTAGAGGGAGATTTTGACAAAATGGGACAAATCTCCGTTGTCCCTGGATCGATAGGTCCAGGTGAGACAGCCAGTCAGGGACTCTCTGATCTGGTGGTTGAGGTCCCCGGTGATTCAGTCCGGAAAATCGTTCCTTCCTCTGAAATGGACGGTGATCACTACTGACGTCAGTCTCTCAGGCTGGGGTGGTGTGATGGGGATTCAGTCGGCTCAGGGCCTCTTGTCGACAGACAAATCCAGGTTGGCGATCAATCTGCTCAAATTGAGAGCGATCAGGCTGTGCCTCCACATGTGGTCGACGTGTCTTCAAGGATGTCCGACCAGGATACTGTCAGACAATGCCACGGCTGTGGCGTACATTAATCACCAAGGGGGAACAAGAAGCTCAGCCGCTGCTCGGGAGGTGGCTCACATACTTCGGTGGGCAGAGCGACACGTTCCGGCTCTGTCAGCCATTTACATCCCGGGGGGTGGAAAATTGGCATGCGGACGATCTGAGTCATCAGATGCTGGACCCGGGAGAATGGGCGTTGCATCCTGAGACATTCAGGCTGCTGTGCCTGAAGTGGGGTGCACCAGATGTGGATCTATTGGCCTCCCGCCTCAATCGTAAGGTGCTGAGATTCAAGAGAAGAGATTCGTGGGCAGACGCGCTGGTGGCTTCGTGGGATCAGTACCAGCTGATCTACACCTTTCCTCCACTAAAACTGTTGCCACGTCAGAGTGGAAGCCGAGGGGATCCCAGTAATCCTGGTTGCCCCAGATTGGCCTCAGGGGCCCTGGTACGCAGACCAGGTGTGTCTGGTGGCAGACGCTCCCTGGCGACTGCCGCTGCGAGAGGACCTCCTATCTCGAGGTCCAATCTTTCACCCTGCTTTACCATCACTGGCTTTAACGGCATGGCTATTGAGAGCCAGGTGCTGAGTAACTGGGGTCTGTCGGACTCTGTGATTACAACTATATGCTGAGGGCGTGGAAATCTTCACGGAAGATATACCATCGTACCTGGAAGGCCTACATCTCCATGTGTGAGGAGAAAGGGTGGCATCCGTGCTCCTTTTCTATATCCAGGATCCTTCTGTTTCTTCAGCAAGGTGTAGACCAGAAGTTGGCGTTGAGCACCATTAAGGGGCAAATTTCAGCCCTGGCTTTTATTTTTTTTAATTTTTTTTCAGCGACCCCTGGTGTCTCGCTCATTAGTGAGTACCTTTGATCAGGGGGTTCAACATGTAGCATCCACCGTTGCCCCCATGGGATTTTAACCTGGTGTTGACGCTTCAGAAGCGCCGTTTGAGAATATCAGGTATGGTCCCCTGTTGACCCTTTCACAGAAGGTGGTCTTTCTAGTGGCCATCACATCGGCCAGGAGGGTTTTGGAATTGGCGGCCTTGTCATGCAAGTCGCCTTATCTGGTCATCCACAGGAATAAGGTGGTGTTGTGTCCGCAACCGTCCTTTCTACCAAAGGTGGTTTCGGCTTTTCATATCAATGAAGACATTGTATTACCATTGTTGTGTCCTAAGCCGAAGCACCCCAAAGAGATGGCCGTTCGCGCTCTTGATGTGGTTAGGGCTCTGAAGGTGTACTTGTCTGCCACGGCTCCCTTTTTGGAAGTCAGACTTACTGTTTGAAGGGGCAGGTGCCCCCCTTTCCAGTCACGGCCCGCTCTACAAGAGCTATCCTAACGTCTTGGGCCTTCCGACACCAAGCGTCTGTCGCTCAGGTGTATAAGGCAGCGACCTGGTCATCTGTCCATACGTTTACCAAGTTCTACAAGGTAAACGTCAGTGCATCGGCTGATGCCTGTTTTGTTTTTTGTGTAGTTGCAATTGAGATTTTTTTTTTCCTGGTTTTCGATAAAAACGCAGTACTGTTTGTTAATGCACTGTTGCATTACTTCCGCGAAAAGGTTGCGGTGTTGGGGATCTCTCCTGTTGAGAATGTCCGGTTATGGTGGTGTGTTTTTCTGTACACTCCTTTTTATTTTGGGGGGGGGGGGTTTAGTTTCACTAGTTTCCACTTGCCATGGTGGATGAAGTTTTAATGCTGTTTTTTCCCACCCCTCGTTTAGCACTGCTTGGGGACGTCCCATTTAGTTACAGAGAGGAGCTGTGTGCTGAATATAATAGAAAATAGGATTTTTGTACTCTCCGTAAAAATCCTTTTCTCTGTAATTTACCGACCAACACAGCACCCACTCCTCCTTTTCTCTGCGTTATACTGGTTGTTGACGTACTGAGTTCTGCCTGGGAGCAGGGAGGGTTGTTAGCACAGGGTCCGCCCCCAGGGCGGGACTAAAGTTCTGTGTATTGCTACAATTTTTGCCTAGTTCCTCCTAATGGCAGGCTAACAAACCCATTTAGTTACAGAGGAGCTGTGTCGGTCGGTGAATTACAGAGAAAAGTATTTTTACGGCAAGTACAAAAATCCTATTTTTTATGGAATTACAATTCCTACTGTCAGCTTGATTGGTTTTTACTCCTTTTCTCCCCATTGCTTCTTCCCGTCAAATTATTATTCACACTGTGTACTCGCTATTTTGCAAATGGTACTATTGCCAGCTATACAGAGAAGAGAGAGCTGATAATTTTTGTACTACCAGTGGTATTTGCAAGAGAAAGCACAAATGGTTCTACCAAAGCCTCTGTAAATCGGTACGTGGATACCGTAGTTCGCACACCACGATAACCAATTAAAGGATCAGGCTAGTGTTTTTTAACCCTTTCAATTACAAATAGTTGAACAGACAACTCTGCCAGCGATTATGCGTTTATCTAAACCGGTATACTCCTTTTTTATTTTAACTTTTATTGAAAAGCAGTACATTACAACTTTAACCACTTGCTTACTGGGCACTTAAACCCCCCTCAGTCCCAGACCAATTTTCAGCTTTCAGCGCTGATGCACTTTGAGTGACAATTACGCGGTCATACAACACTGTACCCAAATGAAATTTTTATCATTTTTTTCCCACAAATAGAGCTTTCTTTTGGTGGTATTTAGTTACAGCTCGGAGTTTTATTTTTTGCTAAACAAACAAAAAAAGATGCAAAAAAAAAAAAAAAAAATCATGTTTTAATAGTTTGTTATAAAATTTTGCAAACGGGTCATTTTTCTCCTTCATTGAAGTGCGCTGATTAGGCGGCACTGATAGGCTGCATTGGTGGGCACTGATGGGCTGCATTGGTGGGCACTGATGGGCTGCATTGGTGGGCACTGATGGGCTGCATTGGTGGGCACTGATGGGCTGCATTGGTGGGCACTGATGGGCTGCATTGGTGGGCACTGATAGGCTGCACTGGTGGGCACTGATAGGCATAGTTAAGGCGGCACTAATAGGCACAGATAAGGCGGCACCGATGGGCACAGATAAGGCGGCACTGATGGGCAAAGATGGGCACAGATAAGATGGCACGGATGGGTGGCACGGATGGGCACTGATAGGTACCACAGATAGATGGGACTGATGGGCACTGATAGGTGGCACTGATAGGTGGCTCTGATAGGTGGCACTGCTGGGCACTGATGGGCGGCACTGCTGGGCACTGATGGGCGGCACTGCTGGGCACTGATGGGCGGCACTGGGGTGCAGCACCTTTGAGGCATATTTTGGGTGGCACTGTGGGTGGCACTGCTGGGTGGCACTGTGGGCACTGCTGGGTGGCACTGTGGGCACTGCTGGGTGGCACTGTGGGCACTGCTGGGTGGCACTGTGGGCACTATGGGCACTGCTGGGTGGCACTGACAGGGGGGCACTTACTTTATTTCAGGATGGCACTGCGGGTGGCAGGTGGGCACTGGCAGGGGGCAGGTGTCCGTTTAAATTGCTGGCCGTGATCGGGACTGATGTCCCGAACACGGCCGCCGGCGATCGGCTTTTTTTTTTTCTCCTCGCGCTGTCAGCACGAGGAGGAATACTAGCCGATTACCGGCTCCGTTTTATCACATGATCAGCTGTCATTGGCTGACAGCTGATCACGTGATAAGGGGTCGGGATCGACCCCTTACACGGATCGGTGATCAGGCGAGTCTCACGGACTCGCCGATCACAGAGCGCGCCACGCGCGCCCCTCAGGGGGCGCGCAGGCCGCTCGTAACCGGGACTACGTCAATAGACGTAGTCCCGGAAATGTGGGTCCGCGCTGTTGCCGTAATTTTGCAATAGCGCGGATCCCAAGTGGTTAATGCCATCAGGCAGTTCTTATGAATATCAAAAATATATAACCAAACACTTTAACGGCATTTGACAGAAATTATTCCCAACTTTACGATCTCTTTCTGAGTATCAGTTTTTCAGGGAAACAAAAGGTAAGGGCACTTATTTCAAAAGTCGATCCTGACACCCCAAAAGGGTTCACACTGTGTCAGGGACCGACTGAATCGGAGGCTGATAAGAGTGCTTTTTCGAGACTTGGGCGCTTCTCACCCCTCGGGAATGACAGAATTTTCCCAAGACGTGTGGGCGCCCTAGGGCGATTAAGCTGTCTATTTCTGCTAAGATCACCAGTGGGGCAGGGGTTACTCTAGGGGGTTATAGTTTTGAGCTTGAGAGTCCCTGCAAGTGAGATGATGGTGTGAACTTATACCCCATGCAGGAATTACTGGGGTATATCAACCTGCTCTATTAAATTACCAATATGATCTTCAAAAGAGAAGGAGAAAGAAGGCTTGGGGGGGGGGGGGAGAAGGGGAAAAGGGAGGTTGCCATTGCTTTGTTAAAATATCTGTTCGGGAAACGTTTACTCCAGGGATAAGGGAAATCCCTAAGTGTCCAGCCCAGGGTTCCCAAATTACTTCAAATATTTTTGTGATGTCTATAATTGTACTGACCATCTTTTCCTGGGACATAATCCACGAGATTTTCTTTGCGGCCAAGAAGGAGACAGTTTGGTGTTTCCAGGCTTTTGCTATAACCATTTTTGCTCCAACTAGCATGAATGAAATTAATTTCTGAAGGTTTTTTAGGGATCTTAGGAATGCGGGCATTCAGGAGTGCAATTTGGGGTGATTTTGGGATAGAGAGGCCTGTGACTCTGATAAGATTAAACATTTTGTTCCAAAATCCTCTGATTCTCGGACATTCCCACCAAATTTGTAGCACTGAACCCTGAGCTTGACACTCTCTGAAGCATAACGTTGAGGAAGACATCATTGCTAGCCTAGTAGGGACCAAATACCATCTAGTTAACACTTTCAAATTTGCTTCTATTAAAGAGATGTTCATTATACCTTTTAGACGCTCTCGTTCCCATTTTGTGCCATTCCTCCGGGTCCCAGGTCTCCTGCACGTCTCTTTCCCATGCTTCCATGTATGGGAGTTTGGAGGTGGGTTCTGAAAGTGAAGTGTATATTATGGATATACCCCCTCTCTGCTCTATTGCCTGGCCACACCATCGCTTGTATTGTGTAATCTCCGGGGGGTGGATTTGGTTTTCCATATTGAGTGCAGGAAATGGGAGATCTGATGATGTCTAAATTTTCTCTTTTTCAGGGAGCTCTGGTTTATCAACAGTGTTTCAGAGAGATCGGGCCTGAGGTGGAGAAGTGTCCAATATGATACATCCCCTTATCCAACCACCATTGGAATGATTTGATGTCCATACCAGGCTTAAAAAGGGTGTTGTGGAAGATGTGAGCCAGAGGGCGTGTCACAGATGTTAGAGCAGGAGTGTGAATTATGTCATCCCATAATTTAATGGATATGGAGAGCGTGGGGGACAGAATTGGGGGTCTGGATTTTTGAGGGACACCATAGTAGGTAGTCTAGGGTGTATGTGGGGACCGCTTGTCTCTCATTGCTGATCCAGTCAGCTTTCTCGTTTCTAAAATAGACCGTTGAGAGTTGGGCTAATCTGGCTGCATGGTAATATTTAAAAAAAATCTGGGAGACCCAGACCGCCTCGTGTCTTTGGACTATAGAGAGTGCTTCTGGCTAATCTGTATCCCCCCTCCCCCCCCCCCATATAAATTTGATTATCCTTCCCTGGAATGAGATGATCTTTTCTAATTACTATTGGGTGGGATCTAAATAAGTAGGGGAGCCTAGGGAGAAGAGTCCTCCTAATGGAATGAATTTTGCCTAGCCATGATATGTTGTGTAGCGACCAAGTTTTGAGATCTTTTTCAAGTTTAGGATACATTGGGGGGAAATTTGCTTGGTAAAGCTGTTCGATTTGGAGGGTAAGATTTATGCCTAGGTAACGAATCGATGATTCGCTCCACTTACAATTAAACAAGGGTTTGAGTTGCTCGACCAATGCTGGGTTCAGTGAAATATTCAGTGCCTAGGATTTTTCCATGTGTAGATATATAGATATTTCCAATTGGTTCCAGGAGTTTGGTAATGTTGGGTAGGGAGGTTATTGGGGAGGTGACGAATAAGAGGATATCGTCCGCAAAAAGTGCTCACTTGTGAGTATTGCGTCCGCACTTTATACCCTTTTATATTATGATCTGATCGAATTGCTATGGCTAGAGTTTCAATCGCTAAGGCGAAAATTATTGGGGACAAGGGACAACCTTGCCTGGTTCCCCTGGGGATTTTTATTGGTTTGGCATAGTATCCCTGTAGCCTGAGCCTAGCTTCAGGTTCAGAGTAAAGTGATCTCAATATCCCCATGAAATTCTTGCCAAACCCCCACTGTTTTAGGGCTGAGAACAGGTAAGTCCAGGATATGGAGTCAAAGGCCTTCTGCAGTTCCAGTGACAGTAGAAGACCCTCCCGAGGGGGTCCCCCATCCCAACCAGACTGGAGGATGGAGATGAGGTCTATCACTCTCCTTACCTGGTCCGGGCCCTGTATTCCTGGTATAAATCCCACTTGGTCCTTATGGCCGTATTGATTGATAAAGGAGCGCATCCTATTAGTCAGTATTTTGCTAAGAATTTTTAGATCATTGTTAATAAGATAAATGGGCCTGTAGTTTTCTACTAGTTCTGGATCTTTATCCGGATTGGGAATAACAGAGATGAAAGCTGCATTCAGTTGAGAATCCATGGGATCCCCTTTCCATTTGGAATTAAAAAAAAAAATTGTAAGGCGTGGGGCTAAGGTGTCAGCAAAGGTTTTATAATAAAGATTGGGGAACCCATCTGGACCAGGGGCCAAACCTCCTTTTAGATTTTTGATCACCTCCAGGGTTTCTTCTGTTGAAAAGGGGGCTTCCATAATATCTACATGATTTTTCTGAAGGGTGGGTATGGATTGGTTCTCTAGATAGGATTTAATAGTGAATTTGTCTGCTGTATTTCCTTTTTGGTATAGCTTAAGGCCCATACACACGATCAGACTTTTTGACAACAAACATGCAAATTAGCTGTTTTGGAGCAACATCCGACTGTGTGTACGCTCCATCGGACAAACTTTTTTGGTTTTCATCGGACTTTTGTTGGCTGTGCGAACGGACAAACTTTCTGGCAACAAAAGTCAGATAGAGCAAAGTCTGATCGTGTGTACAGAAAACCATAGGACTTTTGTACAAAGTGCAAACAGGCATGCTCAGAACCAATGCAAAAGATCAGACAACAATACAGAAGTTGACCAAAGGTGGCGGTAAAGAGCAGAAAAAACACGTGGTTTGGTGAAAGTTGGCTGAAAAAGTCCTGCTGTGTGTATGCAATACAAGTTCAGGGCCGACGCCCCTTGTACAAAAATCCAAGGGAAAGTTTGTACAAAGTCCTATCGTGTGTATGAGGCTTTAGAGTAGAAAGCTTGGCAATAATGAAGTATGTGTTGGGTATTTAGGGTCGTTGAGCCATCTTTTAGTCTAAATTTGGGGAGTGTGTAGGTGCGGATTTTGGAAGAGAGCTTAGCAGCTAACATTGTGCTCATTTTGTCTTTTTGTTGATAAAATCTCGCTCCACTCCTTTGTAGGGAGCTCTCGGCCTTGACTGTAAGTGCCATGTTTAAAGCTATTCGGCTGCATCTAGTTGGGCGATTTGGACTGTCGGGTCTTTTTTATGCAGTTTGCATAAAGCTGAGAATTCTCTTTCTAGTTTTACTACATCCGAGGCTCTCTTAATTTGTGAAGTTATTTTGTATTCGTTTTTTTCTCGGATCGTAGCTTTGTGGGCCACCGAAAGTGTCTCTGCCGAGACTCCCTCTGCGTCATTGAGAAGGAAATATTCTTTCAACGCTTTGTCTATAACTGTAGCATGCACCGTAGACAGCGGCGCGCAGGCGCACTAGGCAGGCCGCAGATCATGGCGATATGCCGCTCATGTTGGCTCCCGTGCGCATGCGCGGGAGTGACGTCATTGCGGCTCCAGCGAATCACAGCGATGGAGCAGCGAGACCCGGAAGTCGCTCCAGCATACATGGCAGCGGCGAACATGAAGACAGAGGACCACTTCGGGGGCTTCGTTCTCAGGTAAGTTATTCATAATGAGCATACTAGCTCATTATGCCTTTGCCTTGCAGGTTGCATTTTTTTTTTTTTAAGTGCCTTTTACTTCCGCTTTAATTTTGCTATTTTGGAGCTAATTTTCATGGGACGGGTGAGTTGAGCTGCTAGAGGTTTAGATTCATCTAGGCTTTGATCAAACGCTATATTGGAATCTCCTCCAAAAATTACTGTTCCCTCTAGTAAAGGCCCCAAGATTTTGAACATGGATATAAAAAAAAATTATCCTGGCCTGTGTTGGGAGTATAGTATGATATAAATGAGTACAGGTGATTTATCTATCGTATGTATCTACCCTCCAAATCTTTGTGTACCTGAGTGACTGTAAATTTACATGTTTTTGCAAAAAGGATCACTACACCCTTGGTCTTGTCTTCAGCATTCGCTAAAAAGAATTGGGGATAGTGAGCGTGAATGAAAGAAGAGGTGTAGCGTATTGGAAAATGTGTGTTTCTTGTAACAGGACAACTGCCATTTTTTATCGGGGGTGGATGGGGCTGGCAACCACACAGATCTGGGATGGGCTGTGTCCGAGGGACACACCTCATCTACGATCGCCACGGGGGCCCGCAGGAGCGGCAAAATACCGAGGCAGTCATACGACATCCACCCAGGATGGGAGATCGCATCTGTGGGCGTCATTTGACTATGGCCCGATATTGAAGTGGTTAATCAGGTAGAAATTTGTTCAGGTGCGTCCCTTCTTGGTCCTGAGAAACTGGTATCTGCCTTCAAAATCGGCTTATGTGTGTACAGTCTGGTTTCCTTTATATTTATAGGACATTGCATCTCAGGGGATTTGTTCGTAAGGAAAGTTCACCCCCAACCACTATTTGTGTTAAGGGGTCATCTGCGACTGATCCTAGGAGTTGGTTATTTTTTCCTGTGGAAAAGGTATGATGGGTGAAACCGGATGGTTTCCCAGATCAGGACTCCTAAAACTTTGCCGGTTAGGGTGGCTCCTTAGGAAATGGGATAAAATAGCTAATGTGTTGTCCATCTTCAAGTATGGAGAGGTTCAAAGGTTTAGGGCAAAGGGGAAGGCCCACCAATATTTGATCTCCTCCTTCTGTGAGAGAATCTGAAGAAGTGGTTTGAGGGCTCTGCTACTTTAACCACTTGCTTACTGGGCACTTAAACCCCCCTCAGTCCCAGACCAATTTTCAGCTTTCAGCGCTGATGCACTTTGAATGACAATTGCGCGGGCATACAACACTGTACCCAAATTAAATTTTTATCATTTTTTTTCCCCACAAATAGAGCTTTCTTTTGGTGGTATTTAGTTACAGCTCGGAGTTTTATTTTTTGCTAAACAAACAAAAAAAGATGCAAAAAAAATAAAAAAATAAATCATGTTTTAATAGTTTGTTATAAAATTTTGCAAACGGGTCATTTTTCTCCTTCATTGAAGTGCGCTGATTAGGCGGCACTGATAGGCTGCATTGGTGGGCACTGATGGGCTGCACTGGTGGGCACTGATAGGCATAGTTAAGGCGGCACTAATAGGCACAGATAAGGCGGCACCGATGGGCACAGATAAGGCGGCACTGATGGGCAAAGATGGGCACAGATAAGATGGCACGGATGGGTGGCACGGATAGGCACTGATGGGTACCACTGATAGATGGGACTGATGGGCACTGATAGGTGGCACTGATGGGTGGCTCTGATAGGTGGCACTGCTGGCCACTGATGGGCGGCACTGCTGGGCACTGATGGGCGGCACTGGGGTGCAGCACCTTTGAGGCAGATTGTGGGCACTGTGGGTGGCACTGCTGGGTGGCACTGCTGGGTGGCACTGACGGGGGGCACTTACTTTTTATTAGGGTGGCACTGCAGGGGGCAGGTGGGCGCTTGCATTGCTGGCCGTGATCGGGACTGATGTCCCGATCACGGCCGCCGGTGAGCTGTCAGCGCGAGGAGGAATACTAGCCGATTACCGGCTCCGTTATATCACCTGATCAGCTGTCATTGGCTGACAGCTGATCACGTGATAAGGGGTCGGGATCGACCCCTTGCACGGATCGGTGATCAGGCGAGTCTCATGGACTCGCCGATCACAGAGCGCGCCGCCTCAGGGGGCGCGCAGGCCGCTCGTACACGGGACTACGTCAATAGACGTAGTCCCGGAAAAGGAGATCTGCGCTGTAGCCGTCATTTGGCTATAGCGCGTATCTCAAGTGGTTAAATGGTCATGGGCGAAATGTCCGCAAAAAAAAGGAATCTCTTGTCCTTGGAAAGAAATGCAGGATTGTTGTGAGATTTTCATTATCTCCTCCTTCACTCTGTAGTAGTGTGGTTTCACTACTACATCCCTTGGTGACCCATCTTTTCTGGGAGGCCCCAATGATCTATGTGCTCTGTCTAGCTCTAGTTTTTGCTGGGTTATAGCAGGGGTGAGGGTTTTAATGAGGTCCTTGATCGCTTTGGGGATTTCTGTGGTAGATTCTGGTATACCTCTGACCCTGAAATTGACTCTCCTCGACTGATTTTCAAGGTCGTCGATCCTTGTGATATGACCTGCTCTTGTTTCTGAGCCATCCCTTCTATTAGCGGAAATTTCTTCCCCTTTTTCTGACCATCGGTTGAATATAGGTGACGCCTGCAAAATGAGATCCTTTCTTTTCTTGCAATCAATGAACCCCAAATGTGTCCTGAAGTTCAACAACGAAACACGTTGACATATTGGGGCTCACGTCTTATATTTCTATGTATATGATTTTTAATGTTCTTTTTCCCTGTTTTTTCCTTTTTTTCTATGTACTACATGTATTGTTATATTCTATAAATATTAGTATTTTTTTTTGTACCCCATTGTTTGCGGTGCCTAAAAAATCAGACCTGGGGTGGCCTTTTGGGAAACCCATACTTTTTGTGGGTCTGATACCCGTCACCTGATTGGCTGAAAGGACAGATGCTCTTATTGGATGTCTCAGGTAGAAAAGCATGGAGGAAGCATAGAGAACACAGGAGCCGCTACCCGACCCACCACCAAAATGGGGTGGGGTGCTGTTTAATTGCCGGCGGGTGGTAACATTGGCTGCATTTGATGGCCACGGTGAGGCTGCAGTTGATGGCACAACGAGGCTGCAGTGAGTGGCACATTGGCTGCATTTGATGGGAAAATGGGGCTTCAATTGATGGGGGGTTTTTCTTAGTATTTTTTAGTTTGCACCCCCCCAAAAAAACATTTTGAGCACCAGCCACCACTGACAGAGAGACATCGCTCCAAATTGCCCTCACAGAAAGACCACTTCTCATGAAAAGTGCTTGATTCCTTTATCAAAATAGTAAAGCCTTGTACACACCACTAGCTTATTTTTTTTTGTTTTTTTTTTGTTTTGTTTTTTTTGTTTAATCCAGTGAGTTGAACAAAAAAAAACCGACAGCTCTGGTTGGAGTCACTTCAGGTCTGGTATGGATTTTAAGGGCAACCCCGTGCCAATTTTTTTTAAATGGCGTGGGTTCCCCCCAAAAATCCATACCAGACCCTTATCCAAGCATGCAACCTGGCAGGCCGCAGGTAAAGAGGAGGAGACGAGAGAGTGCCCCCCTCCTGAACTGTACCAGGTCACATGCCCTCAACATTGGGAGGGTGCTTTGGGGTAGCGGCCCATGTTGATGGGGAGAAGGGCCTCATCCCCACAACCCTTGTCCGGTGGTTGTGGGGGTCTGCGGGCAGGGGGGCTTATCGGAATCTGAAAGCCCCCTTTAACAAGGGAACCCCCTGATCCCGGCCCCCTTGTGTGAATTGGTAATGGGGTACTAATGGTAATGGGGTGCAAATGTACCCCTACCATTTCACAAAAAAGTGTCAAAAGGGTTAAAAAAAACACAAGACAAGTCCTTTATTAATTTCTTCTTTCTGCTTCTTTTTCCATCTTCTTTCTTCTGGTCTTCCTTCTGTGTTTTTCTTCTTCTCCATCTTCTTCTCCAGCTAATTCCTCCTCTGCTCTTCTCGTCCCGTATCTTGCTCCAGCCTCTTCTCCCCGTGCTCAGTATATAACGGAGGGCATAGATGGGTAAACGTAAACAGGTGATCCCGCCCCCCTCTGACAACATGGGGAAAGCCATAGGGGAGTCCTATGCGTCAGAAGGGGACGGGCCATAGGGAAGTCCATGCGTCAGAAGGGGGCGGGGTCACTGGGTGGTCCCACCCTTCGTTATATAAGAAGTGTCAGACTGCGGCCTGCCAGATTGCATGCTCGGATAAGGGTCTGGTATGAATTTTTGGGGTACCCAACGCCATTCTTTTTTTTTTTTAATTTTAGTGTGGGGTTCCCCTTAAGATCTATACCAGACCTGAGGGGCCTGGTATGGAATTTAGGGGGACCCCCACACATTTATTTTTTTTTTTTTTGGTTCAGTGTTTTCCCGTGGGGAAATTCCATGCCGTTTTTATAAATGAACTGTTGTGTACTGTCGGACGGACAATTCATTATAGCTGCGAGTAGTTACTAATTACTTTTTTTTCCTTTTAGAAATGTCATTTTACTGTCACACTGTTCTAAACATGGGAAACATGCGCCCCTTTGCAGGCATACTATAGACCCCCCCCCCCCCCCGGTACGAAATTTAAAGTAATATTACACTTTTATTGTTTCACTTTAAGCATTATTAAAATCACTGCTCCTGAAAAAACTGCCATTTTTAAACTTTTTTTTGCATTGATACAAGTCCCCTGGGGCAGGCCCCAGGTCCCCAAACACTTTTTATGACAATACCTTGCATATAAGCCTTTAAAATTAGCACTTTTGGTTATTCATGTTCATGTCCCACAGACTTTAACAGTGTTTGTGTGTTCAAACTAATTTTTTGCCTGTTCGCATGTTCTGGATGCAAACCAAACAGGGGGGTGTTCGGCTCATCCTTACTCCTTATCTGCAGAGAGGGGGGAGAGGCCGGTCACAGCTCACTCACTTGGAAGGAGGGACTCGGCAGGCAGAAGGCTCAGGCTCGGTGTCCCATACAGAACACAGTCGGATGGATCTCAGTTTGAATGTTCCCGCCCACACATCCTATTCACGGACACAGCCCACGGGCTGCCTGGGATGTGGGCAGGCACAATGAGAGAGGTGGCTGGAGGAGGCAGAGTAGATCCACCCTCTTCCATTCGGCTGTGCTCTGAATGGACACAGACTGTCGGCTCAGAAGCAGGGAACCACACTGTGACAGGACAGATGTCTGCTCACAGCACTAATGTTCCTGTACACTTCTGTGCTGTTATCCTGCCCTGCCAGCCTCCCTCAAGAGTCCCCCGAGCAGTAACACTCGGCCAACTGCACATGCTCAGTTCCCAGCTGGCAGCATATCAGCCTTTTTATGTGGGGGGGCAGAGGGGCCTGGGGGGAAATTGCATCTCTGCCCCCCGGCCCAGCCCACTCCTGAATGTAATACTGACATAAAATCACACATAGGTTGGACTTGTGTTACATTGTTACATAGTAGGTGAGGTTGAAAATAGACAAGTCCATCCAGCCCAACCTATGTGTGTGATTATGTTGGTATTACATTGTATATCCCTGTATGTTGTGGTGGTTCAGGTGCTCATCTAATAGTTTTTTTGAAACTATTGATGCTCCCCGCTGAGACCACTGCCTGTGGAGGGGGAATGCCACATCCTTACCACTCTTACAGTAAAGAACCCTCTATGCATTGTAGGGGATTAGAGGGGGGGTAGAGCTGGCTCAGAGGCAGTCCAGTAAAATAAAATTGGCTTTTATTCAGCAAAACTGCAAAAACAAAACATAAGACCAAACAGACTTGTCTTATCACACTGATGTGCAGACAGGTACAGTTCATCAGCCCACAGGCTTAGAGGTAACAGTTCATTTAGTTGTGGTTTAAGCTCACCCAGCAGGTACACCTTCCAGCAATGGACGTTTCCACACAGTGTGCTGCTGTGTCTCTCTCCTACTCAACAACTCCACACTGACACTTTCAGCACACCTGATAATAAGCAGGGCTGAAGGGGAAGTACTTGCCTTCGTCAATTAACCCCCTCTTAACCCTTCCCCAGGCTGACCCTCTACAGCAGTTTAAGGTAAAACCTATTTTCTTCAAATTTTAATGAGTGGCCACATGTCTTGTTAACCACTTGCCGACCGCCGCACGACGATATACGTCGACAGAATGGCACGGGCAGGCATATGGGCGTACCTGTACGTCCCTGCCTTCCCGCGGGTGGGGGGCCCGATCGGGCCCCCCCTCGGTGCCAGCGGCGGTCGGTATCCGCGCAGGAGCGATCCGGGATGAGGGGGCGGCCATTCATTCATGGCCACCCCCTCGCGATCACTTCCATTCGTCAGGAGCGAAGCATTGCATCACTTCCTCTCCTGTAATGTAAACACAGGCAGAGGAAGTGATGTACAGTGGTGTGGAAAAAGTGTTTGCCCCCGTTTTTCTTCAGCCATTCGGTGGTGGACTTGCTGGTGTGTTTAGGATCATTGTCCTGCTGCAGAACCCAAGTTCGTTTCAGCTTGAGTACACGAACAGATGGTCGGACATTCTCCTTCAGGATCTCTTGGTAGACAGCAGAATTCATAGTTCATTTTATCACGGCAAGTCTTCCAGGTCCTGAAGCAGCAAAACAGCCCCAGACCATCACACTACCACCACCATATTTTACTGTTGGTATAATGTTCTTTTTATGAAATGCAGTGTTCCTTCTACGCCAGATATACTTGGACACACACCTTCCAAAGAGTTCCACTTTTGTCTCATCGGTCCACAGAATGTTGTCCCAAAAGTCTTGGGGATCATCAAGATGTGTTGTGGAGAAATTGAGACGAGCTTTGATGTTCTTTTTGCTCAGCAGTGGTTTTCTCCTTGGAACTCTGCCATGCAGGCCATTTTTGCCCAGTCTTTTCCTGATGGTGGAGGCATGAACGCTGACCTTAACTGAGGCAAGTGAGGCCTGCAGTTCCTTGGACGTTGTTGTGGGGTCTTTTGTGACCTCTTGGATGAGTCGTCGCTGCGCTCTTGGGGTAATTTTGGGCGGCCGGCCACTCCTGGGAAGGTTCACCACTGTTCCATGTCTTCGCCATTTGTGGATAATGGCTCTCACTGTGGTTCGCTGGATTCCCAAAGCTTTGGAAATGGCTTTATAACCCTTTCCAGACTGATAGATCTCAATTACTTTCTTTCTCAATTGTTCCTGAATTTCTTTGGGTCTCGGCATGATGTGTAGGTTTTAAGGATCTTCTGGTGGACCTTACTGTGTCAAGCAGCTCCTATTTAAGTGATGCCTTGATTGTGAACAGGTGTGGCAATAATCAGGCCTGGGTGTGGCTAGAGAAATTGAACTCAGGTGTGGACAACCACAGTTATAGTATGTTTTAACAAGGGGGGCAATCACTTTTTCACACAGGGCCACGATGGTTTGGATTTTTTTTCACCTTTAATAATAAACACCTTCATTTACAAATTGCATTTTGTGTTTACTTGTGTTGTCCTTGACTATTGTTTAAATTGGTTTGATGTTCCGAAACACTTAAGTGTGACAAACATGCAAAGGAACAGGAAATGAGGAAGGGGGCAAACACTTTTTCACACCACTGTAATCTCTCCTCCGTGTCGGTATTTTTAGTTCCGGCACCGAGGAGAGAGGATCGGTGAGTTGCACCAACACGACACTACACAGTAGAACATGCCAGGCACACTCTCACCCCCCCTTCACCCCCCGATCACCCCCCCAATTACCCCTGCCCCCCCAGTCACAGTGACACCAATTGCATTTTTTTTTTTTTTTTTTGCATTGGTGTCATTTGTGACTGTAATAACTGTTAGGGCAGTTAGGGTTAGCCCCCTTTAGTTCTAATGTACCCCCCTAACCCCCCCAATAAAGGTTTAACCCCGTGATCACCCCCCCGTCGCCAGTGTCACTAAGGCTGGGTTCACATTGCAGCGGTTTATGAGAACGGATGTGATTCGCACCGCACTGCAGTGCAAATCACATCCGATCTCTGTGCGATTCGAGTTCAGCCATACAGATAGTATGGCTGAATTCGCGCCGCACCCGCCGCAAACTCGCACGGGACCCTTTTTTTGGTCCGCAGCAGAATCGGATCGCATGGGTGTTCACACCATGCGATCCGAGTTTGCAGATCGCACTGCGATGTGCGAACTGATCTGGGGGTGTCATTAACATTTCACTGACACTCCCAGCAGTTCGCATAGGGCAGTGTGAACTGCCGCCGGGAGGCATGCGATGCGGGAACCCGCCGCGGATTCGTGGCGTTCCCGCATCGCTCCAGTGTGAACCCAGCCTAATAAGCGATCGTTTTTCTGATCGCTGTATTAGTGTCACAGGTGACGCTAGTTAGGCAGGTAGGTATTTAGGTTCGCCGCAGCTTTTTATAGTGCCAGGGACCCCCATATACTACCGCATAAAGCCCCCTGATTGCCCCCTAGTTAACCCTTTCACCAGTGATCACCATATAACTGTTACAGGTGACGCTGGTTGGTTAGTTATTTTTTTTATAGTTTCAGGGCACCCGCCATTTATTACCTAGTCTCACTAGTGTACCCCTAAATTTAGGGGTGTCTACTTTCCAAAATGGGGTCATTTGGGGGGGGGGGGTTGTGCCATCTTGGCATTTTATGGCCTTTAAAACTGTAACGCCCTTAGAAAGCCTGAAGGCGGTGCTTGGTTTTCGGGGCCCCGTACGCGGCTAGGCTCCCAAAAAGTCCCACATATGTGGTATCCCCGTACTCAGGAGAAGCAGCAGAATTTATTTTGGGGTGTCATTTCACATATGCCCATGGCATGCGTGAGCAATATATCATTTAGTGACAACTTTGTGAAAAAAATAAATAAATAAAAAGTTTGTAATTTTCCCGCAACTTGTGGCAAAATATAAAATATTCCATGGACTCAACATGCCTCTCAGCAAATAGCTTGGGGTGTCTACTTTCTAAAATGGGGTCATTTGTGGGTTTTGTGCCATCTTGGCATTTTATGGCCTTCAAAACTGTAATAGGTAGTGAGGAGTGAAGTCAAAAATGTACGCCCTTAGAAAGCCTGAAGGCAGTGCTTGGTTTTCGGGGCCCCGTACGCGGCTAGGCTCCCAAAAAGTCCCACATATGTGGTATCCCCGTACTCAGGAGAAGCAGCAGAACTTATTTTGGGGTGTCATTTCACATATGCCCATAGCATGTGTGAGCAATATATCATTTAGTGACAACTTTGTGAAAAAAAAATAAAAAAAAATAAAAGTTTGTAATTTTCCCGCAACTTGTGCCAAATATAAAATATTCCATGGACTCAACATGCCTCTCAGCAAATACCTTGGGGTGTCTACTTTCTAAAATGGGGTCATTTGTGGGGGTTTTGTGCCATATTGGCATTTTATGGCCTTCAAAACTGTGATAGGTAGTGAGGAGTGAAATTACAAATGTATGCCCTTAGAAATCCTGAAGGCGGTGCTTGGCTTTCGGGGCCCCGTACGTGGCTAGGCTTCCAAAAAGTCGACCACATGTGGTATCCCCGTACTCAGGAGAAGCAGCAGAATGTATTTTGTGGTACAATTCCACATATAACCATGGCATGTGTGAGCAATATATCATTTAGTGACAACTTTGTGTAAAAAAAAATATATATATTTTTTTTGTCATTATTCAATCGCTTGAGGCAAAAAAATAAAATATTCAATGGGCTCAACATGCCTCTTATCAATTTCCTTAGGGTATCTACTTTCCAAAATGGGGTCATTTGGGGGGGTTTTGTACTGCCCTGCCATTTTAGCACCTCAAGAAATGAGATAGGCAGTCATAAACTAAAAGCTGCGTAAATTCCAGAAAACGTACCTTAGTTTGTAGATGTGACAACTTTTGCGCAAACCAATAAATATACAGTTATTGACTTTTTTTTTACCAAAGACAAGGGGCTGAATACATTATGGCCTAAATGTATGACGAAAATTGAGTTTATTGGATTTTTCTAATAACAAAAAGTAGAAAATATCATTTTTTTTCAAAATTTGCGGTCTTTTTACGTTTATATCGCAAAAAATAAAAATCGCAGAGTCAGTCAAATACCTTTAAAAGAAAGCTCTATTTGTGGGAAAAAAAGGACGCAAATTTTGTTTGGGTACAACATTGCATGACCGCGCAATTACCAGTTAAAGCAGCGCAGTGCCAAATTGTAAAAAGACCTCTGGTCATTGACCAGCAAAATGGTCCGGTCTGAAAGTGGTTAAACTCCCTTACACAAATAAATTTTTTCTCAAATCGCCTTTCAGGACAACCCTGGAGAGCGCAGCTCCGCCCATTTTAACAGGAAACACTTGCAGACTTTTAAATCCATACTTTTCCACCATGGCTTCAGTTATTGTGTTTCCTCCGTCATGGTGGAAGCACTTGCGGTAACCATGTGGCCGTGTCTCTCCATTGTGGAGTTGAAAGGCCTTACCTCGTGAGGTGGTGTTTCATACGACCATCCCAGCTCCCTCCCGGTACGATCGGAGGGCGCTCCGGAGTCTCCAACCTTTTCCAGCTCAGGGGAGCAATGGCCGACAGGAGGTCGAAGCGTCCAAATGTCCGGAGCTCTATTTGTTTATCGCACGTTCACGCTGGTAGGCTTCTGGACGTTCCCTCTGGCGAGCGGATGTCGCGGCGGCCGGTGATGCGGATTTGATGTTCGGGCGGACCGACGAGTGGTTCCAGTCATTTGGAACGCAGGGGTTTGGAGGCGAGTCTTTAGGACCAGTGCTTTCCGCTTCCGGGCAGCGTAGTGACGTCAGACCCGGGAAGCTTAAAAGTTTGGCTGTTGATCTTAGTCCCTGCTGCGCTCTCTGCATGATGGAGGGTTCGTTGGTGGAGGCAGGCACAACGGTGCTCTTTATTCTTCTCCTTATGGGCTGTATGTTTTTTTGTTTTTGTTTTTTGTTTTGTTTTTTTGTTTTGTTTTTTGTTTTTTGTCTTATGTTGCCTCCTTTTGGGGAGCCTGCCACTACAGTTTTCCAAGGTAGTTTTTTCTTGGATCTTTAGTCTTCTGATGGTGGCACTGGTGGCTTTGAGGGCTGGTGTTTTACTTCTGTGTGCTGGTGATTGGGTAACACCATGGTAGGGCGTTATTCGCAGTTATAGTGGTAGTAAGACTTTATCCATATGTTTTTTTTTAGGAAATTGTCTCGGGGAAGCCGAAACGCTCAAACCCGCCAAGCCAGAAGAAATGCCCCTCATGCAAGAATCCACTGCTTGAATCTTGGCAAAAAGCCTTATGCAGATCATTTATTAAGGAGCTGGTTGAGGAGGAGTCCCCTCAACAGTACAAGGACCTGTTCTCCTCTATTCAGGAGCTTGCAAGTTCCCTGAGCTCCGTTAAGACACTACTGCTCCAGAACCCTTTGTGTCCAGACAGTAGTCAGCAACCACCACCAAGTCCCGGGGCATCTACCTCCAAATATGGGGAGGATTTGGACTCGGGGACAAGCACTCTAACTTCCCTCAGGGATTCAGAGGATGAGGTGGAAGAGAAGAATTACAGCCGTAGTTCCAAGTATAAATTGTCCTTGGAGGAAGTGGACTATTTTCTGAAAGCAATTTACACAACATTGGACAAGAAGAGAAGCTCCAGTTGTCAATTCATGACAAGATGTACCATGGATTTGATGACACCAAGTCTAGAGTGTTTCCAGTCCATAGGGTACTGTCTGATAAATTCAAAAGGGAATGGAAGGATCCGGAAAGAGCTCCTTTCCTTTCCAAAACCTTGAAAAGCCGGTTTCCTTTTGACAATAATGAAGTTTGGAACAAAAAAGCAACGGGTTGATTCCACTTTTTCGCAGGTGGCACGCCGTACTGATTTAGCCTTTGAGGACATGGGGGTCCTCCAAGGATGCAATGGACAAAAGGTCAGAATCCCTCAAGAAAAAGGCCTGGGATTCCGCATCAGCTAGCCTCAAACCAGCTATGGCGTCCACAGTGGTGGCTAGAAATCTTGAATGCTGGGTGGAGAAACTAAAAAGCCACGTTGAGGCAGGAACATCTCGGAAGGATCTTCTAGAGTCTTTTCCGCTGATCTTGAAGGCAGTAAAGTACATAGCTGACGCTTCAGCCGAGTCCATCAAGATGGCAGCCAGATCTTCAGCCCTAGTAAATTCTGCTAGGCGGGCGGTCAGGCTTAAAACTTGGTCAGGTGATACAGCCTCTAAGGTTGCACTGTGCGGTCTACCCTTCTCGGGGCATCTTCTTTTCGGTCCAGACCTAGAAACCATTCTAGATAGAACAGCGGACAAAAAGAAGGCTTTCCCTGCCAAAAAGAAACAGGCAGTTAGGAAAAAATTTCGTGCTGTTCAGCAGCCCCGAAAGGGTAGTGAGGACAGTAAAAGCCATTGGGGCCCCCAAAAGGTTAAGGGTAGAGGAGGGCTTATCTTCAGATCCCCCTCTGAGCCATCTTCAAAAAGCAAATGACAGTCCAGTTCCAGTAGGAGGGAGGTTGTCTGCTTTCCTCCTGCAGTGGAACAAAACATCTTCAAGGTAGTTTGTGAGGAACATTATTGCCCAGGGTTACAGTTTGGAGTTCCTGGAGCCCCCTCCAAACAGGTTTTATGTTACTGCCCTTCTGAAAGACCCAGACAAAGCCTCTGCAATAACGAACCTATTACAGGATCTGATCCAGCAGGAGGTAGTTGTCCAGGTCCCAAGACATCAGGAAGGGCAGGGTTTTTACTCCCACATATTCTTGGTGGAAAAAAAACCTCAGGAGAGTACTGGTTGATTCTGAACCTAAAGGTCTTTTACAGATCAATCCGCTACAAACACTTTCAAATGGACACAATCCATTCGATAACAAAGTTGCTAACCCCAAGCTGCTTCGTGGCATCCCTAGACCTGAGGGATGCCTATCTACATGTCCCGATTGCCCAGGCCTCCCAACGTTTCCTTCGGTTGGCAGTCAACTTGGGGATGTTGATCTTGCACCTTCAGTTCAGGGCCCTGCCTTTCGGGCTCTCGTCGTCCCCCAGGATCTTTTCATAGATCATGGTGGAAGCTCTGGAGCCTCTAAGGTTGAGAGGCATTCCTGTGATTCTGTATTTAGACGACCTTTTGTTTTTTGCGGGCTCCAGGAAGCAGTTGTTAACAAACCTGCAAGTAGCTCAGGTACACGTCCAGAGATATAGGTTGGCTCCTCAACCTAGAGAAGTCAAACCAAGAACCGAGTCAGGAAGTGTCTTTTCTGGGCTATGTAATCAATTCTGTGCTGCAGAAGGTTTTCTTACCGCAGGCAAAGTTGGAAAAAGTCCAGATGGCTGTAAAACAAATACAAAAGAATTATGCAGTTTTGGTTTGCCATGGCTGTGTTAGGGCTTCTTACAGCCTCAATCCCAGTGGTACAGTGGGCCAGGTTCCACTCCAGGCCACTTCAGTTGTATAGCCTACGAAACTTGGTCTCACCAGGTTTCGTTGGAGGAAAAAATCAAGGTGAGCCGAGCTCTGTGGTGGTGGAGGGATTTTAGCCTATCTAATGAGAGACCTCCCTTGGATGTTTCCGGTAGACAAACGTATAACAACGGACGCAAGCGCCTGGGGTTGGGGAGCCCATCTGGATGGTCTAACGGCCCAGGGAACTTGGTCCAAGGCGTAGTCCCAGAGATCGTCAAACTGGCGAGAGCTCAAGGCCATTTTCCTAGCCCTTCTAGCCTTTCACCATCTGGTGAAGGGACATTATGTCCAGATCCTCTCGGACAATATGACTGCGGTGGCATATGTCCTAAAGCAGGGGGGAACCAGGAGCAAGGGTCTCATGGATCTAGCCAATCAGCTTCTCTGTTGGGCAGAACAGAATGTAGCCTCCTTATCTGCAATTCACCTGAAGAGCTCCCAAAATCTGTTAGCCGATCTGCTCAGCAGAAGAAGATTGATAGAATCAGAGTGGTGCTTGAATCAGGAGTTTTTTTCTGATGATCACCAGGAGGTGGGGGCTCCCACAGGTAGACCTTTTCGCCAGTTAGCAGAATGCCAGGGTCCCCAGGTTCTTTTCTCTTCACGAGAAGACCAGGCCTTAAGCATAGATGCTCTAGCGCATCCATGGCGTTACCGCCTGTGTTGTGCCTTTCCCCCTTCCCTCTAATCCTGTTGGTCTTAAGGAAGTTCAGGGAGGAGGAGACCAGTTTGATCCTAATCACACCGTTTTGGCCAAATAGGCCTTGGTACGCAAAGCTACTAAACCTGGCCTCAGAGCCCCCTTGGAAACTACCGTTCAGGGAGGACCTTCTAATACAAGGATCAGTGGTTCATCCAGAGGCAGACTGTCTACACCTATCTGCTTGGCTTCTGAGGAAGATCTTCTAAAAGCCAAAGGTTTATCTCACAAGTTACTAAAAACCCTACTCTCAAGCAGGAAAAAGGTGACTAGGGCCATATACCAGAAGGTGTGGAAGAAGTTTAATTCCTACTGTACCTCCAAGGGCTTCCAGGTGAGTTTAATTTTGGTCCTCGAGTTTCTTCATGACGGAATGTAGAAAGGACTGGCAGCCAGCACCTTAAAAACTCAGGTGGCGGCTCTTTCTGTTTATTTTGAAAAGACTATCTACAGAAGTTCTAATTTCAAGATTTTTTAGAGCATTGGCACGAAATAGGCCAGTATCTGTCAAAAGTTTTCCCAGTTGGGATTTATCTATCGTTTTTGCAGGGTCTCAAGGAGGTGCCGTTTGAACCCTTACAAGATGCTTGTTTGAAAAATGTAGTTCTTAAAACAATCTTTTTGGTGGCCATTATGTCAGCAAGGCAAATCGGTGAACTTCAGCATTTGGCAATGACGGAGCCTTTTCTGAAAATCTTTCCGGACCCTGTAGTCCTTCAAACAGACCCAGCGTTCTTTCCCAAGGTCTCCTCAAATTTTCACCGTTCTCAACAAATTCAACATTCTCCTCGGCTCCTGCTAATGCAGGTGAGGAAGCTTTCCATACCTTGGGCGTAAGGAGGTGCCTTCTTCAATTCTTGTCAGTCAACCAAGAGTTCAAAAAGTCGAACGCCCTGTTCATAGTCTTTTCTGGCCCTTGTAAGGGTGAAAAAAAAGAACTCTGGGTAGGTGGCTCAGAGGGTCAATTACAGAAGCCTACGGAGCTAAAGGAGTAATACCTCCCGCAGGGATCATGGCTCATTCCACAAGAGCAATGGCAGTATCCTGGGCCGAGAGGGCTGGTGCTACGACTGATCAGATCTGCAAGTCGGCCACGTGGTCAAGCTACTCGACCTTTCTCCGACACTACAGGCTGGACTTATTGTCGGCAGGGGATCAGGCCTTCGGCAGGAAGGTACTGCAGGCAGTAGTCCCACCCTAGGGTAAGCTTTTCGGTCATCTTCTCCAGGGTTGTCCTGAAAGGCAATTTGAGAAAGACTTAGACTTACTGGTGACGGTATTTCTAAGAGCCTTTCAGGACAACCACTAGTTTCCCTCCCTTTTTTTTTTTTCTAGCTTAGAATTGGGATAAGTATGTATCATAGTTGTTTTGTGGTTTTTCTGTGCTTTGTTATCCAGTATGCCAGAGGCCACAATAACTGAAGCGGTGGAAGAGGAGGGATTTAAAGGTCTGCAAGTGTTTCCTGTTAAAATGGGCAGAGCTGCGCTCTCCAGGGTTGTCCTGAAAGGCTCTTAGAAATACAGTCACCGGTAAGTCTAAGTCTTTTATCTCTATTGTGGGGTTTTATCTCTAAAATGCCATTGTTGCACCTATCATCTACTAGGACCCCCAGGTCCTTTTTCCATCCTAGATTCCCCCAGAGGTTCTCCCCAGTGTATAGATTGCCTTCATATTTTTGCCGCCCAAATGCATTATTTTACATTTTTCTACATTAAACCTCATTTGCCATGTAGTTGCCCACCCCATTCATTTGTTCAGATCTTTTTGCGGAGAAGTCATTGCCCTACTTGGCTTAGTATCATCCACAAATATAGAGATTCAACGGTTTACCCCATCCTCCAGGTCGTTTATGAACAAATTAAATAGAATTGGTCCAGTCGCAGAACCCTGGCGAACCCCACTAGCTACCCCTGACCATTCTGATTACTCCCCATTTATCACCACCCTCTGAACTTGCCCTTGTAGCCAGTTTTCAATCCATGTACTCACCCTATGGTCCATGACAAGGACCTTATTTTGTACAGTAAACTTTTATGGGGAACTGTGTCAAATGCTTTTGCAAAATCCAGATACACCACGTCTATGGGCCTTCCTTTATCTAGATGCCAACTCGCCTCCTCATACAAGGTTAATACATTGATTTGGCAGGAACGATTGTTCATGAATCCATGCTGATTACTGTTAATGATACCGTTCTCGTTACTAAAATCTTGTATATAGTCCCTTCTCATGCCCTCCAAGAGCTTGCATACTATTGGGGTTAGGCTAACTGGATTTGTAATTCCCAGGGATGTATTTTGAGATTTGTTTTAATATTGGTGCTACATTGGCTTTTCTGAAATCATCTGGTATCATTCCAGTCAGTAGACTGTCAGTAAAAATTAGGAAAAAGGGTCTGGCAATTACTTGACTGAGTTCCCCAAGTACCCTCTGATGCAAGTCACCTGGTCCCAGCGATTTATTAATGTTAAGCTTCCCAAGTCAATATTAATAATGTCCTCTGTTAAACATGGAGGTGCTTCCTGTAATGTCATGAGGATAAACACTGCAGTTTGTTACTGAAGCCCCCAGATTCCCTCGTGAAGACTGAGGAGAAGAATAAATTCAATACCTTTGCCATCTCCCCGTTCTTTTTAACCAGGTGTCCCACCTCATTCTTTATGGGGCCAATATGGTCTGTCCTTCCTTTTATACTGTTTATATACCTAAAGAATTTCTTGGGATGTTTTTTTTTTCTGCTCCGCTATGTGTCTTTCGTGTTTTATCTTAGCAGCCCTAATTGCACCCTTACATTTTTTGTTGCATTCTTTATAAAGCCTTAATACTGATGATAATCGTTCAACCTCTTTTTGCTTTTATATGCATTTTTACATTGGAGTTAGGCAATGGGATGCAGTGGCTAATGCCCTTCTTTAATATGCTCTTAATGCAAACCCATCTCTCCCCCGCGTTCTTTGTTCAACCTCACCTACTATGTAACTATATGTAATTATGATCCCATCCCAATGCCATCCATTCCCCTCGATCCCATCTCAGCTCTATCAATCCCCTCGATCCCATCTCAGCTTTATCAATCCCCCCGATCCCATCCTGGCTCTCTCTACCCCCGATCCCATCCTGGCTCTCTCTACCCCCGATCCCATCCTGGCTCTCTCTACCCCCGATCCCATCCTGGCTCTCTCTACCCCCGATCCCATCCTGGCTCTCTCTACCCCCGATCCCATCCTGGCTCTCTCCACCCCCGATCCCATCCTGGCTCTCTCCACCCCCGATCCCATCCTGGCTCTCTCCACCCCCGATCCCATCCTGGCTCTCTCCACCCCCGATCCCATCCTGGCTCTCTCCACCCCCGATCCCATCCTGGCTCTCTCCACCCCCGATCCCATCCTGGCTCTCTCCACCCCCGATCCCATCCTGGCTCTCTCCACCCCCGATCCCATCCTGGCTCTCTCCACCCCCGATCCCATCCTGGCTCTCTCCACCCCCGATCCCATCCCGGCTCTCTCCACCCCCGATCCCACCCCTGCTCTATCCATTCACCTGATCCCGTGCAACCCCTTATACCCCCACCTTGTCCTCCTCCCCTCCTTCACCTTGTGAACATCCCCCTCACCTTTTGCAGCATCCTCTCCCTCATTTTCTGCAGCCTCTGACAACCCCTTTAGCTTGTCCTTCTCCTCCCCCTATAACTTGTGCAGCTTCATCCAGCCTACCCCCCCAACCTTGCACACCCTCTTTACCTTGTGCAGTCCCCCCCCCATATTTTGTGCATCCCCCTTTCCCCCCTCATGTGCACCCACCTGTTTAACCCACCTTCTGCAGCTTTTCCATACACCCCCATCGTCCTCATCCTCTCCTTGTGCAGCTGCCCCCCCCCCCCCAAACTTGTGTAGCCTCACCCCTTCCCCTTTTCTTGTGCAGCTTCCCCTTCCAACCTTGTGCACCCCTCATCTTGAAGAGCTTAACCATGTATCTCCCCTTCACCTTGTGCAGCTTCAACATGACCCCAGAAACTTGACTTTGTGGGTGGCTGTGGAGACATTCCGTCTCCAGAAGCTGGCAGCACATAAAGGCTTTATACTGAAATCCAACTCATGGTGAGAACAAGTGGAGGCACAGTCTCTGGGTCTCCTGGGCGGATGGCATTTGGCCAAAGGTTCCCAGGGCAGATGACAACTGAGGCGGCAGCAATCACAGTACAGAACCTCGCACACAGATAGCCCTGGAGGCTGCACTGCTGTTGCGCTCCATGATGCCCTCCTGGACCCGGTGCAGCTACACAGATTTTTGGTGATGCCGCGGAGCCCCTGCTCATTAAGGGAAATGGAGAAGTGACACTGCATGCAGATCAGCAGCTGGTAGCAGGAAGGACAGAGTAGGGCCCTAGAGAATCGGAGAAGTGGTGGTTAGGTTGCTGCAGAGCAGGCATTGCTGGGGGAAGACCATGCAGAGTGTAGCTTGTGGCGTGCACATACCGTGGGCATTCTGGGACTCAGCCCTGAATTGCTGGGACCCTGAGACATGGATCAATTTCTTGGACTGTCCTAGGAATCAGGGATGGTTGGGAAGTATGCTTTAACCCTTTCACTGCCAGTGATGTATGTCCTACATCAACAGCATCAAGGGGTTTACACACAATCAGGGTTGCTACTCAGCTTGCAGATGGAAGCAAACAGGCAGCTGTACAGAATTGCTTCCACAGACCAAGAAGTGCTTCAACCACCCAGGTGTTACCTGGTAGAGGGGAAGAAAACCAGGACACTTTTTTTGATCTCCTGTAGCTAGTAAGTACCTGGAAGCAATGAGGATTTTGTCACCTTGCCTGGGCGCTGTGCACGTTTCATTCTTTTTAGTAGACTGCAGGGGAGATATAAGGGGTCTAATGGATCCCTGATGTCTCATTAACCACTACAATACAGGGCACTTTCGCCCTCTTCCTTCCCAGCCCAATTTACAGCTTTCATCGCTCTCAGACTTTCAATGACAATTGCGCGGTCATGCTACACTGTACCCAAATGAAATTTTTATCACTTTGTTCGCACAAATAGAGCTTTATTTTGGTGATATTTATTCATGACTCCGTTTTTTTATTTTTTGCGATATAAGCGCAAAAAAAGCAGAAATTTGGAAAAAAAACTAAATTTTCTTCTATTTTAAAAGAAATCCAATAAAATCAAATTTTGTCATAAATTTAAGGCAAAATGTATTCTGCTACATGTTTTTGGTAAAAAAAATTCCGTCAAGTGTATAATAATTGGTTTGTGTGATCACGGACATATGTACGCAAATGATCATTTACATATGTGTGCAGATAATCTTTGGAACATGTGATTTTAGTGGGACATATGTGGGGGACATGTGTTTTTTTATTTGGGGACATGTGTGGTGACATGTGTATTGTGGTGACGTGTGTTTACACTGTGTGGTGATGTGTGTTTACACTAGACTGGTGATCAGTTAGTAAAAAGCTGTAAAAACAGCTCATACTCACTGATCACCAGCCGGCTGCAGCGATCTGCTCTCCTCTCCTCAGCGATGACTTCTGTGTGAGAAGAGGAGGAGCCGCTTGCCTAGCAACCGGCTGTTTACATCACATGACGGCCGTGATTGGACACGGCCGTCATGTGATCAGGAGGGCCAATCACAGAGCCCTCCTGCCGATCCGAGATGCGCCGTGTCCAGGTGACACGAGCACATCGGGTACGCGCAATCCCCCTCCTTCTGAAGGACGTTCCTGAACGTCCTATCAGAAGTAGAGAGCTCCCACCCGGCCGTATATATACATTGGCCGGGTGGGAAGTGGTTAAAGAGAATCTGTCACTATACGTATAATATCACATAGGGAGCTATTGCTCCTCTAGGTGATAGCAGTAAAGTAACATGGAAAAACGAAAGGTGTATCCAAGCACCTAAACACCCCACAGAAAAAAAAAATTGCATATCTTGTGGGTTCCTACGTATGACAACTTTGAATGTGCTACATGTGTTGCATATCGCTGTGCATGCCTGAGTAAGAGCAATTGCTATAGGGCCATTATGTACAATTAACTCTAAACTAATGCATAATGAGCCTTACTCCAACTATCAGATCAACACCTCCACTTCTGGTTTACACCTCCGTTATTCAGCAGTAGCAGTAGTATCCTCACCTTCAGTGATATAAGGTAAGCCTTGTTTTCAAATACTTTTTTCAACCTTTGTTAGTGAATCTTGCCAACTTCAGCTCACATGAAGTGCGAAAGAGACTACGATACCTGCTGCTGTAAATACTTGGGTTAGCCTGATGGAACTTCCTAGGGAATAACTGCACCTTATTCCCTAGGAAGTTATTCTCTAGGAAGTTCCATCAGGCTAACCCAAGTATTTACAGCAGCAGGTATCGTAGTCTCTTTCACACTTCATGTGAGCCGAAGTTGGCAAGATTCACTAACAAAGGTTGAAAAAAGTATTTGAAAACAAGCAAGGCTTACCTTATATCACTGAAGGCAAGGATACTACTGCTACTGCTGAATAACGGAGGTGTAAACCAGAAGTGGAGGTGTTGATCTGATAGTTGGAGTAAGGCTCAGTATACGTAACTCTCTGCTGCCTACTGCCGGATGACGGACGTGCAAATCAGAAGTGGATGTGCTGATCTGATAGTTGGAGTAAGGCTCGTTATACGCAGCTTTCTGGTGAGTTTAACCCCTTGGGGGACGTGTGGAGCACCGTGTGGAGGTTTTTGTGTGAAGTGCACTAATTTTCTACCTATATCCACGAGATTCACCCTCTACAGCCTTCTTACGGACTTCTCTGTTTTTTCAGCACTTATATGCTTTTAAACATATGGACTGTTTAAACATTTAAACAATTTAAACAATTTTGCAGCGACAGTATTTGATTTATATGGGAATATATACAATCTAATTATGTATATTTACATCATTTGTGCTAAGTTGACGGGAGCGCTGCTTAGATTTTGAATGTTATTACTTTTTTATAAGTTTACCAAAAAGTTCTTGTAATCTTTTTACATGTTTTTATAGTGTCTTTTAAGTAGCCGCATGACTATGTACAGTATAAGCCAGGAGGCTCTGTATTTTCCGTTTGTGATTATTATTGTAAAGTTGAAACCCATGCATAAGAATTCTGGATGGACTGTTCGTTTATTTTGTTTAATAAAAGTGGGCCAAAAGCCCTTAAATGGCACAACTGCACTTCAACCCCCGGACCGTGGCCTTTCTGCAGCTGGGCCACGGGTGGCAAGAGAGCCTGGCGGCCAGTATATGAGCGCCGGGTGGAAGAGATGAGCGGGCAGGCATCATAGTGGGTGACATCATCTCTCCCCGCCCCCGCATCTTTGCTCTTCTGCCCTGTCGGCCTCGATGTCGGAGGTGTGGCAGAGAGATTACATCAGCCTCCGACACCCCCCCCCGCATCGCTGCTTTTCTGCCCTGTCAGTCTCCATGACAGAAGTGCGGCAGGGAGCAGAGAGATGACATCATCTCACCGCTCTCCTGCCTTCAATCTGCACCCCTCTGTGCTAGATGGACCAGTGCTGCAACCAATGCAGTGGCAGGCAGCGTGGCAAGTGACAGTCCGCATCTGGTGCCAGGTGACGTGGCAAGTGACACACTCAGAGCTCCCATTAATTCTGAATTATGGTGAGTTGTACTATTTTATTTATTACTACAATGTAATAATAGAAATAATGCGCTGACAAACTACCCTCCGCATGCCGATGCCTACCCTCCACAGCTGGGTGAGCGGGTGACTAAGGTTGGTGTGATATTTCCCCTTATGACAACAAAAAAATCCAGAAAAACGTGTTTCAAAAAAGTTATAAATTGATTTGCATTTTAACCACTTAAGGACCGCCGCATGGCAATGTACATCGGTGCAATGGCACCGACAGGCACAAGCACGTACATGTACGTGCTCGCCTTCCAGCGAGTGGGGGGTCCGATCGGACCCCCTCCCGCTGGATGCGGCAGTCCGTTTCGCTGCAGGAGCAAACTGGGATGAGGGGATGGCCGTTGGTTTCTGGCTATCCCCTCTCGATCGCTCCTGGCGAATGAGAAGCTTCCCCTGCTGTGTATAGTAAACACAGGCAGGGAGGAAGTGATGTCATTCTCCTCGGGGCGGTCTTTTTGACCGGACTACGAGGAGAACACAGAAAGTAAGTGTGCACCAACACTACACTGACATGTAGGTACACATAGGCACACAAATCCCCCCCCCCCCCCATCGCCCCCCCTGGTTCACCGCCAGGTTTTTATAGCGCTAGGTGCCCCGATATACTACCCAATAATGGTTTTAACCCCCTGATTGCCCCTAGTTAACCCTTTCACCCCCTTTTGCCAGTTTCACTAAGCAATCGTTTTTCTGATCGCTGCATTGGTGTCACTGGTGCCGCTAGGTAGCTAGTTATTTTTTTAGGTTCACCTCCAGGTTTTTATAACGCTAGGTACCCCCATATACTACCCAATAACGGTTTTAACCCCCTGATTGCCCCTAGTTAACCCTTTCACCAGCGATCACCGCATAAGTGCCACTGGTGACGCTGGTTAGCCAGTTAGTTATTTAGGTTCCCCGTCAGGTTTTTTTTTTTTTTTTTTTTTGTGCACCGGTCCTGGAGGTACTGCAATACCAGGTCGATGTGTGGAGTGGACAGAGCAAGCTCTTCTTCCATCTCCCTGTTCTAAAAATCCATTTAATATATGGTCCCCAGATAGGGGACGTATCAGATATTAAACTGATAAGAACAGATACTACACTTGATCTTAGCCAAAAGGCCGAGAAGCGATCCCCGTCAGGTTTTTATATAGCGCCAGGGACCCCCATATACTACCTAATAAAAATTTGAACCCCCTGATTGCCCCTAGTTAACCCTTTCACCAGTGATCACCGTATAAGTCTTACGGGTGACTCTGGTTAGTTAGTTTGCTTTTTATAGCATCAGGGCACCCACCATTTATTACCCAATAAAGGTTTAACCCCCTGACCACCCGGCGGGTGATATCAATTAGGTTTTAGGGTCAGGGTCTGCGTCGCCCCAGGCAGCGCTAGGTTAGTGCCAGTACTGCTAACACCCACGCGCAAAGTATAAACCTCCCGTAGTGGTATAGAATCTGAACAGATCAATATCTGTTCTGATCAGATCTATACTAGCGTCCCCAGCAGTTTAGGGTTCCAAAAAAACACATTGTTAGTGGGATCAGCTCAGATACCTGCTAGCACCTGCATTTTGCCCCTCCACCCAGCCCACCCAAGTGCAGTATCGATCGATCGATCACTGTCACTTACAAAACACTAAGCACATAAATGCAGCGTTCGCAGAGTCAGGCCTGATCCCTGCGATCGCTAACAGTTGTTTTTTTTTGTTAGCGTTTTATATTTAAATCCGGAAGGCAGTGCTTGGCTTTTGGGGTCCCGTATGTGGCTAGGCTCCCAAAAAGTCCCCCATATGTGGTATCCCCGTACTCGGGAGAAGCAGCAGAATTTATTTTGGGGTGTAATTTCACTTATTCCCATAGCATGTGTGAGCAATATATCATTAAGTGACAACTTTGTGCAAAAAAAAAATTTGTAATATTCCTGCAACTTGTGGCAAAATATAAAATATTTCATGGACTCAACATGCCTCTCAGTAAATATCTTGGGGTGTCTACTTTCCAAAATGGGGTCATTTGGGGGGGGTTTGTGCTATTTTGGCATTTTATGGCCTTCAAAACTGTGATAGGTAGTGAGGAGTGAAATCAAAAATTTGCACCCTTAGAAATCCTGAAGGCAGTGATTGGTTTTTGGGGTGCCGTACGCGGCTAGACTCCCAAAAAGTCCCACATATGTGGTATCCCCGTACTCAAGAGAAGCAGCAGAATATATTTTGGGGGGCAAATAACTATGGCATGTGTGAGCAAATATATAATTTAGTGACAACTTTTTGTAAACTTTTTTTTTTTTTGTCATTATTCAATCACTTGGGACAAAAAAAAATATTCAATGGGCTCAACATGCCCCTCAGCAATTTCCTTGGGGTGTCTACTTTCCAAAATGGGGTCATTTGGGGGGGTTTGTACTGCCCTGCCATTTTAGCACCTCAAGAAATGAGATGGGCAGTCCTAAATTAAAAGCTGTGTAAATTCCAGAAAATGTACTCTAGTTTGTAGATGCTATAACTTTTGCGCAAACCAAAAAATATACGCTTATTGACATTTTTTTTTACTAAAGACATGTGGCTGAATACATTTTGCCCTCAATGTATGACTAAAATTGAGTTTATTCGATTTTTCTTATAACAAAAAGTAAAAAATATTTTTTTCCATTTATATCACAAAAAATAAAAATCGCAGAGGCAATCAAATACCATCAAAAGAAAGCTCTATTTGTGGGAAGAAAAGGACGCAAATTTCGTTTCGGTACAACATTGCATGACCATGCAATTACCAGTTAAAGCAATGTGGTAAAATTACATTTACAGAAATTGTAAAAAGACCTCTGGTCCTTAGGCTGACAATTGGTCTGGGGCTGAAGTGGTTAATGAGTGAAATAATTATTTGACTCCTTTGCAAAATATGATATGGTGCTTGGTGGCAAACCCCATGTTGGCAAACAGAAGTCAGATGTTTCTTGAAGTTGGCCACCAGGTTTGCACACCTCTCATAAGGGATTTTGTCCCACTCCTCTTTGCAGATCCTCTCCAAGTCATTAAAGTGATTGTTAACCCACAGGATTATATAAAACATATGATTAGGATTATATAAAACATATAAAACAAAACAGCAGGGGGGGCAAATTACACAGCACAAGCACCGTGTAACATAACATGCTTTAACCACTTCCCGACTGGCTCCCATACCTATACGGCGGCAGGTTGGCTCCCCCACGTGAATCGCTGTATATATGTATGGCGGCTCCTTTAAGCCACCCGCGATCACTGGCACGAGAGCCAGAACAGGGTTTTGTGTGTGTGTGTGTGTGTGTGTGTCTGTGTGTAAACAAATCCTTGTTCTGACAGGGGAGGAGAGTTTGTGTGTTCCCACTAAGTAGGAACAGCCATCTGGCGGGTCCTCTAGTCAGTCACATCCCATAGGGAACACGCTTAACCTCCTTAATCGCCCACTAGTGTTAACCCCTTCCATGACAGTGACATTTACACAGTAATCAGTGCATTTTTATAGCACTGATTGCTGTATAAATGGCAGTGGTCCCAAAAAAGTGTTAAGTGAGTAAAGTAAGAGCAAGTAAAGTGTTCCGATCTGCCTGCTGCAATGTCGCAGTCCCGCTAAAAATCGCAGTTCGCCGCAATTACTAGATAAGAATGCCATAAATTTATTCCCATAGTTTGTAGACGATATAACTTTTGCGCAAACTAATCAATATACGATCATTTGGTGCAGCATTGCACGACGGTACAATTTTCAGTTTAAGTGACGCAGTACCGTATCGCAAAAAATAGCCTGGTCATTAAGGGTGCAAATCCTTCCGGGGCTGAAGTGGTTAAAGGAATAGGATCTATTTTTTTTTTTTCCTAGGGTAACAAACGCTTTAAGGTTTCAAGGCTCACATTTGGTAACCCGAACCTTCAGCTACCTCCACATAATCCCATAGAAAATAAGGTCTGAAGACTGGTTAGGCCACTCCAGGACCCTAATGTGCTTCTTCTTGAGCCACTCCTTTGTTGCCTTGACTCCGTGTTTTGGGTCATTGTCATGCTGGAATACCCATCCATGACCCATTTTCAATGCCTTGGCTGAGGGAATGAGGTTCTCGCTCAAGATTTGACAGTGCTCACTCGAGATTTGACGGTAAATGGCCCCATCCATCGTCCCTTTGATGCAATGAAGTTGTCCTGTCCCCTTAGCTGAAAAACACCCCCAAAGCATAATGGTTCCATCTCCAGTGGACAGTGGAGATGGTGTTCTTGGGATCATAGAGCAGCTTTCCTCCTCATCCAAACACGGCGAGTTGAGTTGATGCCAAAGCGCTCACATTTAGTCTCATCTGATCACATCACTTTCACCCAGTTCTCCTCTAAAACATTCAGTTGTTCATTAGCAAACTTCAAACGGGCCTGTACATGTACTTTCTTGAGAAGGGAGACCTTGTGGGCGCTGCAGGATTTCAGTCCTTCGTGGCGTAGTGTGTTACCATTCTGGACTGATTGCTCTCCGTTCTCATGATCATTGAAAGTCCACAAGGTGAGCTCTTGCATGGAGCCTCAGACTGGGGGAGATTGACAGTTATTTTGTGTTTCTTCTGTTTGCAAAATATTGCACCAACTGTTGTCACCCTCTCACCAAGCTGCTTGGCAATGGTCTTGTAGCCCAGGGGTTGTCAACCCCCGGTCCGCGGCCCACTACCGGGCCATGGCCCTTCTGCAGCAGGGCCGTGGGTGGGGGTGGCCAGCAAGATACATGCTCAGCTGCCGGCATAAGAGAGCTGGGTGGACACTGAATAGAAGAAGCGAGCGAGCGGGCAAGCAGAGATGATATCATCTCTCTCCGCCCCCGCATCACTGCTCTTCTCACAGCCAGTTTTCTATCTCAGTGTCGGAGGTGCGGCGGGGAGCAGGGAGATGACATCATCTCTCACTGCCCGCCCCGCATTACCGCTCTCCTGCGGCTTCTCACGGTGAGAAAATTAACTGTTCAGCGCCGCAGATTCCCCACGCCCTGGACAGCTAATCAAGAATGGCTGAGTGCCAGCTGAAGGAGTCCCAGCACCTCCCTCTGCCAGGTAAGACCTGCTGTAGCATGAGGAGGCAGACACCCTGCCATCCAGAGGGGCGATCCCACAGAGAAGTGATGTCATCAGTGACAGGTGAGCTGTGTGTGGGAGTACAGGTAGGGTGTGCTGGGACTTGTAGCTCACCCCCTCAGCTGTCTGCCTGACATATCACAGGGGCACTCCACTCACTCTGCATCTGGTGGCAGGTGATGTGGCAAGTAACATTCCTCATCTGGTGGCAGGCAAAGTGGCAAGTGACAATCCACATCTTGTGGCAGGCAGCGTAACAGGTGATGTGGCAAGTGACATTCCACATCTGGTGGTAGGCAAAGTGGCAGGGGGCATGGCAAGTGACAATCCACATCTTGTGGCAGGCAGCGTGGCAGGTGATGTGGCAAGTGACATTCCACATCTGGTGGTAGGCAAAGTGGCAGGGGGCATGGCAAGTGACAATCCACATCTTGTGGCAGGCAGCGTGGCAGGTGATGTGGCAAGTGACATTCCACATCTGGTGGTAGGCAAAGTGACAGGGGGCATGGCAAGTGACAATCCACATCTTGTGGCAGGCAGCGTGGCAGGTGATGTGGAAAGTGACAATCCACATCTTGTAGCAGGCAGCATGGCAAGTAACATTCCACATCTGGTGGCAGGTGATGTGGCAAGTAACATTCCTCATCTGGTGACAGGCAACGTGGCAGGGGGCATGGCAAGTGACAATCCACATCTTGTGGCAGGCAGCGTGGCAGGTGATGTGAAAAGTGACAATCCACATCTTGTGGCAGGCAGCGTGGCAGGTGATGGGAAAAGTGACAATCCACATCTTGTGGCAGGTGATGTGGAAAGTGACAATCCACATCTTGTAGCAGGCAGCATGGCAAGTAACATTCCACATCTGGTGGCAGGTGACAGTGGCAAATGACACGCTCATGGCTCCCACTGATTCTACATTATGGTGAGTTGAACTATTTCATTTAGTACTGCAATGTAATAATAGAAATGTACTTCAATTACCCTGACACCATATCACGCATGGTGCCGTATTGATTGAAGCGCTAACACCAGCCATTGCCCGCGAAAAACTGTGACCCCCCGGTCCTTGGCACAATTTTCTTCCATGCAGCCGGTCCCTGGTGCCAAAAAGGTTGGGGACCACTGTTGTAGCCCATTCCAGGCATGTGTATGTCTACAATCTTGTCCCTGTGGACGGATGTCTTTTTTTTTTTTTTCTTTTACAACAGGTAACAAGCTGTGATTAGGAGCACTCCCTTTAGGCTGGGTTTACACTTAATTTGCATGTGGCTCACAGAAGGGGTCCAGAGCATCCCTGTTCTCTGTTTCAGGGACGAATTGGGCAGGAATTTAGCATGAATTCAGATCTGAAATGGAGTCAAAGATGCACAGGACCCCTGTGAAATTCTCTCCGCAGCCATCGTGAGAGGAGGAGATGTGTGAACTGGCTCTGTTGAGAGCCCAGCACCACTCCCCTGCTATGCAAATTGAATGCGGGTAACCTGCATCCAATTCGCACTAATGTGAACCCAGCCTTGAGAGTGCTCCTAATCTCCGCTCCAATAACTATATAGAAGGCACACGGGAGCCAGAAATCTTGCTGATTGATAGGGTTATCAAATACATATTTCACTCATTAAAATGCAAAATCAATTTATAACGTTTTTAAAATGTATTTTTCTGTATTTTTTTGTTCTATCTCTCACTGTTAAAATAAACTTGCCACTAAAAATCTAGACTGATCATTTCTTTGTCAGGTGGAAAATGTACAAAATCAGCAGGGGATCAAATCCTTTTTTCCCCTCACTGTATGCTCTTGGCTTGTGCAGCACTTTAAGGCCTCCTGCATATGCATGCCTAAAAATGCAATGTTTTTTCACGATACAGGGGGTGTGTGTGTGTGTGTGTGTGTGTGTGTGTGTGTGTGTTTTTTTTTCTGTTGTAAATGCAGCCCATTGTTTTTAATGTGCCTGTACACACAGGCATATATGTCAATTTAAAAATCTGCATTTCCAGACAGTATTTTACATGTTTAAGCACAAAAACACGTGTACGGCACATCCTAACAAAAACTAGAAGAATTTTTGCGAGTGTGTGAAAACATGCATTTACTATACTGTCTCTCCTTGTGTTTTTATGCAGGAATCTTCTGCCAAGGATCTGATGTTCATACATCGGTACTGTGTGCAAGAGCCCTTACGCTATATACAAGAGGACAGGGGAAGTTCCCAATAGTCCTGTCCTGTTCCTGCTGTTGTGATACAGTGGGCTTAGTGTTGGTATCCTAAGACTAGTAATAAAAGGGAAAAAAAAAAACTCTGCTGCACACCCAATGTTTAAAAACGGCACAGAAAACAAACCACATATTTGGTGAAAATGTTCCTCCAAATTCACTGAATGTTGCTACAAAGCACTAAAATGTGTTCCCACATCAAACCATGAATCAATAACTTCTAAAGTGCTGTGCAACATTTATGTAGTCTTAACCATCAATACAACAAAAACAAGTGTGATGAATGCCTAGTGGCGTCATCACACCACCCAGTAGGAACTGCCTGGATGCAAGTGAATGGTGATGCTGTGGTCCTACCCTTAGAGCCGGTTCACACAGGGGCGACACGACTTCCAACACGACTTTTGGAGGCAACTTGGACACGACTTGCGACACGACTTTAAGTCGCCCCAGGCCAGGCGACTTTTGCCGTGGCCAATCGTAGAATAAGCTCTAAAGGGGGAACTCCACGCCAAATTGAAAAAAAAAAGGCATGGCTTCCCCTCCGAGAGCATACCAGGCCCTTAGGTCTGGTATGGATTTTAAGGGGAACCCCCTACGCTGAAAATATGGCGTGGGGGTCCCCCCCAGATCCATACCAGACCCTTATCCGAGCCCGCTACCCAGCCGGCCAGGAAAGGGGGTGGGGACGAGTGAGCGCCCCCCCCGAGCCGTACCAGGCCGCGTGCCCTCAACATGGAGGGTGCCTTGGGGAAGGGGAGACCGCACGGCCCCCCACCCCAAAGCATCTTGTCCCCATGTTGATGAGGACAAGGGCCTCTTCCCGACAACCCTGGCCGTTGGTTGTTGGGGTCTGCGGGCGGGGGGCTTATCGGAATCTGTGAGCCCCCTTTAATAAGGGGGCCCCCGGATCCCAGCCCTCCACCCTATGTGAATGAGTATGGGGTACAATGTACCCCTACCCATTCACCTGTGAAAAAAAAAATGTAAAAAAAAAATACACAACTCACAAGGGTTAAAATAGTTTATTGCACAGCTCCAGGGGTCTTCTTCCGTCTTCGGGGGTCTTCTCGCCGGACTCCTCCGCTATCTTCTGCTAGCTCTTTTACTAGCGGAGGAGCCCGGCATTCTCCGCCGCCGCCCTCTTCCGACTTCGGGGGTCTTGTACCCCTCTTCTGTTCTTCTTGCCGGGCCACCGTGCCTTCTTCTAGCTCTTTTACAAGCGGTGGCCCGGTCTTCTGTCACTATTTTAACCCTTGCGTGTTGTGTTTTTTTTTTTTTTTCACAGGTGAATGGGTAGGGGTACATTGTACCCCATACTCATTCACATAGGGTGGGGGGCTGGGATCCGGGGGCCCCCTTATTAAAGGGGGCTCACGGATTCCGATAAGCCCCCGCCCGCAGACCCCGACAACCAAAGGCCGTGGAGTTCCCTCTTGAGAGCCGGAGACGGAGATCCGACTTGGAGGCGACCTCCATTGAAATAAATGGGTACCAGTCGCCTACAAGTCGGATTGAAGTAGTACAGGAACCTTTTCTGAAGTCGGAGCGACTTCAGTAGTGTGCATTAAGACGGCTCTCATTCACTTACATTGATTTTTACATATAGCGCGACTTAAGGCGACTAGGGGCCACCTGAAGTCGGAAATGAGTCGCCCCTGTGTGAACCGGCTCTTAAGGGGACATGTGCCTACGTATATATAACAATTTATCTTTAAAGTGGTGCACTACTGAGGATTAGTGCAGTAACATTGTTAGTGTAGATTAGTGTTTTTTTTTCTAAATGATTAATGGTATTTTAACCACTTCAGCTCCGGACCAATAAACACCTTAAGGACCAGAGGTCTTTTTGCAATTTCGCACTGCGCTGCTTTAACTGGTAATTGCGCGGTCATGCAATATTGCACCCAAACAAAATTTGCGTCCTTTTCTTCCCACAAATAGATAGATTGCCTCTGCGATTTTTTTTTTTTGCGATATAAATGGAAAAAGAGCGAAAATTTAAAAAAAAAAAAAGATATTTTCTTCTTTTTGTTATAAGAAAAATCGAATAAACTAAATTTTAGTCATACATTGAGGGCAAAATGTATTCAGCCACATGTCTTTAGTAAAAAAAATGTCAATAAGCGTATATTTTTTGGTTTGCGTAAAAGTTATAGCGTCTACAAACTAGAGTACATTTTCTGGAATTTACACAGCTTTTAATTTATGACTGCCGATCTCATTTCTTGAGGTGCTAAAATGGCAGGGCAGTACAAATCCCCCCCAAATGACCCCATTTTGGAAAGTAGATACCCCAAGGAAATTGCTGATGGGTATGTTGAGCCCATTGAATATTTATTTTTTTTGTCCTAAGGGATTGAATAATGACAAAAAATAAATAAAAAATTTTTTTTTACAAAAAGTTGTCACTAAATGATATGTTGCTCACACATGCCATGGTTATATGTGGAATTGCACCCCAAAATATATTCCGCTACTTCTCCCGAGTATGGGGATACCACATGTGTGGGACTTTTTGGGAGTCTAGTCGCGCACGGCACCCCGAAAACCAATCACCACCTTCAGGATTTCTAAGGGTGCAAATTTTTGATTTAACTCCTCACTACCTATCACAGTTTCGAAGGCCATAAAATGCCAAAATAGCACAAAACCCCCCAAAATGACCCCATTTTGGAAAGTAGACACCCCAAGCTATTTACTTAGAGGCATGTTGAGTCCATGGAATATTTTATATTTTGCCAAAAGTTGCGGGAATATTACAAACTTTTTTTTTTGCACCAAGTTGTCACTAAATGATATATTGCTCACACATGCTATGGGCATATGTGAAATGACACCCCAAAATAAATTCTGCTGCTTCTCCTGAGTACGGGGATACCACATGTGGGGGACTTTTTGGGAGCCTAGCCACGTACGGGACCCCGAAAACCAAGCACTGCCTTCCAGATTTAAATATAAAATGCTACCAAAAAACCTGTTAGCGATGGCAGGGATCAGGCCTGACTCTGCGATCGCTGCAGTTATGTGTTTAGTGTTTTGTAAGTGACAGTGATCGATCGATATTGCACTTGGGTGGGCTGGGCAGAGGGGCAAAACGCAGGTGCTAGCAGGTATCTGGGCTGATCCCGCTAACAATGCGTTTTTTTGGAACCCTAAACTGCTGGGGACGCTAGTATAGATCTGATCAGATCAGATATTGATCTGTTCAGATTCTATAGCACTACGGGAGGTGTATGCTTTGCGTGTGGGTGTTAGCGGTACTGGCACTAACCTAGCGCTGCCTGGGGCGACGCAGACCCTGACCCTAAAACCTAATTGATATCACCCGCCGGGTGATCAGGGGGTTAAACCTTTATTGGGTAATAAATGGTGGGTGCCCTGATGCTATAAAAAACAAACTAACCAGAGTCACCCGTAACACTTATACGGTGATCAGTGGTGAAAGGGTTAACTAGGGGCAATCAGGGGGTTCAATTTTTTATTAGGTAGTATATGGGGGTCCCTGGCGCTATATAAAAACCTGACGGGGAACCTAAATAACTAACTGGCTAACCAGCGTCACCAGTGACACTTATACTGTGATCGCTGGTAAAAGGGTTAACTAGCAGCAATCAGGGGGTTAAAACCATTATTGGGTAGTATATCGGGGTACCTAGCGCTATAAAAACCTGGCGGTGAACCTAAAAAAATAACTAGCTACCTAGCGACACTAGCGACACTGATGCAGCGATCAGAAAAATTATCGCTTAGTGACACTGGCAAAAGGGGGTGAAAGGGTTAACTAGCGGAAATCAGGGGGTTAAAACCATTATTGGGTAGTATATCGGGGTACCTAGCGCTATAAAAACCTGATTAAGAGTAACAATAGGATATTGTAATCATGCATAAGCAGTTAAAAATTCATCTGAGTGTATAAAGAACCACCACAGTTGCCACATTTTATTAAATGTGGCGTTATTTTCCCCTTTCATGGAGGATATCTCTTCCGTTTTGTGTATATATTGTACTTTGTCCAGCCAATCTCTGACCTTCGATATGGTGGTGGATTTCCAATGTAGAGGAATTAAAGATTTTGCTGCATTTAACAAATGTTTTGTGAGAGTTTTCTTGTATTTGCTTAAAGGGCAAGAATTGATATGTAGTAGGCAAGCTGCAGTGTTGAGGTTTAATTTAGTTTCTGTGACGTGTTTAATCCAATGTATTATTTTGTTCCAAAGGTCATTGATTGGGGGACGTGTCCACCAAATATGTATAAAGACCCATACACACTATCAGTTTTTCTGCTGAGTTTTTTCCTTCAGATTTACCAAAACCATATCATATGAGGTCAAACCTTAGGAGTTTCAATTTGTATGCAATCAGGCAGGCCCTTGCACTGAAGGAAAAACTCAGGAGAAAAACTGATAGTGTGTATGGGGGCTAAAAGTACCTGTTTCTTTACTACATCTCCAGCATAAATCCGTGGTGGAGGGGGAACCACCCCCTGGCCCTCTGCGGTGTCACATACCATTTGTGTTAAAAATGTTGTAGGATGGGGCGTGTCCGGATGTGATACAGGGAGGACATGTGCTGTTGGAGCTCCAGGAATCCTGATTACAATCCTGTGCAATCCTCTCTGCTGAAGGACCCAGAGACGCTGAAAGGCTTCCCTCCTCATCCCAGGACATCCCAGGGACCGGCCAGGCCTGTTATTCCGGAGATTGGGGGTACTCTGTGGGCCCGTTTGGTTGCGGCCTAGCTAGATTGTTGTGACCAGCCACCATCTTTGAGGCCTGGTGGCTGGGGGGAGTGCGGTTGAGCTTGGCCACAGTCTATTTTACCATCCCTGCTTGCTCCCCCTGTGTGTATATGGCTGGACACTTTTAAAGGGGAATACCCTGCTCACTCCACATACTGCCGGACTGTGTCTGCTCTCTTTCAAGCCCTCCAGTAGCATTTTGCCACCAGGGAACTATTAGTGCTGAGCCCTCAGTCATCCTTGCTGATTACTTTGTCATCCTGTGGCTGGACACTTTTAAAGGGGAATATCTTGCTCACTCTACATGCTGCCGGACTGTGTCTGCTCTCTTTCAAGCCCTCCAGTAGCATTTTACCACCAGGGAAGGATTTGAGCTGAGCCCTCAGTCATCCTTGCTGTTTAAAAGTGTCCAGCCACAGGATGACAAAGTAAAGGGGAATACCTTGCTCACTCTACATACTGCCGGACTGTGTCTGCTCTCTTTCCAGCCCTCCAGTAGTATTTTGCCACCAGGGATCTATTAGTGCTGAGCCCTCAGTCATCCTTGCTGATTACTTTGTCATCCTGTGGCTGGACACTTTTAAAGGGGAATACCGTGCTCACTCTACATACTACCGGACTGTGTTTGCTCCCTTTCTAGTCCTTCAGTAGCAGTTTGCCACCAGGGAAACATTAGAGCTGTGCCCTCAGTCATCCTTGCTGATTGTTTTGTCATCCTGTGGCTGGAAACTTTTAAAGGGGTACACTTCCCTGCCCACTTCCCACCTTGCACAAGCTTGGCCTGCTTGTATAACCCCTCATGTCCTCCAAAGGCAAGTCTGCCGTTAAGAAGGCTTCGCCGCAGCCTGCGCAGTGTCCAAGTGACTTTTTTAATCAATTTAAGGCGCTGATGGCGGACATGGAGCAGGCGGCGCCGCTGGCTATGGCTCCGCCCGTGCTGGCAAACCCTCCAGCGAATTATACTGCTGTTATCCTAGCGGCAATTTAGCAAAGCAGAACCTTATTGCTGGTCCGCATAGACCATCTGGCGGAGGAATGCAATCTCATAAGAGCAGACTTGGACAAGTTTAGGGGCAGACTTTCTGAAACCGAATCGCGCATCTCAGCGGCAGAGGACGTTACTCACCGCCATGATGAAGCCATCCACAATCTACAACGTACTGTTCAAAATCTGGTGGCTAAATCAGATGATGCAGAAAATCGCCTAAGGAGGAACAATGTCAGGGTCCTGGGCCTTCCAGAGGGGGCGGAAGGGGAGCAACCAGCTGAATTTGCGCAGGGCTTCTTTAAGACACTCCTTCACTTGACTGAGGTTCCACCAACCTATGCGGTGGAAAGGGCTCACAGGGTCCCAACTAGCCGGGGTCCTCCCGGGGCTCCTCCCGGGGCTCCTCCTAGGCCTTTCCTTGTACGGTTCCTGAATTATAGGGACCGTATCCTGCGGGAGGCTTGCAAACACCAGACCCTGCCCTTCGAGAATACGGCGGTGCATCTTTACCCTGATTTCTCGGCTGACCTGCAGAGACGACGCAAGACCTTTACAGACATCAGAAGACGGCTCCGGGAAAGGGATCTGAAGTACTCCATGCTTTATCCTAGTCGGCTGCGGGTACAACATGAGGGTTCGGCAAAGTTCTTTGATTCCCCTGCAGAAGCAGATGCCTGGCTAGATTCGCTATGATAGGCAAGATAAGGCATACTTGGTTGCTCTAGGGCGGGTTTGAAGTCCTTATTCTCTCCTTTTTGCCCTTTTTCTTTTGTTTTTTTTAATTTTTGTTTTTGTTTTGTTTTCCTCGGCTGCTTGCCGGAGTTTGGCTATTTTTAGCTCCTGCGGGCTGAGTCTTACCCGTTATGCCGCTGTCGAGTTCCACCTGCTAATGGAGCCTGGTCCCCTTGGTTGGGGGTGGGGGGGGGAAGTTTGGTGGCTGGTGCCCCTTCTTCCTACCTACATGTCTGTGGGCACCCTGATGTTGGGCTGTACCGCCCTCTGTTGCATCCTATGTCCCTATATGTAACTGGGCGCAGCAGATGGTGGGGACTGAGGAGGGGTACGGACTGTCTGGCTACCTACAGCAAGGACTGATGGGTCGGAAGCGGAGCTGGCGCTCCGGGCACACAGACGTTTTATCGTTAGCAACTACAGTTACTTTTTGTTTTTCTACACCTTTTTGATTCGAATTTTTGTTTTTTGTCTGAAGGTCCTTCTGGCCTCACCGGTCATGCCTTCCAGGACTTTTTTTAGACAAGGTTTGGGGATAAGCTGTGTGTGCCTGTTTTGTTGGTTTGCCACACTGCAGCAGGGTGTTTATGGGGTTCAAGGGGTGGGGTGTTTAGTAAGTGCAGCCCTCCAGAATAGTATTATTACCTTTTATATGCATAGCTACATGTTTGCCCGGAAAGATCTACTGTATTTCTCTATGTTATGGTTTATACTTCGATGCCTATCTGAAAGGGTAATAAGAGATGATGGCGGGATCAATGTTTAATGTGCTCTCCTGGAATGTCCGAGGCCTAAATGACAGATTCCGTAGAGCTTTAATGTTCCAATTTCTAAAACCGATCAGTCCCCATGTGGTGTTCTTGCAGGAGACTCATCTGGATGGGAGCAGAGTGCTGGCCTTATGCAGAGCCTGGATTCAGAGGGCGATACATGCAACATACTCCACCTACTCCAGGGGGGTATCGATTCTAATCAGTAAGGCGGTACCCTGCACCATACACCATGTGATCTCGGATCCGGGAGGTAGGTTTTTGGTTGTAGTTGCCGATATATACACATGCAAGATGGTTTTAGTTAATGTTTATGTTCCACCTCCCTTCCAGATTCAGATCTTGTATGACCTGTTGAGTAAATTGGCACCTTACATGCACCTTCCTCTCCTTATAGCCAGGGACTTTAATGCCCTCTGTTGCATCCTATGTCCCTATATGTAACTGGGCGCAGCAGATGGTGGGGACTGAGGAGGGGTACGGACTGTCTGGCTACCTACAGCAAGGACTGATGGGTCGGAAGCGGAGCTGGCGCTCCGGGCACACAGACGTTTTATCGTTAGCAACTACAGTTACTTTTTGTTTTTCTACACCTTTTTGATTCGAATTTTTGTTTTTTGTCTGAAGGTCCTTCTGGCCTCACCGGTCATGCCTTCCAGGACTTTTTTTAGACAAGGTTTGGGGATAAGCTGTGTGTGCCTGTTTTGTTGGTTTGCCACACTGCAGCAGGGTGTTTAATGGGGTTCAAGGGGTGGGGTGTTTAGTAAGTGCAGCCCTCCAGAATAGTATTATTACCTTTTATATGCATAGCTACATGTTTGCCCGGAAAGATCTACTGTATTTCTCTATGTTATGGTTTATACTTCGATGCCTATCTGAAAGGGTAATAAGAGATGATGGCGGGATCAATGTTTAATGTGCTCTCCTGGAATGTCCGAGGCCTAAATGACAGATTCCGTAGAGCTTTAATGTTCCAATTTCTAAAACCGATCAGTCCCCATGTGGTGTTCTTGCAGGAGACTCATCTGGATGGGAGCAGAGTGCTGGCCTTATGCAGAGCCTGGATTCAGAGGGCGATACATGCAACATACTCCACCTACTCCAGGGGGGTATCGATTCTAATCAGTAAGGCGGTACCCTGCACCATACACCATGTGATCTCGGATCCGGGAGGTAGGTTTTTGGTTGTAGTTGCCGATATATACACATGCAAGATGGTTTTAGTTAATGTTTATGTTCCACCTCCCTTCCAGATTCAGATCTTGTATGACCTGTTGAGTAAATTGGCACCTTACATGCACCTTCCTCTCCTTATAGCCAGGGACTTTAATGCCATACTCTCCACCACTCTGGATTCCTCCAACGCATCTAGGGTGGCTTCGGCTGACCTCTCTGCCTGGGCGGCTGCGGCTTCCCTGACGGAATTGTGGCGTTGGAAGAACCCCACCACTAGAGGCTACTCACACCTATCCAAAACGCACAGGTCCTCCTCAAGGATAGACTTGGCCTTTGCCAATGCATCAATGTTACAGATAGTGGCTGGGGCTAAGTATTTGGCAGGTGGTATTTCAGATCATACGCCTTTGCTGGTACATATCGGTCACACCTCGGTTTCTAGGGTGGGGGTGGAGGTTGAACCCAGGGTGGTTGGAGGTGGAAGAGGTGTCCTCTCAGGTTGCACCACATTTTAGCAATTATTGGGAAGATAATGTGGGGTCCGCCGACCCTACCATAGTATGGGACGCATTCAAGGCCTGTATGCGGGGGTCATTATATTTCGGCCATCAAACAGGCCCGCAGGTCTCATAATAAGAAAGAACAGGAATTGCAGGATAAGGAGAGGGTGTGTGCTTTAGCACATGCAAACAACCAGTCTGATGTCACATATAGGGAATTGCTGGAAGCGCGACGAGTACTAGCACTACATTATACTGATTTAACTCACATCCAGAACAAAGCTGGCTGAATCCCTTTTTGAGCAGGGGGATAAGAATGGTAAGTTGCTGGCTATGTTGGTGGCAGAGCAGAGAGTACAGACCAACATACCCTGCATTAAAAATGATCAGGGGGATGTTCTTACGGACCCAACGGCTATTCTTGACACCTTTGTGGAGTATTACAAGACATTGTATGCTCCCATCCCGACTTATAATCTCCTAGATTTGGATAGGTTACTGGCGTCTTTGGAAGTCCCTGTGCTGTCTGCGACGGACAGGGACTTTTTGGAAGCAGACATAACTGACAAAGAAATAGAGAGAGCCATCCGGTCCTTCCCTCCTCGTAAATCTCCCGGGCCTGACGGTTTATGCGTTGAATGGTATAGGCTACATCTGGAGGATCTGGTGCCTAGATTAAGGACTCTGTATAGTTACTGTCTAGAACACAAGTGCCTCCCAGACTCACTGTTGGAAGCGCAGGTGATCTTGCTGCCGAAGCCAGGCAAGGACCCCCTGTCGTGTTCATCGTATAGGCCAATAGCACTACTGAATCAAGATCTTAAAATCCTAACAAAAGTGTTGGCTACTGGACTGTCCCAAGTTATTACCTCATTGGTGGACATAGATCAGACAGGCTTTATCCCACAAAAAGCAGCCCTTCTGGGATCGTACGAAGGTCTATCCTACTTGGTATACAGGGGCCCATGGGCTTCACAGTCTCTGACGGCTTCAATGCGAGTAACGGTGAGAGCTTGGGAAAAGGCACAGGTCTTGATGAAGCACACAGTGGAGAGTTGGTCACCAGACACCCCTCTTTGGTTTAATCCTAGACTGCCACATTTTGGTGCGATCCCTGACCCAGTGATATGGGCCAGGGTTGGCATTAAACAACTGAAACATGTAGTGGGGGGGGACGAAGCTACTTATGTTTGACCAACTGAAAGTTAAATATAACCTTCCAAATTGGTACCTTTTTCGATACCTCCAGTTGCGGCATGCCTTTCTCTCGCAGTTCGGTTCTGAGGTGCTGGAGCTGGGAGTGTCTCCACTAGAGAGGTTGCTGCGGACGGAGGACTTGCTGAAGCCCCTGTCCTCAGTCTATAAAGAGCTGTTCGTAGACAGGCCAAAACCGGTGCAAAAATGTAGGGACACTTGGAGCGCCCTAGTGACAGACTTCGGGGGGAGGACTGGGACGACATGTGGGATCACCCATTTCAAACCCTGGTATCAGTCAGAGACAGACTTATTCAATTCAAAATTCTCCACAGGGTGTATTATACCCCTGTAAGACTAGCTAGGATGTATGGTACGGGATTGGTGGGATGCTGGCGTTGTACAGCTGATCGCGCTGACTTTGACCATATATTCTGGCAGTGCCAGCAGATCGGGGACTTTTGGAAGGGAGTGACGCACACCATACAAACAGTACTCTCGGTGCCGATTCCTCTTACAGTTGCGGCATGTCTGCTGGGGCTGGTGGAGGAGTTGGCGCCTCGTAGGGTGCAGAGAACTATGATTTCCTTGTCCTTATTTTATGCACGCAAAGCTATTCTGTTATGTTGGAAAAAACCCGAACCGCCTACGGTATCATATTGGAAAAGCTTGATAAATAAAGCACTACCATTCTATAAGGCTACATATCTAAGTAGGGGATGCCCCAATAAATTTGAGAAAGTGTGGCAGGGCTGGTTGGATAACAAGGACACTTTGAATTAAATTCCTAGGTGGGGGGGGGGGGGGGCGACCCCCCAACCAACTGGCTAGTTTAGGGGGCAGGGTACTGCTCTAAGTCTTATTGGCTCCTTACTTTTCTCCGGGGGTCAGGAACACCATTACTGATGGGTAGTAAGCTTTCTGAGAGGTACAGCTGGTGTACATGGTATGTGATTTGGTGTTATTGGAGGGCTGCACGGGAGAGGATTTTGGGGGGGGGGGGGGGGAGGGATGTGGGGCATATGTTTTGTATGTTTTGTATTACATGTGTTGAAAACTGTTAATAAACACAAATTTGCAAAAAAAATAAAAAATGTTGTAGGATGTTTCCTGCATTTTCGTGGTGCTCAATGAGCATTTGTGGACCAGAATACAGGCCTTTATTTTTTTTTTTCCCCAGCGTTAATTTTGGTTCCCAGTGCTAGTTCCCATTTTTCTCTATGCTTATTACTCTCCTTAACTGGCATCTAGTTTAGCCATGTGTATGCAGGAGAGGTAGTTTTTAAGACCTGGGATCTTTTGTAGCATAGGGATTCTAAAGCGGCCATGGGCAGGCAGTATGAGGCTTTGTATTTTTTGTTTTGCAAGAAGTCTTTCAACTGCATGTAAGACCAAAAGCCAGGTAATGATTCACCAAACTCATCTTGGAGGCAATCTAGTGATCTAACCTTGTTCCTGAGTAGGCAATGGAATGCGAGGAGTATATTGCTATTTTTGGGTTTCGGGAGGTTCTTTTTGTGTAGGTCTGGTATGAAATCTGGGTTATTAGTAATTGGGGTTAAAGGACCCGGAATTGATGCTAATTTGTGTGAGTGGGATAGTTTGTGAAAGATAATTAATGTGTTCGTAATCAGGGGGTGTTTTGTGTTGCAGGGTAATTTGAAATGTGTTGTCCATGGCTAATAGAGTAATTGTTGGTTGTTGAGAGAGGATTCTAAGTGGACCCAATCTTTATTTTTTCCATGACAATGCCAGTCTATTAGTCTGGCGATTTGGGTAGCTTGATGATATTTTCTGAAGTCTAGGAGCCCAATTCCTCCTTTATTTTTGCGGAGGGTGAGAAGGTGGAAATATATATTCTGGGATTTTTATCTGCCCATAGAAACTTTCTCTGTATATTTTTGTTAGTTTGGTGAAGAACGAGTTTGGGATTTTTATGGGTAGGGTGTTAAAGAAATATAATAATCTTGGGAGAATTGTAATTTTCAATATTGATGCTCTACCGAACCACAAATGGTTTTGGAGACCATTTTTTGAGTTCTTCTGCAATCGTTTTTAGTAGTGGCTTGAAGTTGGTAGTGGTAGCATAGAAGGAGTCAATGTTGGGGGTAAGTTTAATTCCCAGATATTTGAGAGAATCCTTTTCCCATTTGTAGGTACAATTGCTTTTCGTCAGGTTTAAATGGTTACATAGTTGCATAGTTAGTCAGGTTGGAAAAAGACACGTCCATCAAGTTCAACCACAAAAAAAAAAAATCTTGGGGTAGTGTGAGGTTAAGGGCTTCTGATTTCAGTTCATTTTAAAATTTGAGATTTCACTGAACGTTTGTAAGATTTTTTTTTTTTTAAGGTTGGGTATGGAGATATGCATATGCGGCTAATTATTTTTTTTTTTTTGTTTACTTGAAAGCTTCTAATGTCTGTAGCTAAATTAACGGACCTGACGAGGGGTTCTAAAGTTAAGATAAAAAGAAGAGGTGATAATGGGTAGCCTTGTCGAGTACCGTTGTTTATGTCAAAAGGGCTAGAGAAGGTATTATTTATTTTGACTTTAGCTTTGGGGTTTTTGATACAGTGCCCCTATCCAATTCAGTATGTTCTTTCCCATACCAATGTGAGAGCATGTAGTCCCAAGAGACGATATCAAAGGACTTTTTCTGCATCTGTGGACGACAGAAGGCCCTTGATCTTGGATTCTCTGGCTAAATGAATTTCAGTGATTTAATAATATTATCTCTGGCTTCTCTGACATGCATAAAGCCTACCTGCTCAGGGTCAATGATTTTCAAGAGGAGGCATTTCAATCTGTTCATGAGAATTTTAGCCAATATCTTCAAATCTACATTTAAGAGGGAGATGGGTCTGAAGTTGGTGCAGTCGGTGTGGTCTTTGTCTGGTTTCGCAGCTATGGCTATATGTGCCAATAAAAAGGAATTAGAATCATGTTTATTCTGTGATAGGTGGTTAAAGGCAGTCAAAAGGTGTTTAGGGAGGAGGCGTATATAAGTCTTGTAATATTGGGAAGTGAATCCATCTGGGCCTGGACACTTCTCTGGCCTTAGGTCTTTAATTGCTGATTGTATTTCTGTGATTGTGATTGGTTCGTCAAGGTGGTTAGATTCTTCTGTGTTGAGGGTCAGGATTTTGCTATTCGTGGGGAAGTCTGTAATTGCCATATCTTTTGTGTGAGTTAAATATGGAGGTTTGTGTTGGGGGTAGATTATATAATGTAGAGTAATACTTGTGGAATATGCTTGCTATTTTTTCAGGATTGTGTTCTAAGGAGCCATCTGAATTTTGTATGGCATGTATATGGTTTGCAATGGTTGCGTTAGGGCTGCGTTAAGGCTTTGGCAAGTTATTTTCCGCTTTTGTTGCCCTGTTCGTAAAAGATGTGTTTTTAAAATAATAATCATCTCTTGGTTTTAACCACTTGGCGCCCATACTACGTCTATTGACGTCATGGGCTTTCAGTGGTTATATCTAAATGATGCCTGAGGCCACAGACATCATTCAGATATTTCCGTTTTCAGCTGGCGATTCCCTGCACCATAAGAATGATCATAGAGGCTGTTCTGCCGCTTGATTGTTCTTACGGGCTGCGGGAGGGGACGCCCCCCCTCCCGCCGCCCTCCGGTGCCTCTACCGACTCACCGTTTCCAATGGTGAGTTGATCACAGGATCCGCCGGCCCCAGCAAGTTACCATAGAGATTTCCAGCGGACTAGATCGTCCCCGAAGTCTCTATGATCGTTCGGAGGCCGGGCGCGATGTTATGACGTCACGCCCGGCCTCGGTATTCAAATTAACGGCGCCGATCTGGCTAGGAATCCAGGATCGTTTTTTTTTAATTATTATTCTTCCCAGCCTAGAGGTGAGATATGGGGTCTTATTGACCCCATATCTCACTGTAAATATGTCCGATCATGCCATATTCCTATTACAAGGGATGTTTACATTCCTTGTAATAGGAATAAAAGTCATACATTTTTTTTTTATTTATTTTTTTTTTAAGTGTAAAGCTAAAAAAATAAAAATAAAATTAACAATAAAAAAAAAAAATTTAAAGCGCCCCTGTCCCCGTGAGCTCACACACAGAAGCGACCGCATACATAAGTCCCGCCCACATATGAAAACGGTGTTCAAACCCCACATGTGAGGTATCGCCGGGAACGTTGGAGCGAGAGCAATAATTCTAGCCCTAGACCTCCACTATAACCCAAAATATGTAACCAGTAAAAAAATTGGGGATTTTTAAATACCAAAGTTTGGCGCCATTCCACGAGCGCGTGCAATTTTGAAGCGTGACATGTTGAGTATCTATTTACTCGGGGTATCCTCCTCTTTCACACTATGCAAAAAAAATTGGGCTAACTTTACTGTTTTTTGGGGGTTTTGTTTAAGCATGAAACTTTTATTTTTTTTTTCTGAAAAAAAGTGTTCGAAAAATTGCTGCCCAAATACCGTGCGAGATAAAAAGTTGCAATGAGCGCCTTTGTATTCTCTAGGGTCTTTGTTAAAAAAACATATATGTTTGGGGGTTCTATGTAATTTTCTAGCAAAAAAATTAGGAATTTTACATGTAGGAGGAGAATTGGCCTGGGCGCGAAGTGGTTAATATCTAGTATTTGCTCGAGGGCCGTTCTACATTGTAGAAGTTCATCTTCTAGCTTGGCTGTGAGGGAGATTGCGTTGATTTTCAAGATTAGCTTTTTTTTAATTTTTGATTTCCTCTTCCCTTTCTTTTTTCCATCTTGAGCCCCACTTTATAAGTTCTCCCCTAATTACGCTCTTGTGAGCTTCCCAATTATTAAGGGGGTTTGTGTCTGAGTTATTTTCAAAGTATGTTTTGATGAATTAATGAATGCTATCCTGTATGCTTTGGTCTGTTAGTAATGCTGGATTGAGTCTCCAACTAAATGTGGAGGATTTGGGTGAGACGAGTTTTAATGTGATAGCTGTGGGGGCATGATCTGATATCGAGAGTATGCCGATTTTTCTCCTTTTCTTTAGGTTAATCAGGTCTCTTTGGGAGATCAATATTAGGTCAGTTCTAGGATACCTTTTATGGGGAGGTGAGTAGAAAGCATAATCTTTTTCTGTGGGGTGTGTGGCTCTCCATGTGTCTACTAATGAGAGGGATTGTAGTAGTAGCTTAGTTCGTTTTAGAAGTCTGTAGGTGACGTGTGTAACCAGTGGAGGTTTCTTGGTGGTTGTTAAGAGGGACGTTGAAGTCACCACCAAGTATAATACAGACCTCAGCAAACCATTTAAGTTCTATTATTTTGTGGCAGAAGGTAATGTGTGCTTTATTGGGGAAATAGACATTTGCTAGGGTAACTGGTGTCCCGTCCCAAATGCCCTTGATGAATATACATCTTCATTCAGGGTCAGAGATATATTGTGATGGTGAAAAATGGGAGTTTTTGCTAATAAGTACGGACACTCCTTTAATTTTGGCTAGAGGATTGGTGGCATGGAAGGCTGTTGTAAAGTAATTGTTGGTAAGTTTGGGGATATTTTGGCATTTTAAAGTGTGTTTCCTGAAGGTACACTACAGATGGGGTTACTTTCTTTAGATCTCTCTAGGGGTGCAACAGATCGTCACCGATCCGTGATCCGAACGGGTCACCCCGTTCGGATCAGCACACGCCGCGATCCATAGTTACATAGTTAGTCAAGTTGAAAAAAGACACAAGTCCATCCAGTTCAACCACAAAAAAAAATAAAAAATATAATAAATATCATACCAGCCCATATACCCAATTCTATACCCACAGTTGATCCAGAGGAAGGCAAAAAACCCCAGCAGAGCATGATCCAATTTGCTAAAGCAGGGGGAAAAAATCCTTCCTGATCCCCCGAGAGGCAATCGGATTTTCCCCGGATCAACCTTGCCTATAAATGTTAGTACCCAGTTATATTATGTACACTTAGGAAATAACACTTTCTTAAAGCAATCCACTAAGCTGGCCATAACCACCTCTACAGGGAGTCTATTCCACATTTTCACAGCTCTTACTGTGAAGAAACCTTTCCGTATTTGGAGATGAAATCTCTTCTCCTCTAGACGTAAAGAGTGCCCCCTTGTCCTCTTTGTTGACTGTAAAGTGAATAACTCGACACCAAGTTCCCTATATGGACCCCTTATATATTTGTACATGTTGATCATATCCCCCCTTAATCTCCTCTTATCAAGAGTGAATAAATTCAGTTCCTCTAATCTTTCCTCATAGCTGAGTTCCTCCATGCCGCTTATCAGTTTGGTTGCCCTTCTCTGCACTTTCTCCAGTTCACCGATATCCTTTTTGAGAACTGGTGCCCAAAACTGAACTGCATATTCCAGATGAAGTCTTACTAATGATTTGAACAGGGGCAAAATGATATCTCTCTCTGGAGTACATACCTCTCTTAATACAGGAAAGGACTTTGCTCGCTTTGGAAACCGCAGCTTGGCATTGCATGTTATTATTGAGCTTATGATCTACCAAAACCCCCAGATCCTTCTCCACTATCGATTCCCACAGTTGTACTCCCCCTAGTATGTATGATGCATGCATATTCTTAGCCCCCAAGTGCATAACTTTACATTTCTCAACATTAAACCTCATCTGCCACATAGTTGCCCAATTAGACAGAGCATTGAGGTCGGCTTGTAAATTGGAGACATCCTGTAAGGACGTTATTCCACTGCATAGCTTGGTGTCATCTGCAAACACGGAAATGTTACTTTTGATCCCAGACCCAATATAATTTATAAAGATATTAAAAAGTAAGGGTCCCAACACTGAACCTTGGGGTACACCACTGATAACCTTAGACCATTCAGAGTAAGAATCATTAACCACTACTCTCTCAATTCTGTCTTTTAGCCAGTTTTCTATCCATTTACAAACTGATATTTCCAAACCTGTAGACTTTACCTTACACATGAGCTGTGTGTGCGGAACTGTATCGAACGCTTTTGCAAAATCCAAGTATACCACGTCCACCGCCACCCCTCTGTCCAAGGCTTTTATTAATCCCTCCAGTATCTTCCCAACTATAGAAGTTAAACTAACGGGTCTATAATTACTTGGTAAAGACTTTGTTCCCTTTTTAAATATAGGCACCACATTGGCCCTGCGCCAATCCAGTGGTACTATTCCTGTCATTAATGAGTCCCTAAAAATTAGATACAGTGGCTTTGAAATTATAGAGCTCAATTCTTTTAGGATCCGTGGGTGGATGCCATCAGGTCCAGGTGCTTTATCCACCTTTATTCTGTCCAAATATTTCTGGACCATATCACTTATGAGCCATTGTGGATTTGGGGCTGAGTCAGTACCACCCCCCATTATGGACATGAGCTCCCCCATGCTCCTTTGTATACACAGAGCTGAAGAAAGTATTTAATAAGTTAGCCTTCACCCACTCCAGATGCTTTTGCAAAGGGCCTACATGCTCAGACTTAACCTTTTTACTATTAATATATTTGAAGAATTTTTGGGGGTTTGTCCTAATATCTTTTGCAATCTGTCTTTCTTTTTGAATTTTTGCATCCTTTGATTTCCTTTTTACATATTCTGTTATATTCCTTGTAACATTTAAATGACACTAGCGTTCCTTAATTTTTATATTTTTTAAAAGCTTTTTTATAGTTTATAGCTTTTTTAACTTTGGCCATGAGCCACATCTGTTTTAATTTTTAACCTTTTAAACTTATTGCCCATGGGAATATACTTTGCCGTGAGATCACAGTCTTTTTGAAGAATTTCCATTTCTGTTCTGTGCCCATTGGTGCCAATATTCTCTCCCAGTCTAAGTCCTGGAGAGCAGCCCTCATCCTTGGAAAATTTGCTCTCTTGAAATTAAGTGTTTTTATCTTTCCCGTATGTGATTTTTGCTTACAGCTAACATCAAATGAAATCATATTTTGGTCACTGCTACCCAGATGTTCCTTTATCTGAACATTAGTAATACGTTCTGCATGGTTTGAGATTACCAGGTCCAACAGAGCATCATTCCTAGTTGGGGCCTCAATAAACTGGACCATAAAATTGTCCTGTAATAGGTTTACAAATTTTTGCCCTTTAACTGTCCCAGCAGTGCCATTACCCCAGTCAATTTCTGGGTAGTTAAAATCCCCCATTATTATCACTGTCCCAGCCCTTGCAGCCCTTTCTATCTGTGCAAGGAGCTGAGTCTCCACCTCCTCATTAACATTAGGTGGTCTATAACAAACTCCAATGATTAACTTTGAACTACGCCCATCTGTATGCAGTTCCACCCATAATGCCTCAGACTCATCACACTTTCCGTCCACCAGGTCCTCTTTCTCACTCGCTTTGAGATCATTTCTCACATACAGACAGACCCCTCCACCTTTCCTTTTTACTCTGTCTTTCCGTGCATAGCCAGGAATATTAATAGCCCAGTCTTGTGAGGAATGAAGCCAAATTTCAGTAATACCGATTACATCATAGCTCTCCTGATGCACCAGAGCTTCCAACTCGCCCATTTTTCTTGGCAGACTTCTGGCATTGGTGAACAAACATTTTAATGTATTAATATATTTTGACCGGTCACATACTATCATCTTGGGTGTTCCAAGATTACAACTAGGACTTGCTACTATATTTACCTTGGGTTTATGTGCTTTGGCTACCCTACCACTAATGCCCCTAATATTACCCTCTGGAATATGCTCCACGCTGACTATCTCTATCTCTGAACTCTCCCCCCCCCCATCGCCTAGTTTAAAAACCCCTCTAACTTTTTGGCCATCCTTAATCCCAGCTGATCTGCACCCTCCTCATTTAGGTGCAGCCCGTCCCTTCTATAGTACCGGTTATCGACTGAGAAGTCGTCCCAGTCCTCCAGGAACCCAAACCCCTCCTTACTACACCAGCTTTTGAGCCACTTGTTTACTTCCCTAATCTCCCTCTTCCTTTCTGGTGTGGCTCAATGTACTGTTAGTATTCCTGAGAATACTTCCTTTTCCTCAATTTAGCTCCCAAGTCCCTAAAATCATTCTTTAGGACACTCCATCTGCCTCTGACTTACGTGCACCATGACAGCTGGGTCTTCCCCAGCCCCTCCCAGTAATCTGTCCACCAGATCCGTGATGTGCCATACCAGAGCGCCCGGCAGACAACATACAGTTCGGCACTTCAGGTTGTTAGATTGGCCTCTCTGTCCTCCTAAGAATTGAGTCCCCTACCACCAGAATCCGTCTTTCCTTTGCCTTCGCTCCCCCCCCCCCACACTCTCACTGGAGGAGTTCTCCTGGCAGCTAGGAGAATCCCTCAGCTCCAGCAGTGCTGGTCCCTGACTGGGATCACCAATGTCACTCAATGGAGCGTACTTATTGGGATGCTCCAGCCCTGGATTGGCCTCCCTGGCACTTGCCCCTCTACCCTTCCTGACTGTCACCCATCTACTCTCTGCTAGTGCCTGCACCTCTTTGTCTCCACCCACCTCTGTGCTGGCACCTGCCGTGTACGTTCCTGGCTCTCATTTAGGGTGGAGGGTCCTCTCAGTGCTGACAGTTGCTTCCCCAGATTCAGAACCTGGGCTTCCAGGGAAACAATGTGCTTACATTTTGCACAGCAGTATTCACCCTCGATCAGATGATCAAGGAAAGCATACATGCCGCAAGATGTACACAGGGTCGCCTCTCCACACTCGCCAGTCATCGTACCTATTAATTTAATGAGGATTAGAGATTATACCCAGTCCAAATTACCTAACAACTAGCTTCCTGACACTAATACTCAACAAGACAGTACACAGGTACTCACAGACCAGCGTGCACCCACAATGCACAAGTACTAACGATACACACACACTACTCAGACAACACTCAGGTACTCACATCACACAGCTACTATGACCCCTGTTATAACCTCCTGTTTTCAACTCTGGTTTTTAACTCCCCACTTGGACCAGTTCCACTTACTCTGGTTTTTAACTCACCACTTAGACCAGATCCACTTAGACGGAGTTCTCACAGACTCAAGATGAGCAGGCTCAAATGAGTTCTACCCAAACTTATATAGACCTCAAGCACCTGTGCCCAATTAAACCCTCCCCTTAATTAGTAGGCTGAAGGAAGGAAAGGAAAAAAAAGAAAAAAAAAACTATTTAAAGAGGGATTCCACCTACAAAAAAAATATTAAAAGCCAGCAGCTATAAATACTACAGCTGCTGACTTTTAATAAATGGACACTCACCTGTCCCGGGTTCCAGCGATGCCGAGGCCGATCGATCGCTCGGCTCTCGGCTGCTGCCGCCACCATTCTAGGTGAGGGAATCAGGAAGTGAAGCGAATCGGCTTTACTTCCCGGTTCCCTACTGCGCATGCGCGAGACGCGCAGCGCAATAGGAATTGTCCGCGCTGTCTCTGAGACCCGTGTGTGTCCCAGCAGACAGCGCGGCAGGACAGGAAATGGCGTAGACTCCCACGGGAGTCTATGCCCGGAAGTGGGTGTAAATACCTGTCTTTGACAGCTATCTGCACCCCCCTCCCCCCTGAAAGGTGCCAATTGTGACACCGGAGGGTGGGAGGGTTCCGATCAGCGAAAGTTCCACTTTAGGGTGGAACCCCGCTTTAAAAAGTGTCAGAAAAGGGTATTAAAAAGCTACAAGAAAAAGCCCCAAAAGAACCTAAAAATGCAACCCAGCAGTCACCAGCAGTCAAAAAGCAATACTTATTCATACTCCACTCAAGACTCCACTGTTCAGCTTGCAACCAGCAGATTGGCCCGCTCCATTGGAGCGCTCCATGGTCTCGGCCTTAGGAAAGACCGCGGCTTCAGCCTATTTCTGAAGTGGCGGCCATCTTGGTGCACCCGTCGGCATTTATAATGTGATCGCTCCGTCAAATGACGGAGCGATCACTTGTAAACAAACCATGATGATGCCGGTTCCTCTCTCCCCTCCCCTGTGTACAGATCTGTACAGTGGAGGGGAGAGATCGGATGGCAGCAGCGCTTTGGGCTGCATCTGTAGAGCCCACAGCACTGCTCTGTGACAAGTGCAGTCACAGCCATCCCTCCATACCCTGCAAGCACTCTGCAATACCCTGCCAGCACTCTGCAATACTCTGGCCATACCCTGCCAATACTCTGGCCATACTCTGCGATACCCAGCCATGCTCAGCCAATATTACAGTGGGGGAGATGTATATTATAATGGGGTCTATATGGTGGTGGAATTTTCACAGGTTTTTGCAAATTCAATTATTATTTGCTGATCCGAAAAATGATCCGATCCATGACTCTGACCCGAGGAACGATCCGATCCGTGAGTTTTTTGGTCCGTTGCACCCCTAGATCTTTAAGTAGTTTTCTTTTTTTCAGTTGTATTTAGTCCATTTACATTATGGGAGATAATGCTTAGTGCTTTTCCCAGGAAAGAATAAGCCATAAGGGGGGTGAGACAAAACACAGCAAAGGGTGTGAGTGGATGAAGAGAGGAGAGAATGGGTAGATTTAGGGTCTTGTTATGAGACGAGTAGGTTCTTATAGAACCTTGGTTGAGTATTGGTTTATAGGAAACCCTTAAGGTGTCAATCAATCCATTTTTATTGTTGATTAACACCAAGGTCGAATCCTGGGGGTAGGTGGGAGGAACGTTAGTGAAACGTGTAAAGATATGGAAAGTTTATTAGAGTCTAGAAGATATTAGATTTGGCCCTCAGGTGCCCGGGAGTACCTGGGAGAGTGTGTATTTGTGTTTGGTATGAAAAAGTGAGGGCTTCGACCAATGTAATGTATAGATTAACCACTACAGCCCCGGACCAATAAACACCTTAAGGACCAGAGGTCTTTTTACAATTTCGCACTGCGCTGCTTTAACTGGTAAATGCAATATTGCACCCAAACGAAATTTGCGTCCTTTTCTTCCCACAAATAGAGCTTTCTTTTGATGGTATTTGATTGCCTCTGCGATTTTTATTTTTTGCGATGTAAATGTAAAAAGAGCGAAAATTTTGAAAAAAAAAGATATTTTCTTCTTTTTGTTATAAGAAAAATCGAATAAACTAAATTTTATTCATACATTGAGGGCAAAATGTATTCAGCCACATGTCTTTAGTAAAAAAAATGTCAATAAGCGTATATTTTTTGGTTTGCGCAAAAGTTATAGCGTCTACAAACTAGAGTACATTTTCTGGAATTTACACAGCTTTTAATTTGACTGCCTATCTCATTTCTTGAGGTGCTAAAATGGCAGGGCAGTACAAACCCCCCCAAATGACCCCATTTTGGAAAGTAGACACCCCAAGGAAATTGCTGATGGGTATGTTGAGCCCATTGAATATTTTTTTTTTTTGTCCTAAGGGATTGAATAATGACAAAAAAAAAAAAAAGTTGTCACTAAATGATATATTGCTCACACATGCCATGGTTATATGTGGAATTGCACCCCAAAATATATTCCGCTACTTCTCCCGAGTATGGGGATACCACATGTGTGGGACTTTTTGGGAGTCTAGTTGCGCACGGCACCCCGAAAACCAATCACCACCTTCAGGATTTCTAAGGGTGCAAATTTTTTATTTCACTCCTCACTACCTATTACAGTTTCGAAGGCCATAAAATGCCAAAATAGCACAAAACCCCCCAAAATGACCCCATTTTGGAAAGTAGACACCCCAAGCTATTTACTGAGAGGCATGTTGAGTCCATGGAATATTTTATATTTTGCCACAAGTTGCGGGAATATTACAAACTTTTTTTTTTTGCACAAAGTTGTCACTAAATGATATATTGCTCACACATGCTATGGGCATATGTGAAATGACACCCCAAAATACATTCTGCTGCTTCTCCTGAGTACAGGGATACCACATGTGTGGGACTTTTTGGGAGCCTAGCTGCGTACGAGACCCCTTCAGGATTTCTAAGGGCATACATTTTTTATTTTACTCCTCACTACCTATCACAGTTTTGAAGGCCATAAAATGCCAAGATGGCACAAAACCCCCCCAAATGACCCCATTTTGGAAAGTAGACACCCCAAGCTATTTGCTGAGGGCCATGTTGAGACCATTGAATATTTTTTTTTTTTTGTCCCAAGGGATTGAATGACAAAAAATAAAAAATTTTTTTTTTTTTTACAAAAAGTTGTCACTAAATGATATATTGCTCACACATGCCATGGTTATGTGGAATTGCACCCCAAAATATATTCTGCTACTTCTCCCGAGTATGGGGATACCACATGTGTGGGACTTTTTGGGAGCCTAGCTGCGTACGGGGCCCCAAAAACCAATCGCCACCTTCTGGATTTCTAAGGGCGCAAATTTTTGATTTCACTCCTCACTACCTATTACAGTTTCGAAGGCCATAAAATGCCAAAATAGCACAAAACCCCCCCCCAAATTACCCCATTTTGGAAAGTAGACACCCCAAGCTATTTGCTGAGAGTCATGTTGTCTGAACGAAAAAAAAGAGATTGATCGGTGGGTATGCCCACCGTTAGAATACATCCCTTCATCCACCCACTTCTAATAATGGACATACATGCACCATTTATATATGCCGAAGCATGGGGGCATCCTCCCGCAAAAAAGTTATGCCACGTACACATGGTCGAACTCTTCCACGGGCAAGCATGCATTGGAATTTCGACCGTATGTACGCGGCATTAGGAGCAAAATCGCTCCTCCACCCCTTATGCCCCCATGCTTCGGCATATATGCTCTTTTTTTTTTTTTTAACTGTAGTGGTGAAATCACCTCCTACAGCGTTGGAGTCGCAGCTTTATGTATCGTGGGAGCAAATGCTGTTGCTGTCAAGATAAATAAATCCACGCTGCAGCTGAATGGCGTACCTGAAAACATGAAAAATGGTTAACAATAAAACACAGTAAACAGTAAAATATAAAAAATTAGAGAGAAAAGAGAGAGAACAATAAAACGACAACTATTTTTTGTTTTTATATTTTTTTTGTTTTTTTAATTTTACTTTATTTTTTATATACACTTTTTTTTGAACTGTTAACTGTAACATTTCGGGTCTCTCAAAATGCGATGGCATCTTGGGAGACTCTGTGTTAGTGTGCCTAGCCTGTGAAATGCTGTACCCTACGCTAATACTTCACTAGTGTGTGGTAGCATTCAAAACACTCACCAAGGCAAAGACCAGGATTGCCAGGACAGCGTGGACAATAACAACGGGTGTCACGCCTAAATCCGCGCTTGGTACAGACACGACATCTTTTTTGGGGGGCTCGTTGGGTAGGGGTACTCGGGATGGCATAAGACTAATGCCTCTCATGCAGCCGGCTTACTGCATTTGGTTTGGAATGGTGAGGTGCAGAACCGTCTGGATACAGAAGCTCTGTGACAACCTCTCTTTGGAAGAAAAGAAAGGTTAAAATCCCGCCTGAAGTTTTGTATAGCACAAAAGCATTCAGCAAAGCCAATTGAAATAAGTAAGCAGACACTTTTTTGTACCAGCGTCTGGCCTTACGGGAAGCTAGATACGGCGCCAACAACTGGTCATTGAGGTCCACCCCTCCCATATTTTTGTTATATTCGTGGACACAGAGGGGTTTCTCCACAATACCAGTCGCCGTAGAAATTTGGACCGTCGTGACGCTTGTTGGGAATGTACTGTTTGAATGACAAGCGACCAGTAAACTTAATCAGGGACTCATCAATGCAGACAACTTTTTGGGGAGTAAACAAGTCTGCAAAACGTTGGTTGAAGTGGTTTGAGGGGCTGAATTTTGTAGAGCCGATCGTATTCAGGTTCTCCACAATGACGACAAAGTTCATTGTCACTGAAGTGCATGAACCGCAAGATCTGCTCGTATCGTTTCCTGGACATGGAGTTAGAGAACACGGGCATGTGGTCAGTCGGATGCATGGACCAATAAGCCTGCAACGTCATGAATTTATGTGTGCCCATGTTGAGGGAAAGGCCCAGAAAGGTCTTAAATTCGGAAACCATAACTGGTTTCCAATCTCTGGCAAGGGAAGGCAACTGGGGATTAGCGGCGATGTGTTGACCAGCATATAAATTGGTTTGGTCCACAATAGATCTATAGAGATCTTCCGTGAAATACAGAGAATAAAAATCAAGTGGCGTAAAATCATCTGTATCCACCTGAATACCGGGTTGGGCAGTGAATGGGGGAAGTACTGGTGCTGCAGAAGTGGTGGGCACCCAATCAGGATTGGCAAATTCTGCAGGAAGGGCACTATGGGAACGACGGGCCTGTCTTCGTCTTCTTCTTGGTGGCAGCGGGACACTACTTGTGCTTGCCACCTCGCCAGCTTGAACTGCACTTATGGGACTCGCCACGTCACCACGTGATACTGCAGTGCTGGATGTACGTCCAGGGTGTACTAGGCCGCTGGTGCTTGCCAGTTCACCAAAAGGATGAGCGGCGCTAGTACTGGCTCTATACTCCATACGAGGGACTTGCGGTTCCTGCACCTCAACAACATCAGAAGATCGGGGTCGGGTACGCCTGACCTTAGCAGGGACCTCTTCTTCGTCGTCAGAGCTATCTGACATGGAGGCGCTGTCCTCTACAGGTTCGTATTCTGAGCCTGAATCTGACAGATCAGTGTCTTCCTCTTCACTATCTTTCATGCTCAGAAACGTGTAGGCCTCTTCACTAGTGTACCTTCGCTTTGCCATTTTGGGCTCTAAATTTAGGGGTACACTAGTGAGACTCACAGGTAAAAAAAGCACCTAGCCTGTCAGCGACTGTATAAAACGCTACAAAAAAAACTGTTAGCGATCGCAGGGATCAAGCCTGACTCTGCGAACGCTGCAGTTATGTGTGTTGTGTTTTGTAAGTGACAGTGATCGATCGATACTGCACTTGGGTGGGCTGGGCTGGGCGGAGGGGCAAAACGCAGGTGCTAGCAGGTATCTGGATTGATCCTGCTAACAATGCGTTTTTTTAGAACCCTAAATTGCTGGGCACGCTAGTATAGATCTGATCAGATCAGATATTGATCTGTTCGGATACTATACCACTAAGGGAGGTGTATGCTTTGCGCGTGGGTGTTAGCGGTACTGGCACTAACCTAGCACTGCCTGGGGCGACGCAGACCCTTTCTGACCCTAAAACCGAATTGATATCACCCGCCGAGTGATCAGGGGGTTAAACCTTTATTAGGTAATAAATGGCGGGTGCCCTGATGCTATAAAAAGCGAACTACCTAACCAGCGTCACCGGTAACACTTATACGGTGATCACTGGTGAAATGGTTAACTAAGGGCAATCGGGGTTAAAACCTTTATTGAGTATTTATATGGGGGTACCTGAAGCTTTATAAAAACCTAACGGGGAACCTAAATAACTAAATAACTAACTGGCTAATCAGCGTCACCAGTGACACTTATACAGCGATCGCTGGTGAAAGGGTTAACTCTAGGGGCAATCAAGGGGTTAAAACCTTTATTAGGTTATATATCGGGGTACCTAACACTATAAAAACCTGGCGTTGAACCTTAAAAAAAAACTAGCTTCCTAGCGGGACCAGTGACACTAATGCAGCGATCAGAAAAACGATTGCTTAGTGACACTGGTAAAAGGGGGTGAAAGGGTTAACTGGGAGGGCATTCAAGGGGTTAAACCTTTATTAGGGGGGGTAGGGGGCTACCCTGGACCTAAAGGGGCCTAACACTAGCTGCCCTGACACTTTTTACAGTCACAACTGACACTAAATGCAGTAATCAGTAAATAAATGAACACTGCAATTAGTGACACTGTGACTGGGGGGGGGGGGGGGGTGACTGGGGTGAAATGTGTGCCTATGTGTGCCTATGTGTACCTATATGTCAGTGGACTGTTGGTGCACTTACTTGTATGTCTTCACTCCGCGCTGTCAGGTCAAAAAGACCGCCACGAGGAGTGTGACATCACTTCCTCCTTTGTGTGTTTACATTTACACAGGGGAGGAAGCTTCTCATTGGCCAGGAGCGATCGAGAGGGGATGGCCAGAAACCAACGGCCATCCCCTCATCACGGATCGCTCCTGCAGCGAACCGGACCGGCGTATCCAGCGGGAGGGGGTCCGATCGGACCCCCCACCCGCTGGAAGGCAGGCACGTACATGTACGTGCTTGTGCCTGCCTGTGCCATTGCGATGACGTACAATGGCAATACGGCGGTCCTTAAGTGGTTAAGCATCTTACTTTTAGGCCTGTATGATAGGAGCTATATAATGGTACAGTAGAAACTTTTCTAATATGAACAGAACTATTTAAAGATGGTACAATTCAATAACCTAGAAGATTTTTGCAACAGGATAAACTCAGGTAGGGCCGGCCACTAGCCAATCCCTCCACTGGGACTGACCACCTTACTTTCCCATTGGAAATTGACCTGTAGCGCGAGCCCTTTGTGGCTTAGTACAGTTCTAACTTTTTAGCTTTGACAAACATGAAGTGTAACTTTAACAGTCATAGTAATTACGGTAGCAAATGAAATTACATGCCTGATGGAATTTGTGCTTCATCCATGCCATGTCATATGTAATCTCTTAACTTCCTTTTTGTCTTTGGTTTTGAGAAAAGGGGTGAGTTTCAGTGGCGGCTGGTGAAGTTGTAGGATGACCCCGCCCTTTTTTTGACCCCTCCCACTTGATGGGCATGGTTTCAGTGAAATAGTGGGCGTGGCTCTAAGGTGATGTGGTTAGTGTCTGAGATGAACGATGGAGAGAGGGATGGAAGGACAGCAGGCCCAGATCCTACACAACAATAGAAATATGTGTATTCTAGGAAGTTTAAAAATCAGCAGATAAAGATATTCCAAACATCTGGTGTTAGCACTTCAATCATCCCGGCACCATAGTTGTTATGGTGTCAGGATGATTGAAGCGCATTATTTCTATTATGACATTGTAATATAAAATGAAATCATTCAACTCACCATAATGCAGAATCGGTGGGAGCTTTGAGTGTGTCACTAGCCACGTCGACTGCCATCAGGTGCCACCAGAGGATTCCCTCCTTACATGCAGCCTGTATCACATAAAATGCAGCCTGTGTCCCACCAAATTGCAGCAGCCTGTGTCCCACCAAATTGCAGCAGCCTGTGTCCCACCAAATTGCAGCAGCCTGTGTCCCACCAAATTGCAGCAGCATGTGGGGATTTGTGCTGCCGCCGACTAAGTAAAATTGAAATATGGGAAGGCATGGCGAGTTTCTGCTTACCTCTTGATGATTCTCTCAGGCGGTACGTTCGACGGAGCGCCCGAGTGCTGACATCACTTCCTTTTGAGTGACGTCGGAAATAGAACAGAAAGCTCCGCCCATATCCTAGGTGAAAGTGAAACACAATTGACTGCGCCACAGAGTGAGTTTTTGGCAGCAAATGAAGCTCCTCGTCTGCAATCTCGTGATTGCATAAACGTGGCGCTTCCCATATTGCACTGCGCCCGGAACCGTCCTGCACATAAGGACCTTTTTTTAACTTTTTTTTTTTCTTTCTTAAAGGGACATGTTTTTTGTTTGTTTTTTCTACTGCCTTTGGGCTTGGGCGCCCCCTATGGACGGGCCGCCACTCAGTCCAGTTATTGAGTTTAGTAGTACACTTTTATTTTTGGTTTAATTTCCTCAAGGCTGTTCGTTGTGGAAGGTAGTGTTGTTTAGTTTATCCACCAGCGAGTTAGATGGCATCCAGAGTGTCTGAGATGATAATCCGTAGAAATGTGGGTTTGGTGTGCAGAGTCTCCTGTACCCCTGGAAAGTTATCTGAAATAGAGCTAGATCCTTTGGTGGCATATGTTTCAGCTGAGTAAAGAAAAAAAAAAAAAAAAAAACAACCCTAGGAAATCCAAGGCAATATATAAAGCAGGGGTTGACAGGACTACTGTAGGTACAGGATCAAATTTTGTTTCCTTGTCCATATTTTCCTGTGAGTTTGTGTGATTTCCAGAATTGTTGGGTATGGATGTTTACAAGATCTTCATGCCTTACTTTAATGTGCAGCCTTTTCTGCATAATAATCTAAGTTGGTGTTTTGCGTTAGAGCATAACTCTTGAGGGAATGTTCATTCCTTCTAGTAGTCATTTCCCATGAGAAGTTATGAGCATTATAACATTGCTTATGCGCAGGTGCCATCTAGTGGACAGAAGTTTGTTCACTGTATATTTCAGTTTTCGTTGGTATTGGCAGCATTTAGTTGCCAACTGGGTTAATATTAACTGTTAATAATGTAAAGAAAGGTAAGTCTTCCGTTGTAACTAAGAAAAAATATAAGCATTAAAGTTTTATATGTCGAACATAAACTGCATGTTCAACTTTTCCTGAGTTTTGCTGTGTTTCTAGGTTTGCATATATATAGTGCGACTATCTTGTATCCCTCATTCTTGGGCTTTTAGCTGCAGGAGAATTGTAGTTGCTCCTATTATTGTATCTGCGTTGTTTGCCGTGTTGGAATGGTGATTTTTTAGTGGAAATGCCCGAAGTGGATGGTGTGTTGTTGGTAGCTGGAGGCAGTCAAAACTGCATAACTCCGGCAGTTCCACTGGTGCAATTTGTAGGTTTTCACAGAAATGCAGTAGCTCGTCAGGCGTTTTTAGCATGTGCTGTTTTCCATTATATGTAGCTTGGAAAGCAAAGGGATATTTCCATCTATAATGTATTCCTTTTTCTTAAGAACTTCTAGCAGGGGCTTCAAAGCCCTTCTGTTTTTCAATGTTATGGGGGAGAGATCTTGAAAAAGCAGAATCTCAGCACCATTAAAAGTGACTAGTTCATTTGCTCTTGCTTTATGGAGGATTTCTTCTTTTAGGGGGAAATTGGGGAGACAGCAAATGATATCTCTGGGAGGGGTGTTATCAGGAACCCGAGGTCTGAGGTCCAAGGTCTCTCCAGGAGGTTATTTAAAATGGAGGTTAAATCAGTTTTAATTTGTTCAAGAGAGACTGATTCAGGTATGCATCTGACTCTTCTTTTGTGTCTCCTGCCTCTGTTGTCAAAATCTTCAATTGTCCATGTTCATCTCTATTAGTTGTTCAGAGTGAGTGGAAGCAATATACTCCAGTCTGGTTAAAGAGGAAGTAAACCCTGATGGGTTTACTTCCTCTTTCATTCCCTGCAAAGGCAAAGCATAATGGACTACTATGCATGGCATAGTACTCCATTATGTGTCATTTACCTGAGCCAGCAAAGTCACAGCAGTCCCCAGTAGTCCGGCGCATCCATCTTCTCGGTGGGGTCTCGCAGCTCCACCGCTGTCATTCGGCGAAGCCGTCACTCCCGCGCATGCTTACGGGAGCCAGCACGCGCGGCATCTTAGTCATTGACGATGCCGCGCTCAGTGCGCCTGTGCACCGCTGTCTACGGCGCATGCGCCGTAGACAGCGGTGCCTGTCTTCGGGCAAATATCTCCTAAACCTATACGGTTTAGGAGATATTTCTTGGACCTACAGGTAAGCCTTAATCTAGACTTACCTGTAGGTCAAAGTGGTTTGTAAGGGTTTACAACCACTTTAAAGCCCTGCCTCTCCTTTTACCTACCCTTTTGTTTACAGCCATTTGCTCTGCGAGTCTTATCAGGTCTGTCTTTAAGTCCATAATGGCAGCAAAGGAATTTTTGATATCTGCAGCTATTTCCGTCATGTCTGCAAATGTGAGGGGATGATCGCTGGTAATTTTACCTCTATTGGATTCTTCTGAAGCAGGTAGGGAGATCTCATCATCCTCCATGTCGTCCTTAGTGCTTTTTCTATGTGTCGGCGCCATCTTGGACCCCCCGCCGCTATAGCAGTATTTGCTCAGGCTAGAGGGTGTAGATTTCCCTTTGGGGGTGCCCAGGGAGCAGAGGGAACGTTTTGTGGGTTCCTTTTTTTTTATCAGAGTGAACATAATCGGCCCTTTGGTAGTTTTTTCTCTCCCAGGTCTCTCGTGCAGTCCGAGCTTCTCTGCTATGCGTCCATCTGCACTGCGCCCCAAGCCACGCGCTCTGTAAAATATTGAAATCACGATTGAAGCATTCATCACACTATTATGGTTTTTGTGGTGATTGATGATTAATACTACACAAATGTTGTGCAGCACTTTATAAGTTATTGCTTCTAAGACTAGTAGTGTCATCGGGTAAAAGGACTGGTACTCTGCAATATATTGAATTTTTGTTTTTGGATATATATGGTTTAGGTACATTTTAATAAACTACTGAGTGTACCTTTTGTTAAGACTTTAATATGCAAGTTCATGTTTAGCGTTTAGCAAAGTAAATTATTTCAATGATGTAGTCTGTACTGTAGAAAAAGTAATAGATGTATAATCTCTTTTCCAGCCTTTCTGTGATGGCTCTCATCAAAAGCAAGCTCCTGGTCTCTCACCACTACGTTTCACCCTCACAGAAGACAAGAAAGCATGGCTCTGCGGCTGCAAACAGACCAAGTCTCCACCATATTGTGATGGCACACACAAAGAGAGTCATGTGCAAAATTCTGCTGTGCAGTCTCAATGAGTACAAAGCCAAAACACACAGACCTGTGTTATCAAAGGGGAATTCTAAGAGCCATGTGCAAAATGTTTCTGTAAAGTCTCAATGAGTACAAACCCAAAACTTACAGACCTTTGTTATTAAATGTAGATTCAGTTCCGTTGCAGAGTCTCTTTAAATCCAAGCCAATGTTTATATGACATGTCTTTACATTCCACAAATTATTTTCAAATATACATATTTCAATGTATTCTTCTTTAATTTAAAAGGCACACATGTGGCATCCCAATATTTCGGAGAAGTAGCAGAACGTGTTTGGGGTGTAATTCCATGTATACCTACAATGTACTGTATGTGAGAAATATCTTGCAAAAAATAAGATCTTCCAAAGGCTCAACCCCTCAGCAAATACCTTGGGGTGTCTATTTTCCAAAAATGGGTAATTTGGGGGGAGGGGAGTGTTTTCACTATCATGCCATTTTAGAGTATCTATAAACATTACGTGTATGGTAGTTTCTGCCCCACTCCTAATGTTGGGCATACATGTAATGTTTTTTTGTTTGTTTTTGTTTTAATTTTTTTAAACTGTGGATGAGAAATCTCCTAACGTATGTATCCCGAAAGCAGAATCCTACTGCTGCCAGAATAAACAGATCAGCGCTGCAGCTCATTGGCTTTCCTAGTTAATAAAAACACAGAGTAACAAAATAACTAACTCAATAAAACAGCTTCTTTTTTTTTTTTTTTTTTTTTTACTTTTAATAACTTTTTAGTAACAACTTTTTAGAACCATAACCTTTCCGGGTGAGTCATAAAGGGTGTCATGTTTTATTCCATGTCTCTCACAGACACATCATCTTTGCGGTGACCGTTGGGTTGAGGTACCTGAGAGGACATCTGGCAATTGCCTCTCGTGCAGCTGGCTAACTGCATCTTTATTTGGGCATTGGGCCACAGCACCTTCTGGATGCAAAAGGGCTTTGATGATTGCTTCCTGAAGGATCCAGATTTTTCAGTTGCTTTGCAAATTACATAAGCATTATATAGAGCCAATTGAAATAAACAGACGCTTTTTCTCTTATATTCACCGACCGACACAGCTCCTCTTTGTAACTAAATGGGTTGTATACCCTGCCATTAGGAGAACTAGGCAAAATTGTTACACAATACACATAACTTTTAATCCCGCCCCGGGGTGGACCCTGTGCCATCAACCCTCCTCACTGCTCCCAGCAGCTTCAGTTTTTATTTTGCCTAGTAAGGAGAATGACCTAGGAACCCTGCGGGCCTCGTGGTCCATGTTTTTGCTGCAGGTTTGCTACTTTTTGCACAAGATGAAAGATCCTGGGTTCTTCTATCAACTGCCGGCTGGGTGACAGACTGGTTAATGATATCCTTGTAGTCTTCCCAGTCCAGCTATCGAGCGTGAGAAGGCCGCAGCTAAGACTCGGCAGGCCACGACATGCCTCAGGTCCAGAGTTGGTCGTGAGCTTCAATGCTCCTAGGTATACATATGACTGGGCTACTGCTGTCTGGGTCACAGTATATCGGGCCAACAGCTACCCTGTAACTGCGCAGGAGTAGGTCTGTGATGGAATGGCTCCCAGCTCTTCAGGACTGGTAAGTACGGCTCTCCCTGCTTCGGTGGGGTGAGCAGCTGGGCATTCCCTGGGGGGTCGATTCGGGGGCCACCTCACCTCCCTATCATCTCCCCCAAGTCCCTATCACCCCTCCTTCCCCCCTCTGAGGGGGGTGGCTGCATGCGCTGCGGGCACTGTGTGTGGGTTCGCTGTTTTCTCACCTGTGGGGGCTCTGTGCGGCTGGCGTTGGTCCTGGTCCCGGTCTGGGGGGTCCCAAAAGTTGTTTGTGGAGGTGGTTCTGGCTGTAGGCAGGCTTTATTTTTTGTTCAGTCACCGCATGGTGCTTTACGGCGGCCATCTTGGATGTGGGAAAGCTGGTATTCCCCTGGTGAGCTTCAGCAGCCACCTTCTTTAGGATCTCCTATTAGTTGCATTGGCAGCCATTTTCTTGAAGCCTGAGCACTTTTTTTGCCGCTGTTCTCTTGTGGCAGCATAACGTGCTCTCACTTGCTGTTTCCTGTGTCAACTGTGTGTACAGGACGCTGGATGGCTCTTTGCTGAACGCTGAAGCTAGCTCTGCAGAATGTTTCAGCGCTGTTTATAGCTGCTGCTGCTGACACAGTTTTCTCCTCTCTGCAACTGGGCACCTCCTAGGGACTACAGGCACTGCTAGTGGCATTCACAGAACGCCCCAGGGTGGTGAGTCTAGCGCTAAGTACCCCCCCATGCGGTGGCAGCAGGAGGGTGGGACCTTCACTGTCCTAAGTCCCCTCATAGGTGGCAGACAGGCTAGGGTCAGCATGGTTTCAGAAACTGGTGTTTCTTCCCCCGCAATCCAGACTATAGCAACCGGGTCACCTGCGGTTAGCGCGGTGCGCATCGTTCGTGGAAGGAAAGGTGCACGTAAGAGGCCCCTACCCCCCTGTCCTCTGGGGAGAGCTCTGATGCAGACTCTGGTCCTGCTGCGTCTGGTGACCCCTTCTCTGACGTATCAGACGTGGCTGACCAGGACCGTTCGGACAGTGATGGTGATTCCCCGTCCGTGTCCGGGCGTGACAAATCGCTTGTTGGAGCACTTATCACAGCTGTGCGTGATACCCTGAAGATTCAGGAGCCACCGGATTCCTCTGCTGATGTACCGCTCTCCCTTTTGGGTCCCGCAAGCCACCACGTTCACCTAAGGGTTTCCCGTATTTGACTTATTTTGACAAATTTATCTACAGGGAATGGGGTTGCCCGCAACGGACCTTTTCAGTCCCCAAAAAATTGGCGGTGCGTTACCCCTTTGTGGAAAGCCTTCTCAAAAAGTGGTCGGCTCCTCTGGTCGTGGACCCCGCAGTATCTAGGTTAAATAAAGTAACCATGATCCCGGTTGATGGGACTCAATGCATTCAAGGATCCCACGGACAGGAAGGCCGAGGCGGTGGCTCGTTCCTTGTTTACGGTTGTGGGGTCAGCCGTGCGACCTGTACTGGCATCCACACTGGTGTCGCAGACACTGACTGAGTGGGCAAAACTTTTGCACCGCGAATTGGGAGAGCAGAACGCCTCCCCTGTCTGCGTGGAGCTAGCAGACCAACTAGTGCAAGGCCTTAATTACGTTTGTGACGTGGCCCTGGATACTCTCCCTCTGTTATCCAAGGCTTCAGTGTCAGCTGTGGTGCTGAGGCGCTTCATTTGGCTGAAATGCTGGTCTGCTGACCAGGCATCCAAGAAAGCCCTGACGGATCTTCCCTTCCGTGGCGGGCGGCTCTTTGGAGCCTTGTTGGACGATATTATTAAGAATGCCACTCGTGGTAAGAGTACACTACTACCACAGGCCAGGAAGGATAAGGAGCCTCACCGCAGGCAAGGGCCCTATTTTTTTCCGCTCACAAGTGGCTTTTTCGTCCACCCGGTGCTTCGGCAAAATGTCCCCAGCCTGACAGTACGCCCACACACGGTCAGAAGCGTCCCTGGAACCGCAAGCCCAACAAGCCTGCGAACAAAAGTGCTACCGCATGAAGATGTGGGTGGGGGGTCGCGTTCGGGAGTTTTCAGCCCAGTGGACCTCCCGGTTATCCGACAAATGGGTCTGCGTTCTGATTTCCACAGGCTACAAGATAGTTTCTCTCTTGGCCGCCAAACAGATTCTTCCCCTCCAGCATTCCCGTGTCCAGGTTTGCCGAGAGGCGATGTTAGGGGCGGTAAGGGACTTTCTGAATCGGGATGATTGTACTGGTTCCGGAATCGGAACGCTTCCAGGGGTTCTACTCAAATCTGTTTGTGGATCCCAAGAAGGAAGGGGTACGTCCAATATTGGACTTGAAGGCCCTCAATCACTTTGTAAAAGTGCAGAGGTTCAGAATGGAATAAGTTCGCTCAGTAGTCGCTGCACTCCATCAAGGGGACTTCCTGGCGTCCTTGGACATCCAGGATGCTTACCTGCACAATTTCTGCGTTTGGCAGTCGGGGAAGCCCACTACCAGTTTGTGGCTCTTCCTTTTGGCCTGGCATCAGCCCCCGAGTCTTTACCAAAGTACTGGCTCCAGTATTGGCGTTGCTGCGGCAACACGGGATCGCGATCGTGGGTTACCTAGACGATCTCCTGAGAGCATCTTATGCCTCAGAATTAGAGGAGGATGTGGCAATCGCCTTGCAGACCCTGCAAGAATTTGGGTGGCTGTTTTACCTAAAGAAGTTGGTGGTTGTACCGATCCAGCGTCTGGAGTACCTCGGGTTACTATTGGACTCCAGGGAAGTGAGGGTTTTTCTCCCCGCAGACAAATTGATGACTCTCAGATCGGTGGTCAATCTACTGATGAGCCGCAAGTGGCCGTCGCTCCACTTTTGCATGCGAGTGCTGGGGCTCATGGTAGTCCTCTGACATGGACAGTGATCACTACAGACGCCAGTCTCTCCAGCTGGGGTGGAGTGATGGGGATTCAGTCGGCGGAGGAATCCAAGTTGCCGATCAATCTGCTCGAATTGAGAGCGATCAGGCTGTGCCTCCACACGTGGTCGATGAATCTTCAAGGGCATCCGATCAGGATACAGTCCGACAACTCCCCGGCTGTGGTGTACATAAATCACCAAGGGGGAAAGAGAAGATCAGCCGCTGCTCGGGAGGTCGCTCACATACTTCGGTGGGCAGAGCGACACGTACCGGCCCTGTCGGCCATTTACATCCCAGGGGTGGAAAATTGGCAGGCGCACTATCTGAGTCGACAGATGCTGGACCCAGGAGAATGGCCATTGCATTTAGAGATATTGAGGCTGCTGTGCCTGAGGTGGGGCACACCAGATGTGGATTTATTGGCCTCCCGTCTCAATCGGAAGGTACCAAGATTAGTGTCCAGGACCAGGGATCCGTGGGCAGCCGCGTCAGACTCGCTGGTGGCTCCGTGGGATCGGTACCAGCTGATCTATGCCTTTCCTCCACTAAAACTGTTGCCACGCCTGCTGCGCAGAGTGGAAGCCGAGGTAATCCTGGTTGCCCCAGATTGCCCTCAGCAGCCCTGGTATGCAGACCTGGTGCGTCTGGTGGCAAACGCTCCCTGGTGACTGCCGTTGCGAGAGGATCTCCTATCTCAAGGTCCAATCTTTCACCCTGCTTTACCATCACTGGCTTTAACGGCATAGCTGTTGAAAGCCAGATGTTGAGGAACCGGGGTCTGTCGGACTCTGTGATTCCAACTATGTTGAGGGCGCGGAAATCCTCTTCCAGGAAGATATACCATCGTACTTGGAAGGGCTATATCTCCATGTGTGAGGAGAAAGAGTGGCATCCGTGCTCTCTCTATATTCAGGATCCTGCTGTTTCTTCAGCAAGGTGTAGACCAGAAGTTGGCATTGAGCACTATCAAGGGGCAAATTTCAGCTCTGGCTGTCTTTTTCCAGCGACCCCTGGCATCTCACTCATTAGTGAGTACCTTTGTTCAGGGGATGCAATATGTAGTCCCGCCGGTGCGTCCTCCGTTACCTCCGTGGGATTTGAACCTGGTGTTGTCGGCACTTCAGAACCCGCCGTTTGAGAATATCAGGGAGATTCCCTTGTTGACCCTTTCACAGAAAGTGGTATTTCTAGTGGCCATCACATCGGCCTGGAGGGTTTCAGAATTGGCTGCCTTGTCATGCAAGTCTCCTTATCTGGTCATCTACAGGGATAAGGTGGTGTTGCGTCCACAACCGTCCTTTCTACCAAAGGTAATTTTGGCTTTTCATATCAATGAAGACATTGTATTACCATTGTTTTGTCCTAAGCCGAGGCACCCTAAAGAGGCGGCCCTTTACACGCTCAATGTGGTTAGGGCTCTGAAGGTGTATTTGTCTGCTACTGCTCCCTTTCGGAAGTCAGACTCACTGTTTGTTTCGGTGGCTGGTCCTAAGAAAGGCATGGTGGTCGCATCGGCCACCATTTCTAGGTGGATCAGACAGATTGTAGTACAAGCCTACACCTTGAAGGGGCAGGTGCCCCCCTTTCCAATCACGGCCCACTGTACAAGAGCAATCGGAAAGTCTTGGGCCTTCCGATACCAAGCGTCTGTCGCTCAGGTGTGTAAGGCGGCGACCTGGTCGTCTGTCCATACGTTTACACAGTTCTACAAGGTAGACGTCAGTGCATCGTCTGATGCCTGTTTTGGCCACAAAGTTTTGCAGACGGCCGTGTAGTTGCAATTGAGTTTTTTCCTGGTTTTAAAAAAAAAACGCTGTACTGTTTTGTTAATGCACTGTTGCATTACTTCCGCAAGGTTGCAGTCTTGGAGATCACTCCTGTTGAGGATGCCCGGTTATATGGTGGAGTTTTTCCACACACTGCTGTTTTTTTGTGGGTTTAGTTTCACTAGTTCCCACTTGCCACGGTGGATGACATTTTTAGGCTGTTTTTTCCCACCCCTCGTTTGGCACTGCTTGGGGACGTCCCATTTAGTTACAGAGAGAAGCTGTGTTGGTCGGTGAATATAAGAGAAAATAGGATTTTTGTACTCGCCATGAAATCCTTTTCTCTGTAATTCACTGACTGACACAGCACCCATCCCTCCTCCTTTTTTTTTTTTTTTTCTACGTTATAAAGCTTGTTGACGTACTGAAGCTGCTGGGAGCAGTGAGGAGGGTTGATGGCAGGGGGTCCACTCCCCCAGGGCGGGATTAAAAATTCTGTGTATTGTGTAATTTTGCCTAGTTCTCCTAATGGCAGGCTATACAACCCATTTAGTTACAGAGAGGAGCTGGGTCGGTGAATTACAGAGAAAAGGATTTTATGGTGAGTACAAAAATCCAATTTTTTTTGTACCAGTGTCTAGCTCTGCGGGGCGCTAAATACGGCTTTATCATTTGGTCGTTGAAGTCTTCTCCTATACAAAGATTACATTCGTGGATACGGAGAGGCGTTTCAATGACGCCAGCTGTTGTGCTAATTTGGACTGTTGTCTGGGTGAATGGAAGACAGGATGAACACATCCTGCTAGTCCTTCCACTTTACTGCGAGTACTTCAGCATTCCACAAGCAGGCTTCCTCCCCCTTTCTAAGTCGGGTTTAACAACCCATTGGGAGAAGCCCTTGCAACTGGGACTGGAACATTTGCATAAAAGTTGCCCATGTACAAATGGTACCCCTTTAGGAACAAGTGTGACATCAAGTCTCATACTATCATACCATTGCTCCCCATGTAGTCTGGGCATGGGGCATCCAGCTGACTGTCTTTTCTCTCATAAATTCTAAAATGGTGTGTGTATATAATTTGCTATAGCAGGGGAAAAAAATTCCTTCCTGATCCTGGAGAGGCAATCCGATTTTCCCTGGATCAACTTTACCTATAAATGTTGGTACCCAGTTATATTATGTACATTTAGGAATGCAGATCTTTTTAAAGCAATCTACTGAGCTTGCCATAACCACCTCTGGAGGGTGGTTATTGTGAAGTAAACTTTCCGTATTTGGAGATTAAATCTTTTTTCCTCTAGTTGTAAAGAATGCCCCCTTGTCCTCTGTGATGACCTTAAGGTGAATAACACCACCAAGTTCACTATATGGACCACTTATGTAATTGTAGATGTTGATCATATCCCCCTTAATCTCCTCTTCTCAAGAGGGGATAGATTAAATTCTTCTAATCTTTCCTCATAGCTGAGCTCCTCCATGCTTCTTATCAGTTTAGTTTCCCGTCTCTGCACAACCTCCAGTTCCCCGATATCTTCTTTGAGAACTTTGTGCCCAAAACTGAACTGCATATTCCAGATGAGGGCTTACTAATGAACTGTACTGATATCTCTCTCTCTGGAGTCCATACCTCTCTTAATACAAGAAAGCACTTTGCTCGCTTTGGAAACCACAGCTTGGCATTGCATGCCAATATTGAGCTTATGCTCTACTAAGCATCCACTATGGATCCCCCCAGTTGTACTCCCCCTAGTATGTATGATGCATGCATATTCTTAGCTCCAAGTGCATAACTTTACATTTATTAACATTAAACCTCGTTTGCCACTTAGTTGCCCAATTAGACTGCATTGAGGTCGGCTTGTAATTATAGTAGTTATTCCACAGCATAGCTTAGTGTCATCTGCAAAGACAGAAATGGTACTTTTAATCCCAGACCCTATATCATTTATAAAGATATTAAGACGTAAGGGTCCCAACCCTGAACCTGCAATTACCAGTCAATTTACGGGTAGTTAAAATCCCCCATTTTTACTGTTCCAGCCCTTGCCCTTCCCATCTGTGCAAGGATCTGAGTCTCCACCTCCTCACTAACACTGGGAGGTCTATAACAAACTCCAATGACAACCTTTGTAGTACGCACGCCCATGTACAGTTCCACCCATAATGCTTGAGACTCATCACACTCTCCATCAACTAGGTCCTCTTTCAAACTAGCTTTGAGATCACTTTTCACATAGAGACAGACACCACCACCCCTCCTTTTTACCCTGTCTTTCCGAAAGAGAGCATAGCCAGGAATATTAATAGACCAATCATGAGAAGAATGAAGCCAAGATTCAGCCATACCAATTAGATCATAGTTCTCATCATGCACCAGAGCTTCCAACTTGCCTATTTTACTAGGCAGACTTCTGGCTTTGGTGAACAAACACTTTAATTCATTGTCACATTTTGCAAACGTATGTTGCATATTTTTTATTTTGGTACAAATCGTTCCATTTCCAATGGTTGTTTTTGACATAGGAACCTTCATATCATCTGCCATAGCCCCCCCCCCCCCTCCCATTCCACCCACCAATAGGGGATGACCCCTGACTGACCTGTCTTGCCCATTATAATCTAATTCACCCTTCTCCCCCACAATACTAGTTAAAATACTCCTCCAGCCTTCCCATAAACCTCTCCCCCAGCACAGTAGGCCCCTTCCATTTAGGTGCAAACCATCTTTACCATATAGGTTGCACCCCAATGAAAAGTCAGCCCAGTGCTCTAAAAACCCACACCCCCTCCTCCTTACGCCAGGTTTTTAGCCATGCATTCAGCTCTCTAATTACCCCCTGCCTACCCTGTGTTGCGCATGACACAGGCAAATATTTCATCACCTTGAAGGTCCTCCCCTTCAACTTGCAGCCTAGTTCTTTAAATTGGTTCTTAAGGAGCCACCACCTTCAATATATTCTGCCATTGGTTCCAATGTGGACTAAGACAGCTGGGTCATTCCCAGCCCCTCCCAGTAATTTATCAACCTGGTCCACCACATGCCAACCAGGGAGACTGCAAACCATTCAGTTGAGGCGATCCTGGTGACAAATTATTCTATCAATTTTTCTGATTATAGAATCCCCTATTATCACCAACTGTCTAGACCTACCTGCACTCTCCTCACCACCCCTACAGGCTGCTCTCCCAGCTGTTAGGGGGAGCAGTGACATCCAGGGCTATCACCTCCTGAGCTTGATAACCCCACAGCTTCACCCAGCTGTTAGGGTTCTCAAACCCAGGGCTGGCTTTCCTTTTCTGTGAGCCCCTACCACTCCCTCTAACTGTATTAACCCATCTTCCTTCCTGACTTACCCCTCCACCCTCTCCATTAACCCCACTGACCACCTGCTCAGCGAGCAGAGGACCCCTTTCAAGATTGTCAGTTCTGCCCAGTGTTGCAATTTGCTCCTCCAGATCTCTAATGTGCGCTTCCAGAAGGACAACCTGCTCACATCTGTTGTAGTCGTATCCATATTGGAGCTGTTGCTCCATTGTATACATGTGGCACACTGTGCATTGCACAAAACTTTAAATCTTGCTAACCCCCATTTTCCTAGTTATAATAATAATGTTACCAACAGGAAATTTCAGATGTTACATACTGGTTTAATGAGTCCTGTTTTCAACTCTTGTTTTTAACTAATCACTTAGTCCAGTTCCACTTGGTCAGAGTTCCAGTAAGCAAAAAGATGGCAGGTTCAGGAATGAGTTCTACAGAGAGTTTTATATAGGTCCTCAAGCATCTGTGACCAATTAACCACTCCCCTTAATTGGTAGTCTGAAGGATGGAAAGAAAAAAAAGGCTGTTTAAGAGGTGACAGAAAAAGGCGGTAAAAAGCTGCATGGAAAGACCCCAAAAATAACCTAAAAATGCAAACACCGCAGTCAAATGCAAAATTGGTTTTCGCTCTCCAATCAAGTTCACACTCTTCAGCTTCCAAACAGCAAATCTGGCAAAAATATGTCATATCTATGCCTGGCCATTGCAGCAGAGAACAGAGGCATATGATGAATTGGGCTTGTTGACCAATATTACTGCAATTTTCTAGGCCCAAAAAAGTTTTCAATTTGGAAACCGTGACCGGTTTCCACTCGATTTGGTCTGGCAGGGTATGAATTTGGGTTGGGGGGGGGATACATTGTAGGACATAAACCTAAACATTACTTTGGTTCAGAATCAAATTTGTTGAGTGCTACGAGAGCAAACCATCGCTCTAGCTTGCACTACACTTCTGGCACTTGCCATTTTACCAAGCGATACTGCAGTTCTGGTGTCTAAAAGGCCAGGATGTACTATGCCATTTGTGCTTACCAAATCACCCAAGTGCAACGCTCGTACTGGCACGCTACTGCATGTGAGCATAACTATGCGTTTCTAGCACATTGACAATCTGGGGATGGGTATGCCTAGCTTTAGCGGGGGCCTATTCATCATCTGAGCTAGCTGTCTGGGGGGAAAAAGAGCTCCTGGCTAGCATTTAGGGACTGCTTGCATGCTAGAAAAAAATAAATAAAAATGACTGCACTTGTTGGGTTTCCTGCTAACACTGCATTTTTGGGGACACTATACTAATGGGGACACTAGTATAGTTCTGATTGTGATCAAAATCCTGATACCTTCAGACACTATACTAGTAATGGCGGCGAACACTGAGTTATAGTGTGACTGCAATAGTGTGCAGGCAGTTTAGTGCTAACTGACCCTGACTCTGTCTGATGTACCAATGGCACTGACTGGGTGAAAGGGGCTAAGGCTGTCAGGCTTGTCATTTTTCCATTCACAGAGGACTATGAGTGTTGTGGCCGGGTGAGCGGACCAAAGGCTGTACAGATGTATGGGCAGACATCTCACACTGACAGTATGCAAGAGACCTGCATTGCATCATCGATCTGCTGATCACTGGTGCAATATTTTCCAGGCTCCTAACAAAGAAAAAATGTGTATGTCCTTTTTTTTTTTTTTTTTATGGTGAACTTATCCTTTAACCACTTCCCGACCGGCACGCGCTGATGTACGATGTACGTCAGCAGAATGGCATGGGCAGGCATATTGGCATACAGGTACATCCATTTTTAAATGCCGCCCTGCCATCGTGTGCGTGCCGCCAGTCGGGACACCCATGAGTCCCGTTGCGGGTCCTGAAGACTCGATCGCCGCGGGCATACCTGCGATCGTCTCACGGGGGCAGCTGAACGAGGAGATGTCATAAACAGAATCGACCCGTTCTGCCTAGCAACAAGAGACGCTGATCTCTGCTCCATGTGATTGTAGCAGAGATCAGTGTTCACTAAAACAAAGCCCAGCCCCCCACAGTTAGTAACACGCCCCTAGGAACACTTAACCCCTACACTGCCACCCCCTGGTTAACCACTTTACTGCCAGTGTAATTTACACAGGAATCACTGCATTTATATAGCAGTGATTGCTGTATAAATGACAATGGTCCCAAAAATGTCCGATGTGTCCACCATAATGTCGCAGTCACAATAAAAATCGCTGATCGCCGCCATTACTAGTAAAAACTTTTTTTTATAAAAATGACATAAAACTATCCCCTATTTTGTAAATGCTATAACTTTTGCGCAAACCAATCAATAATCGCTTATTGGTTTTTTTTTTTGGTTTTCTTTTTACCAAAAATATGTAAATGAATATGTATCGGCCTAAAGTGAGGGGAATTTTTTTATATATATATATATATATATATATTGGGGGATATTTATTACAACAAAAAGTAAAAAATTTGTCGTTCTATTTTTGTTTATAGCGCAAAAAATAAAAAATGCAGGGGTGATAAAATACCACCAAAAGAAAGCTCTATTTGTGGGGAAAAAAATACATCAATTTTGTTTGGGAGCCACGGCGCAAGACCGCGCAATTGCCAGTTAAATCTACGCAGTGCCGAATCGCAAAAAGTGGTCTGGTCCTAAGCCAGCAAAATGGTCCAGTCTGAAAGTGGTTAAATGCTACACTATTGGTATGTGAGCTTTTTGACACACCTGTGCAGATTTGGAGAAACTGGACAGAGGTTGGAGCAGATTTAAAGGGACACACTACTTATTACTGACATGCATTTGTGCTGCCGTTGATTTCAGAGAGTTTTCACTTTGATGGGTGTTTGAAGCTTTATGGATCTTCATTTGTTGCACATGTTATGGTGAGCATGTAGGTAGCCTCCTCACATACGGTTAACTGTGTCATACAGTCTTGCTGGCTAAGAGGAGAAGTGGGGCTACAATTGTATCATACTCACTTTCTCATGCAGAAATTACATGTTATATGCAGATTTTCAATGTTTGGCAAAATTCTATTGAGGCTGTAGCTGTTCTCTGAACTTGTCTCCATCGGCCATCTTTATGAAACCTCATACTCTGATTGGGGAACAAGAAGAACATCTGAGACAGTGTATCTTCCTGTTAAATCATCTCTGCTGCATAGGTGGAACCTGATTATGGACACCAACCTATGGCAAGTAATCAATATGTGCCTTGTATACCACTGATGTCCCTAAAGAGAGGAATAATAACTACAGTGCCAGTTTACTGAGCTGCATTCGGCATCTTTGGTGAATGGACTGTGAATCTGCCTTATATGCTAACAAGAGTACTGTTTACTCCACTTTTTTAAATAATTTCTCTTTCATTGACGATCATTGTAGAGGGAGACACACTGCGGGGTATTGTAAATTTAATTGCCGGATAAGCTGCAGTGGAAAAGTAGGATTTCTCTTTCGTTCACTGACTGACACAGCTCCATTAATCTTGACCATAGGATTGTTATGCCACCTTCAGGAGAGGGCTGGGCAGAACATGTTATACATGTGAAAAACAGTTCTGCCCAGGGGGCGATCCCTCCAGTAACATGCCCTCAACTTCCTGCAGCTCAGTTTTATTTCTGCCTAGTGAAGGAGATAGACCTAGGGACCATCGGTCCTGGGATTTTTTTGTGGATCCTGTGAACTACTATCAACAGCTGGCTGGGTGACAGGCTGGATATCCTTATCCTTGTAGTCTCCCCAGCCTGGCCATCGAGCTTGTGCTGACCATAGCTACACGCTGGGTTGGCCACGACATGCCCCTCAGGCTCCAGGGGCGGCCGGTGAGCGCAACGCTCTGGGGCACACATATGACCAAACTACTGATGTCTTTGTCACAGTGTGCCGTGGCCAGCAGCCACCCCGTACTAATCGGAGAGTGGATCTGTGATGGGATGTCCCCAGCTCATCCGCATGGTAAGTACAGCTCTCCCTGCCTCGGTGGGCTGGAGCAGCTGGGCATTCCCCGGAAGGTCGTTTCGAGGGTCCCTCTCCTACCTTCTCTCCCTGTCCCTATCTTCCCTCCCTGTGAGTGAAGCTGCATGATGGGCAACTGAGCAGTGTGTGTAACTGTAGCCAGGAGTCCCCTGGGGGGCTCTCACCTTGGATGGACAAAAAACAAGAAAAATAGCCCTGGGACTTTAAATGAGGTGAGAGAGGTTTAGCCAATGTTCACAGCAAACACTGAGAAAAGTCAATGTATTTGTTTCAAAATGTTATGTAACAGAGCAGCAACAACAATGATTGTGAGTTACCCGGCATAATAGCCAATGTACACAACACAGATGAAAGTAAATATACAAAGCTTTATTACAAATGTACATCCATGAGCAACAATAAAACTTAAGTTGCTGGGTTAGTAAATACACATAAAAAAATAAAATGTACATACATGTGGACAGAGAAGTATGTAAACATAATGCAGACATCAATAATACCCAGCATGTACTGGCATAAAACAAGCATCAATAAAGCCCTATGCATTTCGCAAGACTCTGCTCGCTTCTTCAGGGGCGGATGCATGAATGTTGTATCTGCAATCAATAAGTAAATAATAAGATCAATAAATGTATGTTGTTAATAAATGGGGGCAGGTTGAATAATTGGCAAGAGAGGACTGAAACAGAGACCTCATACTTACTGAAGGTCTGAGATAAATCGCCAAATTCTGGATATCAAAATGGCAGCCGTGTAGTGCATCCAGCTCGGGAGCTGAGGGGGCGGAACAAACAAACTAACAAACAAAGGCGACAACAGGGGCGCATCTGGAGGATCAGCATGGTCTGGATATGGGTAGTTCTCACTGCTGTCTCCACTTAGCCCCTTAAATCATGTCTGGAAAATGTCTTCAAGGATACACATATATCAGAGGGCATCTTAATTGCAAAATGGGCTTGATGTATATGGTTCTAAAATTTAATTTATATATACACTAAGATGTAAATAAATGAATTAAGCTCGCCTTGAATGGGGGGCTGTGCTGGGTGGCTGTGTCCCTGGATATCTGTGGTCTCCCTGCTGGGTGGCTGGAGCTCTGCATGTGCTGATCGCCATAGCGCTGTTCTGCCACCATTTTCACTGTCTCTTCACTATGTACAGTTGTTTGTTGGCCATTTTTGGCGTGCCTCAGTGGAAAGCATAGTCGGGCCATTTTACTGTAGCTCGGCAGCTATTTTCTCTGTGATTATGTTCTTTATACAGGGCTGCCGGTGGCCATTTTGTTGTAGTTCAGAGTGTTTTTTATGCTCAGCGCTGGTCCCTGCTGCTCAGAACAGCGCGGTTTCTCTCTCAGGACACCTGGGAGCTCACACAGGCACTTGTAGCTGAACGGCACAGAACTTGGTCAGGGTGGTGAGTCCTGTGGTGGGGGCCCTTCAGTCTGCAGCAGCTAGGAGGGTGGGATTGTGCACCTGTCCTAAGTTCTCAAGGGTGGCACACAGGGTGGGTCAGCATGGCTCAGAAACTGGTGTTTCTTCCCCAGAACTCCCTGCAATTGCAACCGGCTCATCTGCAAACAGTACAGTGCCTTTGGACGCTTTGTCGTGGTCCTTGAAATGGTCGTTGCCAGGGTGGAGGTGGTGTGCGGGCCCAAAGGTGGTAAAAAGCAGCCTCTGCCCCCCTGTCCTCCGGGGAGAGCTCTGATGCAGACTCGGGCCCCACTGAGGCTGGCGGCCCCTGCTCTGTTGCTTCAGATGACGCTGACCAGGACCGATCAGACAGGATGAGTCCCCGTCCAGGTCCGTACAGGACAAAGCGCTAGTTGGAACACTTGTCACAGCTGTGCATGATACCCTGAAAATTCAGGATACAGCAAGTCCCTCTGCTGAAGTAGCGGCCCCTTTTGGGTCCCGTAAGCCAGCCCGTACACCTAAGGTGTTTCCGTATCTGACCCATTTAGATAAGTTCATATACAAGGAATGGGGAAGACCGCAACAGACATTTTGGTCCAAAAAAGTATGGCGGTGCGTTACCGCTTGAGGAGAGCCTTCTTAAAAAATGGTTGGCTCCTCCGGTCGTGGAACCCCCCAGTATCCAGGTTAAATATAGTAACCATGATTCCGGTAGAGGGGACTCCTGCATTTAAGTACGCTGCTGACAGGAAGACAGGAAGTGGCCTGTTCCTTGTTTACGGTTGTGGGGTCCGCAATACGACCAGTACTGGCCACAGCACTTGTGTTGCAGACACTTGATGAATGGGCAAAACTTTTGCACCGCGAATTGAGGAAGCAGCAAGCTACTCCCGTCTGCGTGGAAATAGCAGACCAGTTAGTGCACGGCCTTAAGTATGTTTGTGACGCAGCCCTGGATACACTTCCCCTGCTGTCCAGGGCTTTAGTGTCAGCAGTGGTGCTGAGGCGCCTGATTTGGCTAGAATGCTGGTCTGCAGACCAGGCATCTAAAAAAGCCTTGACGGGTCTACCCTTCCTTGGTGAGCGTCTCTTGGAGCCTCGTTGGATGACCTCATTAAGAATGTCACAGGTGGGCAGAGTACCTTGCTCCCACAGGCCAGGAAGACTAAGGAACCACGCCGCAGGCAAGGGCCCTCTTTCAGCCCAAAAGAGGCTTTTTCGTCCGTCCGCAACTTTGACTAAACAATCCCAGTCAGACAGGACGACCTCTGAGGGACAAAAGCATCCCTGGAACCGCAAGTCTAACAAGCCTGCAAGCAAAAGTGCTACCGCATGAAGGTTTGCAATGCGCCCGTCACACGGGTGGGGGGGTCGCCTTCGGGGGTTTGCAGCCCAGTGGGCCTCTGGGCTATCTGACCAATGGGCCTTCAAACGGATTTCCTCTGGCTACAAGATAGTTTTCCTCTCTTGGCCACCAGATTCTTCCCCTCCAGCATACCCTTACTCCCGGCTCGCCAAGGCCCTAATGGGGGCGGTAAGGGACCTGCTAAGCCGCGGGGTGATAGTGCCTGTTCCGGAGTCGGAAAGCCTCCAGGGGTTCTACCCCAATCTGTAGTCCCCAAAAAGGAAGGGGTACGTCCAATCTTGGACCTAAAAGCCCTCAATTCCTTTGTAAAAGTACAAAGGTTGAGAATGGAATCAGTTCGCTCAGTAGTCGCTGCACTCCATCAAGGGGACTCCCTAGTGTCTCTGGACATCCAGGATGTGTACCTGCACATACCCTTATGCCTCTGGCATCAGCGGTTTCTGCGAGTTGCAGTTGGGATAGCCCACTACCAGTTGTGGCTCTCCCCTTTGGCTTGGCATCAGCACCCCGAGTCCTTACCAAGGTATTGGCTCCAATTTTGGCGTTGCTGCAACAATGCGTGAATGCGGTCGTAGGTTACCTAGACTATCTCATCCTGAGCATCTTCACCTCAGATTTAAAGGAGGATGTGGCTATCACCATGCAAACCCTGCAGCAATTTGGGTGGCTGTTGAACCTAAAGAAGTCGGTGCTCATACTGACTCGGCGCTTGGAGTACCTAGGCTTACTGCTGGACCCCATGGAAGTGAGTTTTTCTCCCTTCAGACAAGCTGCAGACTCTCAGGGCCGCGGTAAAACTATTGGTGAACCGCAGGTGGTCATCGCTGCGCTTCTGCATGCGAATCCTGGATCTCATGGTGGCCTCCTTCGAGGCAGTACCGTATACCCAGTTTCACACCAGAGTCTTGTAGAAGGAGATCTTGACAAAATGGGACAAATCTCCGTTATCCCTGAATCTGCAGTCAGGGACTCCCTGCTTGGGTGGCTGAGGTCCCCGGCACTTCGGTCTGGGAAGTCGTTCCCGTTCCTACCTCTACATTATACAGTGATCACAACGGACACCAGCCTGACCGGCTGGGGTGGAGTACTGGGAGTATAATCGACCCAGGGCTCTGGTTGGGGGAGGAATCCAAGTTGCCAATCAATGTGCTCAAGTTTTGAGCGGTCGGGCTATGTCTCTCCACATGGTTGAGACTTTGAGGGCATCCGATCAGGCTCGGCGGCAGCATGGGAGGTCGCTCACATCCTTCAGTGGGCAGAGCGACATGTACTGGCCTCGTCTGCCATTTGCATCCCAGGAGTGGGAAACTGTCAGGTGGACTAACTAAGTCGCCAGATGTTGGACCCAAGAGAATGGAGCGTTGCATCCGGAGGTATTCAGGCTACTGTGCCTGCGATAGGGGTACACCAGATGTGGATCTCCTGGCTTCCTTTCTCAATCAGAAGGTGCTGAGATTCGTATCCATTACAAGAGATCCTTGCGCAGACGTGTCAGACTCGTGGGGTCCATATCAACTGATCTATGCCTTTCCTCCGTTAAAGCTACTACCACGTCTGCTCCACAGAGTGGAGACCGAGCGGATTCCAGTAATACTGATTGCCCCAGATTGGCCTTGGTGCCCCTGGTACGGTACGGTTTGTTTAGTGCTCCTGTTACCTTACCTCTGAGCCACACCTGGATCTTGTTGTTTAGTACCTGTCACTCCTGGATCAGCTGAGGCAGGTTACCTAATCTGCTGGGTATAAAACACTGCCTTGCTCTGAGGGCTTTGCCAGTTCATTGTCTCCTGTTTTGCCTAAGGCTCCAGTATTCCTGTGCTCCAGTTACAGCGTTTGAAGACTGACTCCAGCTTCTGACCCTGGCTCTGCTTATCGTTTATTCTGACTTCTGGAATCCCTGACTACGGCTTTACTTTGACTATCCCTTGGCTATTCCTGTCAAGCCCCCTGCACAGATTCACAGCCCAGGTAGCTTATCTCTGTTACCGTGGGCTGTGTGTATTTGCAAGGGTGAGCGTACATCTCTGCATCATGGACTCCAACCTAGGTAAGCCCTCACACTTAGTGCACCTGGTTACGGATGCTCCCTGGCGACTACCGTTATTGGAGGACCTTCTGTGTCAAGGTCCAATTCTCCATCCGGCTTTACCATCACTGGTTTTAACGGCATGGCTGTTGAGAGTCAGGTGCTAAGGGACCGGGGGCCTGACGGACTCAGTGATTTGTTGTGATGTCGAGATCAAGGTAATCTTCTCTGAAGATATACCATCATACCTGAAAGGCCTGTGTGAGAAGAAAGGGTGGCGTCCGCACTCCTATTCCTTTTCCAGGATCCTGCTTTTTTTTTTTTTTTTTTTTTTACAGCGTGGAGTAGACCAGAAAAGGGCTTTAAGCACCACTAAGGGACAAATATCAGCCTTGGCTGTCTTTTTCTAACAACCCCTGGCGCCTCATTCTCTAATGAGCACTTTTATTCAAGGGGTCCGGCATGTAGTTCCCCCGGTGCGTCCACAGTTACCCCCGTGGGATCTGAACCTGGTGCTATCGGCGCTTCAGAAACCGCCATTTGAGAAACTCAGGAAAATTCCCTTGTTGACTCTTTATCAGAAAGTGGTTTTCCTAGCGGCCATTACTTCATCCTGCAAGTCACCCTATCTGGGTATCCTTAAGGATAAGGTGGTGTTGCGTCCGCAACCTTCTTTTCTGCTGAAGGTGGTTTCAATGATGACATTGTGTTACCTAAGCCGACACATCCTAAGGAGGTGGCCCTTCATTCCCTGGACGTGGTCCGGGCTCTAAGGGTGTATTTGTCTGCCACAGCTCCCTTTTGGAAGTAAGACTCTGTTCGTTTTGGTAGCTGGTCCGAAAAAAGGTATGGCGGTCTCGGCCACCATTTCTAGGTAGATCAGACAGATTGTGGTACAGTCCTGCGTCAGTCGGTCAAATGTGTAAGGCGGCAACTTGGTCATCCGCTCACACTTTTACCAAATTCTACAAAGTGGATGTAAGCGCATCGTCTGATTACTTTTGAGTATAATACACTGTTGCATTGTTGACCGCAAGTTCTGATGCGGCTAGATGATGTGGTGACTCCCTGGTTAGGGAGCACTTCAGATTGTGGGTGAAGTTTTTTTATGCTGTCTCCACCCCTCGTTATGACACTGCTTGGGGACGTTCCTATTTTCAAGATTTATGGGACTATGTCAGTCAGTGAACGAAAGAGAAAATAGGATTTTTGTACTCACCGTAAAATCCTTTTCTCTGAAGTTCACTGACTGACACAGCACCCTCCCCTCCTATTGATTTACGTTATACTGCTTGTTGACGTACTGAGCTGCAGGAAGCAGGCTGTGGGGATGTTACTGGAGGGACAGCCCCCTGGGTGGAATTGTAAAGTTTTTTCACATGTATAACTTATTCTGCCCAGTCACTCCTGAAGATGGCGTAACAACCCTATGGTCAAGATTAATGGAGCTATGTCAGTCAGTGAACTTCAGAGAAAAGGATTTTACGGTGAATACAAAAATCCTATTTTTGTACTCCCCGTAAAATCTTTTTTTCTGATGTTCATTGGCAGACACAGCACTTTAATCTTGACCTTAGGGTTATATCGCCACCTTTAGGAGAGGACTAGGCAGAACACATAAAAAAACACAGCACTGCCCAGGGGCGGTCCTACTGGGTATAACCCCTCACTATGCTTCCAGCAGCTCAGTTTTTTTCTGCCTACTCTAGGAAAAGGACCTGGCTCCCTGTGGGGACCAATGGTCCTTGGAATTTTTTAGTTTTTGGTTCCTGTGATCTACAATCAACAGTCGGGCTGGGTGAAAGGCTGGATAATGTAGATCTTGGTATTCTCCCCAGCCTGGCCATCAAGCACGTGCAGACCTTAGCTATGCCCTAGGTCTGCCACGACATGCCCCGTTCTGGTCTAGGTGCGGCCGGGGAGCTATATGCTCCGGGGCACACATTTAATTGGGCTACTGCTGTCCGAGTCAGTGTGCCCTAGCTGACAGCCACCCCGCACTGCTCGGATGATGGGTCGGTCTATGGAGTGCGTCCAGCAATCACTGCAGGAGGGGTAAGTATGGTTCTACCTGTCTTGGTAGCATGGAGCAGTTGGGCATTCCCTGGGAAATCGACTAGGGGGTCTTTCTCTCTCCTTTTCTTCCCTCCCTGTATCTTCCCCTCCTCCCTATTCTAGGGGGCGCTGTGTGACTGGGCATAGGGGGTCCTCTGGGTGGTCTCTGGGTCCTGGCAGGGGGCTGTGCTGGGCGATTGGTGATGCGCTCATTTTTTTTTTCTCTGTTTAGACTGCTGTTTTGAGTGTCTGTGTGCTGCCATGATGAAACTGCAGCCATTTTCCTGTAGCTGTGGCCATTTTCTTGTAGCCACAGACATTTTCTTGTAACCGCGACCATTTTCCTGGATTCCGGCATTTTCAGATGTTTTTTGCTGAGGTGGCCGGTGGTCATTTTCTGGTAGCCTCAGGTCGATCATGCTCTAGTGCTGGGCGGTTGCTTTAGACTTGTACAACACAAAAAGGACACCGCATGCTGGCTCTGTCAGCCGTATACATTCTGGGTGTAGAGAACTGGCAGGCGGACTCCGTAATCAATTGCTGGACCAGGGGTCAATGCATCCAGAAGTGTTTCAGGTCATTTGCCTAAAGTGGGGCATGCTGGATGTGGAACTACTAGCACCTCGGCTCAATCTGAAAGTACAGAGGTTTGTGGCCAGGTCAAAAGATCCCTGAGCAGACGTGTCAGCTGCGTTGATGGCTCCATGGAGGCATTATAGGCTGATTTATGCCTTTCCCCCACTCCAGACTCCTCCTTCATCCGCTATGCAGAGTGGAGGCCGAGGGAATTCCCAGTGATTCTAATTGCCCCAGTTTGGCCTTGATGTCCTTGGTACGCTGACAGTATGAATTTTCAAGAAATTAGGGTTCTAGGGGTACGGGGGCAGTTGCTGATACTGCTCCCTTGGCATCCAGACCCAAAAGGTTTCTATTTGAGGCCATACTCCATTTATTGACATAGTATGAATGGTGGCTGATGTTCCCTGGTGGCTGCCGATACTGGAGGACCTGCTGTCGCAAGTTCCGATACTTCACCCTGCTTTACCCTCGCTGGTTTTAACGGCATGGCTGTTGAAAGCCAGGTGCTGAGGGACCGTGGACTGACGGCTTCAGTGATTTCCACTATGCTGAGGGTGTGGAAGTCTTCTTCCCGGAACATTTATCGAACGTGGAATGCCTACATCTCCATGTGTGAGGAGATGGGGTCACGGCCACGTACATATTCAGTTTCCAGGATCTTGCTGTTTTTACAGTGAGGAGTGGATTAGAAACTTGCATTGAGCACCGTTAAGGGGCAGGTATCCGCTTTGGCTGTCTCCTTTTCTTTTTTTTTTCAGCAACTGTTGGCAACTCACTCATTGGTGTGTATGTTTATTCAGGGGGTTTGGCATATGGCTCCTCCTGTACAACCACCACTGCCCCTGTGGGATTTGAATCTGGTGCTCTTGGTGCTTCAGAAACCGCTGTTTGAAAACATTAGGGAGATTCCCTTATTGACAAGGTGGGTTTCTGAGTTGGCGGCCTTGTCATGTAAGTCTCTTGGTGCTTCACAAGGATAAGACAGTGCTGCATCCGCAGCCTTCTTTTCTTCTGAAGGTTGTTTTTAGCTTTTCATCTAAATGAGGAACTGTGTTCCTGTCTTTATGGAATCGGCCGTTGCATCCCAAGGAGGTTACTTTCCGTTCTTTTGGATGTGGTTCAGGTAGGCAGAACATGTAAAAACAGCAAAACTGCATAGCACCACCCAGGGGGCGGTCCTACTGGCTATAACCCCTCACTCTGCTTCTAGCAGCTCAGTTTATTTCTGCCTAGCGTAGGAGAAAGACCTGGCTCCCCGTGGGGACTGTTGGCCCTCTGGATTTTTTTTTACTTTTTTTTTTTTTTTTTCTGCTTTTGATTCTTGGGATCTACAATCAACAGCTGGGCTGGGTAACTGGCTGGATAATCTAAATCCTGGTAGTCTCCCCAGCCTGGCCATCGAGTGTGTGCAGACCTTGGCTACGGGCGAGGTTGGCCACGATATGCCCCGCTCTGGTCCAGTGGCGGCCGGTGAGCTATATGCTCCGGGGTACACATGACCGGGCTACTGCTGTCCGTGTCAGTGTGCCGTGGCTGACAGCCACCCCATACTGCTCGAGTGATGGGTCTGTCCGTGGAATGCATCCAGCAGTTGCTGCAGGAAGGGTAAGTGTGGTTATGGAGCAGCTGAGCATTCCCTGGGAGGTCGACTAGGGGGTCTCTCACTCCTTCCTTTCTTCTCTCCCTGTCCCTTTCCCTCCTCCTCATGCTATGAGCCACTTTGTGACTTGGCATAGGGGGTGTGATGCACGTACCCAGCCGGGGGTCCTCTGGGGGGGGTCTCTGAGCCCTGGCAGGGGGCTGTGCTGGGTGGTTGGTGATCCGCTCGTTTTCTCCCTGTTTTTAGGCCGTTTTCTGCATATCTGTATGTTACCGTGTGGGGTCTGGCCATTGTGCGAACTGTTGCACACAGTTTTCTTAACCGCGGCCATGTTCTGGAAGTCCAGCAGCCATTTTCCTGGCGATCTCGCTTGTTTTTTTGCTGAAGCGGCCGATGCCCATTTTCTAGTAGCCTCAGTTTTGTTTCACTCTAGCACTGGGCGGCTGTTTCAGTCTGGAACAGCGCAAAACTGACACAGAACACCTCGTGGCTGGCACAGGGGAGAGCAGACGACGACAGCACAGTGCAGTACCTGGGTCAGGGTGGTGAATCCTCCGGGGGGCCCCTCAGTCTGTGGCAGCTAGGAGGGTGGACCTTTGTGTCTTGCCTTAGGTCCCTAAGTGGTGACAGGCAAGAGTGGGTCAGCATGGCGTCAGAAGCTGCCGCTTCTTCCCCAGACATCCCTGTTATTGCAACCGGTTCCCTTGGACCTGCGGCGCCTATGGACGCTTTTTCGACGGTCCTGGAGTCCTTTGTTGCCAGGGTGGAAGCTGCGTGCAAGGGGGGGTAAAAAAACTCCCTCTGGGGAAAGCTCTGATTCAGACTCGGGCCCCGCTGTGACAGGTGGCCCCTGTTCTGATGCGTCGGAGGATGTGGACCAGGACAGTTCAGACAGCGAGGATGACTCAGTGTCTGGGTAGGGCTAGTAGAAGCACTTATCACAGCGGTGCGGGATCCCCTAAAGATAGAGGATATGGTGGAGGCATCTGCAGAGGTGTCGGCTCCTTTTGGGTCCAACAAGCCGGCCCGCACTGCTAAGGTGTTTCCCTACCTAACTTATTTTGATACGTTTATTTACAAGGAGTGGGGAAGCCCGTAGTGGGCCTTTTCAGTCATGAGATGGATGGCGGTGCGTTACCCCTTTGAGGAGAGTTTCCTGAAAAAATGGACATCTCCGGTCATTGACCCCCCCCCCCCCCCCCCCCCGATGTCCAGGTTAAATAAGGTAACCACGATTCCAGTGGAAGGAACTTCTGTCTTCAAGGACCCGGCCGACAGAAGGGCCGAGGTGGTTGTCCGGTCCATGTTTTACGGTCGTGGGGTCAGCATTGCGGCCAGTGTTGGCCACGGCCCCGGTGTCAGACACTTACTGAATGGGCTGTTATTGCACCGCGGGTTGGAGAAGCAACAGGTTTCCCTGGTCTGCATGGAACTGGCAGACCAGTTGGTGCAGGACCTGAAATAGTTCTGTGATGGGGCAGTAGATACGGCCCCTTTGCTTTCTAGAATGTCAGTATCAACTGTGGTGCTACGTTGCCTGATTTGGCTTAAATGCTGGTCTGTCGACCAGACTTCTAAGAAACCCTGGTGGATTTGCCCTTCCAGTGGGAGAGGCTGTTTGGAGCCTCGCTGGATGACATTATTAAGAATGTTACTGGAGGGAAGAGTACTTTGCTCCCACAGTCCAGAAAGAGTAAGGAGCCACACCATAGGCAGGGGCCCTACTTTTCCATTCAGAAGCGGATTTTTCATCCGCCCGGGTCGGCAGTTAAGCGCTCCCAGTCCGCCAAGGTGCCCACTGAGGGACAAAGCATTCCTGGTTTCACAAGCCTGCAAACAAATCTGTTGCCGCTTGAAGGTTTGCCCCCACCTCCCTCCTTTCCAACCAATGGGTCTGCGAACTGGTTTCATCAGGCTACAAGATAGTTTCTTTCTTGTTTGGCAAATAGATTTTTTTCCCTCCAACCTTTATCTTCTTCCGGCTTGTCTGGAAGCCCTGTTTGGGGCAGCACAGGAACTGCTGCTGCGTGGGGTGATAGTACCTGTTCCAACGTTGGAAAGATTTCAGGGATTCTACTCCAATCTGTAGTCCCAAAGAAGGAAGGGGTCCGTCTGGTCCTGGATCTCAAGGCCCTCAACTGCTTGAAGGTGCGAGGGTTCAGGATGGAATCTGTTTGTTCCGTGGTCGCTGCACTCAACCAGGGGGATTTCTTGGCGTCTTTGGACATCAAGGACACATACTTGCATGTCCCCATATCAGAAGTTTCTACGATTTGCAGTCGGGGATGAGCAGTATCAATTTGTAGCTCTCCCTTTTGGCCTAGCGACGGCGCCAAGGGTCTTCACCAAGGTGCTAGCCACAATTTTGGCATTGCTGAGACAACAAAACAATGAGGGATTGCAATTGTGGGTTACCTTGGCGACCTCCTCCTGAGAGCAGCTTCTGCCTCAGAATTAAGGGAGTATGTAGCAATCGCCATATAGACTCTCCGGGAGTTTGGTTGGGTGTTGAATCTCCAGAAGTTGGTGTTGGTGCCGACTCAACACCTGGAGTACCTGGGCTTGATTCTGGACACCTAAGAGGCCAGTCTTTCTCCCTTTGGACAAGCTGCAGACTCTTCAAGCTGCGGTGAAGTTGTTGGTGTCCCGCAGGTGGTCGTTGCTGTGTTTTTACATGCGAGTTCTGTGTCTCATGGTAGCCACTTTCGAGGTGGTACTGTATGCTCAATTCCACACTCAAGTCTTGCAGAAAGGAAATCCTGTCCAGATGGGACAGTTCTCCGACATCCCTGGATTGTCAAATTTGGGTGTTCTTCTCTGGCCCTTAGGTCGGGGAAGTCACTCCTTCCTCTCCATTGGACGGTGATCACAACGGACGCCAGCCTGACCGGCTGGGGGGGGGGGTTTGGGGCTTACAGTCGGCCCAGGGTCGCTGGAAGCAGGCAGAATTCCGCCTGCCGATCAATGTGCTGGAGCTTTGGATGATCAGGCGGTGCCTCTCCACATGGTCACAGAGGCTGCAGGGGCGTCCGGTCAGGATCCAGTCAGAAAACGCCACGGTGGTGGCGTATGTCAACCATGAAGGAGGGTTTCTGAGTTGGTGGCCTTGTCTTGCGAGTCTCCCTACTTCATCCTCCACGAGGATATTGTGGTGGAGCACATTTTAAGTCGTGCTAATTCATTGAAAAATTTGGACTTCTAAGGGTTAAGGAATAGGTGTGAAATACCTGAAATTCTGCCTGATCAGCAGGCCCAGCAATGGGCTGGTGTATTTGACACACTGTGTCTCACAGATGCTATGAAAGACTCTATTGTTTAAAGCCGTATGGCTTATATTTGGACTAGTGCATTTTTGCAGAGTTCTGTGGCTAAAATCTTGATCAGCGAAGCACCATGTGCAAACACTTAGCCAGTTTGTGTCCCTTCCTGGGGTACGGCTATTTAGAGTGGATAAGTACATCCAAAAGAGTAAAGCTCTCTTTACCAGTAAAAGGAGGTTCAAACATTTCTCCTTTTAATTGTGCTGCCTCTCCTATTACCTGGGGCATCTGCCTTTAGGTTTTCTAAACAGTCTCAATCGTCAGGTCCCCAAGGGCAGCTCCAGAATTTTGGGGGCAGAAAGCCCATGAAGCAGAATGCTAAAGCCTTCTCATGAAGGAGCACCCCCACTCGTTTGGGTGAGGGGAAAGGTCCTGCGATTCTCAGTCTGGCAGGAACAAGAGCAGAGGGATTTCTGCAATTTTTTTTTTGACTAGAGTTCCAGGAGCCGGAGGGCTCAGTCGGCTTTGATCTGATGGTCCACGGTTTGGGTCCCTGTTTGTGTGCTGCCTGTGGGGTCCTTGGGCTACTGATGCGGCAGTCTTTATGCAAGAGCTCCGTCTCCTCAGAGAATGTTCCTAAGGATCCAGAAAAAAAAAGTATTTTCTGGCTCTGGATCAGCTATTATCCCAGTTGGTGATATCAGAGGTTCCCTTAGTGGAACAGGGGGTTTTGGCTCAAACCTTTTAAGATTCCAGAACTAAACAAAGAAATAAGACCCATTCTAGATCTCGAAGATCTGAATCGGCACTTAAACATCCAATCCTTTCATAATTCGATCGGCTGTGTCCATCCTGCAAGGAGGGGAGTTGCATATCTCCATCTGCCAAAGTTTCCCGCTTACCAGAAATTTCTGCAGTTTGAAATATGACATTATTTTTTCAGTTTTGGCCCTGCCATTTGGCTTAGCCACAGCACCACGAGTGTTCTGAAAGATTCTGCCACCTCCTTTAGCCAGGTTAGGGGCTCAGGGCATAGCGGTCCTAGCCTATTAGAAGATTTACTTTTTAATAGATCATTCAGTCTCAGGTCTAAACCAGAGTCTGATCTCAGCTGTAAATATCTGAAATCTCTAGGTTGGATTCTCAACCTAGGAAGATTCTCCTTAAAACCATCAAGGAGATTATGCTACTCGGGGGCTGGTTATAGATACCATACAAAAGATGGTTTTCTTACCCCAGAGGAGAATCAGTTCCATTGTAGGATTAATTCAACTTGTCAAAACAAAGGGAAAATTCCTTCAGCTGTGCAGGAGATTTTTAGGGAAAATGGTGGCCTCCTTTAAGGCTGTCCCTTATGTGTTTTACTCAAACACTGCTTCAAAACACCATCCTGTCGGTCTGGAATAAAAAATATTCAGGCCTTGTTTGTTTCCAATACGCCTGGCTCCCGACATAGGTTAGAGCCTAAATTGGTGGTTGTTATCCAGCAAAAGAGAAAATCTTTATCCTGGAAGGTGTTAACAGATGCCAGCCTTCTAGGCTGGGGAGCAGCCCTGGAAGAAGATTCTGTCCACGGGAGATGGTCCAGGTTAGAGGACCTTGCCTATCAACTTTTTTGGAAGTTTCAGGTAGTACATCTGGCCCTAGAATCTTGGCGGTCAGACTATGGGACTGTCCTGACAGGATTCAGTCTGACAAGGCCACAGCGGTGGCTTACATCGATCACCAGGGGAGGCACGAGAGGTCGTGCAGCCCAAATAGAAGTGAATAATGTTCTAGTCTTGGCAATTCAAATTTTTCAGGCATACTTCTTGAGACGCTAATAATTCTTTCCGGGAAAATGATCACTTCACCCCGACATCTTCCTAGCAAAATGTCAGATGGGGTATTCCGGACATGAACCTATTCGCGTCCAGATTCATTAACTGGGTCGACAACTTTGTCGAACAAGGGGTCCGCTAGCAGGCGGAACAGACGCATTAGTCTTCCCAGGGGACCAGTTTTCTCTGATCTATGCATTTCTGCTACTTCAGTGCCTTCTCTGCAGGATCAATCAGGAACAAAAGGAGGCGATTCTGGCAGCCCCAGCGGGTCCCAGAAGTTCAGAAAGATGGCAGTAGGAGTCCTTTGGACTGCCATTATAGCCAGACCACCTTGTACAAGGTCCGGTATTTCATCCTAACTTACAGACAAAAGTTTAACAGGTTTGAATCCCACTGTCACGGTTATGCAGTAGTTTGTCTGCTTACCTGTTCCCATGTGTTCATCTAGAGACCAGCCGACCCTCACCTGTCTGCTTTTGTAATCCATCCTTTGGCATGGCTCCACCCTAGCTCCTATCACAGAGCTCTATATTAACCTGTGCACTGCAGGCCAGCCCGGCTGATCAACCTTTGTGTGTTAGCTTCCTGTTACTTGCCGTGTGCTCTGCTGTTATTCCGTTACCGACTTTGGCGTGTCCTTGACTATCCCTGTTTGTCTGTGATCCTGACCTTTTGGCGTGTCCCTGACTATTCCTGTCTGCTTGTGGCCCCGACCTTGGCTTTGTCCCTCACCATCCCTATCCTCCTGTTGCCTACTGTGGGTGTGAGCTGGGGGTCGCGACCTGGAGCCAGTTGCAGCCAAGTCCATCCTCACCACTCAAGGCTCTGGTGAACCCCTGCTGGCTCTTAGACTCCGCGCTCCAGGGAATCTTACGCTCTAGCCCCGGTGGGATCCATCTTGGTGTTCTGGCGGCCCTGCCTTCCTATCACCTTGACCCCCGTCCGCAGCAGTCAGCCGTAGGGTCCACAACCTTGCAGTGCACTCCTAATCCCTACGGTGTGCATCTGTCACCTGGCCTCAAGGTGACCTGACACCCACTCTATAAAAGATCGTGGGTGATCTCCTTCGGTAATGTCTACTTTGATTAATGCCAGGAATCCGGCTTCCAGAGTCACTTAGTTTAGACTCTGGAAGGCATATGTTTCTTGGTGTGGATCCAGGGGTTGGCACCCCAGGAAGTATATCAATAGGCAGGATTCCTGACTCCTGCATATGGGATCTGAAATTAAGCTGGCCTTGACTTCTATCAAGAGCCAGATCCAGGCCTAGTCAGTGTTTGTTCCTACGGCCTCTTTTTTCCCACTCTTGGTGTGTAGCTTATTCAGGGGGTAACATGGTTTATTCCCCCTATCAAGGCACCTCTAAATCCTTGGGGTTTAAAATTGGGCTTTGCAGAATCAGACGTTTGAACCTTACAAGAACTTCCCTTGGTTCTTTGACAAGAAAGATAGATAATCTTTTCTGATTACCATTTATTCTGCTAGAAGAGTATCGGAACTAACGGCTCTGTCTTGTAAGAGCCATATTTCATCATGCATAAGGATGAGGTGGTTTTATGTCACACCCTGAATTCTTACCAAAAGTGGTAACAGGTTTTCATTTAAACCAAGATATTTTTCCCCCAGAGCCTTAATCTGGGGAAGAGAAAACACTACATTCTCTTGATGTAGTAAGAACTGATCAGTCTATTTAAAGGCGACCACTCAGGTTCGCAGAACACACATCCTCATTAAATGAATAGGTACGATGCCCGGTGGGTGTGGAGAGGCAACTCCGTGTACATCTTGTGGCATGTATGTGTTTCTTGATCATCTGATCAAGGGCGAATACTGCTGTGCAAAATGTAAGCACATTGTTTCCCTGGAAACCTAGGTTCTGAATCTGGGGAAGCAACTGTCAGCACTGAGAGGACCCTCCACACTAAAGAAGAGCCAGGAACGTACATGGCAGGTGCCGGAAGGGGCCAGCACAGAGGTGGGTGGAGACAAAGAGGTGCAGGCACTTGCAAAGAGTAGATGAGTGACAGGAAGGGTAGAGGGGCAAGTGCCAGGGAGGCCGATCCAGGGCTGGAGCATCCCAATAAGTACGCTCCATTGAGTGACATTGGGGATCCCAGTCAGGGACCAGCACTGCTGGAGCTGAGGGATTCTCCTAGCTGCCAGGGGAAGAACTCCTCTAGTGAGAGTGGGGGGGAGCGAAGGGAAAGGAGAGAGAGTCTGGTGGTAGGGGACTCAATTATTAGAAGGACTGAGATGGCAATCTGTAACAAAGACTTGAAGCGCCGAACTGTGTTGTCTACCGGGCAGTTGGGTTGGGCACATCACGGATTTGGTGGAAAGATTACTGGGAGGGGCTGGGGAAGACCCAGCTGTCATGGTGCATGTTGGCACCAATGACAAAGTCAGAGGCAGATGGAGTGTCCTAAAGAATGATTTTAGGGACTTTGGAAGCTAAATTGAGGAAAATGACCTCCAAGGTAGTATTCTCAGGAATACTACTGGTACATCGAGCCACAATAGAAAGGCAGAGGGAGATTAGGGAAGTAAACAAGTGGCTGAAGAGCTGGTGTAGTAAGGAGGGGTTTGGATTCCTGGAGAACTGGGGCAACTTCTCAGTCGATAACCGATACTATAGAAGGGACGGACTGCACCTAAATGAGGAGCTTTCAGGTCAGCTGGGAATGAGGATGGCCAAAAAGTTAGAGGGGTTTTTAAACTAGGCGATGGGGGAGGGTCCAGAGATGATCAGCGTGGAACATATTCCAGAGGGTAATATTAGGGGCATTAGTGGTAGGTTAACCAAAGCACCTAAACCCAAAGTATAGTATAGTAGCAAGTCCTAGTTGCAATCTCGGAACACCTAAGAGGATAGTATGTGACCGGTCAAAATATATTAATGCATTAAAATGTTCACCAATGCCAGAAGTCTGCCCAGCAAAATAGGTGAGTTGGAAGCTCTGGTGCATCAGGATAGCTATGATGTAATCGGTATTGCTGAAACTTTGCTTCATTCGTTACATGACTGGGCTCTTAATATTCCTGGCTATGCACTCTTTCGGAAAGATAGAGTAAAAAGGAAAGTTGGAGGGGTCTGTCTGTATGTGAGAAGTGATCTCAAAGCGAGTGTGAAAGAGGACCTTGTGGATGGAGTGTGAGATGAGTCTGAAGCATTATGGGTGGAACTGCATACAGATGTGCGTAGTTCAAAGTTAATCATTGGAGATTGTTATATACCACCCAATGTTAATGAGGAGGTGGAGACTCCGCTCCTTGCACAGATAGAAAGGGCTGGGACAGCGATAATAATGGGGGATTTTAACTACCTAGAAATTGACTGGAGTAATGGCACTGCTGGGACAGTTAAAGGGCAAAAAGTTATAAACCTATTACAGGACAATTTTATGGTCCAGTTTGAGGCCCCAACTAGGAGGGTTTGTAAGGGCTTACAACCACTTTAATGACCAGAATGGTACCACTGGATTGGCGAAGGGCCAATGTGGTGCCTTTATTTAAAAAGGGAACAAAGTCTTTACCAAGTAACTATAGACCTGTTAGTTTAACTTCTACAGTTGGGAAGATACTGGAGAGATTAATAAAAGACCACATAGATGGGTTTTTGCAGGAAAAAAATATTTTAAGCAACAGACAGCATGGATTAATGGAAGACAAAAGTTGTCAGGCAAACCTGATTTCTTATTATGAGGAGGTAAGTAAAGCCTTGGACAGAGGGGTGGCGGTGGACGTGGTATACTTGGATTTTGCAAAAGCGTTCGATACAGTTCCGCACACACAGCTCATGTGTAAGGTAAAGTCTACAGGTTTGGAAATATCAGTTTGTAAATGGATAGAAAACTGGCTAAAAGACAGAATTCAGAGAGTAGTGGTTAATGATTCTTACTCTGAATGGTCTAAGGTTATCCGTGGTGTACCCCTAGGTTTAGTCCTGGGACCCTTGCTTTTTAATATCTTTATAAATGATATTGGGTCTGGGATCAATTGTAACATTTCCGTTTTTGCAGATGACACCAAGCCATGGAGTGGAATAACATTCCTTACAGGATGTCTCCAATTTACAAGCCAACCTCAATGCTCTGTCTAATTGGACGACTATGCGGCAAATGAGGTTTAATGTTGAGAAATGTAAAGTTATGCACTTGGGGGCTAAGGATATGCATGCATCATACATTCTAGGGGGGGTACAACTGGGGGAATCTGTAGTGGAGAAGGATCTGGGGTTTTTGGTCGATCATAAGCTCAATAATAGCATGCAATGCCAAGCTGCGGTTTCCAAAGTGAGCAAAGTCCTTTCTTGTATTAAGAGAGAGGTGTGGACTCCAGAAAGAGAGGGATATAATTTTGTCCCTGTTCAAATCATTAGTAAGACCTCATCTGGGATATGCAGTTCCGTTTTGGGCATCAGTTCTTAAAAGGGATATTGGGGAACTGGAGAAAGTGCAGAGAAGGGCAGCCAAACTGATAAGAGGCATGGAGGAACTCCGCTATGAGGAAAGATTAGAGGAACTGAATTTATTCACTCTTGATAAGAGGAGATTAAGGGGGGATATGATCAACATGTACAAATATATAAGGGGTCCATATAGGGAACTTGGTGTTGAGTTATTCACTTTACAGTCAACAAAGAGGACAAGGGGGCACTCTTTACGGCTAGAGGAAAAGAGATTTCATCTCCAAATATGGAAAGGTTTCTTCACAGTAAGGGCTGTGAAAATGTGGAATAGACTCCCTGCAGAGGTGGTTCTGGCCAGCTCAGTAGATTCCTTTAAGAAAGGCTTGGATTATTTCCTAAATGTACAGAATATAACTGGGTACTAACATTTATAGGTAAAGTTGATCCGCAATCCGATGGTCACATAAGTCTGCTATACGTAGTAAACCTTTGTTGGTCCACCATGAAAAATCTTGGGGGCGGAGACCCGGGGCGAACATGGGATTATTAAGCAAAGGGGCTAGTGGGACATGTCCGGATCTGAAGTTGTGGGTAGTAGCTAGCCTATCCCACAAATTTAGAGAGAGGGACAAAGTCGGGCACATCACCTTAGGCCTGTCTTTTGCCCTCAACCACATTAAGTGGCTAATTTCTTTTCCTGGAAATTGAGAGGATTCCAACAGCATCCAGAGCGGTCTGTCTCGATAGGTATGGAACCAAATTAATTGTGAAATTAGTGCCGCCTGGTGGTATTTAAGCAAATCCGGCATGCCCAGGCCACCCTTCGCCTTCGGTGTATACATCGTCTGTCTATTCACCCTGGGTCTTCCATGCTCCCATATATAGTCCCATATATAGTCCAGCAGCTTACTCTGGAACCTCTGGAGTTCTCGCCTATCAATAGAGATCGGTAGAGACCTGAATAGGTAGAGTACTTTAGGTAAAACTGTCATCTTGATTGAACACAACCTGCCAAACCATGACGGAGGGTTATTCGACCATCGTTTGAGATCTGCAGAGATTTTTTTAAACAGTGGGGGGAAATTATGTTTATACAATGATGTAAGAGTAGGGGTCAGTGTGATACCTAAGTATGGTAAGGCCTTGTCTTGCCATTGGAAAGGAAAAGAGCTCTGTAATGCTCGGACTATGTGTGGTTGTAGGGATACGTTAAGTGCCTGAGATTTGGAGTGGTTTACCATTAACCCTGAGAATGTTGTAAAATGTTGCAATACCCCGTGCAAAGTAGGTAAGGAGGTGACTGGGGAGGAGAGGAGCAGTAAGATATCGTCTGCGAAAGCGCATTTATGTTCCCGTCCGCCACTTTTAATACCCAGTATGTCTGGATGTTCCCGGATTTTAATTGCCAATGGCTCCAAAGCTAAAATAAACAATAGGGGGGACAGGGGGCACCCTTGGCGGGTCCCCCTGCGTATGTAGATGTTCGGTGACTGGTAACCTTTGATCATTAGATTCGCCGTGGGGGTGTCATAAATCATTTTAAGCGTGGCCAAGAAACTCGGTCCGAATCCATATTTACCCAAAATAAAGAATAAATAATTCCAGGACAAAGAATCAAATGCTTTATGCAGGTCGAGAGAGACCAGTAGTGCTCCTCTCTGTCCCCCTCCATCCCAACCTGAATTCAATGCTGAGATAAGATCAATGACGCGTCTGATCTGGGGCTTGTCTAGTAGGGACAAACCCAGACTGGTCCGGGTGAATATAGTGTGCTAGGAACCCATTCAAACGTGTAGCCATTATCGTGATCATTAATTTAAGGTCCACGTTGATTAGAGAAATGGGCCGGTAATTTGTGCAATCACCGTGGTCCTTGTTTGGCTTGGGAATTACATGTATGTAAGCCCTATTCTCGTGTGGAGGCAAAGGGCAGCCCCTACGTAACTCATTGTAGAAAGAGCAGAGATGAGGAGTCAGAATCTCGCTATATTTGCGGTAATAGTGGCCCGAGAGACCATCCGGGCCCAGCGATTTTGACGGGTGCAGGGATTTAATGGCCGCCGCTATTTCCCTCTCCGTAAACTCTGACTCCATTATCTCCACATGATCTCTGGATAATGTGGGGAGCGGTAGATCCCGCAAGAATGCTTCCGCCTCCTGTACATTAAGATCATTGGGAGAATCGTACAACTTAGAGTAGAATGCGTGGAATTCCTTCATGATGAGCTGAGGATTTTGGGAGGCGTGGCCATTTTGTAATCTCAATTTGGGGGGTGCTGGATTAAAAGGTCTTGGATTGAGTTTCCTCGCCAGTAGGGTGTTAGGCTTGTCGCCGAGAGAATAGTACCGGTGCCTATTCCATCTGACGTATTTGTCCGCTCTTGTTGTGAGGCTCAGATTTAGAGCCAAACGCGCTGCGTCAATCTGGCTCCTAAGATCTGTTTGCGGGTTGGATTTTTGTGCCTGAGTTATGTCTAACAGCTCCTTCTCTTGCTGCTGAATCATCCGGTCCCTTTCCCGTTTGATTCTGGCAGATAGTTGTATTAGTTTGCCCCGAACAGTGGCCTTATGGGCCGCCCACACTATGGAGGGAGAGGTATCCTCAGAGGGGTTGTCCTGGAAATAGTGACGTAAAGTTTTTTCTATCTCATCAGCAACGAATGGGTCATTCAATAAGGATTCGTTCAATCTCCACGCGGTCGAGCACGGTCTGGCCCATAAGCCCGTTAGGACCACCTGGACCAGAGAGTGGTCAGACCATGCCACAGGGATAATTTTTTACTCCAAGACATATGGGAACAAAGGGGACAGAGTAAACAAATGATCTATACGGGAGTATGTTTTGTGCACTGGAGAATAAAACGTATAATCTCTAACAGAGGGGTGTGCATTGCGCCAGAGGTCGATGAGGTCATAACTGTGCAATAAACGAGCTATTTCGCAGCTGTGTTTTGGGGCGTGTTTCAGAATAGGCTTCCCCAGGTTAGACCTATCCAAGGTCCGATCCAGGGAAGCATTGCTGTCGCCCCCGAACACTACGTGACCGGCTACATGGGGCATTACCACCTGTAACATTGCCCGGAAGAAAGATAATTGACCCGTATTAGGGGCATAGTAGGAGAGAAAGGTGACAACGCTGTCATCTATCTTCCCGACCACCAGAATATATCGACCTTCCCTATCTTTTATAACATTTGTTGGAGTGAAAGGGACGCGTTTCGCAAAGCATATGGCCACCCCCCTTTTCTTATCGGGTCCACTAGACAGGTAAGCTGTGGGGTATCTGGCATTCAGATATTTGGGGGCTGAGTTCCGTGAGAAGTGTGTCTCTTGTAATAGTAAAACGTCCACCCCCATTTTATGGTATTGGTGAAAAGCCTTTGCTCTCTTGGTCGGAGAATTAAGGCCTTGTACATTATGTGTCACTATGGAATAAGTCAGTTGTGGATTATTGGCCATGATGGTTTAGCAGGTTGTACTCACTGTGTTGCCGCTGGAGGCGGACCCCGCCGAGGCCGTCAGGATTTCTCGGCCAGATCCAGTCCCGGAACCAGAGCGCATCCGTAGAATAAGAGGTTGGAGAAAGTAAAGAAAAGAGGAAAGACATAAGGTTAGAAGTATAACAATAACAGTAGAACTGCGCATTCATTGCCACCGCAAGGATGGCAAAGGTAACTAAAGTTACAGCTAAAAGTAACCCGTGCACTGTCTGACAGTGCACCTATTGGGGCACCAAGTCCCCTTTGTTTGTTGTGGAGTTGTCCCCACTAATAGTGTAGTAACAAGTCCACCGCGAGTGGCGTGCGCCCTCCTCCGGCTCTGAAAACACGGCCGTTGAAGGGGTCAGGCCAGGCCGCCACCGGAATCAAAGCATGCTAAAAAAAACAAAAGCAAGGTAAAATTAGGGAGCATAACATAAGATTTCGTCATCCTCAAACTATTTGGAAGAGGAAACAAATAAACTCGAGTAAAGTAGCTCCCCAGGCAACCGTGAAACAGCATCCCCCCTCCCCCCCCAGAAAAAAAAAAAAAGAAGGGATAATATAAAAAGGGAGTAGAAAAAGCCATCATCACCACGTAGAGGAACAATAACTTCGCTCCGTCTAGGGGGGGGGGGGGGGGGGGGGACACCCAAAAAAAGAAAAGGAAAAATAGTAAAACAAAACAAGAAAAACCCTGAAGAGTCACAGGACAGCGTCCGAGTCCCTGAGACATATCAAGTACAATTTTGGAAGAGGCCCATCAGGGCCGATTTGGGGTATGGAGGTCCCACGACAAGTCAGGTGACCGACTGAGACTTCTTGGCCCTGGACCTGCCTTGCCGTGACCACAAGGGGGACACCGGTCGACTCTCGTCCATAGGGGTGTTGGGGGCATGAGGTTCCTTAGGAAGCAAACCCAGATTCTGGAGCAATTCCTCACCAGACTGGAAATCAGTGAAGTAGTGGGTACCCTTGTAGGCGAATGTCAATCTGAAAGGAAAAGACCATCGATACTTGATGCGGTGATCGATAAGTTGAGTCAGAAGCGGTTTTAGTGTTCTCCTCTTTTGGATCATCGATGGAGCTAGGTCCGCGAAAATCTGGATCGAGTGTCCCGCCATAGAAATGTCTCCCCTCTGTCTTGCTTCCAACATTAATCTTTCTTTAATCCGGTAAAAGTGAGGTTTGACTATCACATCTCGCGGTAGTCCATCCGCTCTTGGGGCAGTCAGGGCCCTGTGAACCCTGTCCAGCTCTAGCTGATAGGGGGAGATATCTGGTATCAATTCCGTCATCAGGGCGTGGATCGATTCTTCTAAGTTCGTCTCCGTCTCTGGGAGGCCTCGTACTCGAAAGTTGTATCTCCGAGATCTGTTCTCCAGATCTTCAATCTTTGCGTTTGCTTGGTCAAGTTGGTCTTGGAGAGATGTAATCATTCTAGAGTTCTGGTTCACACGCTTCACCGTACCATCCATTTTAGACTCAATGGTGTCTAGCCTTTCTCCAATGTTTTGAAAGTCGTCTTTTATGCCTGTTGTAATTATATCACATGCCTTGGACAGTTCTTGTTGCAACAGGGCAGAAAATCTGGCCAACAGGACAGTGTCCCCCGAGTATGCAACTGTAGGGGTGGGGTGCTGGGCAGGCCCGTCTCCATTTTGACTCAACACAGCCTCAGCCATTTCGGCCATCTGCCTGTCTGTAGAAGAGGCTGACAGGGGTGACGATTGAGGGTGTCCCCTCTGTGAGGAAAAAAGCTCTTCCTGGGACTGGGATGAGAAGGGATCCCTGTGGACTTCAGCCTGGGTGATAAGGCTAGAGCGGGGCAGTGTTGTCAGCAGGGCTTGTCCACCTCCTCGCGCTGCGCCCCCCCTCTCCCCCTCCTGCATGACTTGAGGGGAATAGGCATAGGCCGGATCACAGTCTGCTTCTGTGGGGTCCAGTGCTACCTGGGGTCGCTGGATGTTAGGCCTGCTGCTGTCTGTGATCTCTTCTCCTCGCTGCCGCTCAGTCTGTGTCAGACGCTGCGGAGGGGGTTGTGGGCTGCCTCTCTGAGTGTCTCTCCTCCCGGGCGCACGGTAAGTATTTTGATAGGAATTTTCCGTTTTCCTGACAGACTCCATGGCAGCAACGTGTGGGAAATAACTCGCCAAACACACTCGGGTGGGCAAAAATGCTGAACAAGAATTTATTTAACACTGTCCACCGACAGCACCTTTAAACCAAAATCAACGGAAGATAAACTGGCAGGTTCGACACAATAGTGAGCCATAAATGTATGAATGGATGACCAAGAGGCAGCCTTGCAGATAACCTCAGGAGCCACATGACGTGAAGCTGCCCAAGAAGTAGAGAGACTTCTCGTGGAATGTGCCGTAACCGCCTCAGGAGGAGCCAAGCCCTTCTCTTTATAAGCCCACTGGATCGCCTGAACCACCCACGTGGAGATGGATCTGACCGAAGCCCTAAGGCCTTTGTTTTTACCATGAAAAAGAACAAAAAGATAATCTGATTGCCGGAAAGAAGCTGTCGCCTCCAGGTATCGTTTCAGAATAACTCCCATGTCGAGAGGATGAAGATCCTGACTCCCAGCAGAATTAAAGGTAGGAAGAGTAATATCCTGATTTTCGTGGAAGACTGAGGTAACCTTTGGGTTCGACCCCAGCATTGGCACTAGGACCACTCTGTCAGGGAAAAATGTGAGGAAAGGTTCCTTTGATCCTAAAGACTGAATCTCAGACTCTTTTTGCTGAGGATATGGCTACCAAAAAAGATGTCATTAAGGACAATTCTTTGACTGAAAGTGTTCTGTCCAGTTGAGAGAAGAAGTCGAGAACCAGCGGTAAATCCCACTTGGGGAATCTAGGTTTCCTCTGTGGTCTAAGTCTAATTGCTCCTTTAAAAAATTGCTGAACCAAGGGATGTTTAGCCCAGGATACTCCAGAAAAGGCCGAAATTTCCGAGACTTGTACATGAAGAGCGCTGACAGATAGGGGAATGTCTAGTCCGGACTGTAAGAAACCCAAAACATCCTGAACCTTCAAATTACCATTGGAGCAAGACCTGGAAGACAAGTGACGTGTGAATCTAGACCAAATCCTCTCATACACCTGGTTGGTACTTTTCCTCCTTGCACTCATGAGAGTAGGAATGGCCTCTTTTGGACAACCCAGAGCCTCTAACCTTCTCCTCTCAAAAACCAGACCCTCAGACATAGATGGGCCGGGCAGGGATGGAGCTTCGAGCCCTGGGATAGAAGATCGGGTCTGAGAGGTAAGGGAATCGGATCTCTGACATTGAGGAGCATTAGAAGCGGAAACCATGGCCTGTTGGGCCAATAAGGTATTACAGCTATCACCTCTACTGCTTCTGATTTGAGTCTCCGCAGGAACTGTAGAATAATAGGAGTTGGAGGAAAGGCGTAAGCTTTGTTGAACCACCATCGATCCGTCAGAGCATCCACTCCGTAGGCCTGAGGATCCCGAAACCTGGAATAATACCTTGCCAGTTTCTTGTTGCAAGGGGAGGCAAATAGGTCGACCTCTGGGGAGAACCACAACGTTAGAATCCACCTGAAAACTTCTTCGTGAAGGGACCATTCGTTGTTGTCCAGACTTACTCGAGACAGAAAGTCCGCTTGGACGTTCTGCGTTCCTGGAACATAAGTTGCTGTAATGTTGACCAGGTTCTTCTGAGCCCAAGACATGATTGGCTCTACCTCCTGAAGAAGGGACAGACTCCGAGTACCTCCTTGTCTCCTTATATATGCCACTGCTGTTGTGTTGTCTAGTCTGAGTAGGACCGAGGTTCCTGAGACCAGATGACGAAAGGCTAGGAGCGCCTGGAAGGCTGCCCTCAATTCTAGAATATTCGACACCATCCTCCTGGAAGGGAAGTCCCAGGTGCCTTGTGCTACTTCCGTCAAACAGTGGGCGCCCCAGCCCCTGTTGCTGGCATCCGAAGTTATTGTTACCCATGAGATGGGGAGAATGGAATGACAATTGAATAGGTTCACCTTCCGAAGCCACCAGGGCAGAGAGATTCTCATTGAAGATGTGATCCGGATAGGTTGAGTCTTGTCGCCTAGCCATTGGTGAAGAAACCCTTTTTGGAACGGTCTCATCTTCCATTGGGCCCACTTTACCATTGGAATCGTGGCCACCATAGTGCCAATAATTCTCAGGCACTGAAGAGCCGGGAGATGGGAGGCTGAGAGGGCCGGACGAATTCTGTCCCGAATTACCGCTACTTTCTCTTCGGGTAATGAGATGGTACCCTTCACTGTGTTGAAGAGTGCGCCTAGGAATACAAGAGACTGGGAAGGAATTAACTGACTCTTTTCTAGATTCAGGATCCAACCGAATTCTTGAAGAGTGGAGATAACCTGATCCTTGTGCAATAACAGACGGTCTCTGTCCTGGGCTAGCAGCAGAAGATCGTCCAAATAGTGGTGAAGACGAATTCCCTTGGTTCTCAATAGAGCCACTACGGCCAACAACACCTTTGAAAACACTCGGGGGGACGTTGAAAGCCCGAACGGGAGACATACGAACTGAAGATGTAGTTTTCCTACTGAAAATTGCAAAAACTGCTGAAAATCTTCTGCCACAGGTACATGAAATTAAGCGTCCTTTAGGTCTATTGAAATCATCCAGTCGCCTGACTGGACTGACTGTTGTATTGTTGACAAGGTTTCCATCTTGAACTTTTCCTTTTTGATAAAACGATTCAGATGTGTAAGGTCTATGACTGGCCTCCAAGAACCGTTTTTCTTTTGGACCATAAAAACAGGAGAATAAATTCCTCTCCCTCGTTGATCGTCTGGCACGGGTACGGCAGCGCCTTGAGCCAATAAAGATTTCACGTAGGCCAACAAGATCTGCCTTTTTTCTTCTGAGGCCGGAAAGGAGGTGGGAACATACTTTAGTCTTGGGGACCTGCTGAAAGTCCAAGAATGGCCTGAAGAGACCGTTCTGACGGTCCAGAAGTCCTGGATTGAGGCCGCCCAGACATGCCGAAAATGTAGAAGACGAGCCCCCACCTGGCCTATCTGAGCGGGCCCAATCTCAAAAAGATTTGGTTGGTTCCCTCTCTCCTGTCGCACTGCTCTTGGCGGATTTCTTAAAGGAGGACTGCCTTGACTTCCATGATCTGGAATATTCCCGACCCGGTCTATAGCTACGGGCCTCCCTGGCCTGCTCTTGATATTGCTTTTTAGGAAAAAATCTCCTCTGGCTTTTTAAACGTCTATCCTGAGGAAGAAACCCCGACTTACCACCAGTGGCCCGGGTTATGGCATTATCCAATTTATTCCCAAAAAGGGAAGAACCCTCGAAAGGGATACGGCACCACACCTGTTTAGACGCTGGATCAGCCAGCCAGGGACGGAGCAAAGGGCCCGTTTGGCGGTTACAGCTGAAAGCATAACCCGAGACACTAGGCGGATGATGTCAATCGAAGCCTCCCCAGAAAAGCCCATGCAAGCCGTAACTCCTGGATAGGAGAGTTTTTAGCGACTTCATCCGAAATGTTTCTGAGGGTATCATCCACACCGTCCGTCCAGACTTCCATGGCCTTGGACATTGCCGCTAAAGCCAATGCTGGCTTGCATGCCATACCAGCAGTGAGGTAGACTCTCTTTAAATCGGAATCAATCCGCCTATCTAAGGCATCCTTGAATGAAACTGTATCTTCCAATGGAAGGGTCACATGTTTTACTAGTCTCATCACCGCTGCATCCACGAGTGGAGCTGATTCCAGATACTTGACCTCATCCTCCTTAAAGGGATATAACCTTAGGACTTTTGAGAGCATACTATTCTTTTTCTCAACTTTACTCCATTCATCCGTGATGACCTCACCAAGTTCAGACAGGAATGGAAAGTTAAGACGCTCCCTTTTAAGTTGCTTAAAATACTTCCTCTGTTTGGAAGGATTAGCCACCTCATCTTCCCAGTTCAAAGCCTCTCTGATAGCCTTCACCAAGGGGGAAAGTAAGGCAAAGTCAAACCCCACACAGGGACTATCTTCCTCAGATTCACTGTCTGATGCAGCAGCTGAAGGGTGGCTTGTTAGAGAGGACTCCCAGAGCTCTTGAGCATGCGACTCCCTGACTGGTGACTGAGGTGATTCTGACTGAGGCACAGGGGTCTGACTGGCCCCGATCCCCTTGAGGGATTCTTTCACCACTTTTTCCACAAGGGATCTTAGTTGCTGGTCCGTACCCCCTCTCTCACTAGAGGCTTTGGAAAAGCAGAGGTCACACAGGGATTTCCCAATAGGAACTTGTGATCTGCATCCCCAGCAAGTATTAATAACTGAGCGGCTGGAATGAGCCCTGGAGGAGCGAGATCTATCCTCGCTACGGCGCCTGGATCTTGAGGGTGAGCCGTGATGTTTAGACTTAGAATATGAATGCCGGTGGTAAGACTTAGGCCGCGTACACACGGGCGGACTGTTCGCCCAACTTTGTTCGTCAAACAGTTTGACAAACAGTCGGCTCAAAATTTGCATGAGCGGACTTGACTACACACGATGAACGAACAGTCCGCTGAAACCGTGCGCGATGACGTGAACGGCACGTACGACGGGACTAGAAAAACAACGTCCTATACACTGCAATGCAACCTTCGGCGTGTAAATCCTTTCTGAGTATGCGCGGAACTTAGTTTGACGAACAAGCCTACACACGAGCGGACTGTCCGCTCAAACCAAGTTTCAGCGGACAGTTTTACGGGATTTCCGAAAAACGTTGTTTGTCAGACTGTCCGCTGAAACTGTCCGCTGAAGCCCACACACGAGCGGACTGTCCGCTGAAACACTGTTCAGCGGACAAAGTTGGGCGAACAGTCCGCCCGTGTGTACGCGGCCTTAGAAGAATCGCTTCCTCTATGCATTGAGCTGCGTTGCTGTTCTGATCTAGATGGGCTAAGACAGAGATAGAAGAGACATACAGATAAGGAAAGATAACAGACTGACTAATACCGGACCCCCCCCCCCCCCACTTCCCCCCCAGACAGTACCTATTATGAGAGGGCTGGCCACATACAGGCGGAGGTGAGTCCATATCTCTAGGGGTTTCCATAAATGCTGCAAAGACATATAAGTAAGGCTGAGAGCACCATACACACACACGCCCACCCCCCTCTTCCCAGAAGGCCACCTACCTCCACAGAAGAAATCCTGGACAAGGGGAAGTCACGTAATAACCTGCAAGCATTCCCAAAGCTTGTAGGCTATTTTCTATGTTTAAATAGAGCGCCTTAATGACGTCATCACCGTGTCCTGTGCGCCGCTACTGCGCATGCGCGAATAGCGTCATTTTGCCGATATCGCGCATGCGCGAACCAAGCCTCGTTCCTGTGCCGTACTCGCGCAGAACGAACGTATCTAACGAAAAACCAGGAAGTGAGCGGCGGCTGGAACGCAGGCTAATCCAGCCGCCATGCCTAGACCCACATACATGGACACACAAAAAACGAACGGAAATGAAGGAAAAGGCAAGGAACAAACACAAACTGCTGCCATGAAAAAGAGGAACAATCTTACCGCTCCCACACGATCGTCTCCAGGCCGAAGGTAAGAACAATACATACTGGACTTCTCAGGGCAAAATAGGTCACCTGCTATTTAGCTGGGCTATCCGACCGAATGCGCAGCCTGCCTGCCAGTGGCTAGGCTCCTGGCTTCCTCCAGCGCTTATATCCACTGCCCACTCCATACCCCGCTAGTAGCTAGGGCTTAACGGAGTCATGCGACAATTCCATCCACAGTCGCTATTCGGCCAAACCAACAACGGAACTGTGTGGGAGCAATCTTCAGGTAGAAAGACCGTAATGGGTCCTACGGAGGAGGACAAAAAAAGAACACGGCCATGGGCAGGGAGCAAAGATTTATGGGAGTAGTGTCCTATAGGGTAGTGGAGGCGGGACTTAACCCACACGTTGCTGCCATGGAGTCTGTCAGGAAAGTAAGATTAGACTATTCATTTTGCTGTAATATCCATCAATTATATGTCTGTGTCTCTGATCAAATGTTTTCTATTTTTTGTTTATGGTTCCCCCTAGCACGTGTGATCTGTGAGCTGGACCCCTGGCTGTTTAACAATGGGATCTCTGTTTTTCGCTATGAGTCCCGTTTACTTAGTGGCGCTCCTCCTGCTCGCCGGCGGGCCGCTCAGAGTTAATCGTCCTGGCAGCACCTGGTCATGTCGTTATGCTCCCCGACCCCTTTGGATTGGAGGGCACACGGACACTCAGGGCTCCCCTATTGGTCTAGTACCAATCGGGGCGCCCGTTTTTGGTAAAGCTTCTGCGCGTAACTCCACTTTGTGGAGACAGGTCGTCTTGGCAGATTGGCCGGTCTGCATTTTGTCTCCTCTTTCTATCCGTAGACCTTGGAGACCGTTCCACTCTCTTCCCCGCTTGCCGACAGTTGTTAGCAACCACTCTGTAGGCACATTTTTTGCCTGCACAGCGGCAAGTTGGGTAATGTAGTCCGGCCTTCGCTTCGCCGGCTCCGCACATGCACAGTGGCTTTCCTCGAGTGTCCGCATCGAGCCGGTGACGTCAGACGCCGGCTCGATGGATGGGGGATATTTAAACGGCGCTTTTCCCTGTACTAGCGTACACACTAATCCCATATGATTTTTGGCAGTGCGGATGCTGATTCACCATCGCGGTCTGTACGTATCCTTTCTACTTATTCGTTTGGACACAGTGCTGTAATACTGTCACTGTATTTTATACTCATATTTCTTTCTTTCTTTTTTTTTTGCAATCTTTTTGCTGTCCCTTAGGAAGCTATTGTCTCCAGGGGCAGCGCCTTTGATGTACCTGACTGTTTGCTGACCGTATATTTTTCTGGTCAACCTCACTACCTTCTGCGAACAGCTTGTCCTAATGTTCATACATCACCGTTTATCATTTCAATCTACATAATAGGTGTAAGTACATTCCTTATATTTATTTTTACTTACTTATTACGAGTTGTTTCTCTAGCTAGCTTTGCATTCATTATACTCTCACCCCATCTGCGACTTTATATGTTAAAAAATTTCATTTTCCCTTTCATATTTGGATGGTCTCCAGCGTTTCTATGCATACCTTTTTATGGAGGCTTTTGCCCCTTTTTCCTCATATAATTGAGGTTATTGTTCCTTGTTCAAATATTAATGATAATATTCCTATCTCAACCCGGCCATTTTCAACATTCCTTGTCCTATATATTTTGGTATTTATTTACGTTCCACTCATCCGCATTCCCTTATTTTTTTTAGCGCTGTTTGCCCCCATCTATGCCCCTCATTTGGCTTGGTGGCTTCTTGATTTTGACCTGTTGACTGACATTTTTTCCATCTTCATCGATCTCTGGCTTGCGACCTGCTCGGCGATAGGCGGTAATCGCTACTTTTAGATTTCACGCGCTGGGTTCCTCATTTGCATTTGTATTTTTATGCTATTTATTCTCATTCTTTGGTAATATGTATGATTTACTGTATATCAACTAATTCTTTATTTAATTTATTAATAGTTGCACATTTCCCCTGAGGAAGCTCATTGCGAAAAATGTTGGGAATAAGTGCTGTCAGCCTGTCATCTGGGATTCCTCTTGACTACTAGCAATGTGTATACTATTCTTTATATTTTTGTGCATTATATGAGATGTCATGATATTTTTAATATATATTAATAAACTACTATGAATTTTTAGCATTTCTTGCTTATCTTGCAGTATAATCAGCACCGTTGTAAAAATCCCCTCCTTTCTTTTTCCTTTCCTTAAAATTTACTATAGCTCTTCCTGCTGGGTACTGTACTGTACGTGCTTTCATTTAGCCTAATGTGAGGAGCTCCCCGCACGGTGCCGATTTCAGTTTGGCTGATGACCGGGGAGCTCCTCTCAGCCTCCCCCATATTGTAGAGTACAGAGGGCCCTCAAGGGCTCCCTGCAGCAAGGGGCTCGGTCGCCATCGTGATCTTGGCGACCCCTATAATTCCGCTACTGGTTCTGATACAGGACGTCCCATACACAATGCACAACTCATTTGAAACCATTTTACTGTAGCATTTTGGAGATATGTCACGTTTAATTGACTTTGGAGGCCTATAAAAACCTCATTTCTAAGAAGTAGAAAAAAAGAATGATCAGTTCTAGTACAGGATGTCCCATACCCTATGCACACCTCATTTGAAACCATTTTACTTTAGCGTTTTGGAGATATGTCACGTTACTCGACTTTGGAGGCCTATAATAACCTAATTTCTAAGAAGTAGAAAAAAAGAATGATCAGTTCTAGTACAGGATGTCCCATACCCTATGCACACCTCATTTGAAACCATTTTACTTTAGAATTCTTTTTTTTCTACTTATTAGAATTGAGGTCGTTATAGGCCTCCAAAGTCAAATAATGTGACATGTCTCCAAAACGCTACAGTAAAATGGTTTCAAATGAGGTGTGCTTAGTGTATGGGACGTCCTGTATCAGAACTGACCATTCTTTTTTTTCTACTTATTAGAAATTAGGTCGTTATAGGCCTCCAAAGTCAAATAACGTGATATATCTCAAATTTGCTACAGTAAAATGATTTCAAATAAGTTGTGCACAGTGTATGGGACGTCCTGTATCAGAACTGACTATTCTTTTTTTCTACTTATTAGAATTGAGATCGTTATAGGCCTCCAAAGTGAAATAATGTGACATATCTCCAAAACGCTACAGTAAAATGGTTTCAAATAAGTTGTGCATAGTGTATGGGATGTCCTGTATCAGAACTGACCATTCTTTTTTTCTACTTATTAGAAATTAGGTTTTTATAGGCCTCCAAAGTCGAGTAACGTGACATATCTCCAAAACGCTACAGTAAAATGGTTTCAAATGAGGTGTGCATACGGCATGGGACATCCTGTACTAGAAGTGACCATTCTTTATTTCTACTTATTAGAATTGAAGTCGTTATAGGCCTCCAAAGTCAAATAACATGACATGTCTCCAAAACGCTACAGTAAAATGGTTTCAAATGAGGTGTGCTTAGTGTATGGGACGTCCTGTATCAGAACTGACCATTCTTTTTTTTCTACTTATTAGAAATGAGGTTGTTATAGCCCTCCAAATTCGAATAACATGACATATCTCCAAAATGCTACAGTAAAATGATTTCAGATAAGTTGTGCACAGTGTATGGGATGTCCTGTATCAAAACTGACCATTCTTTTTTTCTACTTATTAGAAATTAGGTTGTTATAGGCCTCCAAATAACGTGACATATCTCCAAAACGCTACAGTAAAATGGTTTCAAAGGAGGTGTGCTTAGTGTATGGGACATCCTGTACTTGAACTAACCATTCTTTTTTTCTACTTATTGGAAATTAGTTATTTATACATCTCCAAAGTCGAATAAGGTGACATATCTTCAAAATTCGACCGTAAAATGGTTTCAAATGAGGTGTGCTGAGTGTATGGGATGTCCTTCATCATAACTGACCATTCTTTTTTTCTACTTATTAGAAGGGAGGTTGTTATATGCCTCCAATTAGGTGTGCATACTGTATGAGACGTCCCCTATTGAAACCGACCATTACTTTTTTCTACTTATTTGAAATGAGGTCTTTCTAGAATTCCAAAATTGAATAATGTGACAAAAATACAAAATTCTACAGCAAAATGTTTTCAAATGAGGTGTGCTTAGTGTATGGGACATCATGTACTAGAACTGACCATTCTTTTTTTTATAAATACAAAGAATTACCGCTCTAAGGTAATGACTTCTCCCAAAACAGCTGTCTCCACAATCCCACAGGGTGCTGGCTCTGCAACAGGAACTGAAGTAGAAAAGATGTAGCTGGATAGCCGCACTCCGAATTATTCAACTTTATTTCAAAAATGTAATTAAAATCATAGCATCTAGGCTGGTAAACAGACTAATTGCACAGCCGCTGACATGTTTCACACCGAACACGGTGCTTAGTCATGACTAAGCACCGTGTTCGGTGTGAAACATGTCAGCGGCTGTGCAGTTAGTCTGTTTACCAGCCTAGATGCTATGATTTTAATTACATTTTTGAAATAAAGTTGAATAATTCGGAGTGCGGCTATCCAGCTACATCTTTTCTACATTCTTTTTTTATACTTATTAGAAATTACTTTATAGGCCTCCAAAGTCGAATATTGTGATATATCTCCAAAACGCTACAGTGAAATGGTTTCAAATGAGGTGTGTATAGGGTATGGGACGTCCTGTAGTAGAATTGACCTTTATTTATTTATACTTTTTAAAAATTAGGTCGTTATAGACCTTCAAAAAGTTGAATAATGTGACATATCTCCAAATCGCTACAGTAAAATGGTTTCAAATTAAGTGTGCTTAGTGTATGGGACGTCCTGTAACTGACCATTCTTTTTCTACATAATTTAAATGAGGTCTTTAAGGGCCTCTGGAGTCGAAAATGTCCTATATCACATAGGGTGTGTATAATGTATGGGACACTGAATACAAGATAACCAAAAACATATGCAGGAAATGTATTTAGAAAGAGACACTTTATTTTGTCTGCTTGTGCTGTAAACTTTTACATAAAACAATTTATTGAGACGTGACCTATAAAGAAAAAACATTAGTCAAAGACAATGTGAGTTTTTTTTTTTTTTTTTCTTGCTACATCAGCGAATTTATCTGCGAGGCGCCAATCAACTTAACGTTCATTTAGTTTTCCTCGTCTTCACATCATTGTAGCTCATCTTTTACCGTATATACTCGAGTATAGGCCGACCCGAATATAAGCCGAGGCCCCCAATTTACCCCCAAAAAAACTGGCAAACTTATTGACTCGTGTATAAGCCGAGGGTGAGACATGCCTGTCCATCCCTGTGTGTGTGTCCGTCCATCCCTGTGTGTCCGTCCATCCCTGTGTGTCCGTCCATCCCTGTGTGTCCGTCCATCCATCCCTGTGTGTGTGTGTGTCCATCCATCCATCCATCCCTGTGTGTGTGTGTCTCCATCCATCCATCCATCCATCCCTGTGTGTGTGTGTCTCCATCCATCCATCCATCCATCCCTGTGTGTGTGTGTCTCCATCCATCCATCCATCCCTGTGTGTGTGTGTATCCATCCATCCCTGTGTGTGTGTGTGTCTCCATCCATCCATCCATCCGTGTGTGTGTGTCTCCATCCGTGTGTGTGTGTGTGTGTGTGTGTGTGTGTGTGTGTGTGTGTGTGTGTGTGTGTGTGTGTCCAGCCTACCTGTGTCCCGAGCCTTTGTCCCGAGCCTCCGTCCCGTGTCGTGCCTTGCCTTCGTCCCGTCCCGTCCCGTCCCGTCCCGTGCCGTGCCTTGCCTTGCCTCCGTCCCGTGCCCTCTTCGTCGGCGGCCATTGTAAAATTCAAAAGCCGCGCCTCCTCCTTCGCCTGTGATAGGCGGAACACTGAATTTCCCAGCAGCCTGTGTTCCGCCTATCACGGACATCGTATCATCCTCGTCCGTAGTACGAGGATGAGACGATGCCCGTGATAGGCGGAACACAGGCTGCTGGGAAATTCAGTGTTCCGCCTATCACAGGCGAAGGCGGAGCCGGAGGCGCGGCTTTTGAATCATAGAATGGCCGCTGTCTGTCTGCTCGACACGCTGATCGAGCGGGCAGACAGCGATGACTCGAGTATAAGCCGAGGGGGGCACTTTCAGCCTCAAAAAAGAGGCTGAAAATCTCGGCTTATACTCGAGTATATACGGTAAGTTAACATTACCAACAATAATCTTTATTCGTTCATAAGTATAAAACAAAAATAGAGCCAAGTTATCCTATACTATCCCTAGAATTTAACCTATACCATCCCTCGCACTGCTTCTTCACTTTATTTTACCCCCTCCCAAACCCCCCCCCCCCCCCCCTCTTTTAATTCCAATACGGGTAGAAGAAAGGAGACGGAAACCCAGAGCTTGCAACAAGACGTCAAACGTCCACCCTCAATCGGGCCTCCTCCCTTTATCCCTTTATATTCTCATCTATCCCCTCCCTCCCCCCCCCCCTCTGTTCCTGATTGGTTTCACTCGGGGTTCTACTTTAGTCATTTCTTCCACATTTCCTTTCCCGTTATTACTACTGTGTTATTTCCTCTACGTATCGCCATGATTTTTTGAATTTTTCCCAGAGATCCCATCTCCTCCTTTATGGCTGATTCCTCTTCTCCTCCCTCCCCACCTTCCAGATGTTGAATTTCGGTTACCCGAGAAATCCATTCCTGGATTTTAGGACTTTCTTTCTCTCGCCATTTTCTCGGAATTAGGCTTTTTGCGGTATCAAGTAATATGGGGACTAATGATGCTTTATATTGTTTTGTTGGCTCCTCTGTCCCGTGGAATAACACCATCCATGGGTCGTCTCTAACTTCTTTTCCTGTAACCACCTTTATTATATCAATTATCCTCTTCCAATATTCTTTAATTGTGGGGCAATCCCACCATATGTGGCCCATGCTCCCGATAGTCTTACATCCTCGCCAGCACTCCGGAGATTGATCATTTCTGAACCTACTTAGTTTATCAGGGGTGGCGTACCATCTTGCTATGCATTTGTAATTTGTTTCTATCAGTTTACTCCCTCCCCCCGCGTAGTGAATTAATGTAAATATTTTCTTTCTGTTTTGGGTGTTACATTGTACCCCCAGTTCTTTTTCCCATTTTTTAATGAACGCCGGTTCGTCCAGCTCGTCCCCCTCTGAGAGTATTTTATAAATCAAACCAATGTTTTTTCTTTTTTTTATTAGTTTATCCTTCTGACATATCTGTTCAAAAGGTCTAAGCTCTTCTTTACTCCGTAAGGGATGGGGTAACTTTATGACAAACTGTCGTAGCTGGAGGTACCGCCATTCATCGATCCTCATCAACTCTGTGTCTTCTCTTAGTGCTTGAAAAGTGCTTAATTTATCTTTTACTAAAATATCTTTTAATTGTGCATTATCTTTTGTTATCCAATTTCCCCCTATTTCTTGTTGTCCTGGTGGAAAATATTCGTTATCTTTCAAAAAAATCAAAGGTGAATTGTATCCCCATTTATTTTGTGTGTGTATTTGATCCCATAGTTTAAATACTTGTCGTGTTATCTAGTGTGTATTTGAACCCAATGTCCTGTATTGTGGCAGATTCCATATTATTCTCCCTAATTGTGTATGAGAAAGCGTGTTTTCTATGCCTACCCATCTTTTTTCATTTACCTCTTTCGCCCACTCTACCACCCGTGAAAGAACCACTGCATTATAGTATCTTTTTACACCCCCCCCCCTTGTTTTTTCCCCCTCCTTAGTCCCGCGAACGAGATTCTCGGTTTTTTGTTTTGCCAAATAAATTTCGATATTATCTTCCTTAAAACTACAAAATAGGTTGCAGGGATTGCAATGGGTATCATTTGAAATTTATATATTATCTTCGGAACTAAAATCATTTTTACCACATTTATCCGACCTAACCACGAGAGGGGACTGGATGAAATTTTATTTATCTCACTCTTAATTTCCTCTAATAGAGGGATATAATTTTTCAGATATATTTTTCTTATGGTATTCGATAGGAGGACTCCCAGATATTTAATTTCTTTACGCCAGGGGAAGAAGAATTGTGCTCGTAATCTCTCCTCTTCCTGATTACTAATATTTATGTTTAAGACTTCTGATTTTCCAAGGTTAATTTTCAGATTTGATATTTGTCCATATTCTTCAAGTGTCTTTAGCAGATTCGGGATCGTTATCCTGGGGTTTGTAATAAAGAAGAGCACATCGTCCGCGTATGCGGCTAGTTTGTGCTCCTCTTCTCCCATTCTAATCCCCTTGATGTCTGAGTTATTTCGAATTGCAGCCAACAAAGGTTCAAGGGAGATCGCAAACAGCAGGGGCGACAATGGACACCCCTGTCTGGTACCGTTTCCCATTTGTAACAGTGTGGAAGATTCTCCGTTAACCCTTACCGTCGCTTGTGGGTTCTTATATAGTGCCTTGATCCAGTATAACATCCTCGGACCCACCCCCATCTCTTCTAATGTTTCTAGCATGAGTCCCCAGTCTACCCTGTCAAAGGCTTTTTCAGCGTCCATTGACAGGAATAGCCCTGGGGACCCATTATCTTTTAATGCTTGGATGAGGAGCAATGCCCTTATTCCATTATCCCTGCCTTCTCTCTCGGGAATAAATCCAACTTGATCCGGGTGTATCAATTCTGTCATATTTCTTTTTAGTCTTGCTGCTATTACTTTGGCGTATAACTTTACGTCCGTGTTTAGCAGAGCTATCGGCCTGTAATTGCCACATAGTGTTTGGTCTTTCTCCTCTTTCGGGATCAACGTGATCGCGGCTCGCAATGTTTCTCTCCCCATCTCATATTCTGTGCCTATTCCGTTTATATATTTGCATAATTGGGGGACTAAGATTTCCTTAAATTTTTTATAATACGAGGTCACAAACCCATCTGGGCCCGGGCTTTTCCCTGGAGCTGTCTCTTTTAAAGCCTTATAAATTTCATCTTCAGTAATGGGACTCTCCATATCCTCCCTATCCCCATCTTTTAGTCGGGGTACTTTAGCTTTATGCAAGAATTCTTTAATTTTCTCCTTTTTCCCTTTACCCTGTTCCCCTTTCTGTTCCACATTATACAGTGCTTCATAGTAGTGTTTGAATACTTCCGCTATTTCCCTAGAGGTATATGCCATTTTACCTTTCTTATCCTTTATTTTGTCTATAAAATTAACCCCTCTCTTACTTTTCACCTGTCTCGCTAGGCTTTTTCCTATTTTGTTTTCCCTGTAATACCTTTCTCTAACTCTACCTAATAATGCCCTTCTAGTTTCCTCGTCATAAATATCTTTAAGTTCCTCTCTCTTATTAATCAGTCGGTGGAAGATCTCTTGTTGTCGGCCCCCTTTCTTTTTATGCTCCTGTTCCAGTCTGTGGACCTCTCTCATCAGCTTCTCCTTTTCTTCTTTTCTTTCCTTTTTTTTCCTGGTCCCTATGGAGATGAGGACACCCCTAACGTACGCCTTATGGCCCTCCCAGAGGGCAGCACCCGACACCTCCCCTGTACCATTTGTCATAAAGTAAAATTCTATTTCTTTCTGTATCGTTTCCGCCGTTTTCTTATCCCAAAGAAGCTCCTCATTTAGCCTCCATGTAAACGGGCGTTTCTGTATCCCGAGTATCCTCATCTTCATTGCCACTGGACAATGGTCTGAGAAAGTTGCTATTTCTATTTTTGTTTCCATAACAGACTCTAATAATCTGTGTTCAACCAATATATAGTCCAGCCTGGAGTACGTCCCGTGCACTGGGGAAAAAAACGTGTAGTCTTTTATTTTTTCATGCTGTATCCTCCAAACATCTATCAGTTGGCTTCGCCTCAACCGAAGCCTAACTTTTTTTTAAACTCCTCACACTCTTCCCCTTTGCACCGGACGTACTGTCATATGCCGGGTCCATACAGAAATTAATATCCCCTGCCACTATTACATCTCCTTTTTTAAACTCCGCGAGTCTCCCTAATATTTGTATCATATATCTCTCTGGATTTTTATTTGGGCAATATATATTAGCTAGGGTGATATTTCTATCCCCTATTTTCCCATTCAAGAACAAATATCACCCCTCTGGGTCAGTCAGCCTATCGGACACCTCAAATTTTATACCTTTCTCGAACCCAATTGCCACTCCCTTAGCCCTCCTAATTGGCGAATCTCCGTAAATCCAATTTGGGTAGTTTTCGGAGTACAGTTTCACGTTTGTGTCTTGCGTTAAATGCGTCTCTTGTAAAAATATTATTTCTGCTTTATATTGTTGTAATTCTTTTAAAAGTTTGAATCTCTTATCTGGAGAATTCAAACCCTTAACATTATATGACACAAACTTTATCTCTGCCATCCGATCCTACCCTGGGAAAGTTTATTCTGCACCTTATGACATACCTTTGAACCCCCTCTCTTTTCTTCATTATTTTCCTTTACGTTCCCTCTTCCCCTCTCCTGCCAGGAACATTTCCCCCCCGCCTCCCCCCCCATCCCTTCCTCCCCACCCCCCCCCCCCCCCGGCCCTATCCAGGCCTCTGCTTTGCATAGTAAGTTTTACTCCTTCTGCAAGCCCTTTCTCCTGGGGTTTGACCTTGACTGCGTCCCCTCTCTTCTTACCCCCCCAGGGGCCCCAATCCCCCTCTTTTCCCTCCAACCACTCCTCCCCTCCCCCACCTCCCTCTTCCCCCCCCTCCCCCAAACCCTATAAACAAAAAAACAAAAAGAAAGCAATGAAGAACAGTTACACATCCGCTAAATTTCATACCTTTCCCCCTTCCTACACCTCTGCTATCCCTACACCTCCCATGGGTCTAACGGGATCAGGGGGGTTGGAATTCCTATTTTATTACAGAAGTCCTCTATTTCATCTAGGATTTTGAGCTTAACCGTCCTTCCCTCCTTCTGCACTAGAAGAGCTGCCGGAAAACCCCAACTGTATTTTATATTTGCACTTCTCAGTTGGTCCAATAGGGGTTTTAATCTTCTTCTCCGCGCCAGGGTTCCCGGTGCCAGGTCTGCGAAGACCTGTAACGTTGATCCTTCATATTGAATTGGAGGTAAACCTCTGAGCTTACTCCAGATCTTAGCTTTGTCTTCATATAACTGAAACTTTATTATTACGTCTCTCGGGACCTCTTCCCTCAGCCCCTGAGGTTTCCTCACTCTGAGCGCACGCTCTAATTTTAACTCTGTCCCTTCTTCTTTTCCCAATAAGGGATTGAATAACTTTCCCATTTTTACGCCCAGCTCTTCTCCCTGTTGTTCTGGTAGTGATCTAATTCTCAAATTTTGTCTTCGATTTTGATTCTCCTGTTCCTCCATCTTATATCGGATCTCTCTATGCGCTTCCTGCGATTTCTTTACTTGTGTTTTTAGGTCCAATATTTCCCTGGCCTGTCTTCCTGTTTGTTCCTCCATTTCCTCCACTCGCCTCAGCAAATGCCCCATATCCTTCCTTACTGTTAGAATCTCCGCTTTAATTGTGTTTTCTAGTTTCAGGCACATTTCCTGCATTTCTCCTTTTGTGGGTATCTGAGGGGCGTCCCCTTCCTGCCTTCTTCCACTCTCCTGATCCGAATCCTCTCCAGAGGAGTCTCCCCTTGCCCCCTCTGGTTTTCCGACCTCCTTCTTCCGCTCTCTCGCCCCCCTTTGATTTCTCTCGAGACCCGGGCTTTTTTGACTTGTTTCTTTTAAATATTTTTGAATCGAACTGGTGTTTAAACTCTCCCTTGAGTTTTTGGGCTCGTTCGTTTTGGGGTTTTTTCCCCTCATGTTCTCCTTTAACTTTCTTTTCCCCAGGGTTCTCCTTTTATTTTAAGAAATTCCCAGACTGGAGGTTTCTCTTGTGCTATTACCACACGTCCTCTGATTTGCAGTCTTTTTAAACCGTAATTAAAGCAGCTTGAATAAAATATAGTACTGTCCCTTTAATTACCTTTGATCGTCCACCACGGGAAGATTAAACAACCATAACGGGGAAAGGGATTGCAAGGTCCTAAACCCAATGTACTTTTATCACAGCTTCCTGGGTCCCGACTTTAATTTACAAACAATACCCCTTTCTCCCTTCCGGCCCTCTGCATTATTATTTCTTGTTTTAAGCGGTTCCTGAACTGGAGATTTCTCTTATGCTGTCACTACCGCTCCTCAGTTTAGCAGGCTTTTTATACCATAATTACAACAGCTCCCTTGAAAATGTGAAATGTGAAATGTGGTACTGTCCCCTTAATTAGCTTCAGCAGTCCGTGGGAGAGAAGAAAAAAAAAAAACAGCCAGACATAGAAAAAGCGAGAACAAAAGGAGGATCAAGGGAGTGCGAGGACCTAGTCCCTCTGTGCTTTAAACATTGCCTCCTGGAACCGGGTTCTGAGTTACCAGGATTACCACTTTTTCCCTTACAGACCTCTGCAATATTGCTTATCTTTTCTCATCACACTGTCCGTCCCATTACTGTGTTTGTCTGTAAGAACATTCAATCACATTAAAGCAGTTGCCAAATGGAAAGATCTGACCTTATTTTCCCTCCTCTGTGTCCTCACAGAGGGGACCGGGGACCGGAGTGGGTTCGTGGGGGGGTCCGGGGGAGGCTCCGCTATCTCCGAAAGAATCTCCTACTTCCCGTCCGCCTTAGTGTTGTTCCCAGTTCATGCCGCTCGTGCCGCCGTTCCCTTCAGTCACTCCCGCCTTGCTTGCTGAGTGGCAGGCGGGTAAACGAACGGGCCGGCCATAAACCCACAAATCACTGTTGGTGGTTATTCGATCGGGGAGGACGGGGCTGGGGGTCGGCGTGGATGATCGGTCTTCACGCCGGAGCAGAGCGCCCTCTCACTGTGCTCATCTCCGGCTTGCTCCTCGGGACCTCCTCCATCTCCCACGAGGACGCCGCAGTCAAGCCCCTCCCCTCTCCTCTCTCACATCCGCATCCTGTGTGAGGAGTCACAATGTGAGTTTTAACCTCTACAGACCCATACTATAGCCGAAAGACGGCTACAGTGCGGACCTGAACTGCCGAGAGAGCGTCCCAGGACGTCCTCACATGCTCGAGCGGCCTGCGCGCCCCCTGCAGGGCGCACTCTGTGATCAGCGAGTCAATGCTCTTCTGTGCCACCTGCCATTGCACAACAGTGCTGCCTACCAGTGATCACCAGCACCATCCATCAGTGCCTACAGTTACACCCACAGTGCCACCCATCAGTGCCACCCATCAGAGCCCACAGTGCCACCTATCGGTGTCACCTACCAGTGCCGCCCATCAGTGTCACCTACCAGTGCCCATCAGTGCCACCTTATCTGTGCCCATCAGTGCCTCCTTATCTGTGCCTATCAGTGCACACTAGTGCCGTCTCATAAGCGCATATCAATGAAGGAAAAAAATTACCTGTTTTCAAAATTTTCTAACTATGAATTTTAAAACTATGAAACATTATTTCTTTATTTTTTTCAAAATTTTCAATTTTTTTGTTTGTTTAGCAAAAAAAAAACCCAGCTGTGATTAACCACCTCAATACAGTGCAGTTACACCCCCTTCCTGACCAGATCAATTTTCAGCTTTCAGCGCTCTAACGGTTTGAATGACAATTACTCAGTCATCCAACACTGTATCCATATGAAACTTGCGTCCTTTTTTCCACACAAATAGAGCTTTCTTTTAGTGGTATTTAATCACTAGTGGGTTTTTTATTTTTTGTGCTATAAATAAAATAAAATGTAAATTTTGTGAAAAAAAATGCCTTTTTCTTTGTTTCTGTCATAAATTTTTGCTAATTAGTAATTTTTCTTCATAAATTTTGGCCAAAATTTATACTGCTACATATCTTTGGTAAAAATAACCCACATTAGTATATATTATTTGGTCTTTGTGAAAGTTATAGAATCTACAAACTATGGTGCCAATCACTGAAAATTGATCACTTCTGATCAGGCCTTCAGTACATCAGGTGTACCTCATTTCTTGAGACACTAACAAGTCAGGAAAGTACAAATACCACCCAAATGACCCCTTTTTACAAAGTAGACATTCCAAGGTATTAAGTAAGTAGCATGGTGAGTTTTTTTAAGTTGTAATTTTTTCCCACAATTCTTTGCAAAATTAAGATTTTTTTTTTTTTTACTAAATTGTCATATTATCAGGTTATTTCTCACACACAGCATATGAATACAACAAATTACACCCCAAAATACATTCTGCTACTCTTCCCGAGTATGGCGATACCACATGTGTGACTTTTACACAGCCTGGCCACATACAGAGCACTAACATTGATGTAGTACCTTCAGACGTTCTACGAGCAAAAATGACTCTGGTACTCTGATGGCCTGGTGACAGGTACTCGGGTACTCTGATGGCCTGGTGACAGGTACTCGGGTACTCTGATGGCCTGGTGACAGGTACTCGGGTACTCTGATGGCCTGGTGACAGGTACTCGGGTACTCTGATGGCCTGGTGACAGGTACTCGGGTACTCTGATGGCCTGGTGACAAGTACTCAGGTACTCTGATGGCCTGGTGACAGGTACTCTGATGGTTTGGTGACTGGTATTTGGGTACTCTGAAGGGCGTGACAGGTACTCATATGGACTGTGACAGGTACTCGGGTACTCAGATGAACTGTGACAGGTACTCGGGTACTCAGATGGACTGGGACAGGTACTCAGGTACTCAGATGGGCTGTGACAGGTACTCGGGTACCCTGATGGACTGTGACAGGTACTCGGTACTCTAATGGACTGTGACAGGTACTCGGTACTCTAATGGACTGTGACAGGTACTCGGGTACCCTGATGGACTGTGACAGGTACTCGGGTACTCAGATGGGCTGTGACAGATACTCGGGTACCCTGATGGACTGTGACAGGTACTCGGTACTCTAATGGACTGTGACAGGTACTCGGTACTCTAATGGACTGTGACAGGTACTCGGGTACCCTGATGGACCGTGACAGGTACTCGGGTACCCTGATGGACCGTGACATGTACTCGGTTACCCTGATGGACCGTGACAGGTACTCGGGTACTCTGATGTGCTGTGACAGGTACTCGGGTACTCTGATGTGCTGTGACAGGTACTCGGGTACCTTGATGGACCGTGACAGGTACTCGGGTACCCTGATGGGCCGTGACAGGTACTTGGGTACCCTGATGGGCCGTGACAGGTACTCGGGTACTCTGATGTGCCGTGACAGGTACTCGGGTACTCTGATGTGCCGTGACAGGTACTCGGGTAATCTGATGTGCCGTGACAGGTACTCGGGTACTCTGATTGGCTGTGACAGGTACTCGGGTACTCAGATGGGCTGTGACAGGTACTCTGATGGACTGTGACAGGTACTCGGGTACTCTGATGGGCTGGGACAGGTACTCGGGTACTCTGATGGGCTGGGACAGGTACTCAGGTACTCTGATGGGCTGTGACAGGTACTCGGGTACTCTGATGGGCTGGGACAGGTACTCGGGTACTCTGATGGACTGTGACAGGTACTCAAATACTCTGATGGACTGTGACAGGTACTCTGATGGACTGTGATTGACAGGTACTATGAGGGGTGGTGACAGGTCCTCTTTATTGGGGGGGGGCAGGCAATCAGTGTGATTGGTGTACACTAGGCGGTAACGAGATGTTACCGCAATCTCCTCCTCACACACGATCGGTGTGTGAGGAGGAGAACAACCCATCTCGTTACCGTGGTTTGTTTACATTTTAGTGATCGGCTGTGAAAGGATCACAGCTGATCACATGGATAAACAGCCGGCCAATGGCTGTTTACCAGCGTTGGTGACGAGCAGTGTTCCCGGGGAACACGCCGCCACCGACATGCACGCGCAGCGCGCTCACGATCGCGCGAATGCGCCGTGCACAGTTGGGGTGTGACCATCTGTGATCGGCCGTGACTTCATCACGGCCGATCACGTGGTAAACAGCCATAACCAATGGCTGTTCACCCCCTTCGGTGGCGAGCGGTGTCTCCGTGACACGCCGCCACCGAAGAAACAGGGATGCGCACGCACGATCGTGCGCATTCCCTGTTTAAACGGGAGGCCGTCACATGACGGCCTCCCGCCACAATAGGTGCGCCGCCTGGCCGTCATTTGACGGCCGGCAGTCAGCATCTAGTTAAATACCACAAAAAGAAAGCTCTATTTCTGTGAAAAAAATTATAAAAATTTCATTTGAGTACAGTGTTGTATGACCGCGCAACTGTCAGCGCTGAAAGCTGAAAATTGGTCTGGGCAGGAGGGGGGTTTAACCACTTGACCACTGGGCACTTAAACACCCTTAACTACTTCAATACAGGGCACTTTCGCCCCCTTCCTTCCCAGCCCAATTTTCAGCTTTCAGCGCTCTAGCGCTTTCAGTGACAATTGTGCAGTCATGCTACACTGTACCCAAATGAAATTTTTACCATTTTGTTTGCACAAATAGAGCTTTATTTTGGTGGTATTTATTCACAACTCCGTTTTTTATTTTTTGCGATATAAGCGCAAAAACACGGAAATTTGGAAAAAAAAACAATATTTTCTTTTTTCTATTTTAAAAGAAATCCAATAAAAACGAATTTTGTCATAAATTTAAGCCAAAATGTATTCTGCTACATGTTTTTGGTAAAAAAAAAATCCGTTAAGTGTATAATAATTGGTTTGTGTGATCACGGACATATGTACGCAAATGATCATGTACATATGTGTGCAGGTGATCACGTACATATGTGTGCAGATAATCATTGGGACATGTGATTTTAGTGGGACATAAGTGGGGGACATGTGTTTTTATTATTAGGGACATGTGTTTTTATTATTTGGGGACATGTATGTTTTGGGGACATGTGGTGTGTTTACTGTGTGGTGATTTGTGTGTACACTAGACTGATGATCAGTGAGTAAAAAGCTGTAAAAAACAGCTCATACTCACTGATCATCAGCCGGCTGCAGCTATCCGCTCTCCTCTCCTCAGCGATGACTTCTGTGTGAGGAGAGGAGGAGCCGATTGCCTAGCAACCGGCTGTTTGTTTACATCACATGTGATCAGGAGGGCCAATCACAGAGCCCTCCTGCCGATCTGAGATGCGCCGTGTCCGGGTGACACGGGCGCATCGGGATCGCGCCGCTGCGCGGGCACGCGCGCGCGCGATCCCTCTACTTCTGATGGACGTTCCTGAACGTCCTATCAGGAGTAGACGGCTCCCACACGGCCGTATATGTGCATTGGCCGGGTGGGAAGTGGTTAATAACCAGACCAATTTTCAGCTTTCGGTGCTCTCACATTTTGAATGACAATTACTCAGTCATGCAACACTGTACCTACATGAATTTTTTGTCCTTTTTTCACACAAATAGAGCTTTCTTTTGGTGGTATTTAATCATTGCTGTTTTTTTTGTGCTATAAAAGAAAAAAGACCGAAAATTCTGTAAAAAAAATATTTTTTCTTTGTTTCTGTTATAAAATTTATACTACTACATATCTTTGGTAAAAAATAAGTACAAATTGGTGTGTATTATTTGGTCTGTGTGAAAGTTATAGAATCCACAAGCTATGGTGCCAATATCTGAAAATTGATCGCACCTGAAGTACTGACATCTCATTTCTTGAGACCCTAACATGCCAGAAAAGTACAAATACCCCCCAAATGACCCCTTTTTGCAAAGGAGACATTCCAAGGTATTTAGTAAGAGGCATGGTGAGTTTTTTGAAGTTGTCATTTTTTCCTACAATTCTTTGCAAAATCAAGATTTTTTTTTTTCCTTTTTTTTTTCTTCACAAAATGGTCATATTATCAGTTTATTTCTCACACACAGCATATGCATACCACAAATTACACACCAAAACACATTCTGCTATTACTCCTGAGTATGACGATACCACATGTGTGAGACTTTTACACAGCCTGCCACATACAGAGGCCCAACATGCAGGGAGCACCATCAGGCGTTCTGTAGTACCCAGGCCAATTCTGACATTTCTCTCCTACATGTAAAAATCATCATTTATTTGCTAGAATATTACATAGAAACCCAAAACATTATATATGTTTTTTTAGCAAAGACCCTAGAGAATACAGTGGTGGGCGTTGCAACTTTTTATCTCGCACGGTATTTGCGCAGTAATATTTTGAATGCTTTTTTTTGGAAAAAAAAAAGTTTTGTGCTTTTAAAAAAACAAAACAGTAAAGTTAGCCAATTGTTTTTGCATAATGTGAAAGATGAAGTTACGCCGAGTAAATAGATACCTAACATGTCACCCTTCAAAATTGCACATGCTCGTGGAATGGCGCCAAACATCGCTACTTAAAGAGGAAGTAAACCCTGATGGGTTTACTTCCTCTTTCATTCCCTGCAAAGGCAAAGCATAATGGACTACTATGCATCGCATAGTAGCCCATTATGTGTCACTTACCTGACACAGGAGCCAGCGATGTCACCGCTGTCCCCTGTAGTCCGGCGCATCCATCTTTTCGGTGGGGTCTCGCAGCTCCGCCGCTGTCATTCGGCGGAGCCTCGATGACGTCACTCCCGCGCATGCGAACAGGAGCCGACACGCGCGGCAGCTCCATTATTGGAAATGCCGCGCTCAGTGCGCCTGCGCGCCGCTGTCTACGGCGCATGCGCCGTAGACGGCGGTGCCTGTCTTCGGGCAAATATCTCCTAAACCGTATAGGTTTAGGAGATATTTCTTGGACCTACAGGTAAGCCTAATCTAGGCTTACCTGTAGGTCAAAGTGGTTTGTAAGGGTTTACAACCACTTTAAAAATCCCCATAGGCGATGCTTTAAATTTTTTTACTGGTTACATGTTTTGAGTTACAGAGGAGGTCTAGGGCCAGAATTATTGCTCTCACAGGTGTGGTTTGAACGCCGTTTTCATATGTGGGTGGGACTTACGTATGTGTTCGCTTCTGCATGCAAACACATGAGGACAGGGGCGCTTTAAATTTTTTATTTTTCATTTTACTTTATTTTAGTTTATCACATTTTTCCCCAAAAATAAATTTTTTGATCACTTTTATTCCTATTACAAGGAATGTAAACATCCCTTGTAATAGGAATATGGCATGACAGGTCCTCTTTACAGTGAGATATAATAAAAAAAAAACGATTCTGGCTTTGATCATATTGGCGAGTCCCCCCCCTCCACCTCCTGTAAGAACAATCAAGCAGTGGAACAGCTGCAATGATCATTCTTATGGTGTAGGGAATCGCCGGCTGAAAAATACGATATCTGAATGATGCCTGTAGCGGCACCCATCATTCAGATATCCCAGCACAAAGTCAAGGACGTTATATGACGGCCAACGGGCGGGAAGTGGTTAAAATTAACTTTTTTTTTTAACACAAAGTTGTCCATTTATACAATATTTCTAACACACAGCATGTACATACCAAACATGACACCCCAAAATAGATTCTCCTACTCCTCCTGAGTGTGTGAGACTTCCACAGCCTGGTCACATACAGAGGCTGAGTACAGCCAAGCATGGCTGAGTACAGCCAAGCATGGCTGAGTATGGCCGAGTATGGCTGGGTATTGCAGGGTATCACCGAGTATGGCTGGGTAATGCAGAGTATCACTGGCAGGGCAGGACTTAGAGTGGGCTTGAGTCACTTTCGGGCCCTACCTTCTATACATTACCGTATTTATCGGTGGATAACACGCGCTGGCGTATAATACACGCCAGAATATAACACGCGCCCCAAGTTTAAGAGGGAATTTTAAGGAAAAAACTTACATTTAAATGCCCATCAATGTAGCCTTATCAGTGTCCATCTGCAGCCTTGTCCAGTGTCATTTCAGCCTTGTCAGTGTAGCCTTGTCATTTGCAGCCTTGCCCCAGTGTCATTTGCAGCCTTGTCATTGCAGTCTTGAAGTTTAAAAATGGCGCTGCCAAGATACAGAGTCCTGTGTATCTCTGCGGCTCTCTGGTCTTCTCTGCAGCTCTCGGGTCCTCTCGGCAGTTCTTGGGTCCTCTCACAGTCCCGAGAGTAGCCGTGTGTACTCGGCTCGGCTAACAGTCATGCCCAGTACCTGTGTTATGTCCATCATAGGGCGGGACTGGGCGTGACTGTGAGCGAAGCCAAGCCGAGTACACTTGGCTATGTATCTTGGCGGGGCCCACGGGGCCCCCTATTGGGTGGGGCCCATGGGCTTGAGCCCAGTCAAGCCCAATGGTAAGTCTGGCCCTGATCACTGGGTATGGCTGGATATTGCAGGGTATCACCGAGTATTGCTGGGTATGGCAATTTATGGCAGAGAATTGGCAGGGTATTGCTGGGTATTACAGAGTATTGTCAGGGCATTGCAGAGTATTGTCAGGGCATTGCAGAGTATTGGCAGGGTATTGCAGAGTATTGGCAGGGTATTGAGGGGTTAATTGTCTGTGCGCAGCACTGTGGGCACTGCAGATCCAGCCCACAGCACTGCCGATACCGATCTGTCCCCCTCTGCTGTACCGCCGGTTTGTTTACAAGTGATCGCTCCGTCATTTGACGGAGCAATTACGTGGTAAACGGCTGCTATGAGCGGTGAGTCACGGATGCTCTCGAGTGCGCACCCCAGGGGGCGTGCGAGAGTGGAATTCTGGGAGGACATCATATGACGGCCTCCCAGAGTTAAGCAACCGCCCTGTAGCCGTCATTCGGCTATGGGCCGGTTGTTAAGTGGTTAAGTGACCAGTAAGAAAGAGGTAAAAAAAGGATAGAAGATAGAAAAGAGAAAGATAATAAAAAAAAATAAACGCTTGTGCTGTAAACGTTTTCATAAAACAATGAAAGAGAGATAAATAAAGATTGAGAGAAAGAGAAAAAAGAAAAACAGAGAAGAAAAAATAAAGAATGAACGTAAGAGAGCAGGAGAGAAATAATAAGAATAATTAAGAATTCAAGAGAAAGAGAGCCAGAGAGAAATAAAGACAGACAGATATGGGCAACTCAAGCACTCTGAAAGCGAGTTCTCTCTCTGCTGTTACTGAAATTACCGCAGGGACGTACCTAGAGCATTTCGCACCCGGGTCGAATCCTATATCTGACACACCCTCCCACCTTGAAATGTAAAAACATCACATTGTGCCCCCTGCATCCTTCAATATCTTTTTGTCACTACTGTGTACGCCCTCTCCACAACTGCACCTCTGGACCCCTTTACATTATATGGCACCCTACACCTCTGGATCCCTTCATATTACACAGCACCCTGCACCTCTGGACCCACTCACATTACACAGTACCCTGCACCTCTGGACCCCTTTACATTACACAGCACCCTGCACCCCTTTACATTACACAGCCCTTGTACCTCTGAATCCCTTTACATTATACGGCACCCTGCACCTCTGGACCCCTTCACATTACACAGCAGCCTACACCTCTGGACCCCTTTATATTACACAGCCCTTGTACCTCTGGACCCCTTTGCATTACACTGCACCCTGTACCTCGTGATCCCTTTACATTACACGGCCCTTGTACCTCTGGACCCCTTTACATTATATGGCACCCTGCACCTCTGGACCCCTTTACATTATATGGCACCCTGCACCTCTGGACCCCTTTACATTACACAGCACCCTACACTTCTGGACCCCTTTACATTACACAGCTCTTGTACATCTGGACCCCTTTGCATTACACTGCACCTCTTGACCCCTTTACATTACACAGCCCTTGTACCTCTGGACCCCTTTACATTATATGGCACCCTGCACCTCTGGACCCCTTCACATTACACAGCACCCTACATTTCTGGATCCCTTTACATTACACAGCCCTTGTACCTCTGAACCCCTTTGCATTACACTGCACCCTGCACCTCTGGACCGCTTTGCATTACACTGCACCCTGCACCTCTGGACCCCCTTCACATTACACAGCAGCCTACACTTCTGGACCCCTTTACATTACACAGCTCTTGTACATCTGGACCCCTTTGCATTACACTGCACCTCTTGACCCCTTTACATTACACAGCCCTTGTACCTCTGGACCCCTTTACATTATATGGCACCCTGCACCTCTGGACCCCTTCACATTACACAGCACCCTACATTTCTGGATCCCTTTACATTACACAGCCCTTGTACCTCTGAACCCCTTTGCATTACACTTCACCCTGCACCTCTGGACCGCTTTGCATTACACTGCACCCTGCACCTCTGGACCCCTTCACATTACACAGCACCCTACACCTCTGGACCCCTTTACATTACACAGCTCTTGTACATCTGGACCCCTTTGCATTACACTGCTCTTGTACATCTGGACCCCTTTACATTACACAGCTCTTGTACATCTGGACCCCTTTGCACCTCTTTGCACCTCTTGACCCCTTTACATTACACAGCCCTTGTACCTCTGGACCCCTTTACATTATATGGCACCCTGCACCTCTGGACCCCTTCACATTACACAGCACCCTACACCTCTGAACCTCTTTACATTACACAGCTCTTGTACATCTGGACCCCTTTGCATTACACTGCACCTCTTGACCCCTTTACATTACACAGCCCTTGTACCTCTGGACCCCTTTACATTATATGGCACCCTGCACCTCTAGACCCCTTCACATTACACAGCACCCTACACTTCTAGATCCCTTTACATTACACAGCTCTTGTACCTCGGTACCCCTTTGCATTACATTGCACCCTGCACCTGTGGACCCCTTTACATTATACGGCACCCTGCACCTCTGGACCCCTTCACATTACACAGCAGCCTACACCTCTGGACCCCTTTGCATTACACTGCACCCTGCACCTCTTGACCACTTTACATTACACAGCCCTTGTACCTATGGACCCCTTTACATTATATGGCACCCTGCACCCCTTCACATTACACAACACCCTACACCTCTGGACCCCTTTACATTACACAGCCCTTGTACCTCTGGACCCCTTTACATTACACTGCACCCTGCACCTCTTGACCCCTTTACATTACACAGCCCTTGTACCTCTGAACCCCTTTACATTACACTGCACCTCTTGACCCCTTTACATTACACAGAACCCTGCACCTCTGGACCCCTTTACATTACACAGCCCTTGTACCTATGGACCCCTTTACATTATACGGCACCCTGCACCCCTTCACATTACACAACACCCTACACTTCTAGATCCCTTTACATTACACAGCTCTTGTACCTCTGAACCCCTTTGCATTACATTGCACCCTGCACCTCTGGACCCCTTTACATTATACGGCACCCTGCACCTCTGGACCCCTTCACATTACACAACAATCTACACCTCTGGACCCCTTTACATTACACAGCCCTTGTACCTCTGGACCCCTTTACATTACACTGCACCTCTTGACCCCTTTACATTACACAGAACCCTGCACCTCTGGACCCCTTTACGTTACACAGCCCCCTGCTGCACCTCTGGACCCCCCTTACAGACGACACCCCCCTAACAGTTCTGGACTCCCTGCATGTTACACAGACCCCATACAGGGCAGACCCTCTCCCTACAGTACAGACCCCCCCACAGTGCAGACCCCCCTACAGTGCAGACCCCTACAGTGTAGACCCCCCTACAGTGCAGAGCCCTACAGTGTAGACCCCCCTACAGTGCAGAGCCCTACAGTGTAGACCCCCGACTACAGTGCAGATCCCCCTACAGTACACAACCTCCCTACAGCGCACAGACCCCCCTAACACAATAGAGCCCCCGTTCAGAACACACACGGAGAGCCCAAGGTAATGGCCTCGCATCCGAGCCAGTAGGCACACCCGGGACCCAGTACAACGAACCTGCATGCAGGGGGAGGGGGGGAGGCGGCTTCACTCTGCTCGGCTATGACAGCCGCTGTAGAGACTGATCTGAGCCACGAAGGGGTTGTGCCGATTGGCCTCGCAGCCCCACCCCCGTAAACTCGGGCGGGCTGTGTGTGTGTTTTGTCACTATCGTACTCATCGTAATAGGCTTTTTTTTTTGGCGGCTGGCTAGAACGTGCATTTGCAAACCACGGCTGGCTTGACCGCAGTAGCATAGTGAAGAGTGACTGTATGTAGACAATTTTTGAGCATACGTTTTTTTTGGTATATTACCAGCCCATTCACCAATGGTCACGTGTACTTTTTGAACAATTAATTTAGGTAGGCACAGTCAATATCTATTGAAGTATACGTAGGTGTGCCATTATTAATTTCTCTTCTTGCAGCTGGTGCTCTGAATACTTTTCTTTGATTTATGTGATCTTCCCTGTGTACCCGGTATGTCTCTGTGTAGGGGTGCTGCAGCAGTAAATGCATAATTTAAACCTCCATTGGCTGTTACAGGTCTGAGCCTTTGGACTGGTTCACTGTGCCATTGTGAAAACCTTTATCTGCAGCATCTCTCTGAGGACATTGTTCAGGTGGCCCTCATACACACTCCCCTATGCAATATTCCACACATGGCAGGAGAGGGATCCGTGTATGTGTCAGGAGAGGGATCAGTGTACGTGTCAGGAGAGGGTTCTGTGTACGTATCAGGAGAGGGTTCTGTGTACGTGTCAGGAGAGGGATCATTGTATGTGTCAGGAGAGGGATCATTGTATGTGTCAGGAGAGGGATCATTGTGTGTGTCAGGAGAGGGTTCCGTGTATGTGTCAGGAGAGGGTTCCGTGTACGTGTCAGGAAAGGGATCTGTGTACGTGTCAGGAGAGGGATCATTGTATGTGTCAGGAGAGGGATCATTGTATGTGTCAGGAGAGGGTTCAGTGTATGTGCCAGGAGAGGGTTCAGTGTATGTGCCGGGAGAGGGTTCCGTGTATGTGTCGGGAGAGGGTTCCGTGTATTGGGGGGCACAGTGATGTAGTGGTTAGCACTCTTGCCTAGCAGTAAGAAGGGTCACTGGTTCCATTCCCAACCACGACGCCACCTGCCTGGAGTTTGCATGTTCTCCCTGTGCCTGCATGAGTTTCCTCCCACACTCCAAAGACATGCAGGTAGGTTAATTGGTTTCTGTCCAAAATTGGCCCTAGTATATGAATGGGGATCTTGGATTGTGGGCTCCTTGGGGGTAGGGACTGATGTGAGTGTGCAATATACAGGGATAGGGACAATTGTAGACACTCACTCAGGTTGAACTGGATGGACTGGTGTCTTTATTCAACTTTACTAACTATGTAACTATGTGTCGGGAGAGGGTTCCGTGTATGTGTCAGGAGAGGGATCAGTAGTGTAGGGGTCTGGTAGGTCAGTTTAGTGGTCAGCATGGATGGGCACTGGTGAGCCAGGCAGCAACCAGCAAGTGAGCCCAACATCCCCCCCCCCCGCCACCACCAGCCTTGGACTTCAGGCTGAAGCCCCTGGTCTTTTTCACACCTAGCATCACCCCTGGTTCTGGCTCTCACACAAGACAGTCTAGGGTGGCGGGACCTTTTTGCAGCACGGCCACTGAACACAGACCCAGCCAACTCCGTGATACACATGAGGAGATGCCCGCTGCATGTGTGTGTGTGTTACCAGGCGATGGTGAGTCTGTATTAATTGGCACAGTGATGTTGCATTCATGGGCACAGTGAGGCTGCAATGGTGGGCACGGCGAGGCTGCATTTGATGGGCACAGTGAGGCTGCATTCACGGGCACAGTAAAGCTGCATTTGATGGGCAATCGTGCGTGATTGTGTAGAAAGGGCCCCAGTGCACTGTTTTTCCCGGGGGCCTATAATGCTCTTAAGATGGCACTGGGGGTGTGTGCCCACGGACCGCTGAATCTCCCTGGGGCTAGCCACTGGCCGCTAGCAGTTCTCTTCCCGACTGTATACAGAGGAGAGGGGAGGAGCCTCTGACCTGGGCAGCTATCGGCAACAGTGTACAAGCAGAGCGACTCATTTTTACACTGAAGAGTGATGCCATTACATGCCGGTGTTCTGGCAGATAGTGTCCTGCCATCATAAAGCGTCCGCCCGGTACTGCGCATGCGCAGTATGGGGCAAAAGAAGCTTTGGAAAATCTTTGAAGCTGAACGGCGCCTGCGCCGTGAGTGGAGGTGGTAGCTTCACCTTCCAAGCGGACATAGGGTTGTGAAAATTAGACGGCCCCTCGTGGGCGAGCTTCGCTTGCCACGCTTTGGGCTTGGTTCTTTTTTATTCCTACTCTATGTCCACTTGGATGGTGGGGCTAGAACCTGGACTCACGGCGCAGGCGCTGTTCATCCTCTGCTATTTTCGGAATCTGTGTTGCTGTGTACTGCGCATGCGCAGTACATGGCAGACACTATCTGATGGGGGACCTTATATGATGGGACACCGGGTCAGAGGCCCCTCCCCTCTCTCTGGGAAGAGAATATACAGTTTATGGATGCATGCAGCAGAGAGGTGTCAGTCAGGAGGCAGCAGGGAGGAGGGAGAAGCCGGGCAACCGAGGTAAACAGACTGGGCACAGGGCATATTCTTTAACCACTTGGGTACCGCGCTATTGCAAAATGACGGCAATAGCGCGGACCCACATTTTCGGGACTACGTCTATTGACGTAGTCCCGGTTACGAGCGGCCTGCGCGCCCCCTGAGGGGCGCGCGCGGCGCGCTCTGTGATCGGCGAGTCCGTGAGACTCGCCTGATCACCGATCCGTGTAAGGGGTCGATCCCGACCCCTTATCACGTGATCAGCTGTCAGCCAATGACAGCTGATCATGTGATAAAACGGAGCCGGTAATCGGCTAGTATTCCTCCTCGCGCTGACAGCGCGAGGAGAAAAAAAAAAAGCCGATCGCCGGCGGCCGTGTTCGGGACATCAGTCCCGATCACGGCCAGGAATTTAAAAGGACACCTGCCCCCTGCCAGTGCCCACCTGCCACCCGCAGTGCCATCCTGAAATAAAGTAAGTGCCCCCCTGTCAGTGCCACCCAGCAGTGCCCATAGTGCCCACAGTGCCACCCAGCAGTGCCCACAGTGCCACCCAGCAGTGCCCACAGTGCCACCCACAGTGCCACCCAGCAGTGCCACCCACAGTGCCACCCAAAATCTGCCTCAGGTGCTGCACCCCAGTGCCGCCCATCAGTGCCCAGCAGTGCCGCCCATCAGTGCCCAGCAGTGCCGCCCATCAGTGCCCAGCAGTGCCACCTATCAGAGCCACCTATCAGTGCCACCTATCAGTGCCCATCAGTCCCATCTATCTGTGGTACCTATCAGTGCCCATCCGTGCCACCCATCCGTGCCACTTATCCGTGCCACCCATCCGTGCCATCTTATCTGTGCCCATCTTTGCCCATCAGTGCCGCCTTATCTGTGCCCATCGGTGCCGCCTTATCTGTGCCTATTAGTGCCGCCTTAACTATGCCTATCAGTGCCCACCAGTGCAGCCTATCAGTGCCCACCAATGCAGCCCATCAGTGCCCACCAATGCAGCCCATCAGTGCCCACCAATGCAGCCTATCAGTGCCGCCTAATCAGCGCACTTCAATGAAGGAGAAAAATGACCCGTTTGCAAAATTTTATAACAAACTATTAAAACATGATTTTTTTTTTTTTTTTTTTTGCATCTTTTTTTGTTTGTTTAGCAAAAAATAAAACTCCGAGCTGTAACTAAATACCACCAAAAGAAAGCTCTATTTGTGGGAAAAAAATGATAAAAATTTCATTTGGGTACAGTGTTGTATGACCGCGCAATTGTCACTCAAAGTGCATCAGCGCTGAAAGCTGAAAATTGGTCTGGGACTGAGGGGGGTTTAAGTGCCCAGTAAGCAAGTGGTTAAAGTGGGCATGGCATGGGCATTCCCTGCAAAACCCTAACCATGTAGTTTATACTCGGAGTCAATCTGTGGATAGTAAGGAAGGGAACAAAGAGCAACAAAGAGCCTAGACCTGAAGTGTGCCGGGATCACGTGGTCAGTATGCCTAAAAGGGGGCATACCCAAGTATGAAATGTAATGAATGAAAGGAGGAGGCAGAGGAGGGCAGGCTTTATGCAGTCCGACTCCTGACTCCTCCTACAAACACAGGCTGTCAATCTCAATCACGTGGTCAGTATGCCTAAAGGGGGGCAAAAAATAACACATTAGGATGAAAGCTTAACAACCAGATTACACAGTGAATTAACGTTTAACCTGGGGTGGCGGCAATGAGGTATGTATTTAGCTGCAGAAAAGGAAGCGCTAAGAAAGGCAGTAGAGGACCATCCCAGGGTTTGACAAATGTAACACTAACAAGCTGGTATAAAACCAACACCAAGCACCACACCTTGCCAGGCTCCAAGAACCTGATAACTGTGCCGCCCCGGAATCCTGCGCCTTGCGAGCATGCAGATGTAACAGAAAGGGGCGGGGTGCCAACCAGTAGATTGGCCAAAGTAAGTGAGACCCTGGGCCAGAAGCACCCCCCCCCCCCTGGCTTTAGAAACCACAAAAGCCAGCTATAGCACTGCCTCGAGCCCCAAGCTGGTAACCAACGCAAAAGGAGACCTGAGAGTATGTCAAAAACTTCATGAAGATAAGACCCACAATGGAAAGTCAGCTGAGCACAGCAGGGAGTCTACTCCGCTGGACGGCTTCAAACAAAAGTGCAGCAAATAAACCTGCCAGGTCATTCAACATGAAATGCTGAGACTTAACTCGATACGCCCTAAAAGTGCTGTGGCCGATACAAGCTGGAAGAGGCAAAAAACCCCCCAAAAAAACAGAAAAGCAAAATAGGAACTGGATGTTAACCAACAGGACTGGAAACCTAGACCGAAAAGCCTAGAAAACATGCCAAGCAGTGGCATGGGCCTTCCTGGTATTTAAAACAAAACCTAATGATCAAGGCTGCTACGTCAGCCAAATGCAAAATCAATCTACCACAAACTGGAACTGAAGAGAAAGTGCAATGCTGGTACCTGATTCCGAGAACCGAGCCTACTGATACTGGCCCGGGCCCCTGAGAGGGCCCCAGGATCCACTAAAGCCCCTGAGCCAGTAGAAGCTGCGGAGCAGCAATAGGCTGACTAACCAATCGTTCCATACCATAGAGCAACTCCTGGCCGGACGCAGCTAGGAAATTAAAGATAGTGTGGACTGACACCCAACTGGTCAGGAACACAACTAGCGAGAGAACCGTGAGCAGACAAAGAAACCTGTGACAAGAATGTAACCTGCGAGAAGGAAACGAGACTGGACGAGAAACATGAGTAGCGTGAGCTGATAACCGTGAGCAGCATAAGACCCAAGACTGCAAGAAAACACGACCTGCCTAGGAAACGCTGGTTGCATGAGAACGTGAAACGATGAACCACAAGAGAAAACCCTGGGGGGGACACGAGAGAAAACCCCGGGGGAACATGAGAGAAAACCCGGGGGGGCACGAGAGAAAACCCCGGGGGCGGGGGGGGGGCACGAGAGAAAACCCCGGGGGAGACACGGGAGAAAACCCCGGGGGAGGGGCACGGGAGAAAACCCCAGGGGGGACACGAGAGAAAACCTGGGGGGACACTAGAGAAAACCCGGGAGGGGGACACGAGAGAAAACCCGGGAGGGGGACACGAGAGAAAACCCAGGGGGGGGGGACACGAGAGAAAACCCGGGGGGACACGAGAGAAAACCTGGAAAAGAAGAGAAACCCGGAAAACATGAGAAACGTAACATTGCATGAGAAATGTAACATTGCATGAGAAACGTGACATTGCATGAGAAACGTAACATTGTGAGAAACGTAAATTTTATGAGAACCATAAATTGCATGAGAAACGTAAATTGCCTAAGGACAACTGTATGAGAAACTAACTGCATGAGAAACGTGAGTTAGAACAAAATGTGAGTGGTGTAAAAACAGATGAGAAGACTTGCCACCGACCAAGCCAATTAAAAATGATCACCTCAATCTGTTAAACCCATAGGCGTGATGGGTAACCCGCGGTGGGAGAACATGGACAACCCAGCTGTGTGAGACAACCAGAAAACCTAATAACAACCCGCCCGTGACACAACAAACCCCCTGGTACCTGACAAGTAAAGGACGTAGGACCTAAAGTGTAAGGACGTGGGTGCCGAAATGACAGGACCAACAGCGCATGAATGTGAACCTGATGACACCACCCTAATAAATGCAGAAGTGAGCCTGAGCAACCTGCAGTGCCAAGACAGGAAATTAAAAATGAACACTCAGGGCTAAGGTACCCACAGACCGTGGTAGGTAGTAGTAAAGGTGTAACGGTGAACGTATACGTATGATGTGTGGACTACAGGCGAGAAGATTGTGGGACGACAATCAAATAACAACGAAACCTCAGCCCATATGGACCTGTAGACGTGACAGATCCTGGATGTAAGTACCAGCTAACGGAAATGCCGCAAACGAAGGGCAACATGAAACATGCGACACATGGGAAAAACGTAAACATATTGGGAAAAACGTAAACATACAGGAAAAACGTAAACATATGGGAAAACGTAAGAAACATGGGAACAATGCAAGAAAACATAAAAGTCGCCTGAGACATGTAAAATACAACAGACACGTAAAATTGCATCAGACACGCAAATTGCATAGGAAAATTTAAAATTTGAGAACCATAAATTCCTTGAAAATCCTATAAGGATCAACCGCCTGAGAAACGCAAAACTAATGAGCAACGCAAATTGCAAGAAAACTCATAAATTGCAGAAAACTGTAAAATTGCGTAAGAAACCGTAATTTGCAGAAAACTGTAAATTGCGTAAGAAACCGTAAATTGCATGGAACGTAAATTGCATGAAACCATGAATCGCATGAGAAAACCGTAAACCGCATGAAATATCAACTGCATCAGACACACAAATTGCATGAGAACCGTAAATTGCGTAAACCATAATTGCATAAATCCGTAAATTAACAAAAGCGTAAATTGCATAATGACTCGCAAATTTACATGAGACTGTAAATTTGCATGAGAAACCGTAAATTTGTATGAGAAGACCACAAACTGCATAAGAAGACCACAAACTGCATGAGAAGACCACAAACTGCATGAGAAGGCCGTAACTGCATGAGAGACTGTAAACTGCATGAGAGACTGTAAATTGCACGAGAAACCGTAAATTGCATGAGACCGAAAAACAGCATGAGAAAACGGAAAATAGCATGAAAAACGTAAACTAGCATGAGAACCCGTAAATAGCATGAGAAACCGAAAAAATTGTGTGGAAAACCATACATGCGTGAGAACCGAAAATTGCATGAGGTCCACCACCAGGCAGACGGACCCCCACCCCCTCCCCGGCAGAACCAGGCGACCGAATCTTCCCCCCCAACAGAACCACCAGGAGAAGGAGGAGGGCGGGAGAAACGGCTCCTCGGACCCACCAGGCGGACGAACCCCCCCTCCCCCGGCAGAAGCAGGCGACCTGAACCTCCCCCCTCCCCCCGGTAGAAACACTGGGAGAAGGAGGCAGGTGGGAGAAGCATCCCCCCCGCAGCCACCAGACGGACTAACACCCCCTTCCCTCGGACAAACCCCCCCTCCCCTCGGCAAGCGATCAAAACCACCCCCTACCCCCGGCAGAACCACCAGGAGAAGGAGGCAGGAGAGGCGGCTCCCCTGGAGCCACCAGGCGGACAAACCCCCCCGCAAGCAAGCGGGCAGGTGAAGCGGTCCCCCAGGTGGCTGAACACCCCCCCGGTGGAACACCTGGAGAAGTGGGGTCAATGAGTGGAGCTGGCGGGGAACGAAACACCCCCCAGCATGAACAGCGGGAGAGAAGGCGGGGGCGGGTGAAACAACATGGGGAGAGAGGGGCGGACTAACCTACCCGCCACTTGGCAGGCGATCGAACCTCCCCCTCCCCCGCCAGAATCACCAGGAGAAGGAGGCGGGCGGGAGAGCCCGCAGCTGACACCTCCCTCCCCCCCTCCCCTTCGGCAGAGGCAGCCGGAAAAGGAGGCGGGCAGGAGAAGGGCTCCCTCGTGGAGACAGGAACCGGCAGGCAAACCCCCCCCGCCCCTGGCAGGACCGCATGGAGGAAGACTGTGGATAAAAAACCTCCCCCCCTCCCCTCCGGCAGAGGCAGCCGGAGAGGGAGGCGGGCAGGAGAAGGGCTCCCTCGTGGAGACAGGAGCCGCCAGCGAACCTCCTCTCCCGGGAGAACCACGCGGGGGGAAGCCTACCGGAAGTGACGTTGACACAAAAGCCAGCGTCCACGAGAGGAGGAGGCAGAGGAGGGCAGGCTTTATGCAGTCCGACTCTTGACTCCTCCTACAAACACAGGCTGACCTGCGGTCAGCCTTACACTAGTCAGCACCGATCTTCCTGTTTTATCTCTTCATTTTCTGTCTTCTCCATAAATCTGCAGTACACACATTCTGCAGCCTCCTGTCTCAGCTCTGGGCATTCCACAACCCATCTGTATGACACCCTTTCATCCCAGTTTACTTCTATCTCTACTAACTGTCCTGTCACCATCATCTAGAACATTCTCTCCTGTCCGTTACTCCCCTCCTGTAAAACAGCCCCCCTCCTGTCCCGCTGCTCCCCTCCTGTCCCGCTGCTCCCCTCCTGTCCTGCTGCCACCCTCCTTTCCCGCTGCTCCCCTCCTGTCTCCCTGCCACCCTCCTTTCCCGCTGCCCCCCTCCTGTCCCGCTGCCCCCTCCTATCCTGCTGCAACCTTCCTGTCTTGCTGCTCCTCTCCTGTCTCGCTGCCCCTCTCCTGCCCAGCTGCAACCCTCCTGTGACACTGCCCCCTCCTGTCCCACTGCTCCCCTTTTGTAACGCTGTCAACCTCCAGTTTCACTGCGCCCCTCTTGTAACACTGGCCACCTTCCTATCCCTCTTCCCACCTCCTGTGATGCACTGTCATCCTGCCCCCCAGTTAATCCAGAGACCAATGAGCCACAGTTGACTGGCAGGGCAGCCCCACCCCCTATACGTCTTGTGTTTTCACCCTAGCAGTGGATAGTCTGCTCAGGGTGTCGGTGGTGAAGTCTGTATGAGGAGTCCAGAAATGGGGGAGGATACACCTGCATGAGGAAGCCAGGGATCCGGTGAGTCCAATGATGGGGAGGATCTGTCTGTCTGCACACATTACAATCTGCATAGGGTCACATGACTGCTGTCTATCACTCACACTGCGGCACTCACATATACATACCCACTCATACACACGCACACATATTCTCACAAACATGTACACATGCATAAACACACATGCCCATACATAGATACATAGGATGTCCCAATCATGCCTTAGAGTACCAGGATTGGGACAATCGTCTCCTGCATATACTATCCACCGTCATACACTCCACACCCCTCTCCTGTACATACTACTCACTGCCGTATACTCCACTCTATACAGTCACAATTTAACATTATCAAATTTTGCATTGCTGGGCACAGGAGAGGCTGCATAGATTGGCACTAGTGAAGCTGCATAGATTGTCACTGGTGAGGTTGCATAGATGGGCACAGCTGAGCCCTGCATTCCATTCTCCTGTATATACTACCCACTGCCGTACACTCCGCTCTATACAGTCACAAATTAACATTACCACATTCTGCATTGCTGGGCACTGGCGAGGCTTGCTATGCTGGGAACTCGTGAGGCTGCATTGCTGGGCACTGGTGAGGTATCCTATGCTGGGCACTGGGGAGGGTGCATAGATGGGCATAGCTGAGCCCCACATTCTTTATGTAGTGCACTCCTGAACTCTGCCTTTTCTCTGTCTTATCTTCACAGCATTTGGTAGTCATATCTCAAAAAATTCTAAGCAGTATCTATTTTTTAATCTTTATTTATGGATGAAATGTGGGAAATAACATTCATATCATACAATCATTCCATAAACACATACACTACATATATCATTTGAGGAAAATATGCTTATAAAATAGTTTACCATTTGCCAATTAAAAGAAATGTCCCCGGATTTCATTTTAAAAATCAGGTCACCTTAGCTACTGGTACTCTCCTATACTCCTGTGTAGTTCCTGCATTGAATATGGGTGCAGTAGGGATGTCCAATGTATTGCTTTGTCCTAAATTACCGTATTCGACCACTTGTTTTAGTGGGCCTGCTGGTATAGAGATTGAATTTACACCTGCGACCGGTGACAATAAAGACACTGTAGTGTTATGAAGGGTATTCCCTGTGTTCTATATCAGCATTGAACACTGTTGTGAATGCTGGGAGTGCGATCTTATGTCTTTTAATGGAAAATGCCCCAGTATTTTTAAAATAGGGCTGGCGGTTCTCTTTCAGATAAAAGTGGTCTCGGCGGTGGATTCGCCGCAAGATCACTTTTATCAGGAGCAGGAGAGCCCCCCCCCTCTTGCCACGCTCCAGTTGTCTCCACCGCTTACCGGAGCTGTCGGTAGTGGCGGAGATGGTCGCTAGTGATGGACGAACTTCCGACGGGACGTTTCGCGGGGACCCCATTGACTTTAATGGCAGGCGAACCTTAAAAACCTCCAGGTCATATTTTCAGCCACAAAATACTTACTAGCTGTGCACACATAGTCCCACAACATGGACACTGACATACCAGAAGTATTAAGTGAATCTGGGATCGACAACGACAAGCATTCTTTTTTTATCTGTGAAATTTTGACAATTCAGGAGCGCATGAAGGCCATGGAGGAGAGGCAAGGTCAGGGCAGGCTATGAAGGGGGTGCAGGAGATGATCAGTGCCACAGTCAGGGCAGTGCAGTCCTGAGCCAGTGTCCCAGTGTGCCAACCTGTGCTTGAGCCCCTCCCTCTGCCCGGCCCTTACCCCCACCTATGCAGGGCTCCACTGCGGTGGTTCGGAGGTGCCAATCCAGTGCTGATCCTCAGCCATGGTGCTGGCACTGCCTGCTGATTGGCTTCTCCGCTGCTATCTCCCTCACTGACACCAGCACTGAGATAGAACACTGACACCAGCACCGCGATAGAGACTGATCACTGACACCAGCACCAAGATAGAGAGTACTGACACCAACACCATGATAGAGAGCACTGAGACCACACCAGCACTGAGATAGAGAGCACTGACACCACACCAGCACCATGATAGAGAGAGAGCACTGACACCAGCACCGTGATAGAGAGAGAGCACTGAAACCAGTACCGTGATAGAGAGCACTGACACAACACCAGCACCGTGATAGAGAGCACTGACACCTCACCAGCACCGAGATAGAGAGCACTGACACCAGCACTGATACCAGAAACTCGCTACGGGACCCAAAAATATGACACCGTGGGGGCGTGGTCTGGACATGGCCGAGTAAGGACACAAATTTACGGAGCTCCCGGCCGTCCGCAGCTAACACCGGCATTCCCAGCTGTACCTACACAGAATGCACACATCCAAGAAGCAGGGCAGCAGGAGGAGCGCACAGAAGGCTAGTCCGCTTACACATACCACTGCGGTAGGTGATCTTCAGCGGCTCTTCGGAAACCCCTCGAGCCGGCTCCCGGGGACCCAAGATGGCAGCGCCGCGTGAGGAGAGCATGGAAACCCACGCTGAGATGTCGGCACCGGCATCCCCAGGGGACTCCCGTAGCCCAACGCTCTTTCCTAGCTCACCTCTGCCCTCTGATACCGAGCCAGGGAGTCCCCCGCGCCTTCCTCTTACCTACAGAGCAGATGCTGAACTCAAGGCAATTCTGCAATCCCTCCCAACCAAGGCAGACATTGAAGCGCTAGTGGGGAGGGTGGAAGCAGCCCATAAGCAGGAATTACAAGCAGTAAGGCAGGATGTTGTGGCTCTAGATACCAGGCTCACTTCAGGTGAATCGTCCCTGTCAGTTCTGGAACAGAGGGTCACTGCACTAAAGTCCCAGCAAAAGCTTCAGGCGGATACAGCTACTGAACTCCAACTCCGCATGGAGGAGATTGAAGACCGCAGCAGGCGTAACAACCTCAGGTTGAGATTCTTGCCGGAGGCTACGGGCCCGGCGGATCTGCTAGCCACGGTCACAGATATCTTCCGAAAGGTGGCAGGCGCCCAGCTCCCGGAGCGTCTCGAGATAGACCGGGTCCACAGGACCCTTGGCCCACGTTCATCGGACCCTGCCAGACCGTGGGACGTAATCTGCCGTCTGCACCACTACATACACAAAGAAGCCATATCACGCAAAGCCTGGGAGGCGGGGGAGATCGTTTTTAATGGGGCGCATGTGAAGAGCTTGACTGATATCTCCAGACCCACACTGTATCGGCGGGCCCTGCTGAGACCCCTCTTAGAGCTGGCGAGACACAGGGGAGCGACCTACCGATGGGGGTTTCCCCTGTCGGTCACCTTTATTAAAGATCAGAAACCATTCCTACTGAAATCCCAGGAGGCACTGCCGGCCCTCTTCAACTTCCTTGGAGCAACCCCGATCACTGTTCCCGACTGGCTCGGATACTTACCTAGGCTGCAGAGTCGATCGGACGCGGCGAGAGCTACCGGACCACAACCGCAGAGAACACCACGCTCCAGGCGGCGCTCGTGGACACCGTCTGGCGGGGATGCTCGGGAGACGAGAGTATGTACGGCTTCCCTAGCTCACCCCTATACCTACAGCTCTTGTGACTATTGATGTGTCCCCGATGTTGTTGCCCCCTCCCCCCCGGCTGACCGAACTGCCGCAGACCACCGTTCTATCCCCCCTGCACACAGAGTTGAGGCCAGAACGAGAGGTCTATACCCCCACTGACTTGGGCTGCAGACACAGCTCGCACTGAATTTGACCTGTGGAACTGCCGTACGGCTACCAATGGAACCCTTCACACGGGCGGAGGCTGTCGCTCTCCCATGTTAGGGTGAGGGCTGTAGCCCCTGCATGACTGCCTCTACCTGAATCCTCATCTGGTGGTGCGGAAACGAGCCGTAATGTGGCGTGCCCAGAGACTCCCAGCTTCTCATACTTCTGGGTAGGCGCCCTCTTGGGATCCCGTGGGTGTGGTGCGGGGGATGCATCTTACACCGGACTCCCAACGTTGAAGACTGACGCTTTTATTGCTCTGTTGATCCCGGCCCTGCCCCCCAGCCCATGGGAGGGTTGGGGGAGACTTGACTTGGTGGGGTTGTGCCCTGGAAAGGGGGCTGTGGGAGTGTCAGCTCGGCCCTGTGGCCGCACTCTGGTCAGACATTGTGACGATGGACTTGTAGGTCTCTGTTCTTTGTCACGGGGGGAGACTGGGTTGCCCCCCGGATCTCTGTGTTACTCCGGGGGTCCCCTGGGGGGGTCCTGGGGCTTGGCATGGATCAGTCCATTCCTGTATCCACTGCTTTTTGGGGGGGCGACACTTCCTGGCCACTACTGGTGGTCTCGGAGGGACACCTCACAGGTGTGGATGGGTTGATGCTGGGAGATTAGTGTGCCGACATGTAGCCTCACTAGGCGGGGTAGGAATGCCTGCTCTGATAGGCCTTAACTATGCATGTGTGGTGGTTTCTGTTTTACATTTTGACTGTTTTCTGCCAGCTTCTGTTATTTTTGTTATTTCTGGTATATTTTATATTCTGTTTTTAAGTTTACCTACACCTAGAAGATGCCGGTGTGGACTGTTGGCCCGGGCTCCGGTCCTAGGGCTCGGTCCATCCCCTCTCCACTTAGACCAGTGTGCAACCAGTTTGGGTGACATACACCTCAAGTGTTAAAAAAGACTTGAATATTTAGTTTCCCCCACATGGAGTCAGGAGGTCGTGGCTCCTCTAGCCCCCTGGTGGAGCCGCGGGCCTCTCCTTTCCATTGATCCCCTCCCTTAACCTCCCACCAGCGCCCTTACCCCCTGTACCTCTGGAACTAATCTCTTTCCTTTTTCTGTACTATTGGACTATTTCTATACTTCTTCCTCCTCTCTGAGACATGGCGGTAGACTCTATCAAAGTGACCTCCCTTAATGCTAGAGGTTTAAACACGCCCGAGAAGAGACGAATGCTGCTACATGATCTTAAAAAGTCACACTCTGACGTGGCCTTTATTCAAGAGACACACTTTAGAGATGGCAAACTTCCATTTCTGCAAAGTAAGACCTTCCCACGAACATATCACTCTACTAACTACAGGTCCAAGTCAAGAGGAGTCTCCATACTGATCTCGGGTAGGCTGCCATGGCGACTAACAAACAGTATGACGGACCCTGATGGGCGCTACCTGTTCCTAAACGGGCAGGTTTGTGGAGTACACCTCACGCTGGCCAAGATCTACTCTCCCAACGAACACCAAGACAGATTTCTCAGTCAGATGCTGAACAAGTTGACTGCGTTCAGGGAGGGTCAACTCATATTAGGAGGCGATTTCAATGTCCCACTGCTCCCTTCCTCGGACACCTCGAGGGGTGCCTCCTCCATCCCCCCTGCCTGTGGGAAACAGGTTGCACAACTGCTCCGCAGAACTCAACTACATGACGTCTGGCGACTGCAACACACGGGTGAAAGGGACTACACCTTTTACTCTGCCCCACACAAGCTGTACTCAAGGATAGACTTCTTTATACTACCCCATGACCAACTACACCTGGCGATGAGCACCTCTATTGGCCAGATAACCTGGTCAGACCACGCCCCGATTTCCCTTACATACACCCTTACCGAAAAAGCCTCACCTAGGCCGCTATTCTGGCGTCTGAATGAAAGTCTTCTTCAGATACCGGAAGTGGTGGCAGATGTGACCAAACACCTAGACCAGTACTTCGGGGAGAATGACATCAATGACTGTGACCCGGGGGTGTTGTGGGAGGCTCACAAGCCCGTTATAAGAAGGGTCCTCATTAAACATGGGGCTAGGATTAAGCGTGAGAGGAACGAATGCCTGACCAAACTGCTAGACAAATTGTCCTCAGCGGAAGCTAAACACAAACATGCCCCCACGCTCGCCCTAGAGACCGAGCTGCAAACCCTTCGGACTCAAATAACGGACCTGCTTCATTATAGAGCAAAGGCAGCCCTGCAGTTCTGCCGCAGGCTGTCTTATGAGTCCGGTGATAAATGCGGGAAAAGGTTGGCTCAATCGGTAAAAGAGGTTAAAGCGGCATCATATATACCGCAGATAACGCATCCGGACGGAACAAATGCCACAACACCGACACAAATTTCGGACGCATTTGGTGAGTTCTACTCTAACTTGTACAACTTGCCGTGCTCTACGTCTAATCAGTTGGCCATAGACAAATACATCACAGACTCGCAAACGCCGTCATTCTCGGCAGCAACGAGGGACATCCTAGATGAACCGATCACCCTGGAGGAATTTCAGGAGACGGTTGCCTCCTTGAAGATTGGTAAGGCGCCGGGCCCAGACGGTTTCACTGCCCAGTACTGTAAATCCCTGCTCCCTATTTTGGGCCCACGTTTGGTTACGCTCTTCAACGCTCTGGGCTCGGGAACTAGCTTCCACAGAGACACCCTTAGAGCCCATATCGCCGTGATCCCGAAGGAGGGGAAGGACCTGAATCAATGTGGCAGTTATAGAACCATATCCCTGTTAAATTCCGATCTGAATATTTTTTCGAAACTTTTAGCCAGGAGACTGACACAGCATGCCCAGGACATAATCCACCTTGACCAGGTGGGGTTCATGCCCTATAGAGAGGCCAGAGACAATACCATTAAAGTGCTCAACCTCCTTAGAGTAGCACATGCTAATGAGACCCCCTGCGTCTTTGTGAGTACCGATGCCAAAAATGCATTTGGTAGGGTGAGCTGGGAGTATATGTTCTCTGTCCTCCGTCATTTGGGTCTGGGAGATAGGATGCTGTGATGGGTGGGCAGCATGTATTCCGGGCCCTCAGCTCAGGTGAAGGCGAACGGGGTTCTCTCGAGTGCATTCTCTATCGGGAACGGAATGAGACAGGGATGCCCGCTGTCCCCCCTCATATTCGTCATCTCATTGGAGCCATTTCTAAACACCATCAGGTTAAACCCGGATATTACAGGCCTTAGGGTGGGGGACTCCAGTTACAAAATCTCAGCATACGCTGATGACCTCCTTTTCTCTCTGACGAACCCCAGAATATCCCTGCCGAACTTACTCTGGGAATTTAAACTCTACGGAGCGTTATCCCACCTTAAAATAAATTTCTCTAAGTCAATGGCTACGTGTGTAGCAACCCCACCCCGGACGCAACGGGACCTTCAAAACAATTTTAGTTTTAAGTGGACTGACACAGCTTTACCATACCTGGGTACACGCCTTCCACCAGATGTGAGCCGCACATTTGATCTTAATTTCCCACCCCTCCTTTCCAAAACCCGTACATTACTAGAGAAGTGGCACTTAGGCTTCCACTCCTGGTTTGGTAGATGTAACCTAATAAAAATGAGCATTCTCCCAAAGTTCATCTACCTATTCCAAGCCCTGCCTGTTCAGATACCGCCCTCCTTTTTCAAGCAAACACAGGCCCTCTTTACTAGATTTGTATGGGCACATAAAAAACCCAGACTACGTCGCTCACAACTGACGCTACCCAAACATTGTGGAGGACTGGCATTACCCGACATACGCAGGTACTACCTGGCCTCCCACCTGGGACGTATACTGGATTGGAGGCGAAACGAGTCGTCCAAACTGTGGATAAGGATAAGGATAGAACAAGACCAGACTCACATTCCTCTAAAAGGAGCGCTGTGGTGCTATGATGACCTACCCCCTGCCCTGAAATCACACCCATTGCTGGGTACCACTTTGAGACATAGTCATCAAAGTGCTATCCAGAATCTATTCACAACTGAACGTTCCCCGTTACTTCCCATTCTGGGCAACCCGAAATTTACACCTGGCTTACATCCCAGAGACTACTCTTCACTTGAGGAATGGGAGCTGGCCGTCAATCTCGACACTGACTGACGCCACGGGATCCTTCCATCTTCCCTTCTGGAAGGATACAATTGCACCACTTCCTTCATTCCCTGCCCACTCCCCAGGACTTTGCTCGCCAGCTGACAACATTCGAGCTCTTATGTTCTGACAAGGGACCCTTGACTCACATTCTATCTCAAACATACTCAATGCTCATTACACCGAAGGAACAGCCACAATTGCCGTGCCTCGCCCAATGGGAGAGGGACCTGTCATGCACGTTTACAACAAAACAGTCACAACCTATAATTTTATTTGCTCTTAAGTCCTCCCGCTGCACAAAGACACAGGAAACTAATTTTAAATTGCTTACACGGTGGTATCTAACGCCCTCCAGGATACAGCGGTGCTTTCCCTCGGCCTTAAATCGGTGCTGGCGCTGTGTCGAGGGGGAGGGAACGCTACTCCACATCTTTTGGTCCTGCCCTAAATTGAGGGAGTTCTGGGGGGAGGTCCGCCGTGTCTCCCAGAAATTCACGGAATATGTTATACCTGATAATGCAGCATTCTTCCTCCTGCACCATTCCAAAATCCCCACTAACACCTACAAAAAGTCATTACTGAGACACCTACTTAATTCAGCAAAAACTTGCATCCCCTTGCGATGGAAGCAACAATCCCCCCCGACCGTGGTGCATTGGATGCGGAGGGTGGAGGAGGTCAATATAATGGAGGACTTGATTCTAACCGCACAACACAAACAGGAGGCCCACAAGCAGTCTTGGGATGTCTGGAATGCCTTTATTTACTCAGCTGAGGGACAGTGCTTACTGGGTCGATAGCAGAGCAGCTCCCGCTCTGCTGGCTATTATTTATGGTTCCTATGTTCCTTTTCGGGTGACTCGATTGCCGCGTGCTACCGCCGTGTCTCTGTCTCTGCCCTGTTTCTTTTGATTCTTCCTTTCTCTCTTTCTCTTCTCCCCTGTATCTCAGCTTTCCTCCCCCTTCTACATCTCTCCCTCCCCCTTCACTCCTACCTCCCTCTCCTTCCTGTACGCTCCCATAGTGCCCCCCCCCCCTGTGGCCCCCTCCCTCCCCTCCCCTTTAGGTAAAGATGGAAAATTGGGAGGTTATACCCAGCAGACTTAAACGTTTCCTTTCATTTTGTACAAGGTGATTGGGCGACAAGCATGTGGGGATATCTAATCCAGGCAATTACTATTGATTGTTGCACTGTACCCTGCAATGTTTGCACCTTTTTTAATATCATTGCAACGAGCATGCTGACACTAGCACTTATGTTTGTATTGCGGGGATCCCTCCCCATGTTTAGAGATTAATAAAATTTATATTTGAAAAAAAAAAATATGACACCGCTCAACCTCTTCAAACAGGAGAGTAGGGGCATATAGTACGGTGTGCTTTTTTTGTACAAGGAAGTGAGCCAAAGGTAGAAAAAAGGTCCGTGTGCTAGATTATATAAATCGTTTATAGAGTTATGCATATACATGGTCTACTGGTCACATGTGTTGAATTCCTCTGAGATCCATGCCTCATTCATTTTTATAAATGTGAGGTAGTCAACACTGTCGTGAGCTAGGCGAGTGCGCTTATCGGTCACGATCCCCCCTGCTGCTCTGAATGTCCTTTCGGACAGGACACTGGACGAGGGGCAAGCCAACAGCTCTGGCCAGAGGTGAAGCCTGCCCACCCAGTAGTCCAGGGGTTCATCACTTCTCAGAGCGTCCACATCAGCAGTTAACCCGATGTAGTCGGACACCTGTCGGTCTAGGCGTTCCCTGATGCTGGATCCGTATGAGACCTGTCGATGGGTCGGCTGAAAGAATGATCTCATATCAGAAGTGACCAACACATCTTCAAACCACCCTCTTCTTGCAGGTGCTGTTGGATTGGTACCCGCAACTTTCTCTGGGAGTGGGAATTCCTCTGCCAGCGCACGCAAAAGCAGAATGCAGCATTTCTCTAAGAAAGGCCTGTAAGTGCTCCATTCTGACAGCCCTCTGTGATGGTGGCAACATTTCCGCGATTTTGTGTTTGTACTGGGGGTCTAAGTACATTGCCACCCAGTACTGGTCCTTGCCCTTTATGCTTTTTATACGGGGATCCCTGTTAAAACACTGGAGCATGAAGGCCCCCATTTGCACTAAACTGGAAGCGGTGTGGTGGCCTGGCTCCTGCTTATCATCCAGGATAATGTTGTCCTCCTCGTTCTCCTCTCCCCATCCACGGACAACAACAGGGATCCCAGAAAGGTTTAAAGCATGCTCTTCTTGCTCCTCGTCATCCACCCGGCACCATCCTCCTCTGACTCCTCTTCAGACTCCTGTTGTTGACTTGTCTCAAATAGAGTAGCCCCCCCGGGAATTCATCCAGCATTGCGACTTCCTCATCTTCCTGCTCCTCCACGGCTTGATCAATGGCACGGTGCAATGCATGCTCCATAAAGAAGGCATAAGGTACAATGTCACTGATGGTGCCATGGCTGCGACTGACCAGTTTGGTGATCTCATCAAATGGCTTCAGAAGTCTGCATGTGTTGCGCATGAGCAGCCACTGGCACGGTGAAAAAAAACAAGCTCCCCAGAACCTGTTCTGCCGCAGAGTTCGTACAGGCAGTCGTTAACTGCACGTTTCTGATGGAGCAGCCTATCAAGCATATAGAAGGTTGAGTTCCATCGCGTCGGGCAATCGCAAATAAGACGTCTGACCAGCAGATTGTGTCGCTACTGAATATCAGCAAGGCGAGCCATGGCCATGTAAGATCTTCTGAAATGGGCCGAGATTTTCCTTGCCTGTCGCAAGATGTCCTGGACCCCAGGATATTTGACAACGAATCGCTGCACAACCAAGTTTAAGACATGTGCCATGCATGGCACGTGTGTAATTTTACCCTGTTTTAATGCGCTAAGCAGATTGGCACCTTTGTCACACACCACTTTATCAACTGTCAAATGGAGCAGTGTTAGCCAGTAGGGATGAACTTCGTGTTCGAGTCGAACATACGTTCGACTCGAACATCGGCTGTTCGCCCGTTCGGCGAATTCCAAACATTATGGGCCATTCGCGCCAAATTCGTGTGGCGCTCACGGCCCACAATGCACTGCGATGGCGCAGTGCATTGCTGGCTCATGATTGGCCAAGCATGCACTGTGACCCCGCATGCTTGGGTCACAGTGCATGCTTGGCCAATCACAGCACCGGCAGCGAGGAGAGCCATGATTGGCCACAGGCAGGATGCCTGTGGCCAATGATAGCTCAGGCTGTGTAGTACACGCCCCACACTATATAAGGCCGCCAGCGCGGCGGCCTTGTGTAGTGTGTTGGCGTCTGAAGCAGTTAGTGGGTGTTCTGTGTACCTTCAACACAGTATACACCGATCGTTATCGGCCGATTTTCGATCTTGCTCTTCTGTAGTGGTTGTTGTCTGCGTGCCCTGACCGCAGTATACACCGCTAAATTCACCTCACCTATATAGCTAGCGATATATCTATCTTTTATAATAGAGCTTGCAGTCAGTGTTAGGAGCTTGTGCGTGCTGTCTGCGTGCTCTGTACCCAGTACACACCGCTATATCCACCTACATAGCTCTTCTCTATTTGAGCCATCTGCCATCTGCAGGAGTTATTGGAAGTTGTGTGTGCCTCCAGCACAGCACAGTATACATCTGTATTTACCCTTTATTGCTGGTGTTCTATAATAAAGGGATCTGCAGGAGTTAGTGGGTGTTGTGTGCTTCCAGCACAATATACACCTGTATCTACCCTTTATTGCTGTTCTCTAATAGAGCCATCTGCAGGGCTTAGTGGGTGTTGTGTGCCTCCAGTACAGTATACCCCTTTATCTACCCTTTATTGCTGGTGTTCTATAATAAAGGCATCTGCAGGAGTTAGTGGGTGTTGTGTGCCTCCAGCACAATATACACCTGTATCTACCCTTTATTGCTGTTCTCTAATAGAGCCATCTAGTTAGTGGGTGTTGTGTGACTCAATTACAGTATACCCCTTTATCTCTGGTGTTCTATAATAAAGGCATCTGCAGGAGTTAGTGGGTGTTGTGTGACTCCAGCACAATATACACCTGTATCTACCATTTATTGCTGTTCTCTAATAGAGCCATCTGCAGGGCTTAGTGCTGTTTTACCCAACTCCCTTCAGGCCATTACCATGTCTGGAAGGCCAGCAAGGAGAGGCAGACAGGCGCGAGACGATAAAAGAGGGCAAGCAGGCTCTGTGTCTAGAGACAACAGTGCTGGTCGTGGACGCGGTGCATTGTCATCAGCACGTGGCCATGGGACACGCTTGTCCTTCTTTTCGGCAGCTGGACATGTTGAACCGCAACATGTCAACGACTTGGTAGAGTGGATGACCAAGCCCTCTTCATCCTCCTCATCCTCTCTCACCCAGTCTCAGGGCACTAGCAAAGCAGCTGCCAACGCATCGTCTTCCCTCCTCTCAATGTCATCATCAGTGACTCCTTCCCTAGACCCACCATGTCCTCCTGAGGAATCTCCTGAACTCTTTGAGCACAGTGTTGGGTACATGCTCCAGGAGGATGCCCAGTGTTTTGTGGGCTCTGATGATGACACTCAGCTAGAGGAAGGCAGTAGCGTGAGCGCAGAGAGAGGGGATGCTCAAGAAGGACAGCAATCTGGCAGTCATGTTCCACAAGCTGCAGCATACTGCCAGCTTTGCTACAGCGATGAAGAGGGAGGGGATGATGAGGGCACTGACTCCACGTGGGTGCCTGGTAGGAGAGAGAAGGAGGAGGAGGCACATGTCCAACGAGGCAGGATGCCCTCCGGGGGCCAGCTTAGGGGCAGCACACCGACTGAATCACACCGCAGAGCTCCGCCTGTGCAGGGCGCTGCCTCTGCGCGTTATTCTAAAAGTTCTTTGGTGTGGGCCTTTTTTTAGACGAGTGCATCAGATCGCACCGCTGCTATTTGCAACATATGTCTCAAGCGTATCTCGCGTGGCCAAAACATCAGCCGTTTGAGCACCACATGCTTGACCAGACATATGTTGACCTGCCATGCAGCTCGTTGGCAAGTGTACCTCAAAGACCCACACCAAAGAACAAAGCGGACCTCTCCTTGCTCCTCATCAGCTGGCATCTCCAACCCCACTAGACCTTCAGTCCTCTCTGAAACCTGCTCTGAGAGGAATGAAGGTGTAGAATTAGGTGTGTCACAGCCAAGTGCTTCCGGGAACTCTGCTAGCGGTACACCCACGTCTGATTATAGCAGGCAAATGTCCCTGCCCCAGCTGCTGGACCGGCGAAAGAAGTTCACTCCCAGCCATCCACATGCCCAGCGGTTGAATGCTAGCTTGGCTAAATTGCTAGCACTTCAACTGCTGCCTTTTCAGTTGGTAGACTCGGCCCCCTTCCGTGAGTTTGTACAATGTGCGGTTCCTCAGTGGCAGGTCCCCAAACGCCACTTTTTCTCATGGAAGGCGATTCCGGCTCTCTACCGGCATGTGGAAGGCAATGTCCTTGACTCGCTGGACAGGGCGGTCAGCGGTAAGGTGCATATTACCGCTGACTCATGGTCCAGCAGGCATGGGCAGGGACGTTACCTGTCTTTCACGGCCCATTGGGTCACTCTTCTGGCAGCTGGGAAGGATGCAGGACAAGGTGCAGTAGTGTTGGAGGTTGTTCCGCCACCACGCCTCCAAAATGCTACTATTGGTTGTGACACACCTCTCTCCTCCACCCCCTCCTCTTCTTCTTCCTCCATGGCCTCTTCCAGTGCTCTGTCCTCAGAACCAGCGGTGCTCCATAGGCGTTCCAGGGGCTACGCAAGTACGCAGGCAAAACAATGCCATGCCGTGCTTGCGCCGGTTTGTTTGGGGGACAGGAGCCACACTGGGGTGGATGTTTTGTCAGCTCTGCAGGGGCAGGCCGAGAGGTGGTTGACGCCACGCTAGCTTAAGCCAGGAATGGTGGTTTGTGACAATGGCACCAACCTCCTCTCCGCCCTCCGACAGGGACAACTGACCCATGTGCCCTGTGTAGCTCACGTCCTTAACCTGGTGGTGCAGCGGTTCTTGGGCAGGTACCCCGGCTTACAGGATGTACTGAAGCAGGCCAGGAAAGTCTGTGTGCATTTCCGCCGATCATTTAATGTCTGTGCTCGGCTGGCTGAGCTCCAAAAGGAGTTGAACCTGCCCAAGAACCGCCTTATATGTGACATGCCCACCAGGTGGAACTCAACGTTGGCCATGCTGCAGCGGCTGCACACGCAGCAGAGGGCCATCAATGAGTACCTGTGCGACTACGGCACCAGGACAGGGTCAGGGGAGCTCGGTTTTTTTCTCACCACGCCAGTGGGGCATGATCAGGGATGCATGCACTGTCCTGTCACCGTTTGAGGAGGCCACAAGGATGGTGAGCAGTGACAGTGCATGCATCAGTGACACTGTACCTCTTGTCCACCTCTTGGAGCATACGCTGCGTGGAATAATGGACAGGGCACTTGAGGCAGAACAGAGGCAGGAAGAGGAGGACTTCCTTGCCTCTCAAGCCCCCTTTATCCAGACCGTGTTCCTGCTGTGCCACCCATCACACAGGAAGAGGATGAGGAGGAGGAAGAGGAGGAGGAGGATGATTGTGTCAGCATGGAGGTGGAGGCTGGCACTCAGCAGCAGCAGCAGCAGTCTTGTAGGGATGATTTACAGTCCCAAGAAACCCGTGGACTTGTACGTGGCTGGGAGGAGGTAGCTGTGGATCATGTTGTCCTTAGTGACCCAGAGGACTCCGGACCGAATGCCTCAGCTAACCTACGCTGCATGGCCTCCCTGATCCTGCAAAGCCTGCAGAAGGATCCTTGTATTCTTCGGATCAAGGAGAGGGACCATTACTGGCTGGCCACCCTCCTTGATCCACGGTACAAGGGTAAGGTTGCCGACCTTATCTTGCAATTGCAGAGGGAGCAGAGGATGAGACATCTCCGGGAGGCCTTGCAGAAAGGTCTGTGCAACGCGTTCCCAGAGACTGGGAGGTTACAAACTCCTGGTCCTGGACAACGTGTTGCTGAGGCATCGGTCAGAAGGAGCGGTGGAGAAGGTGGCCATCTGACTGATGCTTTCAGACAATTTTTTAGTCCGCAGCCCCAAGGTATGATCGGTTCCAGCAACCATCGCCAGTGTCTGATTTACATGGTGCAGGAATACCTAGGGGCAAGGTCAGACTTGGACACCTTTCCCACCTGTAGCCTTATGAGTTTATGTGAAATCTCCATTAATACCTGTACAATATTGTAATTAGAAATATATTTCTATTAGATTTAAATATATATTTAAAGTATTGAGTGTTTGTGTTGGTGTTACTGTAATTGGTTCAACTTCAAAGCTTGGCCTTTTGTTTTCCCTGATAACATCTCACCTGGGAAGTAAACAACAGCTTTCGTTGACTCATCCAATCAGGCTGTTCCCAATATACATTGACTAGGTACAGTGACCAATTAGGGAGAATATATCAGCCACACTACAGAAAGTAGGGGGGGGGGGATATAATGCTTTGTGAGCAAGCCAAGTCACTCTGGTGTGGGAGCACACGGCAGTCACCATGGGCTGACCTGAAGTTAACAGGTAATCTAACTCTTAACTTGCACCTTATATTGTATTGTAAATATGATTCTGTGAGTAATTTGTAAATATCATGTAAGCCAGGGGACCTACACTGTATATTGTGATGTAAATACTGTCTGGTGTGTAATTTGTATATATTATGTAACCCTATAAATAAATGTGTATTGCTGATTGAACTATCTCTTTTGTACAAGATCTCTCAGATCTAGATATGTATATGTCCATACTACTACAATGATTGAGGGGTATGCACATAATCATAAATACTAGTCAACAAATGGCGACCACAAAGGGACAGGAAAAATTGGTGGTCTCTTTCAGCAATATCTCAAGGGGTTGAAATATCTACAAAAGGCACACTATGAAAGGGTTTTTCATCTGAATGCTAAAAAGTAAAATTGGGTGCTCTATGTGCTCAATATAGAAATAGGCTATAAAAAATAGCTGTGTTGTATCGTGTGTGATCATTAGGAAGCCTACTGTTAGTATACTAAGGAACACATCACTTATGTTAAAAGCTAAATATAATATAGAATTTGTACATGAAGAGTCCAGATACATTAGAAGGAGATGAAAACAGCTGTTGCCCAATGTTTCTATGCATGAAGATTCAGTTGATTAAAAAAAAAAAAAAAGTTTGAAAGATGGTTTCTGCAGTGAATGAAGTGCATGTAACAGGAATTGAGAGTACAGCACAAAAGATGGATAGGGAGGACAGACAGTCTTTAGAAAATGTGCTACTTGTAGCTAACAATATTGGCAAACTATTGCCAGGAGTGCACATAACATTTCATGCAGATAATGTCTTGCAACGATGTAAATTGCTGGGAGTTGCCAACTCCAGAGATCAGGTTAAAGTTTTACTATTAACAGTTAACTTAGACACATGGTCTTCCTTACCAGACCATGTTAAAGAAGGAAGAGCAGATTACAATGAAACTGTAGATGAACTGCTAAAAATATTATATCCCTTTGACCTAGGCTTAATAGCAGCGTTTAGAACAAAACAGGAAAATAATGAGAATCCACTTCTTTATGCAAACAGGCTATGGTCAGCTTACTATGTAGGCAAACAGAGAAATGTAAACAGAGAGGACCCAGAGTACAAAACCCTCCTAATATCTAATGCCCATCCAAAATTTAAAATTCAATGTGGATTTTTTATAAATCCTCTTAAAGATTCATATCAAAGTATCATGGATTGTATGCACAATTATTTTCATGTAGCCAGAAGGTCTAATTCTGTGAAATCAAAGATTTATCACCAGCGTACAAACAAAAATACCTATTTAGCAAGTCACACTACAGGAGAATTGGCCACCTTTTCAAACAGAAAGAGACATCATTACAATTACAATGCCTCCAAAGATAAGATCTATAGGCATGGCTCCACAGTTACTAGTCAAAGGCAAATAGCCTCATGCTCCCCTTTGAATGTAAATACCATGGAAAGCGATCTCAGATTACAGCACAGGAGATCAGTTCTGAAAGAACTTACGTTAATAACCACAATTAAGTCTCTTGAAAATGAGATTGAGCTACTGAAGTCGCATATTCATAATTGGGAAAATACCAATAAAATAATGGAAACATCACAACATGTTCTTAAGGAAAAATATGAAGCATGCCATGCAGATGTGGTACAGTGTAATAAAGGACTGAAAGAAATAAAACAATCTTTTGATCAAATTGTTAAGACCTCACAGAAAACCGTCTATTCCATTCAAACAGAAAATACAGGAGGGAGGCCCAATCTATCTATATTATCTGCTAGGACTTCCTCTTACGGGGAACAAAACTTAAATATAAGCAATGTAGAAACAGTGAAAGAAGTACCAGATCTAATGTGTCATTCAGATGTCTATGATCTGAGTAATTTATTTTCACCAGATCCAAGTGCGGATGTCAGTGTCTATTTACCAATGTACACATAAGAATGATGTATTTTTAATTTTTTTTTTAATTTTTTGTTTTGCTTTAAATAGGTTAAATAAATAAAAATGGGGGAAAGATTAATAACTGTCTTCTACAAAGTAATTTTTTTTCAGGTTTAAGTGAGTTCAGGAAAGTATATGTCCATACAAATTAGCTGTACATATGCGTAAAAACACGCCTAACAAAGGTAAGGTATAACAGTCCATTGTTTTTTGTTTTTGTTTTTTCTCTCTTCCTCTCACTTTCCTTTGTATTCTCCCAGAGGCCAGAAACGCCTAACAATTCATTTGCAAATACCAAAGTGCTATCCAGGATGTATGGGATGCAATCGAAATGAATGTGTATGTGTGAGTGATGGAATGCATGGGTATGAACTGTCCATGTGTAAACAAAGATTTTTTTTTTCTCTTAGGGGGTGTACTCAACATTGCTTTATGGCCATAAATAAGTGTGATCACACTAATGCGCATGCGTTGTACTGTTTATGATTATTTTATAATTTTTATTTTTTTCATTGGAAATGAGCTCAATACTGGTACCAGTTTAAATTTATAATTTTTTTTTTTACAAGTTTAAATGTACTTGCGAATAAATAACCTGTGCACAAATATGAAATCTCAATCCCTATAACTATGAGGAACTGTAGGGATGTTGTGTATATCTTTGTTTTCTCCTTTCCTGTGGTTTAGAGTGAAGGTTCTTTCACTCTGACACTCGGAAACTACCATGATACATTACTTTGCACCTTGTGGCATCTTATGGATTCAGTAGGTCTTGTGTTTTGTTTTGTTTTTCCTTCCAAATTAACTCATGTGATGCTAATATGTGTGAAGGTTATAGATCTACATGTTGTCGTTTAGAATTTAAGTATTTACAAACCCTCCCAGTTTTTCCATAATTTTTGGTCTGTCCGAGTATAGATATGGGGGTGGGTCCTGGACATTATTGACTGTACTTACGGTTAATGGACCCATTACCTTGGCTGGAAGTCTGTTCCAAGCATCCACTACTATTGTAGACCATTATGAACCTCTCAGAGAGGTACAGTGAGGTGTTATTAATGATTTTTAAGTTTTGTATTTTAGGGTAATTGCTCAAACAAGGATGGATGATTGGACTCAGACGGGGCAAAGTATTGTCAAACACAGATGAGGACCTTAAAACATAATTTTATGTTGGTTTTAAGGAGAAGCCTTGAATGGAATTAATTACAGTCAGGCCTAACTAAATTCTAAAACAAAAAAAAAATGTTTTGGGGGCGGTCTGTTTCAATAAACAGAGGTCCTGCGCTCTCTAATACAAATTTTGGTGGCCTGCTTGACTTGCAAATTGTTTTGCACGGAGAGTCAATTAATAGGTTAATCACCACCAAGAGAGGGTGTTGCGCAATGTTTAAAGGCAAATTCAATCATCTTGTTTAACACAATTACAGATTCAAGGCTCTTTAACAAATTAAAGGTTGAGGCAGCATTCAATCTGAATAGTTTTTTTTTCTCTTTATTGTTTAGTTTTTTTTTCCTTCAACTTTTTCTTTATTTTTTTTTTGGCGATTCTTCAGTTTGGCTTGCCTATGGTGAAATAAAAAAAAAAAAAAGAGGGGAGTATGGGGAACATTATATGGAGAACATTTAAAGCAATTACAAATGTTGATATAGAATATTAAAAGCTTCCCTTTAGCATTTTGGGGACGGGTCGAGTATCCAACAGTTTTTGTTTTTCTTTTATGACATTGGATAATTGTTTTATATGAATTTACCGTATATACTCGAGTATAAGCCGAGATTTTCAGCCTCTTTTTTGAGGCTGAAAGTGCCCCCCTCGGCTTATACTCGAGTCACCGCTGTCTGACTGCCCGAACAGCGTGTCGAGCAGACAGACAGCGGCCATTCTACCTTTCAAAAGCCGCGCCTCCGGCTCCGCCTCCGCCTGTGATAGGCGGAACACTCAATTTCCCAGCAGTCAGTGTTCCGCCTATCACGGACATCGGCTCATCCTCGTACTACGGACGAGGATGAGACGATGTCTGTGATAGGCGGAACACAGACTGCTGGGAAATTGAGTGTTCCGCCTATCACAGGCGGAGGCGGGAGGCGCGGCTTTTGAACAGGGGAATGGCCGCCAGGGCGCCGACGAAGAGCGGCGATCCTGGCATGGGACGACACGGAGGCTCGGGACGGGACGACACGGAGGCTCGGGACGGGACGACACGGAGGCTCGGGACGGGACGACACGGAGGCTCGGGACGGGACCGGACGGAGGCTTGGGACACAGGTAGGCTGGACACACAAGGCTGCACGGACACACACACACACACACACACACACACACACACACACACACACACACACACACATGGACACACACACACACACACACACACACACACAGGGAGGGATGGATGGATGGATGGACACACACACACAGGGATGGATGGATGGACACACACACACACAGGGATGGATGGATGGATGGACACACACACACACACACACACACACACACACACAGGGATGGATGGATGGATGGACGCACACACACACACACAGGGATGGATGGATGGACGGACACACACACACAGGGATGGATGGATGGACGGACACACAGGGATGGACGGACACACAGGGATGGACGGACACACAGGGATGGACGGACACACACAGGGATGGACAGGCATATCTCACCCTCGGCTTATACACGAGTCAATAGGTTTCCCAGTTTTTTGGGGGTAAATTGGGGGCCTCGGCTTATACTCGGGTCGGCCTATACTCGAGTATATACGGTAGGTCATTGTAGCTATTATCATGACAATAGTAATATTAGGGTTTAGCTACAACCATGTGACTATTTTCTGGGTATATGTGACATACAATCCTCTCTACAGTTCTAATATTGGGCAGTCATCAGATGTGGTCATTGATCATTTTTCTTTTTTTTATGTTGCTCAGTTTTTCCTTTTTGTGCCATAATAAGTTCAAAGAGCATTGCGTGAATATCATAGATATACTGGGACTTGTGAGACTCATAGTGATTGGCAAATAGCAGGGAGTATAGTACATTTGTACTCAAGAGTATTTTAGTTAGATTTTTCCTGAAGCCACTAGTGACTAGTGATCCAGTCATGTTTGTCTGCGTAGGCGACACTGCCTAATCTGCAATGAGAACTCTTAAAGTGATGACCTCTTCCGTAGCCTGCTAAAGGCAGGGCTCGTGCAGTAGCTACACATGGTAGCCAAGGATGGAGCGGTATGCCCAATGTTTGGGACCAGCACTGAACATAGCTTCAGTTAAAGGAGTTAGGGGTGAGTTGCGATGGCAACAAGAGCCCCCTGCACACTTGAAGGGTCATACACAGACACACAGTGGTATACAGCGGAAGGCAGAACAGAGTTACTTGCAGGCATATGACCATGGAGGAAGAAAGATGGGGGGTGGAAATCAGACACCTGGCTGAAGGGAGTAACCAAATTGTTACTCATGTCACTGAGAAAGGGGTCTCATTAGTATGTCGCAGTATATCTATGGTAATTCTAATAAAAGGTCCTAACTGCTCAGACTTACCAGACAAGCATTAATTTGAATGCATGTGTCTCAAATGTACTTGTGGTGTTCTTTCTCTACCTCTGTCCACATTAACAAAGTATAATCTTAGTCGGGAAAGCTGGTCCAAAGGCCATTACTGTATGCGGTATCCAACGGGAATCACCATGGGAGGCTGTCCCAGAAGCAAGGGCAACATGACCAGATTGACATTATTGACTTTCGCACTATCATTATGGGACGGTTGAGAACAAGGATCCTCATGTTTTTTTTATCCCTTTTGTTTTTTTTATTGTGTTTTGTATCCTATGATTTTATTATGGACTTATTACATTCAGAACAAGTGAGGACTACCGATACTGGGATCCAGAAATGTGAACTGTAGAGATGGGGATTTTAAAAGTTTTTTTTTTCTTCTCAAAGAGTTTTATTTCATTTCAGAAGGCAAAGCCAAACGTTCAAAATATTAAAGAAGATTGCACATAAACCATTATTCTATGTGTGGCCAAGTCTCATATTCTCAACTGGCCACAAGGGGCCATCTGTAGCCTTATGAGTTTATGTGAAATCTCCATTAATACCTGTACAATATTGTAATTAGAAATATATTTCTATTAGATTTAAATATATATTTAAAGTATTGAGTGTTTGTGTTGGTGTTACTGTAATTGGTTCAACTTCAAAGCTTGGCCTTTTGTTTTCCCTGATAACATCTCACCTGGGAAGTAAACAACAGCTTTCGTTGACTCATCCAATCAGGCTGTTCCCAATATACATTGACTAGGTACAGTGACCAATTAGGGAGAATATATCAGCCACACTACAGAAAGTAGGGGGGGGAATATAATGCTTTGTGAGCAAGCCAAGTCACTCTGGTGTGGGAGCACACGGCAGTCACCATGGGCTGACCTGAAGTTAACAGGTAATCTAACTCTGAACTTGCACCTTATATTGTATTGTAAATATGATTCTGTGAGTAATTTGTAAATATCATGTAAGCCAGGGGACCTACACTGTATATTGTGATGTAAATACTGTCTGGTGTGTAATTTGTATATATTATGTAACCCTATAAATAAATGTGTATTGCTGATTGAACTATCTCTTTTGTACAAGATCTCTCAGATCTAGATATGTATATGTCCATACTACTACAATGATTGAGGGGTATGCACATAATCATAAATACTAGTCAACACACCGAAAATGCTCTGGCTTACTGGGTCTTGAGGATGGATCACTGGCCAGAGCTTGCACAGTATGCAATTGAGCTACTGGCCTGTCCTGCATCCAGCGTTCTTTTGGAACACACCTTCGGTGCTGCTGGTGGCTTTGTTACCGATCACAGGGTGCGCCTGTCCACCGAATCAGTTGATCGACTGACCTTCATCAAGATGAATCAGTCTTGGATAACCCACAGCTACCAAGCACCTGAAGCTGATGTAACCAAATAATTTTTTTTGAAATATCACATCCCTAGTGATGGACGAACTTCCGACGGGACGTTTCGCGAACGCGAAACGCGAACGGACACAAACGTTCGCGAAAACGACCGTTCGCCGCGGGCTCCATTGACTTCAATGGGAGGCGAATTTCGCAAACCTTTAGGTCGAATTTGCGGCCACGGGGTAATTATTAGGGGGTAGCACGTAGTCCCACCACCTGGACAATAGCATAATACATGTATGAGGTGAATTTGGGATCGATAACTACAAGCATTTTTTTTTTATTTGGGAAATTGTTCTGACAATTCAGGACTATGGAGCTAATGAAGGCAATGGAGGAGAGGGAAGGTCAGGGACCAGGGTAGGCAAACAAGAGGGTGCAGGAGATACAGAGCACTGACAGCAGCACCGTAATACAGAGCACTGACATCAGCACCGTGACATACAGCGCTGACAGCAGCTCCGTGACATACAGCGCTGACAGCAGCTCCGTGACATACAGCGCTGACAGCATCTCCGTGACATACAGCGCTGACAGCAGCTCCGTGACATACAGCGCTGACAGCAGCTCCGTGACATACAGCGCTGACAGCAGCACCGTGACATACAGCGCTGACAGCAGCTCCGTGACATACAGCGCTGACAGCAGCTCCGTGACATACAGCGCTGACAGCAGCTCCGTGACATACAGCACTGACAGCAGCTCCGTGACATACAGCGCTGACAGCAGCTCCGTGACATACAGCGCTGACAGCAGCACCGTGACATACAGCGCTGACAGCAGCTCCGTGACATACAGCGCTGACAGCAGCTCCGTGACATACAGCACTGACAGCAGCTCCGTGACATACAGCGCTGACAGCAGCTCCGTGACATACAGCGCTGACAGCAGCACCGTGACATACAGCGCTGACAGCAGCTCCGTGACATACAGCGCTGACAGCAGCTCCGTGACATACAGCGCTGACAGCAGCTCCGTGACATACAGCGCTGACAGCAGCTCCGTGACATACAGCGCTGACAGCAGCTCCGTGACATACAGCGCTGACAGCAGCTCCGTGACATACAGCGCTGACAGCAGCTCCGTGACATACAGCGCTGACAGCAGCACCGTGACATACAGCGCTGACAGCAGCTCCGTGACATACAGCGCTGACAGCAGCTCCGTGACATACAGCGCTGACAGCAGCACCGTGACATACAGCGCTGACAGCAGCTCCGTGACATACAGCGCTGACAGCAGCTCCGTGACATACAGCGCTGACAGCAGCTCCGTGACATACAGCGCTGACAGCAGCTCCGTGACATACAGCGCTGACAGCAGCTCCGTGACATACAGCGCTGACAGCAGCTCCGTGACATACAGCGCTGACAGCAGCTCCGTGACATACAGCGCTGACAGCAGCTCCGTGACATACAGCGCTGACAGCAGCTCCGTGACATACAGCGCTGACAGCAGCTCCGTGACATACAGCGCTGACAGCAGCTCCGTGACATACAGCGCTGACAGCAGCTCCGTGACATACAGCGCTGACAGCAGCTCCGTGACATACAGCGCTGACAGCAGCTCCGTGACATACAGCGCTGACAGCAGCACCGTAAGCAGCCCCAGGAGGAAGTCAGCACAGCACAGGGATGGTGTGATCCCCTCATAATAAGAACCCCCAGGAGGAAGTCAGCACAGCACAGGGATGGTGGGAGCCCCTCATAATAAGAACACCCAGGAGGAAGTCAGCACAGCACAGGGATGGTGGGAACCCCTCATAATAAGCAGCCCCAGTAGAAATATGACACCGCTCAACCTCTTCAAAGAGGAGGGTAGGGGCATATAGTACGGTGTGCTTTTTTGGGTCAGGGAAGTGAGCCAAATGAATTAAGAAGGTCTGTGTGCTTGATTCCAAAAATTGTTTATAGACATATACATGGTCTACTGATCACATGTGTTGAATTCCTCCGAGATCCATGCCTCATTCATTTTTAGAAATGTGAGGTAGTTAACACTGTGGTGAGCTAGGCGAGTACGCTTATCGGTCACAATCCCCCCTGCTGCGCTGAACGTCCTTTCGGACAGGACACTGGATGAGGGGCAAGCCAACAGTTCGATTGCAAATTGGGCAAGCTCTGGCCAGAGGTCAAGCCTGCCCACCCAGTAGTCTAGGGGTTCATCACTCCTCAGAGCGTCCACATCGGCCGTTAACCCAATGTAGTCGGACACCTGACGGTCTAGGCGTTCCCTGATGCTGGATCCGGATGACACCTGTCGATGGGTCGGCTGAAAGAATGACCTCATATCCGAAGTCACCAACACATCTTCAAACCGGCCTCTTCTTGCAGGCGCTGTTGGATTGGTACCCGCAAATCCTTCTCTGGGAGTGGGAATTGCTCCTCTGCCAGCGCACGCAAAAGCAGAATGCAGCATTTCTCGAAGCAAGGCCTGGAAGTGCTGCATTCTGACAGCCCTCTGCGACGGCGGTAACATTTCCGCCATTTTGTGTTTGTACCGGGGGTCTAAGTACGTTGCCACCCAGTACTGGTCCTTGACCCTCATGCTTTTTATACGGGGGTCCCTATTAAAACACTGGAGCATGAAGGCCCCCATTTGCACTAAAGTGGAAGCGGTGTGGTGGCCTGGCTCCTGCTCATCATCCAGGATAATGTCGTCCTCTTCATTCTCCTCTCCCCATCCTCGCACAACAGGGATCCCAGAAAGGTTTAAAGCATGCTCTTCTTGCTCCTGCTCATCCGCCCCGGCACCATCCTCCTCTGACTCCTCATCAGACTCCTGTTGTTGACTTGTCTCAGATAGAGTAGCCCCCCCTGGGAATTCATCCAGCATTGCGACTTCCTCATCTTCCCGCTCCTGCTCCTCCACAGCCTGATCAATGACACGACGCAATGCACGCTCCAGAAAGAAGGCATAAGGTACCATGTCACTGATGGCGCCATGGCTGCGACTGACCAGTTTGGTGATCTCCTCAAATGGCCGCAGAAGTCTGCATGTGTCGCGCATGAGCAGCCACTGGCGCGGTGAAAAAAAACCCAGCTCCCCAGAACCGTTTCTTTCGCAGAGTTCATACAGGTAGACGTTAACTGCACGTTTCTGCTGGAGCAGCCTATCAAGCATATAGAAGGTTGAGTTCCATCGCGTCGGGCAATCGCAAATAAGACGTCTGACCGGCAGATGGTGTCGCCGCTGAATGTCAGCAAGGCGAGCCATGGCCGTGTAAGATCTTCTGAAATGGGCCGAGATTTTCCTTGCCTGCCGCAAGATGTCCTGGACCCCAGGGTATTTGACAAGGAATCGCTGCACGACCAAGTTTAAGACGTGTGCCATGCACGGCACGTGCGTGATTTTGCCCTGTTTCAATGCGCTAAGCAGATTGGCACCGTTGTCACACACCACTTTACCAACTGTCAAATTGAGCGGTGTTAGCCACTCATCTGCCTGTGAACGCAAAGCTGAAAGGAGTGCCGGGCCAGTGTGGCTCTTTGCTTCCAGGCACAACAGACGCAGCACGGCATGGCAACGTCTCACCTGGCATGTGGAATAGGTTCTGGGGAGCTTGGGCGGTGCAGTGGAAGAGACGCTAGCAGCGGAAAAGGAGGAGGCAGCTGAGGAGGAGAGGGAGGAGGATGGAGTAGGAGGAGGAGAAGAAGAGTCAGGCCTGCATGCAATCCGTGGCGGTAAAACCAAATCTACACGGGTGCCACGGGTTACATGCTTGACGGCCGTCAGAAGGTTCACCCAGTGGGCAGTAAAACTGATATACCTTCCCTGCCCGTGTTTGCTAGACCACGTGTCTGTGGTCAGATGTATCTTGGCACCGACACTGTGTGCCAGAGATACATTCACTTGCCGCTGAACATGGCCATATAGCTCTGGGATGCCCTTCTCTGAGAAATACTTCCTTCCTGGGACCTTCCATTGTGGTGTTCCAATGGCCACAAATTTGCGAAAGGCCTCCGAGTCCACCAGTTTATATGGCAGTAGTTGGCGGGCTATGAGTTCTGACAAGCCAGCCGCCAACCGTTGGGCAAGAGGGTTATCCGGCGTCATCATTTTTTTACGCTCAAACATTAGGCCCACGGAAGCCTGCCTTTTTGCAGAAAAATGTGAGCTTGGCGTGATGGAAGGTGGAGTGGAGGACAATTGTGAGGAGAGAGGAGAAGGAGAAGTAGAAGACGAGGCTGGACGGTGAGAGCCTGCAGTGTGGCTTTGTGTGTTCCGTTGCTCCCACTGGGCTCGGTGATGGCTGCTCATGTGCCTTCTTAAGGCGGTCGTCCCTAGGTGAGTATTGGGCTTACCGCGACTAACGCGTTGACTGCAAAGATTGCAGATGGCAACGCTATTGTCAGCAGCGGACACGTTAAAAAAAGCCCACACTGCGGAGCCATGTGCCGGTGTCCTGGGAGCGCCAGATGTGACCGTACATGGTCGATGACTCGCTCCTGATACATTTGCAGTCTGCTTTGTCCCTGCTGTGCAATGTAAGTCATTGCTGCTTCTCCTCCCTATCTGCTGGTCCATATCTCCCTCTGAACTCCCCTCCTCTTCCTCTCTTGTGGGCACCCACGTGACATCACTAGACACGTCATCATCAACGTCACCTTCCCCACCGCTATAAGTAGAGTAGGCAGCAACACCGGGGACCAACCTCCTCCTTGGGCTGATCTGGGTACTGGCGTCAGACTGCTGAGTAGCGCTTGTTGCTACCTCCTCTTCCTGATCCAATACCAAGAGTGGCTGCGCATCAGAAATGTCCTCTTGATATGGATCGGAAAATAATTCCAGTGACTCAAGCGGAAGGTATGTGGTGGTGGTGGTGGTGGTCGTGTTGTTGGTGGTAGTGTCTTTGGGGGTGCACATAGCAGAGAGTGAAGAAGAGGGTGCAGATCGAGAGGATGAGGAGGGTGCAGAAGAGTAAGGCTGAGCGAGCCACTCAACCAAGTCTGGTGCATCCTTTAAAGTAATTGAACGCACCTTCTGCAACTTCCCACTTTGGCTCAAGCCTGTTGCTCCTGCCCTACCCCTACCACCCCTGCGGAAGGGCCTGCCTCTTCCTCTGCATGTCATTTTTTAAATGACCCTGTGACAAAACTCTTAGTCCCTATACCGCTGAAGGACTGCTGCAGTATAGGTGAGCGGTCAGCAGTGGTGCACGTCAACCCTATCTATTGTGGACCTATAGCGGTCCTTACAGAACAGCAGACTGTACCGCACTCAAGCCTATGTACCGTAGCACCCTATACCAAGTTACCAGTCCTTATAAGAACTTTTGTGGACCAAGCAGGTTGTGTATTAGTGTTTAGCAGACTGTACGTCAGTCCCTATACCGCTGAAGGACTGCTGCAGTATAGGGCAGCGGTCAGCAGTGGTGCACGTCAACCCTATCTATTGTGGACCGATAGCGGTCCTTACAGAACAGCAGACTGTACCGCACTCAAGCCTATGTACCGTAGCACCCTATACCAAGTTACCAGTCCTTATAAGAACTTTTGTGGACCAAGCAGGTTGTGTATTAGTGTTTAGCAGACTGTACGTCAGTCCCTATACCGCTGAAGGACTGCTGCAGTATAGGGCAGCGGTCAGCAGTGGTGCACGTCAACCCTATCTATTGTGGACCGATAGCGGTCCTTACAGAACAGCAGACTGTACCGCACTCAAGCCTATGTACCGTAGCACCCTATACCAAGTTACCAGTCCTTATAAGAACTTTTGTGGAACAAGCAGGTTGTGTGTTAGTGATTAGCAGACTGTACGTCAGTCCCTATACCAATGAAGGACTGCTGCAGTATAGGGCAGCGGTCAGCAGTAGTGCACGGCAACCCTATGTATTGTGGACCGATAGCGGTCCTTACAGAACAGCAGACTGTACCGCACTCAAGCCTATGTACCGTAGCACCCTATACCAAGTTACCAGTCCTTATAAGAACTTTTGTGGACCAAGCAGGTTGTGTATTAGTGTTTAGCAGACTGTACGTCAGTCCCTATACCGCTGAAGGACTGCTGCAGTATAGGGCAGCGGTCAGCAGTGGTGCACGTCAACCCTATGTATTGTGGACCGATAGCGGTCCTTACAGAACAGCAGACTGTAACGCACTCAGGCCTATGTACCGTAGCACCCTATACCAAGTTACCAGTCCTTATAAGAACTTTTGTGGACCAAGCAGGTTGTGTGTTAGTGATTAGCAGACTGTACGTCAGTCCCTATACCAATGAAGGACTGCTGCAGTATAGGGCAGCGGTCAGCAGTAGTGCACGGCAACCCTATGTATTGTGGACCGATAGCGGTCCTTACAGAACAGCAGACTGTAACGCACTCAGGCCTATGTACCGTAGCACCCTATACCAAGTTACCAGTCCTTATAAAAACTTTTGTGGACCAAGCAGGTTGTGTGTTAGTGTTTAGCAGACTGTGCGTCAGTCCCTATACCGCTGAAGGACTGCTGCAGTATAGGGCAGCGGTCAGCAGTGGTGCACGTCAACCCTATCTATTGTGGACCGATAGCGGTCCTTACAGAACAGCAGACTGTACCGCACTCAAGCCTATGTACCGTAGCACCCTATACCAAGTTACCAGTCCTTATAAGAACTTTTGTGGACCAAGCAGGTTGTGTATTAGTGTTTAGCAGACTGTACGTCAGTCCCTATACCGCTGAAGGACTGCTGCAGTATAGGGCAGCGGTCAGCAGTGGTGCACGTCAACCCTATCTATTGTGGACCGATAGCGGTCCTTACAGAACAGCAGACTGTACCGCACTCAAGCCTATGTACCGTAGCACCCTATACCAAGTTACCAGTCCTTATAAGAACTTTTGTGGACCAAGCAGGTTGTGTATTAGTGTTTAGCAGACTGTACGTCAGTCCCTATACCGCTGAAGGACTGCTGCAGTATAGGGCAGCGGTCAGCAGTGGTGCACGTCAACCCTATCTATTGTGGACCGATAGCGGTCCTTACAGAACAGCAGACTGTACCGCACTCAAGCCTATGTACCGTAGCACCCTATACCAAGTTACCAGTCCTTATAAGAACTTTTGTGGAACAAGCAGGTTGTGTGTTAGTGATTAGCAGACTGTACGTCAGTCCCTATACCAATGAAGGACTGCTGCAGTATAGGGCAGCGGTCAGCAGTAGTGCACGGCAACCCTATGTATTGTGGACCGATAGCGGTCCTTACAGAACAGCAGACTGTACCGCACTCAAGCCTATGTACCGTAGCACCCTATACCAAGTTACCAGTCCTTATAAGAACTTTTGTGGACCAAGCAGGTTGTGTGTTAGTGATTAGCAGACTGTACGTCAGTCCCTATACCAATGAAGGACTGCTGCAGTATAGGGCAGCGGTCAGCAGTAGTGCACGGCAACCCTATGTATTGTGGACCGATAGCGGTCCTTACAGAACAGCAGACTGTACCGCACCCAAGCCTATGTACCGTAGCACCCTAGACAGACCAAGTTACCAGTCCTGATAAAGAGCTTTGTGGAACAAGTGAGTTGTGAATGATTAGCAGACTGCAGCAGAAGGGCAGCAGTCAAGTATAATATTCTTTCTATATTTGGAAGAAAGAATATTATACGTGTACAAGCCTATTACCGTACCACTGATACCAGTCCTGAAAAGAACCTTTGTGGAACTAATAGTAACAGCAAGTCTTTAAAATTATCCTCACTGCCTGACACACTGCTTCCTGCCTGTCCCTATACAAATTGGCAAAAAAGAGTAGGCTGGAACGATTAGCTGGAACAGCTCTTTTGTGGACCTGATAGTAACAGCTAATGATGATGATGATGATGATGATGAAGAAAGACTAATCTGGCTGAGCTGTCCCTAAAATAGCAGCATACAGCGCTCTGTCCCTTTATCTAAACTGACAAAAGAAACTCAGGCTGCTGACCTAACACCTATACCAGTCCTGAAAAGAACTTTTGTGTACCAAATAGCTAGCGTTTTCTCTGTCCCTACTCCACACAGGATCCTTTCCCTACAGTGACAGAAGAAAGAATGTAAAATGGCCACCGGATCGGGTGTATTTATAGGTTAGGGGGAATGTCCAAGTGTCCATGAGCTGTCATGTCTCAATTGGTTGTCCTGTAACACATGATAAACGTGTCACGAAAGGTTAAAGTTCTTGTATACATTAAACACGTAAGTCCGCCGGGGCGAACGACGGAAAAAGGCGTTCGAACCCGCGGACGGCGAAAGTCGGAAATTCGCCGCGAAACGACCGCCGGGCGAACCGTTCGGCCATCACTACACATCCCTTCAAGACTGCCTATGCTGATGCTGAGTGACTGTCCTGTTATGTTGATTGTCTATCCTCTTCCTCCTCCGCTGATATGTTGGAAGAACATTTCTGGTTCTGGGTGATGCCATCAGCCCAATTTTTCTGCCCCTGTTTAACAGGGGCGTTTAATTACAATTTTTGATGCAATGCTTTGCAGCAGGGCTAATTCCTGCAATAAAACTAGAGTATATGGGAGAGGTTGCAGTGTCGTGGCACCAGCACCAGTGCCTAAGGCCCAATTTTTCTGCCCCTGTTTAACAGGGGCGTTTAATTACAATTTTTGATGCAATGCTTTGCAGCAGGGCTAATTCCTGCAATAAAACTAGAGTATATGGGAGAGGTTGCAGTGTGGTGGCACCAGCACCAGTGCCTAAGGCTCAATTTTTCTGCCCCTGTTTAACAGGGGCGTTTAATTACAATTTTTGATGCAATGCTTTGCAGCAGGGCTAATTCCTGCAATAAAACTAGAGTATATTGGAGAGGTTGCAGTGTGGTGGCACCAGCACCAGTGCCTAAGGCTCAATTTTTCTGCCCCTGTTTAACAGGGGCGTTTAATTACAATTTTTGATGCAATGCTTTGCAGCAGGGCTAATTCCTGCAATAAAACTAGAGTATATGGGAGAGGTTGCAGTGTGGTGGCACCAGCACCAGTGCCTAAGGCTCAATTTTTCTGCCCCTGTTTAACAGGGGCGTTTAATTACAATTTTTGATGCAATGCTTTGCAGCAGGGTTAATTCCTGCAATAAAACTAGAGTATATGGGAGAGGTTGCAGTGTCGTGGCACCAGCACCAGTGCCTAAGGCCCAATTTTTCTGCCCCTGTTTAACAGGGACATGTAATTACAATTCTTGATATAATATTTCACAGGAGGGCCCGTTCCTGTGCCCACCCAGAGTAGCTGTGAGGACTTATAGTGTTGTGGCACCAGCACCACCACCACCAAAGGTAAATTTTTCTACCACTGTTCAACAATGGCAGGTAATTACAATTCTTGATATAATCGTTCACAGCAGGGCGCTCCAGCGCCCACCAAGAGTCACTTTGAGGGCTTACAATGTTGTAGCAAAACCAACACCTTGTTCCGCCATTTCTGCAGAGCATATAGGGCAGGCCCCTACTTTCAAACATCCAACTTACAAACATCTCCTACTTGCAAACGGAAGGAGACAACAGCAAGTGAGATGAAATAGGACGGTCGGCAAAACAAATTATACAGGGGTAATAACCCTTCCCTATGTTTTCCAAAAAGCTTAAAAATAGTTTTTTTGACTGGATCTACACTTTAAAAATGTACCAGTTGAAAATTACAAACAGATTCAACTTAACACAACAAACCTACACAGTCCCTGTCTTGTTTGCACCGCCTGTATACTGCTGTTCTGAGTATATAGGGCCTGGGGGCCACACGCATTTTCTTTTTTTTTAATATAGTGGTACAGGGTTCCCCTTAATATGCGTACAAGACCCAAAGGGGCTGGTAATGGGCAGGGAGGGCTACCCATGCCATTTTTCTCAATGATTTTCAACCATATTGCAGGAACCAGATATAACATTAAAACCGCAAGCAGTTTTAAATGACGTTATTTCCGTTAAATGTCATTTTGTGCAGGGACTGTTCTAAACACGGGAAACACGTGGCACTTCACAGGCATACTACAGACACCCCCCAGGCACGATATTTAAAGGAATATTTCACTTTTTTTTTTCACTTTAATCGTCATTAAAATCAGTGCTCACGCCAAAACGGCAATTTTTAAAAACATTTTAGGCATTGACCCATGTCCCCTGGGGCAGGAGCCAGGTCCCCAAACCCTTTTTAGGACAGCATCTTGCATATTAGCCGTTAAAATTAGCACTTTTAATTTCGAACGTTCGAGTCCCATAGACTTCAATGGGATTCTAAAGTTCATACGAATTTGGGGTCCGTTTGAAAGTTCTGGTGCGAACCGAACCGGGGGGTGTTCGGCTCATCCCTATTAGCCTGTGATCTGCCTGTGAATGCAAAGCTGAAAGGAGTGCAGGGCCAGTGTGGCTCTTGGCTTCCAGGCACAACAGACGCAGCACAGCATGGCAACGTCTCACCTGGCATGTCGAATAGGTTCTGGGGATCTTGGGCGGCGCAGCAGAAGAGACGCTAGCAGCGGAAAAGGAGGAGTCAGCCAAGGACGAGAGGGAGGATGGAGTAGGAGCAGGAGAAGAAGAGCCAGGCCTGCATGCAATCTGTGGCGGTAAAACCAAATCTACACGGGTGCCACAGGTTACATGCTTGACGGCCGTCAGAAGGTTCATCCAGTGGGCAGTAAAAGTTATATATCTTCCCTGCCCGTGTTTGCTAGACCACGTGTCTGTGGTCAGATGTATCTTGGCACCGACACTGTGTGCCAGAGATACATTCACTTGCCGCTGAACATGGGCGGTTAGCTCTGGGATGCCCTTCTGTGAGAAATCCTTCCTTCCTGGGACCCTCCATTGTGGTGTTCCAATGGCCACAAATTTTTGAAAGGCCTCCGAGTCCACCAGTATATATGGCAGTAGTTGGCGGGCTATCAGTTCTGGCAAGCCAGCGGTCAACCGTTCGGCAAGAGCGTTATCCCGCCCCATAATTTTTTTACGCTCGAACATTTGGCCCATGGAAGCCTGCCTTTTTCCAGAAAAACGTGAGGACAGCATGATGGAAGGTGGAGTGGAGGACAATTGTGAGGAGAGAGGAGAAGGAGAAGTAGAAGACGAGGCTGGACGGTGAGAGCCTGGAGTGTGGCTTTGTGGGTTCCGTTGCTCCCACTGGGCCTCGGTGATGGCAGCTCATGTGCCTTCTTAAGGCGTTCATCCCTAGGTGAGTGTTGGGCTTACTGCGACTTATGCATTGACTGCAAAGGCTGCAGATGGCAACACTATTGTCAGCAGCGGACACGTTAAAAAAAGCCCACACTGCAGAGACATGTGCTGGCGTCGTGGGAGCGCCAGATGTGACCGTACATGGTTGATGCCTTGCTCCTGATACATTAGCAGTCTGCTTTGTCCCTCCTGTGCAATGTAAGTTGTGCCTGCTTCTCCTCCCTATCTACTGGTCCATATCTCCCTCTGAACTCCTCTCATCTTCCTCTCTTGTGGGCACCTACGTGACATCACTAGAAACGTCATCATCGACATCACCTTCCCCACCTCTATAATTAGAGATCTCGGACTAGGCAGCAACACCGGGGACCAACCTCCTCCTTGGGCTGATCTGGGTACTGTCGTCAGACTGCTGAGTGGCAGTTGTTGCTACCTCCTCTTCCTGATCCAATGCCAAGAGTGGCTGCGCATCGGCAATGTCTTGTGATAGATCGGAAAATAATTCCTGTGACTTAAGCGGAGGGTATATGGTGGTGGTGGTGTTGGTGGTAGTGTCTTTGGGGGTGCACACAGCAGAGAGTGAAGAAGAGAATGCAGATCAAGAGGATGAGGAGGGTGCAGAAGAGTAAGGCTGAGTGAGCCACTCAACCAAGTCTGGTGCGTCCTTTGACGTAATCGAACGCACCTTCTGCAATTTGCCACTTTGGCTCAAGCCTGTTGCCTGCCTCTTCCTCTCCCTGACATTTTTTAAATGACCCTGTGACAAAAGTCTCTAAAGAAGTGCAGTATTTGTGGTAGAAGGTATATAACACCCCACTTCAATCTGTTGTTTTGGGGGGCCACTGGTCTATCACACCAGTTATAATACTTTTTTCTAATTGCGTTTGTTACTCTTTGTAGTATCGCTGCAGAACCGCTCAGCTGTCACAATGCCACACAGTGGAAATGCACTATACTATGCTTTCTATATTTGAAAGTATTTTATACGTGTATTACACCCCTATATACTGCACACCAAATAGTACACCTATACCTGTCCTTAAAAGGACCTTTGTGGACCTAATAGTAGCTAGCTAGTAGCTAGTGAATTGCAGACTGTCCCTGCTCCAAAAACCAAACTGTCCCTCCCTACACTGATTAACGACAGCTGCAGAATCGGTCAACACTCAGCAGCACAGCAGTGCAGTATAATATGCTTTCTATATTTGAAAGAAAGTATATTATACGTGTATTACAACCCTATATACTGTACACCTATACCAGTCCTTAAAAGGACCTTTGTGGACCTAGTAGTAGCTAGCTAGTAGCTAGTGAATTGCAGACTGTCCCTGCTCCAAACACCACACTGTCCCTCCCTACACTGATAAAAGACAGCTGCAGAATCGGTCAGCACTCAGCAGCACAGCAGTGCAGTATAATATGCTTTCTATATTTGAAAGAAAGTATATTATATACGTGTATTACAACCCTATATACTGTACACCTATACCATACCAGTTCTTAAAAGGACCTTTGTGGACCTAGTAGCTAGTGAATTGCAGACTGTCCCTGCTCCAAACACCAAACTGTCCCTCCCTACACTGATAAAAGACAGCTGCAGAATCGGTCAGCACTCAGCAGCGCACTATAATATACTTTCTATATTTGAAAGAAAGTATATTATAAGTCAATTACAACCCTATATACTGTATACCTATACCAGCCCTTAAAAGGACTTTTGGGTACCTAATAGTAATAGCTAGTGATTAGACTGACTGTCCCTGCTCCACACAGCATCCTTTCCCTACACTGACAAAAGACATAATGTAAAATGGCCGCCAGATCAGGTCTATTTATAAGGTAGAGGGTATGTCTATGTGCTGAAATGTCTCAATTGGCTGTCCTGTACCCCATGGATGTGTCATGGGTCAAAGTTCTTCACAATGTAAACACATATGTCCACCGCGAACAGCGCCAGAAGTCCACCGGTTTGGAAAATCGCAAACGAGCAAAATTCGCTGCGTACCGACCGGCGGGCGAACCGCAAGGCCATCTCTAATGGTCGCTTCCTTTCCCCCTCGCTGCCTGGATGCCAAGTGAGGGAAAGATGGCCCCTGTTCAGCTCCATAGCATTGGAGGGTGGAAGCGACGTCAAACGTCACTTCTGCCCATGTTCTTAAAGGGGGCATTTTTTTTTAAATGGCATTTAATTTTTTTGTATTATTGCATTTTAGTGTAAATATGAGTTCTGAGGTCTGCCAATTTTTATTGATTTTCAGAAATTTGCAACAAAAAAAAAAAGAGAAAACACACTGTTGTATACAGCAAATATCTGACAAGTTATCAGTATACATTAAAGCCGATGATAAAGCTCAGTCAGGACACACAAATCATATATCCATAAACAAGAAAGAAATAAAAAATCTGCGCTTAGTAAAAACTAATAAGTCAGCAGCTAAACACTATAACCAGGATACTGGGCACAACGAAAACAAAAGAAATAAAGTGCAGCACTTGGCCACTAAATGTGAATGTGGCTTAATAAATATAAAACAAAAGAAACTGTGAAATCAAAATATAAATGTTGTGAAAAACCATTAATATAAATATTGTGAAAAACATTAATCTAAGATGCTTCTGGAACTCAAGTGTCCAATAGAGTCAAAAATATTTCTAAAAAACTCAAGTGTCCAATAGAATCAAAAAAGAACTGTGAATCCAAATGATCATAAATAAATTGATGCAAAATAATATAAATAATGTCCCATGTGAATATGAAGCAAAGGTAACTAATCTTGTTTGTTCAAAAACAATAAAATACTTGACCACGTGGACCCTTCACCTCTATAGATCAGTAATAAATGGAGGCTTACCAGATCCCCAGTGACCCCCTGTTAAAGGAGGTCAAACTGCGCAGATTCGATCACAGATCACATTGACGTCTCGATACAGGATGCCGGAAAACGACCCAATCATTCGGATGTAACGTGATCTTACAATCCGCTCAGATCCTCTCACAGGCCTCAAAACAACGTATCACCAAAGGAAACAAAATGCGCCAGATCGTGTAATACAGTTTGAACAGGATTTATTTCAACCGAATACTTAAGCGCTTAAAATGACTCCACCGAGTCACACGAAAATAAAAAAATAACGTTTAAAAACAAACAGATTGCTAGCAAAGTAAAAATGCGAACGCAGATGCACAATGGGTGTGAGCGTGGCTACCCGATGATCTTTTCGTCAAAGGTCTGACGTCATCAGGGGTACGCCCACACCATTGTGCCAAACCCTTTTATAGCCTACTGGTAAGGAAAGGAGCCATGCCATAGGTTAAAACAAACGCCCTATCACGGGCTTAGTAAACTAACCACCGGAAGTGTTAAACATTCGAACAGGGTCAAAATCCCAAAATAATCACGTTGACAAAACGGCCGTATAACAATACAGACCGATCGTGATCTTTGAGTATCAAAGTCTCCATTTATAAAAAAACTTTATTAAAAAAAAATTTTTTATTAGAAAATTAAATAAAAATTGAAAAATAAAAGATAGAAAATAAAAATGCAGGTGAGTATGAGTACCGCCACCTAGTGATTAAAAAAAATATAAAAAATAACTCCAATTAAACAGTAGTTATATGTCTGCACCAGCTGCCCATCATTACCAATAGTCTATTTACAAAATAGCCTTGTAAAAAAATAAAATAAAAAATGTTAACAATTTTTTCAATAATGAGGTACAGCTGACATTCCAGAAAGTTATAATACCAGATTCTATACAGCATATCCATCAAAGTACAGGCATTTTATATCGCCAATCAGCATTTGATAAAGATGACCACTGGAACGAGCCAAGGAGAGGGACATCAACCATTATTAATAAAACAGTTGATGTCCCACTCAACATTGAGTCCCCCAGGAATATGCGTACCCAATTTGTATATCCAATTAGTTTCGGCTCTTGAGATGGTACGCTTAGCATTACTACCACGCCAATGAGGCACATATTTTTCAATAGCTAAAAAAGTGGTGTCCCTTGGGTCACGATTATGTTTCAAGTCATAATGTTTACTCACATTGTGCTTATCAAAACCCTTGCAGATATTAGTTATGTGCTCACCCAGACGTACATGTAACATACGAACTGTGCGTCCCACATATTCTAAGCCGCATGGACACCTAAGGAGGTACACAACACACTTGGTGGAACATGTAATGAAAGTTTGAATGGGATATGTGAGCCCCGTACCATGCGAGGTGAATTCCATGAATCTTCTCCTCCATAGTGTGTTAAACTTACAGGCTCTACACTTTCCACACAGAAAAAAACCTTTTAAATCGCCAAAAAAGGTGGGTCTCTTGGGGGGGTCTGGGACATTAGGAGCAATCATGTTCCTCAGACTGGTGGCACCCCTAAATATAACATTTGGTCTATCTGATAACAAGGGGCCTAGGACACGATCATTCTTTATAACTGGCCAATGTTTTTTTATAATCCTTTTAATGGCCCAGTGCTGACTGGAAAAAGTTGTAATAAAAGCTAGACCATAATTGTCTACACTTTCAGTCTTTGGTTGCTTGTCAGCTAATAGTGATTGACGGTCCCTATTCCCAACCTCAACAATAATGGAGTCAAGAGAATCACTATCATATCCCTTTTTTTAAGAGTTGACGCCTCCCTAAAGAAATCATCAGGAACGGTACAATTGCGCTTTAGGCGCAAAAATTGTCCCTTCGGTACGGCTGACAACCATGATTTATGATGGCAAGAATCCAGAGGGATGTAGCTATTCCTGTCAGTCTTTTTGAAAAACGTGGTGGTGACTATTTTATTTTCCATAATAGAAATTTTTAAATCCAAAAATTGGATGTCATTAGGGCTCAATACATGACTAAGGACTATGCCTCGATCATTACTGTTCAGATGGGATAGGAAAAGTTCTGCAGATGCACTGCCACCATCCCAAATGAACAGGATATCATCAATGAATCTTTTCCAGGCCACTAACTCTGGAGGCCTATTCCCCAAAACAGTATCCTCCTCCCATTTTGCCATAAAGAGGTTGGCCATACTGGGAGCAAATTTGGCTCCCATGGCCACCCCCTTTACCTGCAAAAAATGGGCTCCTTCATGCCAGAAATGATTATGCGTAATAGCAAAAAGAAGCAATTCTAAAATAAAATTACGCTGGGCAACTGAGATGGCATTATCCTGAACTAAAAAATGTTGTACTGCGTCGTAGCCCAGTTGGTGGGAGATAGCCCTATTCAACGAGGCTACGTCAGCAGTAACCAACAAGTGGGTTTCCATTCCACAGATTGTAAGATGTTAATGACATGTTTTGTATCCCTCAAAAAAGACGGGGTGCCCATCGCCAGTGGTTGTAGATAACCATCTATATATTTCCCTATACGGGAAGTTACAGAATCAATACCACTGATGATGGGCCACCCCGGTGGATTGTTCAAAGACTTATGAATCTTTGGCAATTAATAGATAACTGGCAAACGTGGCGCCAGGGGAACCAAAAATTTCTTCTCTTTTTTATTTAAGATGCCCATATCAAATCCTTTGTTAATGAGTTCTTTTAATTTTAATTCACGTTTAAACTTTATGGTGGGGTCCATGGGTAATGGGGAGTAAGTATCAGGGTCAGATAAAATCCTAGTCATCTCTCTGGTATACATTTCTTTGTCAAGAATTACTATCGCGCCCCCTTTGTCCGCTATATCCTTTCTGTTACATAATAGTAATAAGTCCAATCCTGCCTTGAAATCCTGTGCAGGTTGGACTGGTTTCAGCTTCAAATCATTCAGGTCTTTCACTACCAAATCACGAAAGACGTTTATATTAGGTGCCGTATTATTAGGAGGGTTGAACAGGGAGGCATTCGACAGGCCTGAATGGACAATCATTGTTGATTCCCTAGCTAGTTGTCGAGTAGGGTTACTCATAATGTACCTTTTTATATTTAATTTGCGCGTATATTTTTGAATGTCAATAAAGGTCTGAAATCTGTTAAGGTTACGTGGAGGTGCAAACTTCAGGCCTTTACTGAGAGTTTGTAACTCCTCCTTTGATAGCTCTTTAGTACTAAGATTAATAATACCACTGCTGTCTATGTCCTTCTCCTTTTTGGCATGAAGACGTTTGCCCCCTCTGCACCCTCTCTTGTGTCCCCATTTCTTTTGTGTCCCCCCCTCATTCCTTCCTGAAAACCCTGTTGGTAATGGTTACCTATTGAGGGATGAACATATGGGGGTTGTGACCCACCATATCTGTTGGAAGGTCCAGGGTGCCTAACTACCTCACTCGTAAGGGGACCATATCTATTGGAGGTGTCGACTCTATAATTAGTCCCTGCATCCCTCACATCAGGGGGAGGTCTCATATCTCTACTTCTATTTCTACCTTGAAAAAAAGTTTTTTCACCCCTAAACCACCAAGGTGGGGGAGGGCCACCTGGGGTTGAATGTTGATGGTAATTTGGGTTTCCCCTACCACCCCATCCCCTATTAGAATAAGAGTGCGGCTGTGCTTGTGAGCCCCTCCAACGTCCAGTGTAGGCTGGAGAAGCCTGATGCGGGGGCCCCCGTTGAGAATAAGGGTCAACAACACTTCCAACCCTTGCTCCCATATCATGGCTGGCGGGGGGTTGTGAACTCAGATCAACCATAGCTGGTGGTGGGCCAGAATTATCAATACATACCTGCCATTTAAAAACCACATTATCCTTATAGTCTTTCTTATCCCTATTGTATTTTTTCTTCTGTGATCACAGTCTGTGATATCGTCAGGTTGGTTGGATAGGATTCAGAGTGGCTGTAGCACAACAAAGTTCACCCTGCAGAAGTGCTTGCGGGCGTGTGGAGGAGATAAAGAGCATAGTGAGAAGGTTAGAAAAGGTCAGAAAAGCGTATGGAAGCAGAGATAACCAGATGGGGGGTGTAGGGGAGAAAGCATGGAGGGGAACGACCAACCGCTCCAGGAGCTCTGCTCTGCCTAGGGACACCAACCGCAAGGGAAAGCGACCCCCTTGAGGTCAGGGTTCCTTGGGATGTCAGTTTGTGGGTATCTCCAGTGTAACCCACGGCTCCCACAATCGATTGTGTATTTCAAGAGTGTTGTTTAGGGAGGCTGTCAAGTACTCCATCCTTTTAACAGCTCTGATCCTGGAGTGCATTTCAAACAGTGTGGGGGGTTCCCTCCTTTTCCACCTCAGGGCCACCAAGTATCTCACTGCTGTTAGCACCTGAGCTAAGAGCTTTTAAGACCGTTTGGAAAAAGAACTGGGTGGGAGGCCCAGGAGAAAAGTTTTCAGGTTGAAGGGCACCCAGGAGTCAAAGATGGAGTGGAAAAAATTTAAAGGAAATTGTGACCTGTCCCAATCCTGGTAGAGCATTGGCCTGCCTCCATCCCTAAATTAGGTAAAAAGTGTGTAGAAATTGGAATGGGACTTTAAATGAGGCAAGTCAATGATTATTACAGCCAATAATAACAGGAACAGATCTAGCTAAACGGAATCCAGTGTGTATATATATATATATATATATATATATATATATATATATATATATATATATATACACACACACACACACACACACACACACACACACACACACACAGCACGTAGGATGCATATATATCCTCCATACACTGTAACTGCAGCTAACTGACTCACCTGCCTACTCTAACTTAAGTCAAATGACACTGTCTCTCTGTCTATCTCTCTCCGCCACCGCAACACACTACACAAGGCCACCACGCAGGCAGCCTTATATATGTGGGGCGTGAATTAAACCCACTGAGCCATAATTAACAAAAAAAAATGATTTTGGAGCAAACGACCCATAACATTCACAATTCGACGAACAACTGAACAGGTGATGTTCGAGTCTAACATGGGTTCGACTCGAACTCGCAGCTCATCCCTAATAGTGTCAACAATCACCGTGCAAAACAAGATATCCAATTCCTAAGTAGTGCTTTTTGTTAGTATTCAACGCATGGGCAGAACTGATGAGACTCTTTCTGTGACCGGCCCATATGACAATCAAGTCATCGATGAATCTTCTATATAGTAGTAACTGTTGGGGTTTTTTCTTGTAAATGGCTTCTGTAAGAGAATGTATAAACAGCTGACTCTATTTTAGATTCCCTTGCATTTTACATAAAATAGAAATTAACTTTTTGTGTGTGTGTGTGTGAGTTTTGCCATGGTCAGCTTGACTAGCAGTTTGTATAGAACCATACCCTATGAGCTACTGTGGTTAAGCTAATTCTCAAAGCAGCATCAGCAGGTCATCAGCTCTATCTTGTTTACTAGTCAACAATCTAAAGCCGCGTACACACGAGCGGACTGTATGGCCTACTTAGTCCGTCATACAATCCGACGGACAGTCCATCATACTTTCCACTGAACGGACTTGACCACACATGGATAGCCAAACAGTCCGACGAAAGCTTGCGCGATGACCTACAGCACGTACGACGGGACTAGAAATAGGAAGTCCAAGACACAGCAAAGCACCCTTTGGGCTCCTTCTGCTGACTTTGCGTTAGTAGAAGTTTGGTTAGAGACGATTCGCGCTTTTCAGACTTCAGCTTAATTTGTCCGTTTTCTGCGGCGCAGTCTACCTGTGAGGTTTGTATCTGTCTTTCGGTACGCGTGGATCAGTTGGTACCTGTTGTTAGGCGCTTCTGGTCCGCTCTTTTCTGGGTTTCAGGTCGTTCTTCATAGGTCTGGCTGTTCTTCAGTGCGTTCAGTTAAGCTTAATTGTCCAGCCGACCGTTTCAAAGCCATGGAGAGTGGACGTACTCGGGAACGAGTTCGTGCTATATTGGGGCTTGGTGTTGGGGTTAATACTTTGACCCGAGCCCAGTCTGATAACAGGATGAGGAGGAGTTCATGGACAAAGAATTGGTTGCGCCAGCGTGACCAATTCTCGCATATGCCTTTACTCCGTGAGATCCGTGAGAATAAACCTGATGATTTCAGGAATTATCTCAGGATGACGGACCCCGTTTTTCACCGTCTGCTGGCTTTGCTGACCCCTTATATCAGCAGGCAGGATACCTGCATGCGGCAAGCCATCACTCCAGAGCAGAGGCTCATCGCCACGTTGCGCTACTTGGCGACAGGGAGAAGCCTTCAGGACCTCAAGTTCTCTACAGGCATCTCCCCCCAGGCTCTGGGGATCATTATTCCAGAGACCTGTTCTGCCATTATTCGGGTCCTGCAGAAGGAATATATGAAGGTAAGTTTGTTCTTTTAATATTGCATTATATGCATTGTATGTTTGTATTAATTTCATCATGACTTTTAATATCCATGACAGGAATATGCTGTGAATGCCCCCTTTATATGAATGCATGCAATTTTTTTTTTTTATGTATTTTTTTATTTATTTTTTTGTGTCATTTTTTTTATAGCTTTTATCTTTTTGTGCCCCACGTGCATATTTGCTTTCACTAACGTCCCCAGCATGCAATCCTGGGCCCCTATACACCCACAGCCAAGACTGTTTTCCTCTAATTCATATTGTCAGCTCCATTGTACTGTTTTACTGCCCCCCACCCTTTGTATACTCTTTGTATACACCCTTTGTGTGTATGTGTATATATATATATATATATATATATATAGGGATTGTATACTCATTAATTAGTCCCCCACCCCACTCAAATTGGTTGCAGGGATTGTATACTCATTAATTAGTCCCCCACCCCACTCAAATTGGTTGCAGGGATTGTATACTCATTATTTAGGCCGCCACCCCACTCAAATTGGTTGCAGGGATTGTATACTCATTAATTAGTCCCCCACCCCACTCAAATTGGTTGCAGGGATTGTATACTCATTAATTAGGCCCCCACCCCACTCAAATTGGTTGCAGGGATTGTATACTCATTAATTAGTCCCCCACCCCACTCAAATTGGTTGCAGGGATTGTATACTCATTAATTAGGCCCCCACTCCACTCAAATTGGTTGCAGGGATTGTATACTCATTAATTAGTCCCCCACCCCACTCAAATTGGTTGCAGGGATTGTATACTCATTAATTAGGCCCCCACCCCACTCACCCACCTAACTTATGTCCCCTGGTCCATCAGAGGGCTGAGTAATCTGTGAATTGGGCCGTCTATTTTTATTTTTTTTGCAGAATTTTTTTTTCAATATTTCTGTTTAACTGTTGTTCCAAAATGTTTTTGAGTTTTATTTGTTATGAATTGTTTTGATTTCATGACAATTTTTTTTTTTCCTGTGTTTGACTCCCCAGTTTCCTTCCATGCCACAGGAATGGCAGACGGTGGCTTCCCAATTCGCTGCCCGTTGGGACTTTCCCAACTGTGGAGGGGCGATCGGCGGGAAACATGTGAGGATTGTGCCCTCACCCCATTCGGGGTCCTACTATTGGAATTATAAGGGGTTCCATAGTGTGGTGTTAATGTCGGTGGTGTCAGCACAATGTGACTTTCTGTATGTGGATGTGGGGAAGAACGGCCGGATGTCTGACGGAGGAGTGTTTAGGCAGACCGAGTTCTGCCACCGTCTCATCACTGGTGGCCTGGACTTGCCACCAGATGCCGATAATGTGGAGGGTCTACCTTTTGTTTTTATTGCTGATGAAGCGTTCGGTCTGAGTGACCATTTGATGAAACCCTTCCCCCAAAGGACCCTCACCCCGGAGAGGAGTGTTTTTAATTACCGGCTGGCCAGAGCAAGAAGGGTTGTGGAGAATGCCTTTGGTATTATGGCTAGCCGGTTCCGTCTGTTTATGATAGCAATAAACTTGGCAGAGTACAAACTGAACTATGTAATTCTTTGCTGCTGCATTTTGCACAATTTTTTACGCAAACATTCTGGAAACCAGTACCTGCAACCAATTGGGCCTGAGGCCGGACTAATATTACCTGAACTCACAGGGCTGGATCATGCCCATCCTGGCTTAGCCCCCCAAACAGCACGTGAGGTGCGTGACCGGTATGTCACCTATTTTAATGTTAGGGGGGCTATTCCAATGCCAGCTGACCAATAAAAATGTCTTTTTGTTTAAATATGTATTGTCTGATCAAATTTTTAAGTTTGGTTCTTGTTTGCTTTTCACGGTGCTTGTCTCCTACATTCTCCTAATTCAGGGATATGCAATTGGCCGACCTCCAGCTGGTGCAAAACTACAAGTCAATCATGCCTCTGGGTCTCATGCTTGTGGCTGTCAGTCTTGCTATGCTTCATGGGACTTGTAGTTCTGCAACAGCTGGATTTCCACTAATTGCATATTCCTGTCCTAGTGCATTTGTATTGCAAAGTGGTTTTTGCCAATAGGAAATAAGGCCCTTTGTGACAGACAACACAAAATGACTTCCCAAACTGGTATTGAGTATTGAAAGAAGTAGACACACACACACACATCTTTTTTTTTAATTTTTAATAGTGCACATTCCAACCAGTGCCTCTTTTTTAGATATTTTTCTTTTTGTTTTTTTTTGTTTTTGTAAACATTTTTTTTTTGTAAACATATAAATATATATATATATATATATATATATATATATATATATATAATAAAATAAAAAAAAATACATAAAATCGAATTTTTAACTATTTACAGAAAACAAGGGGTAAAGCCAAATTTTGAAGATGCACACGAAAAATTGGTAATGTCAACATGTGCTATCTACCATCATGAGTGATCAATGGACGTGTTTGGTGGGTGCAATCCCTTCCTCTCACATACTAGAATGAGGAAGGGTTTGCAAACACCAAATGCGTACATTGCGATCCTCTGATGGCACATAGCACATGTTGACACACCGTGTGCATCTTCAAAAATTTGGCCTCTAAAAACAATGTTATAAAAACATTAAAAACTTTTTGACAAGGAAATGAAGAACATGATCTTTCGTTTTAGGGAAAAGGGGCTTAGATTCTCCCTAAAACATCGATCATGTTCTTCATTTCCTGCCTCATAGTGTCCAGTTCTCGTTGCATGTTTTGCATCTTGTTCTGCATTTCATCAATCTTGCCATTCCAGGCCATGATCTGTCCAATGAGTCTCTGGGCACTGTCAGAGGAAAATGGCTCCGCGGCTTGTCCCTCCACAACCAGATCATCACCTAAAAACATGTGTAGATAAAAAAAATTGTTAAAATATACAGCCATTAATTGTTTACCTTAAGCTGGGTTGTCAGACACTCACTTTGTGGGGTGCGTATCTCCACCACCTCTTCCTCCTCCACATCTAGCCCTGGGCTGGGCTGCTCCATCTCTGACACTGGGCTGGGCTGCTCCATCTCTGACACTGGGCTGGGCTGCTCCATCTCTGACACTGGGCTGGGCTGCTCCATCTCTGACACTGGGCTGGGCTGCTCCATCTCTGACACTGGGCTGGGCTGCTCCATCTCTGACACTGGGCTGGGCTGCTCCAGCTCGGACACTGGGCTTGGGCTAACTGCGCAATCAGGCTGGTGAGGTCGGGGGGTCCTGGGCTGCTCCGCCTCTTGTCTGAGTCTTTGTTCCCCTATGAGAATGAAAAACAAAACAAAAAAAAAGGTATACTTTTAAGCATAGTGATATTTGAGTTCAGAAATTGGAATATGAAACATTGGTTTGAAGTGGTGTACAATTATTAGCTGGTTATTACAAGATCCTAGTTTAATACATCATTAAAATGACATTTTTTTAGTTAGGCTGTGTTCAGACTGCTGCGATGTGCGAACGCTGCAAATCTACTGTGGTTTCACACATCGCATGCCTCCCGGAGGCAGTTCACACTGCCCTATGTGACCTGCTGGGAGTGTCAGTGTAAAGTTTTATTAACACCTCCAAATTATTTCTCATATCACAGTGCAATCTTTAAACTCGGACAGGAATCGGACCACATGGTGTGAACACCCATGTGATCCGATTCTGCTGTGGACTAAAAAAAGGGCCATGTACAAGTTTGGGCCGGATGCGATGCGAATTCAGCCATACTATATGTATGGCTGAAATCGCATCACACAGAGATCACATGTGATTTGCACTGCAGTGCGGTGCAAATCACATTCGATCTCGTACATTGCAGCAATGTGAACCTAGCCTTTAACCAAACTGCGATACTTTATATCTTTTGTCCAAGTTTCACAGATGGACACACTCGAATCATCCCCTGGAGTACCTGTGTGTGATTATGTCAAAAAATGTTCTATGATGTCCCAAACTACACTAAATGATTCCCAGTCCAGATGTTGAACCAGCATTTTATCTATCTATCTATCTATCTATCTATCTATCTATCTATCTATCTATCTATCTATCTATCTATCTATCTATTTTTTTTAGTTAGACTACATTACACTGAATACATTTATGAAACAGCTGCAGCTATAAAGACATGTACACAAAGATATCCTAAACTGAGTGTGACAATTCAGTTTATCATGAACAATACAAAAAAAATTAATAACTAATTAAAATCTAATCCAACACCAGATAAATTTACACCATATACAAATTCATGCTATTTACGTCCACATATACGGACGAGCATATTCGCTCATTACATGAACTATTAACCACACGAACGATCAAATTCGCCAGATTTACAAATATATCATATACACCTATACGAACGATTATGTCCGACCGTCACGATAAGCGCAGAGTACTCACTTTTTTTCAGGGCCTTTTTGATTCTCCTGTATTGGTCCGGCTCCCTGGATTTGATGTCGGACCATCGTTTCCGGAGCTGATCTTTGGCTCTTCGGACCCCAAATTTGCTTTCCAAAGTGCTCACAACTATATTCATGATGCCATTTTTTCTGATATTGGGTTTGGGATACGGGCCATTTTCCCCATCGTAATCCTCCCTTCTCAGTATATCCACCATCTCCACCATCTCTTCAAAGGCCATGTTTGTGGCCTTATACCTCTTCCTTGCTCTGGAAGCATGGGGTTCAGGGCTTTCCTCCGCGCTGCTCACTGAAATTCCGTCCGCCATTTTCATCTATCAATCTCCCACAGCGGAACGAGGGTAAAAGGGGCGGGGAAATACGGTCACACGGAACGTCAGGGGCGGGCAACGTGGGCGACGCAGGCGGAGCTTGAACGCATGCGCTGTATATAAAGCGTTGCCGTGAGGCCGTACGTTTGTCCGAACGGAAGCGGCGAGTGATACACGCGACGGTAAGATGGTTATCTTTTTATTTCTAGGGTTTTAGGCCTGCGTTAGGAATGTATATAGTGGGATTTCACTTTGTGGATAGTTAGTTGATTTTAATGTGGGTTGGTGGTTGAGTGGGGTTGGTGTTTTGTGTGGTAGTGTGGGGGTGGGGGTGGGTGTATGGGGGGGTAGTGTGTGTGTGGGGGGGTAGTGTGTGTGGTAGTGTGTGTGGGGGTGGGGGTGGGTGTGTGTGGGGGGGTAGTGTGTGTGGTAGTGTGTGTGGGGGTGGGGGTCGGTGTATGGGGGGGTAGTGTGTGTGGGTAATGTGTGTGTGGGGGGGTAGTGTGTGTGGTAGTGTGTGTGTGGGGGTAGTGTGGGTGTAGTGTGTGTCTCGCCTACATTGTCACAATATAAATAGTGTGCATTTGGTCTGACATTAGTATTTATGTTTTTTTTTTTTTTCAGAAATCAAAATGCAAAAGTACACTCCAGACCCCTTTAAGGAGGAGGCCTTCCTCTCCACATTTATAGATATGTTGGAGATGCACAGGAGCCTGTGGGATTCCAAGCACCCACTATATTCAAGCCGTCCTGGCCGGAGGAAGACACTGGGGACAATTTTGACGTTTGTGCAAACCCGACTCCCCCAGGCAGACCTTAACTTTGTGAGCTCCAAAATTCAGAACCTGCGTAACATGTATAGGCGGGAGCGCAAAAAGGTCCTAGACTCCCAAACATCAGGAGCAGCAGCAGATCAGATATATGTACCTAAGCTGTGGTATTACGACAGGCTGCGTTTTCTGGATGACACGTCAGAAGCCAGGCAGTCACTTTCCACTCTTCCGTCTACCCTTCCCTCCACCCTTCCCTCCACCTCAGGTGAGCCACCCCAGGAAGATCCAGACCCTTCCTTGCTGGACGAAGTTGATGCGCCCAGCTGGAGCCAGGTATATTTTAGTTTCTAAAGTTAGGATTGCTCAAATATTAATGATGTAAAGTTCAATGTTTGAATTGCTTCCAAATCTAGGATTTCATCACAAATTAAATTAGATATAAGGATACAGTAGTTTCCACAAATGTGGCTCAAATCTTGGTGAACTGATGGAAAAATGATGGTGTCAAAATGATAGCCTTTTGTATTTCAAGACAAATGTATTTGCAAGTGAGAACTGTAAAATTGTCAGTGATTGATGATTTCAAAATATAGACATATTTTATTTCTTTATTTCTTTATTTTTTACACAGGGTGAGCTCACCCAGGAGGAGGCCGGGACCAGTGGTATGGAGGAGGAGGCCGGGACCAGCCACACGCAGGAGCTAGCTGGGCCCAGCAGGAGTCGGACCGAAAGTCAGGTCCCTCCCCTCCGCCTAGCCAGCAAAAGGCCCAGGAGGATGACGCAGACAGAGGAGGAGTCATTGGCGCTTATACGCCAAGCCACCCAAGTGCTGAGTAAACCCCCCAATCCTGAGGAGGCCTACGCTACATATTTGGCAAGCAAGTTGCTTGAAATGGAGAAGGGACAGCGCAACTTGTGCGAAGCGATTTTTTTTTACACTATTTAACGTGGTCTGAAGGGTGAGCTAACACCAACCACCAGACTGTACAACACAGACCCTACTGCTCCTCCTCCTCCTCCTCCTCCTCCTCCTACCACAAGTCCACCACCAGAGGCACAGCCTCCAGCGAAGCGTGGAGGGAAGACTAGACGGAAGAGTAGGAAGTGACTGCCTGGCTTCAGTCTGCTCTGACAGAAGACGCAGGCTGTTGTAGTACCACAGTTTGGGGACATAGATGTCATCTGCTGCTGTTCCTGGTCTGTGGGATTCTAGGACCATGTTGTGCTCCCTATTTTCATGTTACACAGGATCTGAATTTTGGTGGCCACTGACTTGATGTGTGCCTGGGGGACAAAAGGCTTCACAAACTTCAAAATTGTCTCCAGTGTTGCCTCCCTCTTGATTTTGTTTTGTACAGACTAAAAATAAATATTTATTATTTCTAAAAATATTGTAATTTTTTTTTTTTTTTTTGGCTTAAAAAAACAGAGTTTATTTGTGAGTAGGCAGGTACATGTCAAAAGACTATGGGGGTTATTTACAAAACACACGTTCATGTTAATATAAATATGCTAACTTCAAGTGCAATTTTTAAAGCACTGCAAGTGCACTTGGAAGTGCAGTCGCTGTAAATTTGAGGCTAACATTTGAAATGAGGGGAAGCTCTGCTGATTTTGAACATTCAATCATGTGTAAGCTAAAATGCTGGTTTGGGTATCTATCTATCTATCTATCTATCTATCTATCTATCTATCTATCTATCTATCTATCTATCTATCTATCTATCTCTACTTACATACAGTGGTGTGAAAAAGTGTTTGCCCCCTTCCTCATTTCCTGTTCCTTTGCATGTTTGTCACACTTAAGTGTTTCGGAACATCAAACCAATTTAAACAATAGTCAAGGACAACACAAGTAAACACAAAATGCAATTTGTAAATGAAGGTGTTTATTATTAAAGGTGAAAAAAAATCCAAACCATCATGGCCCTGTGTGAAAAAGTGATTGCCCCCTAAACCTAATAACTGGTTGGGCCACCCTTAGCAGCAACAACTGCAACCAAGCGTTTGCGATAACGTGCAATGAGGCTTTTACAGCGTCCTGGAGGAATTTTGGCCCACTCATCTTTGCAGAATTGTCCTAGTTCAGTTACATTAGAGGGTTTTCGAGCATGAACGGCCTTTTTAAGGTCATACCACAACATCTCAATAGGATTCAGGTCAGGACTTTGGCTAGGCCACTCCAAAGTCTTCATTTTGTTTTTCTTCAGCCATTCGGTGGTGGACTTGCTGGTGTGTTTAGGATCATTGTCCTGCTGCAGAACCCAAGTTCGTTTCAGCTTGAGTACACGAACAGATGGTCGGACATTCTCCTTCAGGATCTCTTGGTAGACAGCAGAATTCATAGTTCCTTTTATCACGGCAAGTCTTCCAGGTCCTGAAGCAGCAAAACAGCCCCAGACCATCACACTACCACCACCATATTTTACTGTTGGTATAATGTTCTTTTTATGAAATGCAGTGTTCCTTCTACGCCAGATATACTTGGACACACACCTTCCAAAGAGTTCCACTTTTGTCTCATCGGTCCACAGAATGTTGTCCCAAAAGTCTTGGGGATCATCAAGATGTGTTGTGGAGAAATTGAGACAAGCTTTGATGTTCTTTTTGCTCAGCAGTGGTTTTCTCCTTGGAACTCTGCCATGCAGGCCATTTTTGCCCAGTCTTTTCCTGATGGTGGAGGCATGAACGCTGACCTTAACTGAGGCAAGTGAGGCCTGCAGTTCCTTGGACGTTGTTGTGGGGTCTTTTGTGACCTCTTGGATGAGTCGTCGCTGCGCTCTTGGGGTAATTTTGGGTGGCCGGCCACTCCTGGGAAGGTTCACCACTGTTCCATGTCTTCGCCATTTGTGGATAATGGCTCTCACTGTGGTTCGCTGGATTCCCAAAGCTTTGGAAATGGCTTTATAACCCTTTCCAGACTGATAGATCTCAATAACTTTCTTTCTCAATTGTTCCTGAATTTCTTTGGGTCTCGGCATGATGTGTAGCTTTTAAGGATCTTCTGGTGGACCTTACTGTGTCAAGCAGCTCCTATTTAAGTGATGCCTTGATTGTGAACAGGTGTGGCAATAATCAGGCCTGGGTGTGGCTAGAGAAATTGAACTCAGGTGTGGACAACCACAGTTATAGTATGTTTTAACAAGGGGGGCAATCACTTTTTCACACAGGGCCATGATGGTTTGGATTTTTTTTCACCTTTAATAATAAACACCTTCTTTTACAAATTGCATTTTGTGTTTACTTGTGTTGTCCTTGACTATTGTTTAAATTGGTTTGATGTTCCGAAACACTTAAGTGTGACAAACATGCAAAGGAACAGGAAATGAGGAAGGGGGCAAACACTTTTTCACACCACTGTAGTCTGCTTGGCCAAAAAAAACGCAAGTCCATCTTGTTTAAACCCCCCCCCCACAAAAAAAATAAATAAATAAATAAATAATTTTAAACTGACAATAGTAGTTCCAAAAATATATAGTATATATAGTAATAGATAAATTATAAAATTTTATATATATATATATATATATATATATATATATATATATATATATATATATATATATATATATATATATATATATATATTTTTTTTTTTTTTTTTATTTTTTTTTTCTCAAATTGGAATATTAATCATAGGATGAGGATGAATAAAAACATTTGTGATAACTCTGTGTGAATATAAGCAGCAAAGCTACTTCACTTTTCTTGCATTATGAAGAAGAAAAGAATGGGCTATATTAAAAAAACACAAAATCAGCAGCATGATGAATATGCTAGCTTCAATACGAACACTAGTTTTACAAGACCGAGCGCTTCCGCCCTGTAAATCCTTTCTGGGCATGCGTCATTCTTAGTCCGTCCGACTAGCCTACTGACGAGCGGATTGTCCGCTGAAACCAAAGTATGACGGACAGAATTTCGAAAATTCCGAAATACTTAGTACGCCAGACTGCACGCTGAAAAAGTCCGCTGAAGCCCACACACGAGCGGACTGTCTGCTGAAATGTGTTTCGACTGACTAAGTAGGCCATACAGTCCGCCCGTGTGTACGCGGCTTTACGCTTGATAAAAAAGTCCTGAGTGTAAGTGTTGTAAAACCCTTAGACATGTATTTATACTGGTATATAAGTTATTGTCTTCCTTATTAAAGTCAAAGATCTTATGAACACGCTCAAGCATGTTTCCCTTGTCTCATGTGGTCTCTTACAGATCCGAGGGTCCCGGTGGTCTGCCTGCAGAAACCAGGGTGGTCGTCAAGGTGTTCTTTTCAAATGAGGGCTCATCCCGGATAAAGCAATCATCCATGGTAAGTAAACTTTTGTCTTATTTGATTAATTATTATTTGTCTTTCTGTTGCATAGAAGTATAAGATAATTTGTTAGGTAAGACAGGTAAGACAGCCTCTCATTCACTGTAATATTGGTCAAGAACATGGTAAAGAGGCTCAGCCACCCCTTAACTCGGTGGATACTTGTAAGGATTATGTTGCTAGAGTTTGTGGTACTGATTATGAATTTAGAAATCCTTTGGTTTCAAATTTAGCAGGGTGGACTGAAACTATGCATAGCAGTGATCCCTCCGCCCGAGATGGAGATAACGATGCATTTCATACGGATATGGTGAAAGGCTTATGTCTTGGGGACAAGAAGGCTTTCCCGTGGTTTTTAGGAGACCCTCAGTGGGATATGAAATCCATCACAGTTTTAGTATTTTACCAAATTGTCCAGTGATTCTCTTGGGTAGGGACTTGCTAGGAAAATTGGGTATGAAGATAATAATGTCCCCAAGTGGCAGTCTTACTGTCTATTCAAAAAAGTTGCCCATTTTGGCCCTGAGTAATGAAGTACAAACAGAAGAATTCCCAGATTTAAGAAATGCCTGGTCAGATGGGTCTTTGGATGGGGGTCTCATCTCCTTTACCCCACACAAAGCCACCCTCAAACCTTGGGAAGAACCCATATACCACAAACAATACCCTTTAAGTAAAAATCAATACTAAATTGATTAAACCGCGCTCCTTACCTAATAAAATGCAAACATGCAAAAAAGTGGTTTCAACTGAGCACCAACAAGATGATATAATATTATGTGTATAAAAAGTCCAAATACAACATAAGTTCAATAGTGCAAATAGTGAATATTCAAACAATGTATCAAAGGCTTCAAACAATGTATCAACTTCAGACATTGTACACAATCTTCAAATCCCTGCTGAACAGTAGGTAAATTTGACTGAAATATCTTTCACCACCATCGCCTATCACACATCCTACTCACCAGACTTCCATGACCCCTATTACAGGTAGTCATAAAGCACATATGGGTATATTCAGCAGGAGTTGTGCACGATCCCAATGTTGATCCCAGTATTTAACTGACCTCCAGGACACACACCAAAATGAATTCAGATTGTTTGAGCACACTCCCAGGAGCAAAACGATTTGAAGGGAGTTTTCCAATGGTTAGTGGGAAAAAATTAAAAAGAAAGGGCTTCCACAGTGAAGTATGTCACAGTTTTATTCCAAAAAAAGGATAAAAACAAGATAAAAACAGCAAATTCCATGTGCATAGAAATGCTGTGGTGTGTTCCAGCTGCACTTCAAAAACAGTGGGGGTAACGTATCACAATCAAGCACCCTACCGGTTTCATTGGTACACATCAACGTCTTCACTCTTCAGGGGTCATGTCCGCTTTTATAAAAGTCTGCCTGAATTATTCAGAATTTCAGAAGCATATCAACACCGTTGGGCCGCTTTGTGTCTAAAAAGGCTGAAAGTGAAAAAATCTAAACAAATCTTCTGAAATCCTGCCATCTTGTGGACAAACAACAAATAGCAAGGAACAAAAAATAGGGGGATTTTTTTGGAAAAAAATATCGCTACCATTTAGTGGCCAGAAAGAGAATAAAATGAAAAAAATTCAAAAGAAAAAATATTCACATTTGTATACTGCCATCTTGTGGGGAATGAGGAGATATTTTAAATTTCTTTTTAAATATAATGAGAATTTTTTAAAATATATATTTGAAAAATATCTAAATAAAAATAAAATAAATGAAGTATTTTAAGCTATCCTACAACAAAAAAGGAAAAAGGGTTAACAGGATGGATTCAAATGAGTTGGATGTCCTCTTTACAAATTGTCATGCAAAATTAATAATTAGATAAATAACAATTTAGATCAATATCCACATTAATACCAGTGGGCAAGAGTGTGTTTAACTTATAGATGGTGATGCTCTGGGAAGCCAGCCATAAAAAAGTGGTTACAGAGCATGGAATATATAAGCAATATGGAGTACCTCTGCGGGGCTGAATGGGGACGGATCAAAGCCTACAGAGCTATCTGGACGAAATGGAATGTATTTAAAACGTCTGAAATATACGGGCAGGGAATGCTAGACATGCTAAGGCTAAGTTAGAAAGGTAACAAGGAAAATAGATCCTGGGGGGAGGGAGGGGGGACAATTGTCAGGGCTGGCTTAGCCCTTCCTCCTCTGGGCTGGCCACTCAGCTGTCGGCTAATTGCCAGCTCTCTTCTCCCTCTTCAGTTACCAGCTGTTCCCGATGATGCCTGCCTATATAAAGTCTTCCAGCTCATTTCTCTTTTGCCTTCACGTTTGGTCACATCACTAGGGACCATCTCCTGCTGTTGTTTCAAGACTGGCTTGCTAACATCCCTCCTGGCTTCCATCCTGCTTGCAGTTGCTCTCCGTGGATCCCTGATGTCTGGACTGGCTGATTACCCGATCTGGTTTATGAACTTTGGACTGGCTACTGGACTCTGGCTTGCTTGACTACGCTTTTTCCTATTTATCTTTTTATTTTTATTAATAAACAAGTGTGATTGGATTGTACTTCTGTCTCTGTCTGTTTCATGGTTCCTGACAGTACGTGAAGGCCATGAATTCAGAAGATACAGTCAATACACTTGGTAATATTTTTTCCAGATTGGATGAGCAAGATCACTGCATGGATCAGTTTGCCTTGGCGTTACAAATGCTCCGGAATCACACGGCTCACCTGGAATCCCCCACGGTGGCTGCTCCGGTACAACCTGAGTTGCAGACTGTCCCTGCTGCTGCGCCAGTCTCTGTGCAGGCACCCGCCTCAAGTATTACCTCTATAAGAGGTATGTCTGGTTCTGCTCCTCTTCCCCAGCAATTTGGGGGCGATCCAGTTCAATGCAGAGGGTTTCTCAATCAGGTTGAGATATAATTCTAAATGCTTCCCCAGGCGTTTCCCACAGACAGAAGCAAAGTAGGTTTCATGATATCTTTGCTTTCTGAGAGAGCCTTGGCCTGGGCTAACCCTCTATGGGAGACGCAAAGACCTGTTGTCTTGAGTCACCCTCAGTTTGTGGCCTCCTTTAAAAGGGTTTTTGACGTTCCCGCACGCTCAGCTTCTGCTGCCAAGTGCCTCGTGTTCATAAAACAGAGTACGAGAACTGTTGCTGACTACGCCATTGAATTCCGTACACTGGCAGCAGAGGTTGCTTGGAACAATGAGGCCCTCGTGGCTGCTTTTTCTCATGGTCTCTCGGATTCCATCAAGGATGAGATAGCAGCCCGAGATATACCCACTGAGCTGGAGAGCTTGATCTAGTTTGCCATCCTCATTGACTCCAGACTCAGAGAAAGACTTTCTCATAAGGAGCGTGCTTGCAGAAGCCTCCTGTACATTTGCCTCCGAGCCTTGTAGTCCTACCCATGCCTCCCTCAAATCCCATGCCTCCTGGTACCGAGTTGGTCAGTGAAGATGAACCCATGCACCTGGGCTTCACGCGTCTCTCTGCAGATGAGAGAGCCTTTAGGAGGAGGAAGAGATTGTGCCTTTATTGTGGCCAGGCAGGTCACTTTTTTAAGTCTTGTCCTACCCGTCCAGGGAACGCCCGAACCTTGGGGTCCTGTCACGGACAGACCTCAGGTGGCGTTGTTTCGTCCCCAGTTATCCAGAAGGATAAGCCCCTGGTTTTGGTCACTCTTTCTTGGGCTGAGTCGTCCATCGAGATACAGGCTCTAATCGACTCTGGGGCTGCAGGCCTGTTCATTGATGCTGCATTTGTTTCGAAGCACTCGATTCCGCTGCAGCTGCGTGACACTCCACTTGCCATTGAGGCTCTTGACGGGAGACCTTTACAGCCTGCTCATGTGACTCATGAGACGGTTCAGTTGTCCATGGCCGCAGGGGCCCTTCACCATGAGATAATCCAATTCCAAGTTATTTCCTCACCCAGATTTCCGCTGGTTATTGGTTATCCTTGGTTACAGAGGCAAAACCCCTCTTTTGATTGGCTCCATGCTGAGGTTCTCTCCTGGTCACCACAATGCAGTGAGACATGCTTCCTGAAGGTATCCAAGGTCCTGTGCACCGCTTCACTCCCCTCCCTGCCGGAGGAGTACTGTGATTTTGGCGATGTCTTTGATAAAGGTCAAGGCGGTAGTTTGCCTCCACACCGGTCTTATGATTGCGCAATTGACCTTCAACCTGGTGCCATACCTCCTCGTGGCTGGGTTTACCCTTTGTCGGTCTTGGAGGATAAGGCCATGGAGGAGTATGTTGCTGACGCACTTTCTCGAGGTTTCATCCGCAAATCCTCGTCTCCTGCTGGTGCTGGTTTCTTCTTTGTGAAAAAGAAGAGCGGTGAACTGAGACCTTGTATAGATTATAGGGGTCTCAATCGTGTCACGATTAAGAATGCCTACCCAATTCCATTGATTACTGAGTTATTTGACTGCCTCAAGGGAGTAGCGGTTTTCACGAAGCTTGACCTGAGAGGGGCATACAATCTTGTGCGCATTAACGAGGGCGACGAGTGGAAAACTGCGTTTAATACCAAAACAGGCCATTATGAATACCTGGTAATGCCTTTTGGCCTTTGTAACGCCCCGGCAGTTTTCCAGGAATTTATTAACGATGTCCTCCGAGAGTTGTTGCAGTTGTGTGTGGTCTATCTCAATGATATACTCATATTTTCCACGTCCCTGGAGAGCCACCACACAGATGTCTGTCGTGTACTTCAGAAACTAAGAGAGAACAATCTCTATTGTAAACTGCAGAAGTGCGAGTTCCATCGTTAACAGGTTACATTCCTGGGTTTTCAATGGACCCAGAGAAACGTTCGGCAGGCCTACAGTGGCCTCGCCCCGTGGGTTTACGTCCTCTGCAGCGTTTCCTCTGCTTTGTCAATTACTATTGGAAGTTTATTCGTAACTTCTCGTCTCTGGTCAAGCCTCTGACTGATATGACCAGAAAGAACGATAACCCACAGAGTTGGTCTCTGGAGTCCATTAAGGCCTGTCATGTATCAGATAAGACCAGAACTGTGTGGACTGCAACAGAGGAAACCCAAAACGTGTATAAGTGAAATATGATTTATTAAGGAAAGTGAATAATATAAATACAACCACACAGTGCAATAAATCAACCAACAGAGACCCCCAAACAACAACAGACAGATATGTACAATAAATGGGAAATACCAGGATCGTAAATGATAGGCAGGCCAGGGTCATGCACAGAGGATCAGTAAATAAAAAGGGGCAGTCCAGAATCAGAGACACAAGCCAGGCCAAGGTCATACACGGGGAGATCAGCAGATGGGGTAAGGAACACAGGACAGGGAGAGGATGGACGGATCAGACTGCAGGACAGGGATAATGGTAACAGGTGGGACAGGGTAGGGACCAGGACAGGGAAACAGGATCAGAACCACGGGTCACAGGTTTAGGGCACAGGAACAGGTTCAGAATCAGGCTCAGGCTCACAAGAAGCAGGTCAGGGCACAAGGAACAATACCAAGGCAAACATATGAGTGCTTTCCAGCTATTTATAGGCCTGTGATTGGCCTCAAGTGACACCTGATTGCAGGAGGTGCTGCCTACTCCATACTGCCAGGATCCATCTGCTGCTGGACGCCAGTACTGCAGCCCAAAGATGATATAACATCAGCAGGGAAAAGCTCTCCTGACAGCTCAAAACTGACAGGAGAAACCTGCTGGTGGACTTCAGTACTGCACGGCAAAATACAGATATTATCAGCGGATGGAACATTTCCTGACAGTACCCCCCTCAAAGGAGCGGCCTCCGGACGCTCCAACTAGCTGCTGCTGGGACAAGTCCATGTCATCAAGCTGAGCAGCAGGTGGAGTCATAACAGGTTTAGCAGCAGGCACACCGAACTGGGCGACAGGCTTCGGGTCATTGGGTTGGGCGGCAGGCTCCAGATCATCGGCAGGGTCCGGATTGTCGGACTGGGCAGCAGTCACCTTGAACTGTGCAACAGGCACATCAGGCTGGGCAGCCAGCACAGGCACATCAAGCGGGGCAGCGGGCACAGGCACTTCAAGCTGGTGCAGCGGGCACCACAGGCTGGACAGCGGGCACCGGCACTTCAGGCTGGACAGCGGGCACTTCAGGCTGGACAGCGGACAGGAACACCTCAGGCTGGAAGGCTGACACATCAGACCGGGAGGCTGGCACATCAGACCGGGAGGCTGGAAGGCAGGCACCGGAATGGCAGGCTGGAAGGCAGGCACCGGGACGGCAGGCTGGAAGGCAGGCACCGGGATGGCAGGCTGGAAGGCAGGCACGGGACGGCAGGCTGGAAGGCCGGCACGGGACTGCAGGCTGGAAGGCAGGCACATCAGACTGGAAGGCCTCAGACTGGAAGGCCGGGACATCAGACTGGAAGGCATTGGGCTGGAAGGCCGGGACATCAGACTGGAAGGCATCGGACTGGAAGGCTGGGACATCAGACTGGAAGGCATAAGACTGGAAGGCCGGGACATCAGACTGGAAGGCATCAGACTGGAAGGCCGGGATATCAGACTGGAAGGCATCAGACTGGAAGGCCGGGACATCAGACTGGAAGGCCGGGACATCAGACTGGAAGGCATCAGACTGGAAGGCCGGGACATCAGACTGGAAGGCATCAGACTGGAAGGCCGGGACATCAGACTGGAAGGGCGTGATATCAGACTGGAAGGCATCAGACTGGAAGGCCGGGACATCAGACTGGAAGGCATCAGACTGGAAGGCCGGGACATCAGACTGGAAGGAATCAGACTGGAAGGCCGGGACATCAGACTGGAAGGCCGGGACATCAGACTGGAAGGCATCAGACTGGAAGGCCGGGACATCAGACTGGAAGGCATCAGACTGGAAGGCCGGGACATCAGACTGGAAGGCATCAGACTGGAAGGCCGGGACATCAGACTGGAAGGCATCAGACTGGAAAGCATCAGACTGGAAGGCCAGGACATCAGACTGGAAGGCATCAGACTGGAAGTCCCGGACATTAGACTGGAAGGCATCAGACTGGAAGGCATCAGACTGGAAGGCCCGGACATCAGACTGGAAGGCCGGGACTTCAGACTGGAAGGCATCAGACTGGAAGGCCGGGACACCAGACTGGAAGGCCGGGACATCAGACTGGAAGGCATCAGACTGGAAGTCCCGGACATTAGACTGGAAGGCATCAGACTGGAAGGCATCAGACTGGAAGGCCCGGACATCAGACTGGAAGGCCGGGACTTCAGACTGGAAGGCATCAGACTGGAAGGCCGGGACACCAGACTGGAAGGCCGGGACATCAGACTGGAAGGCCGGGACATCAGACTGGAAGGCATCGAACTGGAAGGCCCGGACATCAGACTGGAAGGCATCAGACTGGAAGGCCGGGACATCAGACTGGAAGGCATCAGACTGGAAGGCCGGGACATCAGACTGGAAGGCATCAGCATGGAAGGCCGGGACATCAGACTGGAAGGCATTAGACTGGAAGGCCGGGACATCAGACTGGAAGGCATCGGACTGGAAGGCCCGGACATCAGACTGGAAGGCATCAGACTGGAAGGCCGGGACATCAGACTGGAAGGCATCAGACTGGAAGGCCGGGACATCAGACTGGAAGGCATCAGACTGGAAGGCCAGGACATCAGACTGGAAGGCATCAGACTGGAAGGCCGGGACATCAGACTGGAAGGCATCAGACTGGAAGGCCGGGACATCAGACTGGAAGGCATCAGACTGGAAGGCCGGGACATCAGACTGGAAGGCATCAGACTGGAAGGCATCAGACTGGAAGGCCGGGACATCAGACTGGAAGGCATCAGACTGGAAGGCTGGGACATCAGACTGGAAGGCATCAGACTGGAAGGCCGGGACATCAGACTGGAAGGCATCAGACTGGAAGGCCCGGACATCAGACTGGAAGGCCGGGACATCAGACTGGAAGCCATCGGATTGGAAGGCCGGGACATCAGACTGGAAGGTCGGGACATCAGACTGGAAGGCATCGGACTGGAAAGCATCAGACTGGAAGGCCAGGACATCAGACTGGAAGGCATCAGACTGGAAGTCCCGGACATTAGACTGGAAGGCATCAGACTGGAAGGCATCAGACTGGAAGGCTGGGACATCAGACTGGAAGGCATCAGACTGGAAAGCATCAGACTGGAAGGCCAGGACATCAGACTGGAAGGCATCAGACTGGAAGTCCCGGACATTAGACTGGAAGGCATCAGACTGGAAGGCATCAGACTGGAAGGCCCGGACATCAGACTGGAAGGCCGGGACATCAGACTGGAAGGCATCAGACTGAAAGGCCGGGACACCAGACTGGAAGGCCGGGACATCAGACTGGAAGGCATTAGACTGGAAGGCCGGGACATCAGACTGGAAGGCATCGAACTGGAAGGCCCGGACATCAGACTGGAAGGCATCAGACTGGAAGGCCGGGACATCAGACTGGAAGGCATCAGACTGGAAGGCCGGGACATCAGACTGGAAGGCATCAGCATGGAAGGCCGGGACATCAGACTGGAAGGCATTAGACTGGAAGGCCGGGACATCAGACTGGAAGGCATAAGACTGGAAGGCCTGGACATCAGACTGGAAGGCATCAGACTGGAAGGCCGGGACATCAGACTGGAAGGCATCAGACTGGAAGGCCGGGACATCAGACTGGAAGGCATCAGACTGGAAGGCCAGGACATCAGACTGGAAGGCATCAGACTGGAAGGCCGGGACATCAGACTGGAAGGCATCAGACTGGAAGGCATCAGACTGGAAGGCCGGGACATCAGACTGGAAGGCATCAGACTGGAAGGCCGGGACATCAGACTGGAAGGCATCAGACTGGAAGGCCGGGACATCAGACTGGAAGGCATCAGACTGGAAGGCCCGGACATCAGACTGGAAGGCATCAGACTGGAAGGCCCGGACATCAGACTGGAAGGCCGGGACATCAGACTGGAAGCCATCGGATTGGAAGGCCGGGACATCAGACTGGAAGGTCGGGACATCAGACTGGAAGGCATCGGACTGGAAAGCATCAGACTGGAAGGCCAGGACATCAGACTGGAAGGCATCAGACTGGAAGTCCCGGACATTAGACTGGAAGGCATCAGACTGGAAGGCATCAGACTGGAAGGCCCGGACATCAGACTGGAAGGCATCAGACTGGAAAGCATCAGACTGGAAGGCCAGGACATCAGACTGGAAGGCATCAGACTGGAAGTCCCGGACATTAGACTGGAAGGCATCAGACTGGAAGGCATCAGACTGGAAGGCCCGGACATCAGACTGGAAGGCCGGGACTTCAGACTGGAAGGCATCAGACTGGAAGGCCGGGACACCAGACTGGAAGGCCGGGACATCAGACTGGAAGGCCGGGACATCAGACTGGAAGGCATCGAACTGGAAGGCCCGGACATCAGACTGGAAGGCATCAGACTGGAAGGCCGGGACATCAGACTGGAAGGCATCAGACTGGAAGGCCGGGACATCAGACTGGAAGGCATCAGCATGGAAGGCCGGGACATCAGACTGGAAGGCATTAGACTGGAAGGCCGGGACATCAGACTGGAAGGCATCGGACTGGAAGGCCCGGACATCAGACTGGAAGGCATCAGACTGGAAGGCCGGGACATCAGACTGGAAGGCATCAGACTGGAAGGCCGGGACATCAGACTGGAAGGCATCAGACTGGAAGGCCAGGACATCAGACTGGAAGGCATCAGACTGGAAGGCCGGGACATCAGACTGGAAGGCATCAGACTGGAAGGCCGGGACATCAGACTGGAAGGCATCAGACTGGAAGGCCGGGACATCAGACTGGAAGGCATCAGACTGGAAGGCATCAGACTGGAAGGCCGGGACATCAGACTGGAAGGCATCAGACTGGAAGGCTGGGACATCAGACTGGAAGGCATCAGACTGGAAGGCCGGGACATCAGACTGGAAGGCATCAGACTGGAAGGCCCGGACATCAGACTGGAAGGCCGGGACATCAGACTGGAAGCCATCGGATTGGAAGGCCGGGACATCAGACTGGAAGGTCGGGACATCAGACTGGAAGGCATCGGACTGGAAAGCATCAGACTGGAAGGCCAGGACATCAGACTGGAAGGCATCAGACTGGAAGTCCCGGACATTAGACTGGAAGGCATCAGACTGGAAGGCATCAGACTGGAAGGCTGGGACATCAGACTGGAAGGCATCAGACTGGAAAGCATCAGACTGGAAGGCCAGGACATCAGACTGGAAGGCATCAGACTGGAAGTCCCGGACATTAGACTGGAAGGCATCAGACTGGAAGGCATCAGACTGGAAGGCCCGGACATCAGACTGGAAGGCCGGGACATCAGACTGGAAGGCATCAGACTGAAAGGCCGGGACACCAGACTGGAAGGCCGGGACATCAGACTGGAAGGCATTAGACTGGAAGGCCGGGACATCAGACTGGAAGGCATCGAACTGGAAGGCCCGGACATCAGACTGGAAGGCATCAGACTGGAAGGCCGGGACATCAGACTGGAAGGCATCAGACTGGAAGGCCGGGACATCAGACTGGAAGGCATCAGCATGGAAGGCCGGGACATCAGACTGGAAGGCATTAGACTGGAAGGCCGGGACATCAGACTGGAAGGCATAAGACTGGAAGGCCTGGACATCAGACTGGAAGGCATCAGACTGGAAGGCCGGGACATCAGACTGGAAGGCATCAGACTGGAAGGCCGGGACATCAGACTGGAAGGCATCAGACTGGAAGGCCAGGACATCAGACTGGAAGGCATCAGACTGGAAGGCCGGGACATCAGACTGGAAGGCATCAGACTGGAAGGCATCAGACTGGAAGGCATCAGACTGGAAGGCCGGGACATCAGACTGGAAGGCATCAGACTGGAAGGCTGGGACATCAGACTGGAAGGCATCAGACTGGAAGGCCGGGACATCAGACTGGAAGGCATCAGACTGGAAGGCCGGGACATCAGACTGGAAGGCATCAGACTGGAAGGCCGGGACATCAGACTGGAAGGCATCAGACTGGAAGGCATCAGACTGGAAGGCCGGGACATCAGACTGGAAGGCATCAGACTGGAAGGCCGGGACATCAGACTGGAAGGCATCAGACTGGAAGGCCGGGACATCAGACTGGAAGGCATCAGACTGGAAGGCCGGGACATCAGACTGGAAGGCATCAGACTGGAAGGCCTGGACATCAGACTGGAAGGCATCAGACTGGAAGGCCCGGACATCAGACTGGAAGGCCGGGACATCAGACTGGAAGCCATCGGATTGGAAGGCCGGGACATCAGACTGGAAGGTTGGGACATCAGACTGGAAGGCATCGGACTGGAAGGCCAGGACATCAGACTGGAAGGCATCAGACTGGAAGGCATGGGCATCAGACTGGAAGGCCGGGACATCAGACTGGAAGGCATCAGACTGGAAGGCCGGGACATCAGACTGGAAGGCATCAGACTGGAAGGCCGGGACATCAGACTGGAAGCCATCGGACTGGAAGGCCGGGACATCAGACTGGAAGGTCGGGACATCAGACTGGAAGGCATCGGACTGGAAGGCCAGGACATCAGACTGGAAGGCATGGACATCAGACTGGAAGGCCGGGACATCAGACTGGAAGGCATCAGACTGGAAGGCGTCAGGCTGGAGCACAGGAACTTCAGGCGGAGACACTGGCTGGATAGCAGGCAGATGTTTGGCAGAATCAGGTGGGTGATCAGGTTCAGCTGGCATGCAGGCAGACTGGAGCAGGTTGGTTGGTGTGGAGGCAGGTTGCGTTACTGGCAGGATCAAATGGGTAGGAAAGAACTTCCGTCTCTTTTTAGATTTAGCTACTGAAGTCCTGTAGGTAGCTGCAGATCTATAGGTAGGGGATGAAGCAGACTGGAGAGAAGGGTTAGAATATGGCAGGGAAGAGGTAACAGTGGCTGGGGGAAGTTCTCGAGGGATAGTGGGCCACGGGAAAGAGGCAGTTGGATTGAAGGCAGGATATGTGCAGCAGGAAGAAACAGGGTATTGATATTTGGTGGGGAGTAGAGTATATTGGGCTGAAACTGAGGTTGCCATAGGTGATGGAAGAAGAGACTCTTGGGCAGGCAGGTGTTTGGTTAGGGTTGCCACCTGTACGGGAATGACCCGGACAGTCCGGGTTTTGACAGCTGTGCCCGGGTTTCTCTCCTCTTGAAACCCGGACACAGCAGCATAGGCTCCTGCCAGTGTGGGAGGTGAGAGTTTATTATACCTCCAGCCCACCAACAGCATAGCCCCCCCACTCCTGTAGCTGAGACTCCGATCCACCCTGTGTCCCTCCAGCAGCGCGACCCCCGTCACTGGATGTACACTCTATGATAGCACCTACCCCCCCTGACGGCTCCTGTCCTGTGGGGCTTCAGTGGTGAGCGTTCTCCTCCGCCCACCTCAGGCACCTCTCCCCCCGTAAAAGTGTGGCTGTGCCGATCGGCAAATGCAGCCTGCTCTGAATGCGCTCTCTCCCGCAAGCAGCGTGTTCCCCCCGGGCCCCCCTCCTTCCCCTGCTCTAGCAAGGCTAATGATTTTTGGCAGTCTTACTGCCAATGGTGAATGGCGACAGTGGTGAGTCAGTCCCCCGGTCCACTCGCTCCTGTCAATGCAGCGCTAGGCTAATGAATCCTAAATGCTGCAGCTCACAGTGGCTTTCTTCTCCCAGCACCATGCCAGCCCCCCTCTGTCAGTCCCCTCTCCTCTGTCAGTCCCCTCTCCTCTGTCAGTCCCCCCTTTGTCAGTCCCCTCTCCTCTGTCAGCCCCCCCTGTCAGCCCCCCCTCTGTCAGTCCCCTCTCCTCTGTAAGCCCTCCCGTCGGTCCCCTCTCCTCTGTCAGCCCTCCCTCTGTCAGCCCCCCTCTGTCAGTCCCCTCTCCTCTGTCAGCCCCCGTCAGCCCCCCTCTGTCAGTCCCCTCTCCTCTGTCAGCCCCCCGTCAGCCCCCCTCTGTCAGCCCCCCCTCTGTCAGTCCCCTCTCCTCTGTAAGCCCCCCGTCGGTCCCCTCTCCTCTGTCAGCCCTCCCTCTGTCAGCCCCCCTCTGTCAGCCCCCCTCTGTCAGTCCCCTCTCCTCTGTCAGCCCCCGTCAGCCCCCCTCTGTCAGTCCCCTCTCCTCTGTCAGCCCCCCCTGTCAGCCCCCCTCTGTCAGTCCCCTCTCCTCTGTAAGCCCCCCCATCAGTCCCCTCTCCTCTGTCAGCCCCCCCTCTGTCAGCCCTCCCCTCTGTCAGCCCCCCTCTGTCAGTCCCCTCTTCTCTGTAAACCCCCCCATCAGTCCCCTCTCCTCTGTCAGCCCCCCTCCTCTGTCAGCCCCCCTCTGTCAGCCCCCCTCCTCTGTCAGCCCTCCTCTGTCAGCCCCCCCCCCTCTGTCAGCCCCCTCCTCTGTCAGTCCCCCCTTTATCAGTCCCCTCTCCTCTGTCAGCCCCTCCTTTGTCAGCGACCCCCCTGTCAACCCCCTCCTCTGTCAGCCCCCCTTTGTCAGTCCCCTCTCCTCTGTCAACCCCCTCCACTGTCAGCCCCCCTTTGTCAGTCCCCTCTCCTCTGTCAACCCCCCTCTTCTGTCTGTCCCCTCTCCTCTGTCAGCCCCCACCCCTCTGTCAGCCCCCCTCTGTCAGTCCCCCCTCTGTCAGTCCCCTCTCCTCTGTCAACCCCCCTCTTCTGTCAGTCCCCTCTCCTCTGTCAGCCCCCCTCTGTCAGTCCCCTCTCCTCTGTCAACCCCCCTCTGTCAGTCCCCTCTCCTCTGTCAGCCCCCCCTCTGTCAGTCCCCTCTCCTCTGTCAGTCCCCCCTCCTCTGTCAGCTCCCACCCCTCTGTCAGCCCCCCTCCTCTGTAAACCCCCCTCTGTCAGTCCCCTCTCCTCTGTCAGCCCCCCTCCTCTGTCAGCCCCCCCTGTCAGCCCCCTCCTCTGTCAGTCCCCCCTTTGGCAGTCCCCTCTCCTCTGTCAGCCCCCCCTTTGTCAGCACCTCCCCTGTCAGCCCCCCCCTGTCAGTCCCCTTTCCTCTGTCAACCCCCCTCTTCTGTCAGCCCCCACCCCTCTGTCAGCCCCCCTCCATCAGTCCCCTCTCCTCTGTCAGCCCCCCTTTGTCAGTCCCCTCTCCTCTGTCAGCCCCCCCCCTCTGTCAGTCCCCTCTCCTCTGTCAGTCCCCTCTCCTGTCAGTCCCCTCTCCTCTGTCAGCTCCCCTCCTCTGTCAGCCCCCCCAGCCCCCCTCCTCTCTGTCAGCCCCCCTCCTCTTTCAGCTCTCCTTCTCTGTCAGCCCCCCTCCTCTCTGTCAGCCCCCTCTCCTCTGTCAGCCCCCCTCTCCTCTGTCAGCCCCCCTCCTCTCTGTCAGCCCCCTCCTCTCTGTCAGCCCCCTCCTCTCTGTCAGCTCCCCTCCTCTCTGCCAGCTCCCCTCCTCTCTGCCAGCCCCCCTCCTCTGTCAGCCCCCCTCCTCTCTGTTAGCCTCCTCTCCTCTGTCAGCTCCCCTCCTCTGTCAGCTCCCCTCCTCTCTCAGCCCCCCCTCCTCTGTCAGATCCCTTCCCCTCTGTCAGCTCCCCTCCTCTCTGTCAGCTCCCCTCCTCTCTCAGCCCCCCTCCTCTGTCAGATCCCTTCCCCTCTGTCGGCCCCCCTTCTCTCTGTCAGCCCCCCTCTCTGTCCACCCCCCTCCTCTCTGTTGGCCCCCCTCCTCTGTCAGCTACCCCCCTCTGTCAGCTACCCCCTGCTCCTCTGTCAGCTACCCCCAAACAGCACGCACCTCCTCCCTTCTTACCCTGCTCCAGCGGGGCTAATGTCCTGCAGCCGGGTCACACTGCACTGTCCGTGCACTCTCTTTCTCCCACCCAGCCGCCAGCACCGATGCCGCCAGAGACAGTGAATGGAGGGCCACTGGACTGGTGTCCTAGCAACCAGGGACACTTTTGCAGGAGAAAGCATGGTATTACAGACTCCGCCCCCTAACAGGTTCACACACACACACACACATCTATGCAGCGGCTCCTGGAAGGTAAGGGTTTTTTTTGTCTCGCTGTAATGGAGGTCTCTATTGGGGGGGCACAGGCACTGTCTGATATATAATCTTTTACTTTCCACTGCTCTACTGACACCGTCCACTGCCCTACTGACACCGTCCACTGCCCTACTGACACCGTCCACTGCCCTACTGACACCGTCCACTGCCCTACTGACACCATCCACTGCTCTACTGACACCCACCACTGCTCTACTGACACCGTCCACTGCTCTACTGACACCGTCCACTGCTCTACTGACACCGTCCACTGCTCTACTGACACCGTCCTCTGCCCTACTGACACCGTCCACTGCCCTACTGACACCGTCCACTGCCCTACTGACACCGTCCACTGCCCTACTTACACCGTCCACTGCTCTACTGACACCGTCCACTGCTCTACTGACACCGTCCACTGCTCTACTGACACCGTCCTCTGCCCTACTGACACCGTCCACTGCCCTACTGACACCGTCCACTGCCCTACTGACACCGTCCACTGCCCTACTGACTCCGTCCACTGTCCTTCTGACACCGTTCTCTGCCCTACCGACACCGCCCACTACCCTACTGATACCATCCACTGCCCTACTGGCTGACAGTGTCCAATTTTAAGGTAGGCTAGTTTCATACTTTAACTGACATTTCTTTTATTAATCAAATCATATTTTTTGGGTACACAAATGCTTTTGTTTAACCATGCCCCTTTAAGTCCCCCCACCCTCCCCCTGTTAATGCAATTTGGCCACTGTTCACCATAGCACACCTCATTACTACTCTCTTTGGGTAACCAAAACGGTGTCCCAGGTATTTTACAATCCTATAGAGCAGTGATGGCGAACCTTGGCACTCCAGATGTTTTGGAACTACAATTCCCAGGATACTCATCTACACTGCAGAGTGCATGATCATCATGGGAAATGTAGTTCCAAAACATCTGGGGTGCCAAGGTTCGCCATCACTGCTATAGAGTGTAGTACAAAAAAATTGCCATGCGCCATGAAAGTGTTCGGGTTTGGCTTGAAGCAAAGGTGGCAACCCTATGTTTGGTAGCAGAGATGGTTTGTTGTGGGCTGGCTGTGGCTGATTGCAATATACCAGACCTTGCTAAAAGTAGTGGTTGAACAAACTGCGGGTTACATACGGCCTGTCTAACAAGGGATTGTACGGAATCAACACATTCTATTATCATCTGTTGGGAACAGGCTGTGTAATGCTCAAAAAAGTAAGGGGAATCATCTTCCAGAAGCCATACCAGTGATGTGACTTGATTAATACTGAAAGGGGGAGAAAAATCATCATGGCCCCCCGGGATGCAGGGCAGGGCCAGCTCTGTGCAGATTTTAATTAACGGCTGAACATCCCCAAACAGCATACAGCCCTGATTAACCCAGGAGTGAGCTAAATGAATGGTTTCCAACAGCTGATCACTGGTCCACTCTTTCAGTGTCTGACGGAGATAGTCACTACTCTCAGACGCCAGCAAAGCATAATAACGAATCACCTCTAAATTCATTTCAGTAAGCAACCTGAACCAAGATGGTTCCTCTGTGTAGCCACTTCTGGTCAGGGATGGCCTTGGTATTCTGTCATGTATCAGATAAGACCAGAACTGTGTGGAATGCAACAGGGGAAACCCAAAACGTGTATAAGGCCCCTTTCACACTGGGGCGGTGCGGGCGTCGGCGGTAAAGCGCCGCTATTTTTAGCGGCGCTTTACCATCGTTTTAGCAGCGGTCTGCGGGCGCTAGCGGGGTGGTTTTAACCCCCGCTAGTGTCCGAAAAAGGGTTAAAACCGCCCGCAAAGCGCCGCTGCAGCGCCGCTTTGCCAGCGGTATTGCCGCGCTGTCCCATTGATTTCAATGGGTAGGAGCGGTTTAGGAGCGGTGAATACACCGCTCCTTCACCGCTCCAAAGATGCGGCTGGCAGGACTTTTTTTACTGTCCTGCCAGCGCACCGCTCCAGTGTGAAAGCCCTCCGGCTTTCAAACTGGAGTGAAAGGGGCCGGTTTTTTTCAGGCGCTACACAGACGCTATTTTTAGCGCTGTAACGCCTGAATACCGCCCCAGTGTGAAAGCAGCCTAAGTGAAATATGATTTATTAAGGAAAGTGAATAATATAAATACAACCACACAGTGCAATAAATCAACCAACAGAGACCCCCAATCAACAACAGACAGATATGTACAATAAATGGGAAATACCAGGATCGTAAATGATAGGCAGGCCAGGGTCATGCACAGAGGATCAGTAAATAAACAAGGGCAGTCCAGAATCAGAGACACAAGCCAGGCCAAGGTCATACATGGGGAGATCAGCAGATGGGGTAAGGAACACAGGACAGGGAGAGGATGGATGGATCAGACTGCAGGACAGGGATAATGGTAACAGGTGGGACAAGGTAGGGACCAGGACAGGGAAACAGGATCAGAACCACAGGTCACAGGTTCAGGGCGCAGGAACAGGTTCAGAATCAGGCTCAGGATCACAAGCAGCAGGTCAGGGCACAAGGAACAATACCAAGGCAAACATATGAGTTCTTGCCAGCTATTTATAGGCCTGCGGCTAGCCTCAAGTGACACCTGATTGCAGGAGGTGCTGTCTGCTCCATACTGCCAGGATCCATCTGCTGGTGGACGCCAGTACTGCAGCCCAAAGATGATATAACATCAGCAGGGAAAAGCTCTCCTGACAGCTCAAAACTGACAGGAGACACCTGCTGGTGGACCTCAGTACTGCATGCCAAAAGACAGATATTATCAGCGGATGGAACATTTCCTGACAAGGCCTTTGAGACTCTCAAGGCTGCCTTTGTTTCTGCTCCTGTGTTGGCACATCCTGATCCTACGTTGCCTTTTATCCTAGAAGTTGATGCTTCTGAGACTGGAGTTGGCGCCCTTCTGTCTCAACGTCCTAACTCTGAGAGCGCTATGCATCCGTGTGGCTACTTTTCCAAGAAATTGTCACCTGCTGAGTGCAATTATGCGATTGGTGAGAGAGAACTGTTGGCGATCATTTTAGCCCTGAAAGAGTGGAGACATCTCCTTGAAGGTACCACTGTGCCCGTTCTTATTCTTACAGACCATAAGAATCTTACATTCTTGTCTGAGGCTAAGTGACTCTCTCCCACAAGTGCGCGATGGGCTCTTTTCTTATCGAGCTTTAATTACATGGTCTCATTCTTACCCGGTACTAAGAATGTAAGGGCGGATGCCTTGTCACGATAATTTTTCTCCACTTCCAAGTCGAAGTCGATTCCGGTTCCTATGATTCCTCCTGATCGTATCTTAGCTACCGCGGTGCACCAGTCTTACTTCTCCTTTGGGTGACAAAAATCTTGCTGCTCAGGTCCATGCTCCTCCTGATAAACCTTGTGACCGCTGCTTTGTCCCAGAGAGTCTCCGTACTGCAGTGCTCCAGACTTATCATTCTCCCAAGGCAGGTGGCCATCCTGGGAAGAATCAACTCATTTGGGCCATCTCCCAACAATTCTGGTAGCCTAGTCTAAGGGCTGATGTTACTGCTTTCGTAGCTGCCTGTCTCGTGTGTGCTCAGAGTAAGACTCCATGACACCTTCCAGTGGGCCTCCTACAACAAATACCCAATGGAGAGAGGCCCTGGACTCACCTGTCTATGGATTTCATTGTGGAATTGCCCAAATCCCAAGGCAACACTGTTATCCTTATGGTGGTGGACCGGTTCTCAAAGATGTGTCATTGTATTCCACTTAAGAAGTTGCCCACCTCTAAGGAACTGGCTTCCATTTTTGCTCGGGAGATCTTTCGCTTACATGGGCTACCCAAGGCGATTGTCTCGGATAGGGGCAGTCAGTTTGTATCCGGGTTCTGGTGAGCCTTTTGTGCACAGTTGGAAATCCAGCTTGCGTTCTCTTCTGCGTATCACCCGCAGTCTAATGGGGCCGCAGAACGAGCCAATCAGTCCTTGGAGCAATTCCTACGTTTACGTTACGTATTTCTGACCATCATAACAACTGGTCTGACCTATTACCTTGGGCAAAGTTTGCTCACAACAGTGCCTTGAATTCTGCCTCCCGATTGTCTCCATTTATGGCAAATTATGGTTTCCAACCATCCATGTTGCCTGACTCATTTGTTCTGCAGAGTATTCCTGCGTTAGAGGAGCATCTCCGTGGTCTTCGCTCCAGATGGGTACAAGTCCAGGAGGCTTTGTGTCATGCTAATGATAGGTACAGACTCCATGCTGACCGCAGACGCCTGCCAGCGCCTTCCTACCAGGTTGGGGACAGGGTCTGACTGTCATCTCGCAACCTCCGGCTTCGTGTTCCCTCACTGAAGTTTACACCGTGGTTTAGTGGGCCTTTCCGTATCCTTCGCAGGATTAACCCAGTAGCTTACGCGTTGGAACTTCCTCCTAGTATGCGCATCTCAAATGTGTTTCATGTCTCCTTATTGAAACCGTTGGTCTGTAACCGATTTACCACCTCGGTGCCATGTCCTCACCCTATTCAGGTTGAGAACCATGAGGAGTATGAGGTACAATCCATTGTTGAATCCCGTAGGTTCCGTGGACACATACAGTACCTGGTGCATTGGAAGGGGTACGGTCTGGAAGAACGCTCCTGGGTTTCATCCGCTGACGTACATGCCCCGAGTTCCATAGATGGTTTCCCCTCAAGCCCGGTGGCCCTCCGAGGGAGAGGGGTCATTGAGGGGGGGTACTGTCAGGGCGGGCTTAGCCCTTCCTCCTCTGGGCTGGCCGCTCAGCTGTTGGCTAATTGCCAGCTCTCTTCTCTCTCTTCATTTACCAGCTGTTCCTGATGGTGCCTGTCTGGCCTGCCTATATAAAGTCTTCCAGCTCATTTCTCCTTTGCCTTCACGTTTGGTCACATCACTAGGAACCATCTCCTGCTGTTGTTTCAAGACTGGCTTGCTAACATCCCTCCTGGCTTCCATCCTGCTTGCAGTTGCTCTCCGTGGATCCCTGACGTCTGGACTGGCTGATTACTCGATCTGGTTTATGAACTTTGGACTGGCTGACTACCAGATCTGACTACTGGACTCTGGCTTGCTTGACTACGCTTTTTCCTATTTATCTTTTTATTTTTATTAATAAACAAGTGTGATTAGATTGTACTTCTGTCTCTGTCTGTTTCATGGTTCCTGACAACAATACGATAGGAGATAGATATAAATTAAAGATGCTGATAAGTACTTTTCACATTTTTGCTATGTGTATGCATAATATTTTTAAATATAAAAAAAAATAATAATATAAATTACACTGATGTTAAGTTTATGCATATGATGGTTCAGCAGCCTAGCTAACTTCACACAAGTGGTGATATTTAACCGGTCATTAATTTTAGGCAGGTGTATGTTACATCATTTTGCTGGCTGCCTACTGATGCATAAAAAAATAAATAAAAAAATAAAATAAAATAAAATGTATATATCCATTCTGTTTCATTTTTTGATATGCTTTGGATCATATAACCCCCCCCCCCCCCCCCAATTGGGATCTATTTTGTCTATCCCCCAAAAAATTACCAAACTTGGATCCCTATTGCCTAAAGTGATTAGAGAGGCTTTGCTTCGGGAATACCTTTCTGATGTTGTCAAGATGTTCATTTATGCGGGTGCATAGGTTCCGTTTAGTACGTCCCACATATTGCAACCTGCATGGGCAAATGATAAGGTAAGTGACATGTGTAGATTTATCAATAGTAAACTCATTGCCTGTGCTAAATTAGGTGAATTTAGAAACTTTTCTGTCATTATTCCTAGTTAACTTACATGCTTTGCATCTTCTACAGTGATAGAAACCAATTACATCCAAAAGGTACACTTTTTGTTGGGAGGGTTTAGCACAATAGGGGCCAATTTCTTAAATTGGGTGCACATCGTTATATGAATTTCGGGCAATTTGGCAACAGTTTCAATAAAGTTGGGTCCCTCAATAACAATGGCCAGTGTTTTAGGATCACCTTTTCCAGACTTTTGTAGTCTCGACTAAAATTAATCAGAAATGCTACAAATTCTAAATCTGATGATTTTTAGGGTTTATTTTTTAACAGGATGTGCCTTAGTTTAGGTTCATCGTATCCCTTTTCTTTTAATTTGTTGATTTTCATATCTGACTGTGATATATAATCTGACATGTTGTCACAGTTACGCCTTATGCTCATTAGTTGTCCTTTTGGGATCCCACTGAGCCATCTTGGGTGATGGCAACTTGCCGTGGGAATATAAATGTTCCTATCGGTCTCTTTGAAATAGGTCCTGGTAGAGATGTGCCCATCACTTTTAACCAGAACCAAGTCAAGGAAGCGGATCTCAAATATGTCCCAGTTCCCTAAAAATTTTAAACCAAAGCAGTTATAGTTAATGTCGCTCAACAAAAACTTTCAAAGATTCCACTGTGCTGTTCCACAAAATGACGACATCATCAATGTACCTTTTGTACAGAGTGATCTCAGGTCTGTCAGTTCCAAAAATATTACTCTCCTTCCACAAGCTCATTTGAATATTTGCCACACTGAGAGCATATTTTGCTCCCATGGTGACCCTTTATTTGCTTAAAGCAAGATCCCTCATGCCAAAAGTAGTTGTTAGACATAGCTAGATCCAAAATCTCAAGAAGGAAGCTCTTCTGTTCCCCCTTGAGGTCAGATCCAGAATCAAGACCTCGTGGTTGCTAGGACATCTGATTGTATGAGATTGGTATGAGATTGGTATAAAGCGACTCAACGATGATGATTGGCCGTCCTGGAGGGTGTTCAATATTCTTGTGGATTTTTGGTAACTGATACATGATAGGAAGCTTTGGTGCATCAGAGATAAGATACCTAGCCACTTTGGTGAGAATGCCCTTATCTTTGGCCTCTTGAACAATTGACTTTAAGGAAGCTTTCAGCTTCTTAGTAGGATCGCTTTTCATTTTCTTATAGGTATCTGTATCACCAACCAACCTATTAAGCTCCTTAGTGTAATCCTCCTTTTTCAAAACTACAATACCCCCCCTTTTTCTGCTGGCCTAATGGCTATATTTCTCCTTTTTTTCTAATGCCTCAATGCCCTTTTGGATATCACCTTTTCTCATCCCTTTTTTTTTTGTTTTTATTAGTCTAATATCCTGTTCGACCATTATTTTGAATGTCTCCAAAAAACGATTGGATGACTTCTTGGGGTTCAAAAATGACTGATTTGTTAGCCCTCTATATTTGTAATTTTGTTTGATATTAGGAATAATGGTGATTGGTTTTTCAGCAAAACGTGTTTTTTAATATTAAGCTTCCTTACAATTTTTTTAGTATCTATAAAAGCATCAAATTTATTTAATCCCTTATCAAGTGCATACTTTAAACCTAATTTGAGAACCTTAAGCTCATTCAAAGTAAAAATGTCTCCACTCAAATTAAAAATTCCCTTGCCCACTACTCTCTCTTTCTTTTTGTTCTTATTTCCTCCTCTTTTCCCTCTGTGTTGTTTCTTTGGGACCCTTGTTGCTGCCAGAAAGATGCCTCCCATTGTTGCCATGGTGGGGCCACATGTGGTCCTTACTGGGGATCCTGATGTTGATTGTACCAAGGTGGAATGGGTGGGCCCCCTCTCCCCCTTCCCCTCCAGTTTCCTCTCTGGCCTCCTCTGCACAGATTCCATCTGCCTCTGTTGGGTGTATTCCCATGCCCTCTTCTCTGAAATCCCTTATAAGGTGGGTGCCCCCTGTAGCTACCCTCATGATGATGTAGGGGTTGGAACCGATTTTGTATAGGAATTTCATAATCTGTATATTCATTGGTTGTGCGTCTATCAGGAGTACGGAGCACCGGAATAACCCAATGTCGTTGCGCCCCTATCTTTAACACAGTTATTACTACCCCCTCTAATGGGGGGGGGGGGGGGCTGTAGAATGACCCTGACCTCTTCCACTGGGGGTGGAACAAACAGAAGCTCCTGAAGATTGAATATGTTCCATCCTGTCTGTGGAGGAGTCCATGGACTGGGTTAGGGCACTTCCTGCCACTTATATACACTATTTTCCCTATAATCATTCAAATCTCTTTGACATTTCTGTTTTCTTTTAGTGTCCTTATCTAATTTTTCTAAATGTTTCTGTACCTGTATATTTTTTCTTTATATTCTGCAGTTTCTTTAAATGGTGTGATTAATACTTTAAGTTCAACAACTCTATTCTCTAATAAATGGAGTTTGGTTTGTCTCCTGGAAATAATATGTTCTAACAATTTGTGCTCACATCCATTAAAAAAGTTATACCATTGTATGTCTAGATTAGGGATGAGCCGAACATCCCTCATTCGGGTCGCACCAGAACCTGTGAACGGACCGAAAGTTTACGCGAACTTTGAACCCCGTTAAAGTCTATGGGACTCGAACATTCGAAATTAAAAGTGCTAATTTTAAAGGCTAATATGCAAGTTATTGTCCTAAAAAGGGTTTGGGGACCCGACTCCTGCCCCAGGGGACATGTATCAATGCAAAAAAAAAAGTTTTAAAAATGGACGTTTTTTTGGGATCAATGATTTTAATGACGCTTAATGTGAAAAAAAGTGAAATATTCCTTTAAATATCGTGCCTGGGGGTGTCTATAGTATGCCTGTGAAGTGGCACGTGTTTCCCGTGTTTAGAACAGTCCCTGCACAAAATGAAATTTCTAACGGAAAAAAGTCATTTAAAACTGCTTGCGGTTTTAATGTAATGTCTGGTCCCGGCAATATGGATGAAAATCATTGAGAAAATTTAAATGAGTACCCCCTGCCCATTACTAGCCCCTCTGGGTGGTCTTGTACGGATATTAAGGGGAACCCCGTACCAAAATTAAAAAAAGGATAGGCGTGGGGCCCCCGGGCCCTATATACTCAGAACAGCAGTATACAGGCGGTGCAAACAAGACAGGGACTGTGTAGGTTTGTTGTTAAGTATAATCTGTTTTAAATTTTGAACTGGTACATTTTTAAAGTGTAGCTCCAGTAAAAAAAATCTATTTTTAAGCTTTTTGGAAGGGTTATCACCCCTGTAATATTTTTTTTTTCCGTCTCTGCACCTCTTCAGAAGATTTCACCTCACTTTCTGTACCAATGACCAATGTTTTTTGAAAATGTGGGTTTTTTAGTAAAACAAGGATTGGGGGGGCGTGGCCTGGACGGCATGGCATGAGGAGTGCTGAATAGGAGCTCCACTTGCCCAACATCTGATACTACCTATCCTGAGGCTAATTTTACCTTATTCTGTTCCTTACACGAGCACGACGATACCCGACCCTCCAGGGACAGTGTCACCACCGAAAGCGCCAAAGGATGCGGCCGCTCAGCTGGCTAAATGCTGACACACGGAGAGGGAGGCCTTGGGGGAAAATGGCGCAGAGTCCCCTTCCACTGGAGACTCAGCAGCGGAGGACACTGCAAGAGTGCTGGAAGCTATATCTCACTGTAAGAGCACGCTGACTTGCAAGATAGAGGAAGTTAAAATTGATGTGTCCCTGATCCAACAAGACCTGCAGAAGCTCAGGGACCGGGTTGCGGAAACAGAGAATTGCATAAGCCAGGTGGAGGATGGGCTCTCGCCATTACAGACCACCACCGAACAGCTACAGCATCAACTTAACATGGTTTTGCTTAAACAGGATAACACGGAGAACTGTCTCCGGAGGTGCAACCTGCGATTTATGGGTCTACCTGAGGGCGTTGAGGGCTCTGACCCCCCCTCCTTTCTAGAGAATCTGCCGATTACAACATTTGGAGGGGCTGAATTCTCCACGTCCTTCATTGTGGAACAGGCCCACAGACTGGCTGCCAAACCCCCTCCACAAGGTGCACCTCCACGGACCTTTATAGTGAAACTGGTTAACTTCCGAGAGCGAGATGCGGTCCTCCGTCTCACCAAGCAGAAAGGCAATATACCGTTCAAGAATGGTGAGATTAAAGTTTTTCTGGATTTTTCGGCGGAGGTCCAGAAAAAACTAGCACATTTCAATGAAGCTAAACGTCAACTGAGGATCCGCCGCTACTCCTATGCTATGCTCTTCCCGGCCAGAGTTCGTATTGCCGGTGAGGACAGAGTATACTTTTTCGATACACCGGAGGCTGTTTTTGCATGGCTGGAACACAGAGCTGCACCGGACCACGCACCACCTCAAGGGCACTAACAGTCTGACCAAGGAGCAAACACGTGAGAGGAGATCCGAGCTATTGCTAGCTGTCTTGGGGACTCAGACTTGCTCAGTGAGAAAAAGGTACTGTGTGACATATATTTTTCCCTGAAATACTTGGGCCCCCCGTACTGCTGCTGCCCCTACCCTGGGATGTTCTTCCCCCGCCACATCAATCCTTGCCTTCCCCATGGCTTCCTCCCCCTTAGTATCCCTTTCTCCCACATGATTTCTGCAATTCCATCTACCTGTGTTCGTACACAACAAATACTAACTTTGGCCCTACACTCCTGATGAGTATGGCAGGCTGCTGCCTGTCATGATGCCCGGGACATGGACTTTACTTTATATATACTTCTGTCTTCCCCCTGGCTATTATCCTGTTGTCCCAAAACCGGGAGTCGCACCCATCGCAACATGGTTTGATCTGCAGAGAAAAACCGTCCCCTTAGTTAAGGGAGCCCCCGCGGGCTCCACTATTACCAATACCAACCTTGACATGGCACAAGTAATGTTTCCCCGGCCTGGCCGGATCAGGCGTGTGATGCCCATTGGTGATTTGGTGCACGACCTGACTGGACACACCGGCGCACAAGTTCAAGGTTTAATTAAGTTTTGTTGTTGGTTTAATGTTCTAATGTTGCGTAATGTAATGAAGAGTACTGTATGCTGGTATATATTTGACATGGTGTTTAAAAAAGAGAAAATGAGATTGCGCTATGGGTTAGTCCTAAACAATAGCAATATTGCGTATGAGCTGCCTCTACTTAATACCTCCACCCTAAGTGGGGGGGGGGGTTATGCTGAAAAAAGGGGAGAGAGAGTAGATATGGCGCTATACCTTCAGAATCCTTATGGTTGGTGTTAACCCAATTATATGAAAAATGTGAAGGGAAAAGCTATGTTTCAGCATAATCAGCAGACAGCACACAAAGTGCAGTGAGGTGGACTAGTGCAATGGAGCAATGTTTGGATAAAAATTACACTACATCCAGGTAGATCCAGGCACCCCCAACGGACCAATTAAGGACCCCCCAGAGGAAAGCCAGACAGCGACACAGGGACTCACACTGCGGCAGCGAGTTCACCCCCGAAGGGGGCAGGTGATCTGGTGAGGGCAACAAGAGCACTTTTTTGGATACACGTGTTGGGGATCTTTCTCTTTGAAGTGGTAATACCCTTTTCCTGTCACCAATAAGAACTTATTTGGACTGATTGGCTAATCCTTAGTTGGATTGATTGTTTTTTAAACACTTCTTTTTCTATTCATTTATTTTGGTTTTCCACCATCAATTAACCGTTAGTGGGATTGATGGTTTTATAACACATTTCATTTTCACCTTTCATCTTTTCACTAATTGATGTGGATGAAGTTATTTATGTCACGTTTCATGAATTATTGCACACAAAGTCATTTACTGCATGTATATTAATTTTATATATATCAGATTGGCAGAGGTATTTAGCACATATTCATGCACGTATAGAGTCGGTATACATATATCAATTTTATATTAATTGTTTTAATTAATTTATCATTAATTTAATTAGTTAAAAAAAAATTTTCTCTCCCTTCACATTTTTCAAATAATTGGGTTAACATCAACCATAAGGATTCTGAAGGTATAGCGCCATATCTACTCTCTCTCCCCTTTTTTTTGACATGGTGTTTGCCAGTTGTGCCGGGGCCCGCGCCCTGTTGGGTCTGGGTTACGTGATCCTGTCCTCGCTGTCCTGGGCCTCGTGGGTGGGGCCGTGGCCGCGGTGGCAGCTCGTTGGCCCTGGATGCCAGGGACATGAATAGATGTTCATGCCTATAATGAAATGCATCACATGGAATGTGCGGGGAATTAGAGTCAAGCCAAAGAGAAATGCATTATCATATCTTAAAGCGCAACGTGCAGAAATCATGCTGACACTCAAAAAACCCTGGGTGGGATGGATACATCAGGCCCCCTATGCTGCTAACTCCAGAGGGGTCGCAATATTGGTGGCCAAGACGGAACAATTTATGCTGCTGACACTCAGATCAGACCCACAGGGCAGATTTTTATTTTTGCATGGCAAAATGAATGGGCTGGAACTCTTAATCCTAGCAATTTATATACTCCCTCCTTTCCAATTTGCTGTGTTGACGGAGGGACTGTCTTTTATGTCCCAGTTCCCCACTTTGCCGGTGGTCTGGTTGGGGGACTTCAACAATATTGTTGATAGAGAGCTGGACAGGCTGTCACTGACCCCCCCCCCCCCCCCGACAACCCTACTCACTCACAGACAAGGTTCGGTAAACTTTTAACCGATCTCGCCCTGGTTGACACATGGAAACACTGACATCCTTGCGCTAAGGCGTTCTCCTGTTTCTCAGCGACGACAACTCCATGTCACGCATAGACCCTATACTGGTATCCTGATCTATCCTGCCTTTACTAGGGGAAGTGGGTTTCAATCCCCGTATCCTCTCTGATCATGCCCCCTATTGGGCTGAGCTCCGGCTAGATTCTCCCCCTGCAACCTACGCCTGGAAACTTAACCCCTTCTGGTTGATGGTTGTACCGGGCATAGAAGAGGCTGGCACTGAGTGGGAGTTTCTCTTCCAAACTAACAGAGGCACGGCGCCATGCGAGGTAGTCTGGGACTCTTTTATCCCACACCCGCATGATACTGTCCCACCGTAAATCTAGATATAGAAAGACCTTGTCTCAGGCAGTAAGACATGCAGAACAAGCATTAACGGACATAGAAAAGGATTTCTCCAATAACCCATCCCAGTCCAAAGCTGATTAACTTAAATTGCAGACAAGGGTGGTGAACAGTCTACACTTTGAAAAAGCAGAATGGAAGATATTCTATTACAAACAGCGAGTGTATGAGTGCGGAGAACATGCAGGGCGCTTCCTGGTGTACCTTGCCCATATGGACCACAAGCCTCCAACTGTGGTCTCGCTTCACAGGGCAGATAACACATTGGTCATTGACCCCGACGAGGTGGCTGGGGAGTTCCGCTCCATCTTCGCATCATTATACTCCTCTGCTGCTAATAATCCCAGGGAGGAGATAGTGTCACTACTGGCTAATATAGAGTTGCCTACACTCTCACAATCCCAGACTGAGATGCTTGAAGCCCCAATCACCAAAGATGATATAACAGAAGCCTTATCCAACCTCAATCCCTCAAAAGCACCGGGATCCGATGGGCTTCCCCTCTAATTCTACACCACCTATGCTGATACACTAACCCCCAAACTACAGGAGTTGTTCTCCCACATATTCCAAACCCGGAATCCTACTCCCCTCCATGGGTGAAGCCTATATAGTACTTATACCCAAACCAGACAAAAACCCAGAAGCACCTGAATCTTACCGCACAATCTCCCTCCTTCAGCTAGACATTAAAATCTTGGCTAAGGTTCTGGCGCTACGGTTGAACAAAGTGATCCTTTCCCTGATTCATCCGGACCAGAATGGCTTTATGCCTGGCAAAAATACAGCACATAACCTGCGGAGGCTCCACATGAACCTGCAAGCTGAACATGCCCATATGGGCTCCAGGGTTGTGGTGTCTGTTGACACCGGAAAGGTGTTCGACTCCATCGAGTGGGAGTACCTTTGGGAATGCCTGTCTCGTTTTGGGTTTGGACCCAACTTTGTTAGATGGATCTGTCTCTTATACCACAGCCCTAGCGCCAGGATACTGGTTAATGGGAGGGTCTCTGATCCCTTCCCACTCTTCCGGGGTACGCGTCGGGGATGCCCCCTATCCCCCTTGCTTTACGCCCTTGCGGTGCAACCCCTGCCTCAGAAATCATGCGAATATCCATGGCCTACGGAGTGGAGATTTGGTGGAAATAATTAGTCCTTATGCAGATGATATGTTTTTATACTTGGCGGACGCAGGCCCATCCCTCCAGACAGCTTTAGAAGTGATACAGACTTTTCGTAACTATTCTGGTTTGAAAATAAACTGGGATAAATCCCAGATTCTCCCCATTGATATAAGTGCCCCAACGAAAACTCAGGCATCTTCCCCCTAGTCAGGGTTAGCTCCATGAAATATCTGGGAATTATAATTACCCGTTCCCCGGAGGACTTCACAAAGCTTAACTTAGAACCCCTTATTACATCTATGAAATCTAAAACAAAGTCATGGGCTAAATTACCCCTGGGCATAATGGGTCGGGTAAACATGATAAAGAAGATTCTGCTCCCCAAATTATTATACGTACTCTGGCATGCCCAGATCTATTTACCCTTAAGAATTTTCAAGGCCATAGAAGCTATCCTTAACTCATTTGTGTGGGGCAAAACCCGACACAAACTATCCTGTAGAGTATTAAAAAACCCCTCCGACCTAGGGGTGCAGCATTACCTGACTTCAGCCTTTACTATTTAGCAGCACAAATATCCCACTTATACCACTTGGATAAACACGATAAAGAACATTACATGACACTAATTTGTTCCCCCTACACCCATCCTTTTCAGATCCTCTTCAGAGAACCTGGGGGTGGCACAGTGGTGTAGTGGTTGGCACTCACCTAGCAGTAAGAAGGGTTGCTGGTTCGAATCCCTACCACGGCACTACCTGCCTGGAGTTTGTATGTTCTCCCTGTGCCTGCGAGGGTTTCCTCCGGGTACTCCAGTTTCCTCCTACAATCCAAAGACATGCAGGTGGGTTAGTTGGCTTCTTTCCAAAATTGGCCCTAGTATATGAATGGGGACCTTGGATTGTGGGCTCCTTGAGGGTAGGGACCGATGTGAGTGTGCAATGTACAGGGACAATTGTAGACACTCACTCAGGTTGAACTAGATGGACTGGTGTCTTTATTCAACCTTAGAAACTATGGAGCTATGAAACCTACAGACCCCTGGATATTGGGTAGCCGTAGGGGACTATTATACAATCATTGCAAAATCTGGGAGGTAGCGAGACAGAAACTAAACACCCCACCCACACACTCTCACACGCCATTGTGGGACAATCCAGGCTTAAGAGAACTACAAACCTTACCAGACCATGCCCTCTGGCTCAATAGGGGGGTGACAACATTATCCGATGTTTACCATGGGAGCTGGAAGACGATGAATGGGAGGACGCCCTAGACGCCAGTAAAAAGGTCTCCACCAGACTCTCAGACCGTCTTACCCAACTATTTATCATGCACAGATCTTATCTGACCCCCATCCGACTGGCCAAATACAAACCTGATCATAACCCACTATGCCCTAGATGTGACAGCCCTTCCAGTACCTTATTCCACCTTCTATGGTCATGCCCAATAATACAGGACTATTGGTCCCACATTGTAAAGTTTATCCATGACGAGATGCGGTCCCCCTTAACCCTATGCCCCAAACAATGTTTACTGGGTATATTCCCGGACCCAGACTCAGAAAAATGTCATAAAATATTTTTGCAGGAATCATTGCTCATAGTGAGGAAGTGGTTGAGGGCCTCGCCTCCAACAATCCAGAAATGGATAACAGCAGTCTTACCGTATAAAAAAAGAGATCTATGCCCACAGGGGATGCCCCACCAAATACGGGAAGATCTGGGATTCGTGGTTGGGGAATGCAGCCACATGCAATGAGATCCCTGATTGACCCTACCAATGACGAATACCTAATATCATTGGACAGAAATCCCCCCCTGTAAATCTGTTGTCTAGCACCTGGTTCCCCTGGGAACACATGGCTTTTTGTTGGATATGAGCAATGTAACTTGTTATGCTATACAAACCCGAACGTATAATTCTTGATGTAAGTGATACCTAACTTGAGATTGATGTTACGAATCCTTCAAATTGTACCGATGTTGTCAATGATACTAGCTTGTAATTGTCTACTCTTCAAATAAAAGACTTTGTTATTTGTAAAAAAAAAAAAAAAACAAGGATTGGGATAAAGCATCAGTGGAGAGGAGACATGTTTTTTCCCATATCAACTCTTACAGAAGAGAGTTTCCCTTCCTAGGTGTAGATTTCATCTCACTTCCTGTTGTCTCCTTCCGTTTGCAAGTAGGAGACGTTAGTAAGTTGGATTTTGAAAGTAGGGGCCTGCCCTATATGCTCTGCAGAAATTTGGGCCTAAGGTGTTGGTGTTGCCACAACACTGTAAGCTCTCAAAGTGACTCTTGGTGGGTGCTGGAACGCCCTGCTGTGAACTATTATATCAAGAATTGTAATTACATGCCATTGTTGAACAGTGGTAGAAAAATTGGGCCTTTGGTGGCGGTGGCGCTGGTGCCACAACACTGCAACCCCTCACAGATACTCTAGTTGGAGCGAAGGAATGAGCCCTGCTGCAAAGTATTGGATCAAAAATTGTAATTACACGCCCCTGTTAAACAGGGGCTGAAAAATTGGGCCTTAGCCACTGGTAGTGGTGCCCAGAACCAAAAATGTTCTTCCAAGCTATCAGCAGGATCATTGAGGAGGAAGAGGATAGTCAGTCAGCATAACAGGATAGTCACTCAGCATAAGCAGTCTTGAAGGGATCTGACATTTCCAAAAAAATTATTTGGTTACATCAGCTTCAGGTGCTTGGTAGCTGGTGGTGATCCAAGACTAATTCATTTTCATGAAGGTCAGTCGATCAACCGAGTCGGTGGACAGGTGCACCCTGTGATCAGTTACAAAGCCTCCAGCAGCACTGAATGTGCATTCCAAAAGAACGCTGGATGCAGGACAGGCCAGTAGCTCAATTGCATACTGTGCAAGCTCTGGTCAGTGATCAATCCTCAAGACCCAGTAACCCAGAGGATTTTCGGTGGGAAAGGTGTCCAAGTCTGACCTTGCCCCTAGGTATTCCTGCACCATATAAATCAGACGCTGGCAATGGTTGCTGGAACCGATCATACCTTGGGGTTGCTGACTAAAAAATTGTCTGAACGCATTCATCAGACGGCCACCTTCTACACTGCTTCTGTGACTGACCGAAGCCTCAACAACACGTTGTCCAGGACCAGGAATTTGTAACCTCCCAGTGTCTGGGAACGCGTTGCACAGACCTTTCTGCAAAGCCTCCCGAAGATGTCTCCGCCTCTGCTCCCTCTGCAATGGCAAGATAAGGTCCACAACCTTACCCTTGTACCATGTATCAAGGAGAGTTGCCAGCCAGTAATGATCCCTCTCCTTGATCCGATGAATACGAGGATCCTTCTGCAGGCTTTGCAGGATCAGGGAGGCCATGCAGCGTAGGTTAGCTGGAGTCCTCTGGGTCACTAAGAGCGACATGATCCACAGCCACCTCCTCCCAGCCACGTACAAGTCCACAGGTTTCTTGGGACTATAAATGATCCCTAAAAGGCTGCTGATGCTGAGTGCCGGGCTTCACTCCATGCTGACACAATCCTCCTCCTCATCCTCTGTGATCGGTGGGCCAGCAGGAACACTGTCTGGATAAAGGGGCCTTGAGAGGCAAGAAAGTCCTCCTCTTCCTGCCTCTGTTCTGCCTCAAGTGCACTGTCCATTATTCCATGCAGCATGTGCTCCAACAGGTGGACAAGAGGGACAGTGTCACTGATGCATGCACTGTCACCATCCTCGTGGCCTCCTCAAATGGTGACAGGACAGTGCATGCATCCCTGATCATGGCCCACGCGTGGGGAAAAAAAACAAGCTCCCCTGACCCTGTCCTGGTGCCGTAGTCGCACAGGTACTCATTGATGGCCCTCTGCTGCATGTGCAGCCGCTGCAGTATGGCCAATGTTGAGTTCCACCCGGTGGGCATGTCACAGATTAGGCGGTTCTCGGGCAGGTTCAATTCCTTTTGGAGGTCAGCCAGCCGAGCACTGGCATTATATGACTGGCAGAAATGCACACAGACTTTCTTGGCCTGCCTCAGGACATCCTGTAAGCCCGGGTACCTGCCCAAGAACCGCTGCACCACCAAGTTAAGGACCTGAGCCAAACAGGGCACATGGGTCAGTTGTCCCTGTCGGAGGGCGGAGAGGAGGTTGGTGCCATTGTCGCAAACCACCATTCTTGGCTTAAGATGGCGTGGCGTCAACCACCTCTTAGCCTCAGGCATCTTTTTCTCTGCGTACTTGCGTAGCCCCTTGAATGCCTATGGAGCTCTGCTGGTTCCGAGGACTAAGCGCAGGAGGAGGCCATGGAGGAAGAAGAGGAGGAGGGGGTGGAGGAGAGAGGTGTGTCAGAATCACCAGTAGTAGAATTTTGGAGGCGTGGTGGCGGAACAATCTCCAACACTACTGCACCTTGTCCTGCATCCTTCCCAGCTGCCAGCAGAGTGACCCAATGCGCCGTGAAAGATCAGTAACATTCCTGTCCATGCCTGCTGGACCATGCATAATATGCACCTTACCACTGACCGCCCTATCCAGGGAGGCCAAGACATTGCCTTCCACATGCCGGTAGAGAAAAAGTTCCATTAAAAAAAGTGGCGTTTGGGAACCTGCCACTGAGGAACTGCACGTTGCACAAACTCACGGAAGGGGGCAGAGTCTACCAACTGAATAGGCAGCAGTTGAAGTGCTAGCAATTTAGCCAAGCTAGCATTCAACCGCTGGGCATGTGGATGGCTGGGAGTGAACTTCTTTTGGCGGTGCAGCAGCTGGGGCAGGTAAATTTGCCTGGTACAATCTGACATGGGTGTACCGATAGGAGATTGCCCCCAAGTACTTGGCTGTGACACACCTAATTCTACACCTTCATTTTTCTCAGTGAAGGTTTTAGAAAGGACTGAAGGTATAATGGGGTTGGAGATCCCAGCTGATGAGGAGCAAGGAGAGGTCCGCTTTGTTCTTTGGTGTGGGTCTTTTTAGGTACGCTTGCCAACGAACTGCATGGCAGGTCAACATATGTTTGGTCAAGCATGTGGTGACCAAGCGGCTGATGTTTTGGCCACGCGAGATACGCTTGAGACATATGTTGTAAATAGCAGATGTGCGATCTGATGCACTCTTCTCAAAAAAGGCCCACACCAAAGAACTTTTGGAATAACGCGCAGTGACAGCAGTGCCCTGCACATGCGGAGCTCTGCGGTGTCATGCAGTGTGCTGCCCTTAAGGTGGCCCCTGGAAGGCATCCTGCCTGGTTCAGATGTGCCTCCTCATCCTCCTCTCTCCTATCAGGCACCCACATGGAGTCAGTGACCTCATCATCCCCTCCCTCCTCATCACTGGAGCAAACCTAGCAGTATGCTGCAGCTGGGGGAAAATGACTGCCAGGTGGCTCAACAGTTCAGGGGACTCCTCAGGAGGACATGGTGGGGCTAGGGAAGGAGTGACTGATCCCATTGAGTTGAGGGAAGAGGCTGCGTTGGCAGCTGCTTTGCCAGACAGAGTACCCTAAGCCTGGGTGAGAGAGGATGAGGAGAATGAGGACGGCTTGGTCATCCACTCTACCAAGTCTTTGGCATGTTGCGGCTCAACACAGCCAGCTGCCGGAAAAAAAGGACAAGTGTGTCCAACGGCCACATGTTGATGACGATGCACCATGTCCACGACCAGCACTATTGCCTCTAGACACAGAGCCTGCTTGCCCTCTTTTATTGGCTCGTGACTGTCTGCCTCTCCTTGTTGGCCTTCCAGACATACTGATGGCCTGCAGAGAGATGTAGCTGCACAAAGCTGGGACGTATATATATATATATACTGATTATACTGCAGCTAGCAGAATCAACTGCCTGCGTGTAGTATTAGTATGAGAACACGGGCAATTGTATTCAGGTAAGCTTTAGGTGCACACTGTGCAAAGGACACTAAAACAAAATACTGCAGCTCCCTGCCTGTATTTGTCTGTATTTGTATGAGAACACCGGAAATTGAATTCAGGTAAGCTTTAGGTGCACACTGTGCAAAGGACACTAAAACAAAATACTGCAGCTTCCTGCCTGTATTTGTATGAAAACACCGGCAATTGTATTCAGGTAAGCTTTAGGTGCACACTGTGCAAAGAACACAGTACACTTAGTGAAAATACTGCAGATCCCTGCCTGTCAGTATATTAGGAAGAGAATAACAGGAAAGGATCTAGCTAAACTAAATACAGTGTATAACTATATACACACACCACCTGGGATGCATATATATCCTCTACACACTGTAACTGAAGCTAACTGACTCACCTGCCTACTCTATCTAACTCAAATTAAATGACACTGTGTCTCTCTCGCCCTTATATAGTGTGGGGCATGTACTAAACCCCCGAGACATAATTGGCCAAAGCCACCCTGGCTTTGGCCAATTATGGCTCTCCGTTTTTTCTGCATTGTGATTGGCCAAAGCATGCAGGTCATAGAGCATGCTTGGCCAATCAGCAGCCAGCAATGCACAGTGAATTATGGGCCGTGACGCGCCACTCGAATTTGGCGCGAACAGCCCGTAATATTCATAATTTGGCGAACGGCCGAACAGACGATGTTCGAGTCGAACATGGGTTGAACTTGAAGCTCATCCCCTACTCTTAAGTAATGTACTTCCATCACCTCAGCTAAGTGGCTTAGAGGTTAGAACTTCTGCGTAGCATCCCTGACCGTCTGGGTTCAAATCCCAAACATGACACTTCATGTAGAGAAGTAATTTCATCTCCCAGGACCTAAAACTATGTCTCAATGTAGTATTTATATGTAGGAGGGTTCAATCACCATTGTAAATCTTGCCATATATCCTATATAGTCAAAAGTATTGGGACACCTGCCTTTACACACACACACAAGGTTAATGGGAGCCCAGTCTTGTGAGGCCAGGTGCTGATGTTGGATGAGAAGGTCTGGCTCGCATTCCCTGCTCAAATTCAGCCAAAAGGTGTTCTATCGGGTTGAGGTCAGGACTTTGTGCAGCCAGTCAAGTTTCTCAACCCCAAACGTCCAAATCATGTTGGAACAGGAAGGGGCTATCCCCAAACTGTTCCCACAAAATTGGGAGCATGAAATTGTCCAAAATGTCTTGGTAAACCGATACCTTAAGAGTTCCCTTCACTAGAACTTAGAGGGCAGGCCCAACCCCTGAAAAACAACCCCATATCATAATCCCTCTCCACCAAATGGTTTGGACCAGTGCACAAAGCAAGGTCCAGAAAAACATGGATGAGCGAGTTTAGAGTAGAGGGACTTGACTGGCCTGGACAGAGTCCTGACCTCAACACAACAGAACACATTGGGGATGAATTAGAGCGGAGGCTGTAAGCCAGGCCTTCTCGTCCAGCACCAGTGCCTCACCTCACAAATGCACTTGAGAGAATGGTCAAACATTCCCATAGACACACTACTAAACCTTGTGGACAGCCTTCTTATAAGATTTGAAGCTGTTATAGCTGCAAAGAGTGGGCCAAATGAATTTTGAACCCTACGGACTAAGACTGGGATGCCATTACAGTTCACATGCGTTTAAAGGCAGGCGTCCCAATACTTAGGCCAATATATTGTATATTGCTTGTGACACTGAGCATGGACTTGGGGCTGGTTCACACCACAAAGATGCAAAGAACATGTGCGTGGATGCCTGCAGGCTAAGTGGGTAGCAATTCTGTCTATCTTAGCGGAAGAACTAACAAGTGATCAAACAAATGAAAGCAGGACCTGGTCCAGACGGCTTCACAGCTGCATACTACAAAACATTTATGAATACTCTTAACACTCCCTTTCTTTTCAAAATTTGTCCCCCGCCCAACTTCTTTTACACCACACCACATTACCCAGATGCTCCTATTATGGATCTCTAGCTATGCACATGCTAAAAGCAGCTAAGTTATGTATCCCAATTTTGTATCCTAAGCTAGGTAACGCCCACTATCCTAGAGCCTTCCACGCCTCAAACTCTCTCTCCAAGTCAAAGCATTACCCAGATGCTCTTATTATAGATCTATATCTATGCACATGGTAAACACAGCTGAGTTATGTATCCCAGCTTGGTAACCCTCACTGTCCTAGAGCCTTCCATGCCTTAAACAGGGCAAGACACAAGCTCCCTCAATTAAACAATGGTTTCAGAGAATCAACAAAATTGCTGAAATGGAGGAGCTTATAGCCATCTCTCATGACAATATCTCAAAACTACCCACCTACTGGGCTTGTAGGTACCACTTTAAAACTACCTCCAAATACACCCAAACTGTATGCCCAAACTCCAACTAAGCCCGATCAATAACCCCACTCTCTTGATAGGTAAGGATGTATGGATCGAAGACCAGGGTCAGGTTGGAGGCACACGCCCCCCGTCTTGATCCATCCCCCTCTTATCCCTCATTTTCTACATCTCTACATCCCTTATTTATAGTTACATCCCTCCTCTCCCCCTCCCCTCTCCCTTCTACCACCCCACTCTCATCCCTCATCCCCGTCTTCCTATACCCACTGGCCAGCGGGACTTTCAACCTTGGATCTACCCCAACCGCAAACAACATCCACCCTGTGGCACCACTATTTTATTGAAACTTAATTATCCAACCCCTCCGGTCTCAAGAAGCCAGCTCAACTCACATCAAAGTCAATATCATTGTGATTCTGACTTCTCTGTAGACTCTGGCCCAATCGGCCTCTACGACACAAAAATAAAGTTTACTTTATAATTTATGCAACTTTCGAGTGTATACAAATCATCTTCCTTATACTGGGTTAAAAAGTTTAATCATTGTTATTGTTAAATTCAAAGAGACTCAAATGTGCCTTTAGGCCGTTGGGCCATGTAATCTTTTCTGCATACAAACCTATGCTTGTGTCTCTGATTACGCTTACTAAAAAATTATGGAAATGATAAAACAAAAGATCTAACAAAAATAAGAGATGAGATTGGTAAGATGGAAAGAAATTCGTTTTTAACACAGAAACCAAAAAAGAAAAAACAAGTTGATAAGGCCTTTATCGCAGGTTAACATAACCAATATAAAAGCATAGAAAAAATGATACATAAATACCGTCTGATTCTGTTAAAAGATTTTACTTTGAGCAAAATACTCCCAAAAAAGCCTTTAGTTATATATAGAAAAGCTCCTGGAATATGTAATAGAATAGCCAAAAATGTGTGTAATCTCCTCACTTGCCCTTGTGGGCTGAAATATGTATGGTAGGTAGAACCACTAGACCTTTATTTAAAAGGATAAACAAGCATATTAACCGATTCCCGCCTGCCCTATAGCCGAATGACGGCTTTAGAGCGGGCGCTTTCGTCCGGGAGGCCGTCCCTGGATGTCCTGGTGTTTACTTCCGCAATGCGCGCCGCCGCGGGCGCGCATCGGGAAGTTTTGTGTTTGCTGTGTCCCCCGGAGACAGGCAAACACAGATCGCTGTAAACGGCCAATCACAGCGGCCGTTTACAGTGCGATCGGCGTGACCAATGTGAGATGATCTCATATGGAAACATATGAGCTCATCTCTCAGCGCCGCTCTCCCTCCTCACACAGACAGCGTGAGAGAGGGGAGAGATGAACGGCTGCATTGGCCGTAAGTGGGAAAAAATAAATAAATAAATAATAATAAAAAAAAAGTGCCATCCACCCCAGTGCCATGCTCCCCCAGTGCCATGCTCCCCCAGTGCCATCGTGCTATCTGTCCCCAGTGCCACCTGTTGTCAGTGCCATTTGTCCCCAGTGCCATCTGTCATCAGTGCCACGTATAAGTGCCATCTGTCATCAGTGCCACGTGTCATCAGTGCCACATAGTGCCACCTGTCATCAGTGCCACATATTAGTGCCATCTGTCATCAGTGCCACGTATCAGTGCCATTTGTCATCAGTGCCACCTGTCAGTGTCACGTACCATCTGTTGTCAGTGTCACGTGTCATCAATGCCACTTATCAGTGCCATCTGTCATCAGTGTCACGAGTCATCGGTGCCACGTATTAGTGCCATCTGTCATCGGTGCCACGTATTAGTGCCATCTGTCATCAGTGCCACGTATTAGTGTCATGTGTCATCAGTGCCACGTATAAGTGCCATCTGTCATCAGTGCCACGTATAAGTGCCATCTGTCATCAGTGCCACGTATAAGTGTCATCATTGCCACGTATCAGTGCCATCTGTCATCAGTGTCACGTGTCATTGTCCTGGTGCTCCAGGGCTTTCAAAAGTGTAATAGGTAGTCAACAAGTTAGATGTGTAATTTATGCTCCTAGAACACCTGATGGCACTCCCTGCATGTTGGGCCTCTCTATGTGGCCAGGCTGTGAAAAAGTCCCACACATGTGGTATTGTAATACTCAGGAGGAGTAGCAGAATTTGTTTGGGGGTGTCATTTGTGGTATACACATGCCATGTGAGAGAAATAACCTATTACAATGAAAATTTTGTGGAAAAAATTAAAAAAATGAAAAATCTTAATTTTGCTAAGAATTGTGGGAAAAAAAATGACAACATCAAAAAGCTCACTATGCCTCTTACTAAATACCTTGAAATGTCTACTTTCCAAAAAGGGGTCATTTGGGGGGTATTTGTACTTTCCTGGCTTGTTCGGGTCACAAGAAGCGAGATCGGCCATCAGTACATCAGATGTGATCAATTTTGTATGATTCGCACCACAGCTTGTAGACTCTCTAACTTTCACAAAGACCAAATAATATCCACTAATTTGGGTTATTTTTACCAAAGATATGTAGCAGTATAAATTGTGGCCAAAATTTATGAAGAAAAATTAATAATTTGCATAATTTTGTCACAGAAACAAAAAAATATCAGTTTTTTTTTTCAAAATTTTCGGTCTTTTTTCATTTATAGCGCAAAAAATAAAAACCCCAGAGGTGATCAAATACCACCAAAAGAAAGCTCTATTTGTGGGAAAACAAGGACAAAAAAATAATTTGGGTACAGTGTTGCATGACTGAGTAATTGTCAAAGTGTGAGAGCACCGAAAGCTGAAAATTGGTCTGGGCAGGAAGGGTGTTTAAGTGCTCAGTAAGCAAGTGGTTAATAAAATTAGAAAGGGCTGTATTAAACATAGTGTTTCCAGTCATTTTAGAAAGATGCATAATAGGGACCCATCTGTCCTCAATTTTGTGGGCATAGGTACAGACATTGGAGAGGAAGTGATCTTCGCAGACAGATTTTCTCAGAATGAGACCAGGTGGATACATGAGATTAGTTCCCTTTACCTTTGTTTCCCTCAAGACTCAACATAGACATAGATTTAAATTGTTACATCTCCAATTATTAATTAGATAGAATCTACTTGTTTCCTCACATTGGGCTATGGGTTCATTAGCCACAGCCTATCCCATTGTTAGTCCTGAACTAATAAAGTACAGCCTGTAGCCGAAAACGAAGGGGTAGGCAGAGGGCTGACATGATAATAGTAGACTGTCAGCGATTGGGTAGTAGCAGCTGGGGGGGCGGAGCCAGCGCGAGGATGTGTGCGCGCTCTACGCCCCAGCGTCAGTCGGAAAGGAGAAGTTCCCGAGGCAGGATGTCGTCGTCACTGGGGGAGCTTGTTCAGCAGCTACGGGCTGCGGCGGCGGCGAACGGGGAGAGATGGCTGAGAGACCAGGTAGAGGCAGTTCTCGGGGAACAGCGGGACACCACCAGGACTGCGGGGGAAGGATCGGCCCGGGCTTGGCGCTCCCGCCCGCCGGCCTGATTCTCCCCTGAATCCCCAGAGCTCCGCCTCCTCGCCATGCGGGGAATGCTGGCACTGCCCCCCACGAGCCGCCCGCGAAACGGCCGGCCATGAGGGCAGAGGAGGCCTCTGGGCGCAGCTGGGGCGGTGGGCGCAGCCATGATAGGCCGTTGGCCGGACCGGCGACAGCCTCAAGTAGCACAGCGGTACACCGCAAAGAGGATCCGGGCCCTGCTCCTGGCGCAGCCGCTGCCGGGGCAGGGCCATGCCGACGGAGGCATACCAACAGTGCTGTGGGGACTGAGACTGGGTTGGAGGCCAGGATTCCCGAGGGGCGGCGGCCACCGCACAGCAGTCTGCCAGCAGCGGAGGAGGCAGGAGCCAAAGGACGGGGAAGGCGGCGCAGAAGAGGATGGCCCAAGCGTAGCTCGCCAGCAGCCCAGGCGGGGCCCCGAGGACGGATGTCACGAGGGGATGGAGCGGCGAGCCCTGACCGGTCGGAAGGCAAACTTTCGTCGTCAGAGGAGGAGGGACCGAGTGGCGTCCGTCAGCGGTCGGTGGAGGTTCGGCGGCTGGAGGCGATTCTTCCAGGTGGCCCGGTAAATCGGCTTTTATTCAGGGGTCCTTGGGGTGGGACAGTTGGGAGGGGTTGGGTAGTGAGGGGGGGGAGTGTCTACTGGGGGTTGCCTGCGGCGGGGGGGACACTGCCCCGCCTGCCCCACATCTGGCCCAGTGGGGGAGGGGCCGCATCCCGGCGGATGGGGGGCTAGCGGCCTCCTGGCGGGGCTTAAGGAACTGGTTGGCAGGTTGGAGTACGGCGTGGCAGGGCCGGGGGTGGCGTGGACAGCTCTGGGGGACCGTACACGGGGCCTGCGGGGCCTCCAGGCATGTCGGGGGCCACAGGCGTGGCACTGCTGGTAGATGGGGGTAACAGTGGGGGCGACTCCGCCGGGTGCGTCCGGGGCGGTCACGGATCCAGGCACGGGGGACTCGGTGGTGGCTTCCACGCTGGCAGCGCCATCGGGGTCTTCGGGGGACAAAGTGGGGGATGCGGGCAAAAAGCAAGATCTGGTTAGATTGGTGGATGCGGCACGGTGTGAAGTGTATGTGTGTTTTGAGGGGCCGCTGGGTGCGCATTTGAAACAGTAGGTTAGGGAAAAGATATGGAAAGGGAAATACGTGGAGATATTTTCTCTGTTGCCCCTGGAAAAGTTCAATCTAGATAGAGTCAAGCCTGAGGACAACAAGAAGGAGGACGAGGAGAAGAGACGATACCGGTTGATACCATGGACCTTCACGAATTGGCTGCAGGCTTTGCGATTCTCACCAGTGTGATAGGGGAGAAGAATCCGGAGCATTGTTCAGCGCTTTTTTGCTACTTGGACGCGATTGGGGAAGCGCACAGAGTCTATGGGGGATTAGCTTGGCTACTATACGATGAACAGTTTTGGCAAAGGAGGGCGATTCGACCTGCTCTTCGCTGGGATCATAAGGATATCAGTTTGTGGATGCGCCTTATGTCATCGGCGATGACGCTGAATCAGTTTTTTCAGGGGGGGGGGGCGGTGGATCAGGGGCTTCCGGTCAATCGGCCGCTAGAAAAAAAGGAGTCTGCTGGCAGTATAATGAAGGTAGTTGTACATTCGCGGGAAGTTGCAAGTACAAGCACGAGTGCTCAGGTTGTGGGGGAGCCCACCCGGTATCTCGGTGCTTCAAGCAAGGAAAAGGCAGGACTGGAGAGCCTTCAAACAAGAGGGACGACGCCGGTGAGGCTGGAAAGGATGCGTCCTTTTCTAGATCGATATCCGGATAGGGAGGCAGCATCGATCCTGGGTTTGGGGTTTGCGGATTCCGGCAGTCCTCGGGACGACCCCCCCGGTGTCCAAGAATTTGCAGTCCGCCATGCTACATCCTGAGGTGGTTTTGGAGAAGCTGCAGAAGGAGGTGGCATTGGGGAGGATCGCAGGCCCTTTTTCAGATATGCCCATGCCGGACCTGGTGGTGTTGCCTTTGGGGGTGGTACCTAAGAAGTGGGGTGAGTGGGGGCACCTAGTCGGCATACGAGAAAACATGGGTGGAATGGGAGGCTTTGGGGTTACAGGTAGGGGCGGACGTGCGAGACAGGCGGTTGATGGTAATATATTTTGTGTCCAGGAACATGGAGCAGGGGGTTTCAGTTTCCCGAATGGGGCAAAAAATTGGCCGGTTTGGCCTTTTGGTTCAAACTGAAGGGGGAGCAAGACTTCACCAAAGATTTCTGGGTGAGGCAAGCGATGAAGGGCTATCGGAGGGGACGACAGGTGAAAGATGACAGGAGACCGGTGTCTTTCGAGTTGTTGGGTAGGCTTTGTGATCGGTTGGGGGTGGTGTGCTTTTCGGTATACGAACGAGTGTTATTCACGGCCGCGTTTGTGTTGGCGTTTTTTAGAGCTTTCCGGATAGGGGAATTGGTCAGCCCTTCTAAGAAAGGGCCAGGGGTTTTGTTTTTTGAGGAGGTCGTCTGTTGGGGCAACCGAGTGCGCATGCGGATCCGGAGATTGAAGAAGGATCAGGGGGGCAAAGTAGGGATGCACCGAAATTTCGGCCGCCGAAACATATTGGCCGAAAATGGCCTTTTCGGCATTTTGCCGAAAGAGAATTCTTGCCGATAATGGCGCAGAAAATCGCGCATGCGCAGTAGCGGTGGGAGAAACTTCGGATGACATCACTCGTTCTGTGGGCGGCTTGCACGTTCCTCGCGGATAAGACGCCGCACTCGTAAGCACGTTCCCTGCTGAGACGCTGGCACCTTCCCCGCGGACGCTCCTCGTGCTTGTGAGACGCTGCTGGGACCCGAGAGACGCTGCTGGGACCCGAGACGGCTTCATAGAGGGCTGCACATACTGAAGTACAACAGTGGGCACTGGGCACTGTCCCTCCTGGATGGCTACCATTACTACTATTCGCCGGTGAGCAATGCATTGCCTTTTTGCCTTAAACTGCCAAACAATCCAACTAATTTATTTTACTATACTACTGAAACTGTCATAGCAGTCAAACAACATGTATTACTTTGTGCCTTTTGTGCCATGCAGTATGGTATTAATTAAATGTCTTACAGTACATCGTGATGTACCAAAAAAAAAAAAAAATGTAAACTGATTTGAAATGGAATGGCATGCTATTTATTATTCTGTAGTACTAGTATACTATAAAATGTATGCCCTTGTTGTCATTGAATTTGTCATTTGGTATAGTATAGCACACTGACATGACATGATTTATCATTTTTTTAAAACATGACAGACAGTACGCAATATAATATATTATATTTAACAACTATATATATATTATATATTTTATTGTACAACAAGCACATGAAGTTATAGTATTATATTATACTGCAGAATAGCGCCCAAAAAATTAAATATAGCATGAAATTGCAATTGCAATTTGCATGCAAGCAATCCATTCCATTTGCAATGAAATTTAATCAGTGCAATTATATTATCTTTTGGTACAAGTCAGGAGATATACTGCAGTGCAGACATATTAACTACCTTGCATGGCAAGAGCTGCAGCGTTTAAAAAAAAAAGTGATAGTTATTTTTTAAAGCTGCCTCCTGGGGTTTAGCTTTAAAATTAATTTCGTCCTTTTTTTTCTTTTCCCCCTCAGATTTCACTCCCACTATAGATCATTCTATGCTATTATTCTGCGCTACCAGCAAAGGTGGACCATGTCTGCAGTGTGGAAATATTTTAAAGTTTCTGATAAAGACCCCAAATTTGCAATCTGTAGTCTTTGCTCAGCAGAAATTTCAAGAGGGGGTACAGTGCCAAGGCATTTTTCAACAACAGGTTTGATACACCATCTGAAAACACGACATCCAGTTCAGCATTCAGATTACAAGAAAACAGTGCCACTTCCAAAAAGTGACTCAGACTCAACACCATCTGTGGCCATGGTCTTTGAAAAGGTTAAAAAATTTGCAAGTGACAGTCCCAAAGCTCGTGCCATAACAGATAAAATGATGGAATTTATTGCATTAGACGACCAGCCATTCTCTGTTGTGGAGGACATTGGATTCCGTAGGCTTATGCAACATATTGAGCCGCGTTACTCACTACCAAGCAGACGCTACTTTGCAGATACCTGTCTACCTGAATTGTTTTGCAGTGTTAGAAAACACATTCAAGAGCTCATGACTACCGACATCATAGCAATCAGTTTTACTACCGACATTTGGAGTTCAGACGTCAGTCCAACGAGCATGCTTAGCCTGACAGCGCAGTGGATAGATGACAAATTTCAATTGCAAAACATCCTACTTAACGCACGTGAGTTTGTTGGATCACATACTGCAGCAGCAATAGCTGACACTTTAAAATCCATGCTTGACACTTGGCACATTGAGAAGTCTAAAGTGCATTTGATTGTACGAGATAATGCGTGGAACATGGCAAAGGCAATGGAGGACAGTGAACTTAAAAGCATACCGTGTATGGCACACACGCTGCAATTGGCTGTGAATGAAGGATTGCTGAGTCAGCGCACCATATCTGATATTGTATCAAAAGGAAGAAAAATTGTGGGTCACTTTAAGCATTCTCCACTTGCTTATTCCAGATTACAAGCTTTGCAGATACAGTTTGGAATGCCACCGAAACGACTGCAGCAAGATGTAGCCACTCCTTGGAACAGCACCTACTATATGCTGCAAAGTCTTTTTGAACAAAAGCGTGTTTTAGCTGCATACATTGCAGATTACGAGCTGCCGGCAACACTGAGTGCACATCAGTGGATGTTAGTTGAAAATAGTTTGTCTCTTCTATCTCCATTTGAACAGTTAACAAAAGAAATAAGCTCAACTAATGCTTCCATTTCTGAAGTTATTCCCTTGATTGCCGCACTGAAGCGTCTGCTAGGAAAAGAGATAGAAACAGACCATGGCGTAAAAACGGCTAAAACCACTCTACTGGAGGCTGTTACCAACCGGTTTCAAGACACTGAGTCCAACCCTCTGTACTGCATTGCAACAGTTCTAGATCCTCGATTTAAAGAGCATTATTTTAATGTTGAGAAAAAGCAGCGTGCACGGGAAATGATACAGGCACAAATGGAGGTGGTGGAAGCATCCGGTGAAGGAGTTTTGAGGTGTAGCACAGAGGAAAGTGAGAAGAAACGGTTGCATACAAGTGAAGAGGAACACGCTCCCTCCATATCTGATATGTTTGAAGAAATTTTACATGAATGCACCCCGGTCCATAGCAGTGCAACAACAAGTGCAGCTACCCAACAGCTGGACATTTATTTAGCTGAACAGCCTATCGCCAGAAGTGACAATCCCCTTGTGTACTGGCGCATCAACAAACAACGTTTTCCTTTGCTTGCACAGATTGCACGCAGATATTTATCTGCCCCAAGCACCAGTACAGAGAGTGAGAGACTATTCAGTCTAGCATCTCATATTCTTGACGAGAAGAGAAACCGTCTCTCCTGTGAGAAAGCGGAGCAACTTTTGTTCTTAAAGCTAAATCTGCCACTTATACTGAAATAGATTTATAAATCCGTAGCATAGACCAATTCCTTTACCATGTTGTTGAACATAGTAAATGAATTGGCATTGGACTGTGCTATTTGGACAATTGGAACATACAACATAGTATGACTGACTACAAGTATGTTCCAGTTGTCTAGTTGTGCCATACTGCCATTAGTTGTTTGTTCATTGTAGTAGTTCTACAGTTTTTGCACTTCTTCAATTTAAGAGATCTCCAGTTTTAGTACTGTACACAGTCACACACATCATACATAGTTTGTTGCTGTTGGGCCAAACTATATCTCTCTCTCCCTAAGCTTTCAGCCCGCTGCATGTGCAAAACTGTATGTCCTGTATTTGTGGCTGTCCACATATTCCAGTACTATACACTATACCACACTGTGTTCCAGATATGGGCAGAGACTTCCAGAAACAGACTAGTCTACATTGCTTGCTGTGATTGCCCGAACACCGCTGCTGTAGACCAGACTGTAGACTGTGTTCCAGGATGTCTCTGCTCATACCCGGGGGCCGGAAAACAGTGTGGTCTACTGTATGACTGTGTGTGTAACCCGCAGCTACATACATACACTTTTATCGCACATGCAGCCGCTGACACCTTAGGGAGAGATAACTGAATTACTACTAGTTCTTCTGGTTTAAGTTGAAAATTAATAAAGTCTAAGACATTAAGTCTTCTTAGACTTAGTCTTAGTCGTTTTATTTTTATATTATTTTATTTCATTTTTTTTATTTATTTTGTTATGGTTCAATGTGCACTGACTGCAGTCTACACTGTAGGATATGCGGTAGTAATTTATCATTTAATTTTGTATTTTATTTGATTTTATGATTTTATCTTCTGTGTCCACTGTCCAATTTATTTGGGTTGCTTTATTAAAGTACTGTTATTTTCCATTACTGGACTATTCTTTTATTCATAAAATTAATGATTCAGTTGAATATGAATACTATAATGAATAATACTATATAAGGCGATTTTATATATCTTTTTTTTTTTTTTATATATAAAAAAAGCCATTTTCGGTTTCGGTGCTGTTTCGGTATCGGTTTCGGTTTTCGGCCTAGTGTATTTTTCATTTTCGGTATCGGTTTCGGCATCCAAAAAACCCATTCGGTGCATCCCTAGGGCAAAGGGAAGGAAGTTGTGGTGTTCGCAATTCCTGAGTGCAAGCTTTGCCCGGTCCTAGTTTTAAGGGAATTTTTGAATGCTCGGCCGGAGGGTCCGGGCCCATTGTTGATACATGCGAATGGGGAGTTTGTATCGAGATATGAGTTTATAGGGGTTTTTAGGAAGTGCCTGAAGGCATTGGGTTTGGAAAGGGAAAAGTTTTCCTCACACTCCTTCAGGATTGGGGCTGCGACAGAGGTGGTAAGGTGGGGTTTGGATGATGAGGCGGTGAAGAGGATTGGCCGTTGGGAGTCTCGGAGGTTTAAATTGTATGTTCGGCCGGAGTTGGTGAGCGTTTAGCCGGGGGGCTGGGGAAGTGTTGGCATGGGTTCGTGTGACACATGTACAGTTACTGTGATTTGGGTATGTGTTTTTTCTTTCTTTCAGGTGCATCGCCAGGGTTGGTCTGGTTAATGGGCCATTCGTACGTCTGCTGGGGAGCCAGGAGGGGTGATGTTAGGCCAGAGGGCAGACAACTGGGTATCTCCAGACTAGAGGCGTGCGTAAAATGGTTTGAATTTCCAGGCATGCTATGGAGCAGGATGGTGCACGAGGTGCGCCGTTTTGCGGGGTTTGACAGGGCTCCCGGATGTTTTAGCTTTGCATGTAGGGGGAAATGATTTGGGCCTCCGCACCAAGTTGGACATTACACGGGACATCAAATATGATTTCTTGCGACTGCGGGCGGCCTTCCCTAACATGATAATAGTATGGTCAGACATTATAGCCAGGACCAAGTGGAGGTTTTCTAGGTCAGTGGACAAAGTTAACAAGGCCAGGAGGAAAGTGAATCAGGAGGTTAGCCGTTTTGTGGTGCGCAATGGGGGGTTGACAGTTAGACATTTGGAGTTGGAGGTGGAGACATGGCGGTACCTAAAAGATGATGGTGTGCACTTCAATGACGTGAGCACTGATATGTGGGCCTTAGGCATACAGGATGGGATTGAGCGAGCCTTGAGGGTGTGGAGGTGCTCACAAGGATAAGGTTTTATCCTTGCTTGCTGTTTCGGGTGTTGGTCGATGCAGGTAAAGGAAGATAACCCCTCCCCACAGAGAAGTTGATGCGAGACCCATTGGAGATATGGGCTCGTTGCTGATATGCCATATAGTGAGGGTTTATATGGCAGCTGGTGAATGGGTGGCACTGCGGTAAAGAGTTGGGTGTCTTTGAGATAGCATGTCAGCTTGAGGCCTAGTTACAGGAGTAGCAGTGCTTGTTTTTGGATCGATATGCTAATGGTGTGGGGGGGATGTCCTGGAAATGACCAACGCGCTCAGGGTTTAAGTTAAATGATGTTTTTGTTGATGTTTTTGGTTATATGTTAAATTATTATTTTGATTAATAAAGGGGCTGCTACGGCCACCAATTACTCCAAAAGGAAGGCGTGGTCTCCTTTTAATGGGAAGGGGCAAGGTATGGAGTTGGGTGGTTGGTACAGCAGCTGACCAACATCAGTTATACTATAGTCAAGGTAGACTCTCCCTTTTTTTAAAACCTTGAGTATATAATAGGGATGAGCTATAGATAAATAGGATATAGCATTAAAATACCCAAAATATCTCGTGGGGGTCCCCCAGGCACTATATACTCTGAACAGCAGCATATATACTATACGGCCTGCCCTATATACTCTGCAGAAAAACTTGGCCTTAGGTGTAGGTGGTGCCAGAACACTGTAAGCCCTCACAGTTACTCTTATAAATACAAAGAATTACCGCTCTAAGGTAATGACTTCTCCCAAAACAGCTGTCTCCACAATCCCACAGGGTGCTGGCTCTGTTTGCAACAGGAACTGAAGTAGAAAAGATGTAGCTGGATAGCCGCACTCCAAATTATTCAACTTTATTTCAAAAATGTAATTAAAATCATAGCATCTAGGCTGGCAAACAGACTAACTGCACAGCCGCTGACATGTTTCACACACCTAGATGTTTTTGTAATTACATGGCCCTGTTAAACGGGCAGAAAAATTGGGCCTTGGGTGGTGGTGGCGCCAGAACACTGTAAGCCCTCACAGTTACTCTTGTTGGGCACAGTAACAGACCCTGCTGTGAGATATTATATCAAAAATTTTAATTATTTGGCCCTGTGAAACAGGCAGAAAAATTGGGCCTTGGGTGGTGGTGGTGGTGTCCTAAACCAAAAATATTGTTGGAAGGTAACATCAAGATTGAGGAGGAATAGGATAGTCAGTATAGGCAGTCTTCAAGGAATCCCAGATCCATAGCAAATTCAATCAGTTACATCAGCATCAGGTGCTTGATAGCCGCTGGTCCAAGACTAATTCATCTTTATGAATGTGAGCCTATCAACAGAGTCTGGACAGGCACATTCTTTGATCCATTACAAACCCTCCAGCAGCACTGAATGTGCATTCAGAAAGCATGCTGGATGTAGGACAGGCCAGAGCTCAATTGCATATTGTACAAGTTCTGACCAGTGGTCCATCCTAAAGACCCAGTAACCCAGTGGATGCTCTGTTGGAAAGGTCTTCAAGTCTGCTCTTGCCCCTAGATATCCCTGCACCATATAATGCAGACACTGGCGATGGTTGCTTGAACCGATCAGACCTTGGCGCTGACTGAACGAAGCCCCAGCAACACATTGTCCAGCACCAGGAAATGGTAACCTCCCAGGGTCTGGAAATGCATTACACAAACCTTTCTTTAAGGCCTCCTGAAGATGTTTCATCCTCTGCTCCCTCTGCAAAGGCAGGATGAGTTCTGCAACCTTAAGTGGGGTTGCCAGCCAGTAATGATCACTGTCCTTGATACCACGAATCCTAGGGTCCGGCAGGCTTTACAGAATCAGGGAAGCTATGCAGCATAAGTTTGCAGAGGCTCTAAATTCTGAGTCCTCTGGGTCACTAAGGATCACATTATCCGTAACTACCTCCTCCCAGCCACGTACAACTCCTTGGGTTTCTGGGGACTGAAAACTATCCCTTGAAGACTGCTGCTGAGTAATATCCTTTACATCCATGCTGACACAATCTTCCTCCTCCTTTTCTTCTTGTGTGTTTGGCGGGCCCACAGTAATGCCATCTGGATAAAGGGGGCCTTGAGAGGTAAGGAAGTCTTCAATTTCCTCCCGCTGTTCTGCCTCAAGTGCCCTGTCCATGATTCCACAAAGCATGTGCTCCAGCAGAAAGATTAGTGGCAGTGTCACTGATGCGTGCATTGTCACTGTTCACCATCCTTGTGGCCTCCTCAAATGGTGAAAGGACAGTGCATGCATTCTTGATCAGTAGCCACTGGCATGGCAAAAAGAAGCCACGCTCCCCTGACTCTGCCCTGGTACCATACTCACACAGGTACTCATTGATGGTCCTCTGCTGTGTGTGCAGCTGCTACAGCAATGCCAATGTTGAGTTCCACCTGGTGGGCATGTCGCAAATGAGGCGGTTGGTGGGCAGGTTGAATTCCCTTTGAATGTCAGCCAGCCGTGCACTGGCATTGTATAACTGGTGGAAATGACCACAGACTTTTTGTGGCCTACCTCAGGAGATCTTATAAGCCTGGGTACCTGCTCAAGAACCACTGCACCACCAAATTCAGGATGTGTGCCAAACATTGAGGACCAATCTGAAGAAGAGGCCATAGAGGAAGAAGAAAAGGAGGGTGTGGAGGAGAGAGCTGTGGCAGAATCACCACTAGCATTTTGTAGGCATGGTGGTGGAACAAGCTCCATCAATGCTGAACCCTGTCCTGCATCCTTCCTGTCTGCCAACAGAGTTACCCAGTGCGTGCAAAGTAAAGGTAACGTCCCTGCCCATGCACGATGGACCATGAGGCAGCAACCTTACTGTTGACTGCCCTGTCCAACGAGGCCAAAACATTGCCTTCCACATGCCGGTAGAGAGCCAGAATGGCCTTCTGTGAAAAGAAATGGCGTTTTGGAACCTGCCATTGAGGTACAGCACATTCCATAACTTCATGAAAGGGGGCAGAGTCTACCATCTGAAAAGGCAGCAGGATGAGGAGCAAGGAGAAGTCCGCCTTTTTCTTTGATGCAGGTCTTTCAAGTGCTGTTGCCAACGGACTGCATGGCAGGTCATCATATGTCTGGTTAAGCATGTGTTGCCAAAGCGGCTACTGTTCTGGCCACGCTTGATCTGCTTCAGACATAGCTTGCCAACACTGCTGCACATGTCAAAAAAGACCCACACCAAGTAACTTTTAGAAGTCCGTGGGGAGTCTGCAGCATCCTGCACCTGCGGAGCTCTGCAGTATGATGCAATAGGGTGGCTGCCCTTAAGCTGCCCCCTAGAGGACATCCTGCCTTGTTGGAGTTGTGCCTCCTCCTCACTTTCGTCCTCTCTTCTCTCAGGCACCCAAGTACAGTCAGTATATAGGGTGTAGTCCTTCGCGCTATCAAGTGAATCAATCTAATAAATGTAATCTAATGAATAAAAAAGTGCCGCCAGACCTGAAATGTATACAGTGCACTAAAAATGGGTATATATTAAAATGTGGTCAGCGCAACTAAACTATGAGTAAATATGAACCTGTGCAATCCTATAAAATCCTGTGCAAAAAATATATATATATATATATATATATATATATATATATATATCTATATCTTGTGCAAATATGCGACTATGTGCACAAAATGAGTATCCAAAATTAGTGTAACCACGCCAAATAAGTCAAGCCCCAGCACATTTTAACACAGCTGATTGCCAAAGCGTTGGTGATTTTAGCGGACCCAGGGGGGTATGCGAGACACACTCTTTAAATCTCTCACCGCTCCTTGGCCTCGCCAGCACCTTGGTGAAGATACACGTGAGTCGTCCGATGGTTCCTCTCACTCTCAGTTACCTAGTAGCCACGCCCTGACATGTTTCGTCTTTCACTTGACTTAATCATGGGGTTGGCTACTAGGCAGGGCGTCTGGCTTATTATTCCCACCACAGCTAGTTCGCTGAGTGAGAAATGCCTGTGCGCTTGCACACTAAGTGTGTCTGCTATCACATCAATGCCTCAGCTTACACTGATTACTATTCACAGTTCTTCTGACAATAAAACAATTACAGGTACATCCTATATTCAAGCAGCATACAATGAGCAACAGAGGCAGCACCCCCCTTTATTATATTACTGCAAACCCCGCTGTCAGATAATTTTAATTTTAAACTCTGTGAGTGGGAGAAACAACCTATACACCTGCCGATCTCCATCGGTTGTCATAGGGGTACAATATATTATTTTAGCTTCTCACACTCACAGATCATCCTGTCGGGAGGGACGCCCTCTGCTGCTGCATAGAGACATGAGTCCGCTACTCGTTTTTACAAAGATTTTTTATGAATGAAAAATTGTGAGTACCCTGTGTGAAGTGTTTTAATAAATTGATTATAATTTAAAAAAATTACTACACTATGGTACCCCTCTTTTATTAATTTATTGCGGTCCCCTGGAGTTCCAAAGATACTAGAAAGGAGAAGCTTTAACCTGGTGGAAAGAACCTTAAAGAGACCTCCAGCTTAAGGCGCTTTTCTCCTTACCATAAAGTAAGGGGCCATTGCCCACCCGAGTGTATGGTCACAAAGGAGGAACTCACTGGGAAGCTGGGTTTCTTCAATCAGATTGCACACCTATAACAACAGCACGAGCACTTTGAGGAACTATATATATACTTTTTTGAAGTGCCCTCACTTGTTTCACTTCACCGCCTGTATTCTTGGACTGATTAGCCTAAGTGGATGCAGCACTCCACTGATCCACTTGCAGTTTATTTCACATATGAACTTGCCTCTGTAGTGCTCTGTAGTGCATTTATTTAATTTGAATGTATGCACTTTTGTTTTCACACATGCTGCTCTAGAGTTTTGGTTTAGCATATCGGCATCTAAATTATATTGCACCTAGCACTTTTTGAGTTCTCAATGAGCTAAACCCTACATACCTAATTAATAGGCTCTGTAGGGTATTTACTTTTTGTTTTAAATATTTTAAATAACTACACCTTCTTTCACATTATTATTATTGGTTTTATGAAATTCACGTTTATTTATTTATTTCAGTCACTTGCTTTTACACTCATTCTTAAATTTATTTTATACATTTACCTCATACATTGCACTTGAATATGCCTTTGTAATTAATTATTTATGCATTTATTCATATCTTTTTCATAAAGCACATAGCACTTTTGGTTACTTGGATTGTTTCAGGTGACGGTGCTGAACCTGTTACATTTTGTATCAAGGTTATACTGCAGGCCACAGTTGGCTCTGCAGTGTGTTTACTTTTATGATTTCTTTTGATCACATTGATTTTATTTGTGTATCACCACTACACTAAGTTTATTTTTGGTTAAATGTGCACTAGTAGTTTCTGTCTGGTGTCCAGGTGAAGACACCCCTGTAGTGTGCTTATTGTTCTTCAATTTTTAATTGTTGGGTTTTATTTTATTGTGTGTTTGGCATTCTATATAATTATACTATATGTACTCTATGCTATAGGGGAAGAGTTCTATATTGCGTTAGTGGATAATACATCCCAAATACCTCTTTCATTATTTTGTAGATCTTTCTACTCTACACTACCTCCCCCCCCCCCCCCCCCCTCCTTCTTTTCTTATGAGGTAGGAAGATAGGGAATCATCCCCTTCCGAATAATACCCTAAATTAGAACAGCGTGACACCAATTTACCCTCACCCCCTAGATGTTTATCTCTACAGAGGATATGCCAATATTTCCCAAAGATCTGTTCAATGTCCCTGTACTGTTGATGAAAACCTGAAATGAACCCCCATTGATGTTGGTTATTATCCGGTACTCTTACCATCTCTTCTAGACATTTGTCCCTTGGAATCACCCCTACCTCAGAAATAACCTTATCCAAAAAATGGGCCTCATAACCCTTTTGTAGAAATCTATCCTTTAGAATCTGTGATTGTGCCCTATATTCCTGAAGCTCTGTATAATTGCGCTTAACTCTCAAAAATTGTCCCTTCGGGATGTTCCTAATCCAGGAAGAGTCATGTCCACTGTTGATTGACAGATAGCTATTTCTATCTGTATTTTTAAAGAACACTGTCATTACAAGTCTAGTTCCATTTCTTTCTATTTTTAAATCTAGAAAGTTCACCGAAGTTTGGCTGACAACATGATCTAACTTGATGTTACAAGTGTTGTCATTTAGTTTTTTCAGAAATTCCATAACTGATGCCTCCGTCCCTTCCCAGATAAACACGAGGTCATCTATGAACCTCCGGTAAAATTTTAATTGGGTGGGTTTCCCACTAAATACCATCCTGTCCTCCCACTCTGCCATGAACAGGTTGGCGAGGCTCGGGGCAAATTTTGCTCCCATAGCCACGCCAACTTGCTGGGAGTAGAAAGACCCACTGTACCAGAAATAATTATGTGCCATGCAAAACTCAAGTGCATGGCCCAAAATCACCTTCTGGACGTGTGGTATGTCATCCCTTCTACACAAGGCCCAATTAAGGGCCAGTGCCACATCCTGATGCTGGATGATGGTGTATAGGGAGGCTGCCGTGACAAGATATATTTCAGCAGAAGACAAGGTTAACCCCTCCAAGGCTTTTAGTAGGTCAGTGGTGTCCCTCAACTCTCCCAGCCTCGCAGTGACAGACCCTATGCCATTTACAATGGGTCAAGTTGAGGGAGTGGTAGCATTTTTATGAATCTTAGGTTGAGTGTAGATAATAGGGATTCTACACGCACTGGGAACCAGGTACTTTCTCTCTTTCGCACTCAAGGCTCCACTTCCATATCCCCATTCAACCAGTGACTCCAATTGTAATTTATAATCATTATAATCATTGGTGGGGTCACATTGTAATTTCCTATAGGTGCATGTTTCCCCCACCAAATCCATCAATTGATTATGATAAAAAGACTTATCCAGGATCACAACACCTCCCCCCTTATCCGCAGGTCGTACTACGATATTTTTCTTTTCTTCTAAAGATTTAATCCCTTCCTTGATGTATATAGGATTCACCTGTTTTTTCAAAGGTAACTGTTCTACTTCATTAAGTACTAAATTCTTAAATACTTCTACAAAATGGTTATGAGGATTCTGAGGGTTAAACACAGATCGGTTCTTTAATCCACTTTCTAGACGTGTTAGCCCTTGTACACACAGTCAGAGATTCTGATGGAATGTGTCCTATCGGACCGTTTTGTCGGATAATCCGACTGTGTGTAGTCTCCATCTGACTGTTTCCATCGGAGTATCCGGCGGACCAAGTTTTCCAACTTGTCCGTAAAAGTTTCCGACAAAATGCTCCGATCGGACATACTGCGATCATGTGTAGCCTACTCCGACGGACAAAGTGCCACGCATGCTCAGATCAAATTCCTAGACCAAAGCTATTGGCTACTAGCCTGAACGTAGTCCCGTCATAATGAAATAACGTCATTACGTTATGTCCAATCAAATTTTCTGACAACTTTGTCCGACCGTGTGTATGCAACAGTTTCGGACAAAATCCGTCGGACAAAATCCAATGGATTTGGTTGTCAGAATGTCCGACCGTGTGTACAAGGGCTCACAGTTCCAGAGTGGACCACTCGTGGTGCGACCGGATGATTCAGAAAATGTTTTTTAATGTTTAAAGTCCGAATGAATCTGTGAATATCAACATATACATCAAACTTATTCAAACATTTTCTGGGCGCACATTTCAATCCCATATTTAATATGTTTTTCTCCTTTTCATTCAACTCAATCCTGCTTAGGTTAAAAACACCATTCTTTACGCATTCCTCATTCTCTTTTTTGAGTTGTTTCCTTCGCCCGGCTCTACAACCCCTTGATCTCTTTGATACGTGGGTTGGTCCCTGTCCTGATTCTGAGGACCCCCATTCCTTGGTATTCCCCTGTTTATAGGAGCTAAGTGCCCCCTGGGTGCACCTCCCCCTCCCCCGTGGTCCTAAAAAAGGGCGGGTGGTGGTCCCTGAGATTGGTTATAATGTCCATAGGACTGTCTCTCGGATTCCTCATCCATCAATGGAACATACCTATTTGTTAATGGAATAGGGCTCCCTCTCTCATAATATGGATTATACGGGGAGTTATGTTGCCATCTTTGATTATACTGTATATTGGGTCTCAATTGTGGGTAATCCCTGTCATGTTGTCTGAATGGTTGTTGATTATAATCCTGATAATCATTTCCTCTCACATATGACTGAGGTTTAGGAGAAAAGTATCCATCAGTATATTGATTTTCTACATAATTTTGAGGTGCAGATCTTCCATTCACATAATGCTGAACAGTTTGATTCACAGGGACCGGTTTATTTTTTTCTTTTCCCTCCATGGCTCTCCCCTATGTTTTCTTGGAGGGCATTCGCCATATTATCCACTTTAGTACCTTCAACAATGGGTTCCATCATCTCATTTCTTTGCCACACATAAATTTGTTGATTTTTGAAATCTGCTGAATCTCTATTATATTTCTTTACTTTCTTTCTCTGTATGTCCTTGTCCTGTTTCTCCAGCTTCTTTTCCATACTATTATTAAAATCAATAACCTGATTGGACTCACCTATTGATTACAATCTCCCCTTTATCTCACCAATCTGCTTGTTCAATTTTTCCAATTTTCTCTGTTTTCTTTCTAAGACTAAATTATGCAAATCTTTTCCTACTTTGTTAAAAAAGAGAGCCATTCATCCATTGAACACTGATCAATCAAGCCATCCTGAGGAGGTACATCCCACCTTAAACTTCTAAACATTAGTCCTTCCTTCTGTTAATGTTCAAAGGTGAATACATCCCACCAGGTTTTCACCTGCTTCTCCAGCAGGTGATCAAGGGTTTTTAATAATCCTGATACATCTTCCTCTCCTTCTGACATCTCACAGTTAGTTGAAAAGATGCTTTCAGGATTAATCTGTCTAGTTGACAGATAATTGATAGCATTCATAGCAGCAGGTGGTTAAAAAAGAAACTATACAAATCAATAATACACTCAATAATGCCATTTCACCTGTGTATTTACTACTGCGCTTCCAGCAAAAGAACCCTTCCCCACTATGCAGCCACTTAAAATAATGTGCAATTTCTGTGTATTTGTTCCTATTATAAATAATTGAAACACGTGGCGCTAAACCAAGTGACTGTTGCACTTTGTAGTATAATATTTAGTGGTGTATCAGATATAGCTAAAAAAAAATTGCATACATAAATAAATAAAAAATTATTAATAGTAAATAAACATTAAATAAAAAGAAATAACCCGAGGGCGCATGCACGGCGCGGAGCGATCAGGAAGCTAAGCCTAGGAGCTCCGGGGACGGCGGAGAATCTAAAGCACTCCCCAGGACGATTCCGAGCACCGATCGACACACAAATAGCCTCTCCCTCCTGCGGGACCACTCATGCATGCCAACGTCCAAGAAAAGCAAGCGGAAAACCGCTCAACGATCTCTTACCAACTATCTTCTGCGGGTCACCGAGAGGCAGGAGATGTCCCGAAATGGCGCCCAGGCCTACAAAGATGCAGAGGACCCGCGGTCGGCGGGCTCTCCTACAGGTACTGGGGACACTCACTTAACAAAAGCCGACCTGGAAGACAGTCTAGCTAATATGTACGACAGATTGGCCAGGAAATTCCAGGCGGAATTGCACAAATCAACTAGCACACTGTCACAGGAGCTAGCGTCCCTGGGAGGTAGAACTGATCTCCTCGAAGTCAAGCATGACGAACTTCACTTGGCCTACACAGATCTCCGGAGAGATCATGAGTTACTGGGGGACACGGTTGTCCAGCTCCAGAATCATTTGGAAGACCTGGACAATCGCAACCGAAGGAACAATGTTAGGGTGCGGGGGGTCCCCGAATCGGTGACCGACCTTTCTACTGCGGTCACTAAGCTGTTCCAACACCTCCTGCCAAACCATCCCAAGGATTCCTTCATCTGTAACCGCCTGCATAGGGCGCTGAGACCTAAACCCCCCCCCCCCCCCGGAGAGACCCCCCCCGGGACATTGTTTTGTGCCTCAAAGATTTCCTTGTAAAAGAAGAAATCCTCAGAGCTTCCCGTACCACGCCACGCATTCAATTAGATGGGGCTTCTATACAAATCTTCCCAGACATAGCACCTGCAACACTTGAAAAACGTAGGAGAATGAGAGAAGTCACCTCTGCTTTACAGACAGCGCAGATACGCTATCGCTGGGGCTTCCCATTTAAATTGATCATACCGCACAATGGTTCCACACACATCGCCACTACGGTTGCAGAGGGCAGAGAAATTTTGGTGAGGTTGGGCCTGCAGGAACGACAGCAAACACCGCGGCACCCCCCAACTCCTCGTCCATCTCCCATTTGGGCCACCCCATCGCCTCAGAGGGATAGACGCTCCCGTAGATTGCAACCATTGTCTGAAATCTGACCATACTCTGATGTATACGGAGTTCCTCCCTAAGTCGGGGCAATTGCAACAGGACATTAGGAGTTACCATAAGGGGTAGAACTGGAGAAAATTCCCCCTTTCATGACATGTGAGAGCCCCCTCTCCTCCTGTGTTAACTGGACATGGCTATGTTAGCTACCTTGATTCTCCCTGTCCCCGGAGAAGATCGTTTCCTGTTTTTTTTTTTTGACTCACATCACCCCCCCCCTCCAAACTTGCCCACCGCTCCCCACTTGATCCCCTTCTCTGATTTTCGCCACTAGCTCTCCCATTGGACCGGGGTTCTCCTACTTTTTTTATTTTTATTTTTGGCTGAAACCCTGCGACGGAGGGTTGCACCCTCTTGGACCTTTTTCCCTATCCACCTCTGTGGTGGGGTGCGAGTGGAGCAAGTGGAAGTAAGGGCCGGAAGGCCCCTTTGGTTACACCTTTTTTGTCGGGATGGATTTCCCACCCCCATAGAGTTTTAAGTTACTTTTTTGTTTCTTTGTTTTTATGTTATGCTGACTTTAATGCTCGATATCAAGTCTGGATATGTATATTACCTGTTTTTAGCTCTTAGAACTATAGGAGGTCTGGTAGTGGTCATGAACTAGGTGGGCCGCTCCTTGACGGGAGTGCTGGTAGCTCCTCTGGCGTTGGACTCTGGTATGAGATAACGAACTTCTCTCAGGTAATTTTCAGACTTGCATTTATACCTACTGGACATCGTGGGTCTGCATATTATTTCCCATAACGTGAGGGGATTAAATTCCCCCCAGAAGCGGAGGAAGGCCTTCCGTTGTTATAAGCAAATGGGTGCTGATATTATTCTATTACAAGAGACCCATTTCTCATCAGTGGCTTGCCCGAAATTTTTTGATAAATCTTACAAACTACACTACTGTACCACGTTTGAGTCCAGGGCCAGAGGAGTTGCGGTGTTTATCCGTAATTCTGTCCAGTTTCCTTATTGTGCAGGGTATGTTACATGGCAAGGCTGTGACTATTGCTAATTTGTACGCTCCAAATACAGCGCAAGGCGCTTTCTATAATGAATTTCTACGTACACTGGATAGATACATCTCCCCCCATCTGATCGTGGGAGGGGATTTTAACCTAGTGGCTAGCCCCTCATTAGACAGAAGCAAAACGTCACACAGTGCTAAAGCGTTCCCTAAATTTCTCACCAGATCATTAGATAGATTACAACTCATTGACACTTGGAGGGCACTGAATGTTGGCGCTAGAGAATATACGCATTACTCTCATCCCCACGATAGCTACGCAAGATTAGACTACATTTTTGCATCACCCATTTTATTAGCCAACTCAGCTCTCATGACTATCCACCCCTGCCCCTGGTCGGATCACTAAATGGTGGCCTTCCATACCTCTCACGTCGGCCTTTCCCCCACCATAGCTTCATGGAGGCTGAATGACTCTTTACTATCGGATCCTGAAACGTACACCCGAATAGCAGGACACCTAGATGATTATTTTAATATTAACGATATAGATAACATCTCCCCCCAAGTCCTATGGACTGCCGATAAAGCAGTATTTCGTGGCCACCTAATTGAGATCGCAGTCACCAAAAAAAAGCAGAAACTCGCAATGATTCAGACACTCACCCAGGATCTACGTACACTATACCAAGCCCATACCAGCACACACTCTCCAGATACCCTGCTATTAATCAACCAAAAGAAGGCCGAATTGGACACCATACTCTCAGAACATAGGGAAAAATCATTACACTGGTCCAAAGCCAAGTTCCTCTTACACAGTAATACTGCCTCGGGCATGTTCTCCCGCAAACTTCACCAATCCCTACAGCCCGCCCATGTCTATAAATTAAGAAACAACTCCGGCCACCTGGTTACTCATCCTAGCGAAGTACTGCAAATTTTTGCGTCCTTCTACCAAACTCTGTTATCTCCCCCCTCACAACCTATGCCCCATAATATTGACCAATGGTTTGACTCTTTACCCCTCCCTTCCCTCTCGGAATCTCAGCTCAATAACTTAAACGCCCCCTGTACCGACCTAGAGGTCATGGCCACTATTAAAACACTTAAATCTTTGACCGCCCCCGGCCCTGATGGCTATACCTCTTTATACTATAAAAAGTTTTCCCAGATACTGGCCCCTAGATTGACAAAACTTATTAACCAGACATTACAAGGACATAAACTACCTGACGAAATGTTGTGTGCCAATATGACACTGATCCCCAAACCGAACAAGGACCACTCCCTGCCCCAAAACTATAGACCTATCTCGGTTTTAAACAACGACATTAAAATTTTAGCAAACAGATTGGCCCCCATTATTAGTACCCTTGTAGGCCCAGAACAAACAGGTTTTATTCCCAATAGGCAAATTACGGCTAATATTAGATTGGCCACGAATGTAATACAGGATGCAAACCTTTTCTCTCGCAAAGTCTTGATTTTGGGGTTAGATATTCATAAAGCATTTGATAGTATTCTATGGCCGTATTTAGATCTGATCTTAGCTAAGTTTGGTTTCGTAGGTGAATTTGTGAATGGGTTTAAGGCACTGTATCATAGGCCCCAAACTAGGATATGGCTCCCTGGTTGCTCATCTGATTATTTTTCTTTATGCAGAGGTACCCGGCAGGGATGTCCCGTCCCCTCTGATATTCGCCCTGGCCTTGGAGCCCTTGGCAAGGGCAATCATGGCTAATCCGAATATCGGAGGGTACGTGAAGGAGGAGGGGGAGTATAAAATAAGCCTCTATGCGGATGATGTCCTCATGTTTTTGCCCAATCCATTGATATCACTCCCTAACCTTCTAGAGATCCTTCGCTCCTTCCAGGGGCTCTCGGGACTAGGGGTTAATTTAGCCAAATGTTCTGCCCTCCCTGTCAATTTCACCCCTCAGGAGATAGCTAACCTCCAAAACTCATTCGGACTCTCCTTGTCTAACCACACGTTGCAATACCTCGGTATTCATTTAGCCCCTTCCCTGAAGGACATATACAGCGCCAATTTCCCCCCAACCTTTATTGCGGTCAGAAGATGGCTGAGACTGCGGTCAACGTTTCGGATTTCCTTAATGGGTAGAGTGGTAGCCGTCAAAATGTCTATTTTACCAAAACTGTTGTACTTTTTTAGGGCCCTCCCTCTATATGTCCCTCGCCAATACCTCACTGCACTTCAGAGAGAAATTAACGCTTTTATTTGGCAAAGTAAGAGGCCCAGATTCGGGAAGCCCCTAATACAACTCAAGTCAATACGTCCATACTTCCTCCCGGGCCTCCTGTGGCAGGAGGGACTGAAGCCGGGAGACCTGGCCCCCCTTAACACTATTGTTAACCGTTCTTATTATCTTTGGTCTCTTTATCATCTCAAATTTAAATTACGTCCCGATAGACCCCGGATGGCATCATTTTTGGGTGATAGGAGATTTCCTCTTGCTTTTGAATCTCCTGGCACCTTCCGATTATGGATCCGGAAATCTTTGGTCACCTTACGGGCTCTTTGTAACAATACCGTCAATTTCATTTCTTTCTCACAGCTCCGTGCACAATATGAGATACCAAGTGGGGAATTTTATAAATTCCTTCAAATTCGCCATTTTTTTTCAAACACACTATAGAACCCCTCATGTTCTTGTCAGTGCACAATTTAAATCTATATGCAATCGCCACTCCAGAGATAGAGGCATTATCTCAACTTTGTACAAGTACCTTATTGAAACCCAACAACCAGAGAAATCCAGGGCTATGTACTTGTGGGAAACGGATCTAGCCACGGAATTCTCGTCTGAGGATTGGCGAGTTATGTTTCAGAATATGCATGGATGTTCCAAATCAATGGCTGTAAAGGACACTGGTGAAACTACATACGCGGTGGTATCTAACCCCTGATAGAGTTCATAAGTTTTACCCCTTGGTTCCTGACCTCTGTTTCAGGGGCTGCCCGGCAGCGGGCACATTATTTCATACCTTTTGGAGCTGTCCCCAACTTCAACCCATCTGGGACCAGGTTTCTACCACAGTGGCCACCATTTTGGGATATAGGATTGATCTAACAGCTACACACTGCATATTATTTGCACCGATCCCAGGGATCCCCCTAACTGACCAAAGGTTAATGAATACCCTCTTTTGTGCCATTCATTGGACAATAGCACTACACTGGCGCTCACACTTGATTCCCTGGTCACAGGTTCTTCGTAGGATGGATTCTATCCGCCTCATGGAGCGCATCCATCATACCTTCATGGATACTATGCACATTTATACTGCTAAATGGGCCAAATGGCCCACCAACACTGGGCCTGCTGGAGTAGTGCCTTTACTCCATCCCCCTCCAGAGGTTGTCTGAGATCTGGATGGAGCTGACCCCCAGAAGGGTTGAGCTTGGTTTTCTTTTTTCAAAGCTTCGGCTTCTGGGCTTACACTGCTAGATAGAGATGACCACCTGTACACACTGAGCTGAGTTCAGACTAGTTACCGAAGAGCAGGACAACAATCCTAATAGGTTCATGCATGTATAGTCAGCGTTTTAGATAAAAATTTGTTCCTTGTTAAGTTAACCCTATACGGATAACCCAACTGTCTGTGAATGATATCTCTCGATGCGACTGGCCTGGGCTAGTCGTATAGTGTCTATAATGGGTTTTCCTTTTTTTTGTTTTTCTCACGATGCTGAATTATTTGTATGTAAATGGAGTGTACCATAGTGTTATCCTCTACTGCAGCATTGTATCCGCTTTTGTTGTTATGTTTGTTGTTATGCAACCAATAAAAACGTTTGTATTAAAAAAATAAAAAAAAAATAACCCAGTGAATAAGTGATATTTCACACTAGGGGTAGGGAACCTTTTTGGCTGAGAGAGCCATGAACGCCACATATTTTAAAATGTAATTCCACGAGAGCCATACAATATGTTTAACCACTTCAGCCCTGGACCAATTGTCAGCCTAAGGACCAGAGGTCTTTTTACAATTTTGCACTGCACTGCTTTAACTGGTAATTGCACGGTCATGCAATGTTGTACCCAAACAAAATTTGCGTCCTTTTCTTCCCACAAATAGAGCTTTCTTTTGATGGTATTTGATTGCCTCTGCGATTTTTATTTTTTGCGATATAAATGGAAAAAGACCGAAAATTTCTAGAAAAAAATATATTTTCTACTTTTTGTTATAAGAAAAATCGAATAAACTCAATTTTAGTCATACATTTATGGCAAAATGTATTCAGCCACATGTCTTTAGTAAAAAAAATGTCAATAAACGTATATTTATTGGTTTGCGCAAAAGTTATAGCGTCTACAAACTAGAGTACATTGTCTGGAATTTACACAGCTCTTAATTTATGACTGTCTATCTCATTTCTTGAGGTGCTAAAATGGCAGGACAGTACAAACCCCCCCCAAATGACCCCATTTTGGAAAGTAGACACCCCAAGGAAATTGCTGAGGGGCATGTTGAGACCATTGAATATTTTTATTTTTTTGTCCCAAGTGATTGAATAATGACACAAAAAAAAAGTTTACAAAAAGTTGTCACTAAATGATATATTGCTCACACATGCCATAGTTATATGTGGAATTGCACCCCAAAATATATTCTGCTGCTTCTCCTGAGTACGAGGATACCACATATGTGGGACTTTTTGGGAGTCTAGCAGCGTACGGCACCCCCAAATCCAATAACTGCCTTCAGGATTTCTAAGGGTGCAAATTTTTGATTTCACTCCTCACTACCTATCACAGTTTAGAAGGCCATAAAATGCCAAAATAGCACAAACCCCCCCCAAAGGACACCATTTTGGAAAGTAGACACCCCAAGCTATTTACTGAGAGGCATGTTGAGTCCATGAAATATTTTATATTTTGCCACAAGTTGCAGGAATATTAAAAAAAATTTTTTTTGCACAAAGTTGTCACTAAATGATATATTGCTCACACATGCTATGGGCATAAGTGAAATTACACCCCAAAATAAATTCTGCTGCTTCTCCCGAGTACAGGGATACCACATGTGGGGGACTTTTTGGGAGCCTAACTCTGTGAACGCTGCAGTTTTGTGTTTAGTGTTTTGTAAGTGACACTGATCGATCGATACTGCACTTGGGTGGGCTGGGCAGAGGGTCAAAACGCAGGTGTTAGCAGGTATCTGGGCTGATCCTGCTAACAATGCATTTTTTTTGGAACCCTAAACTGCTGGGGACGCTAGTATAGATCTGATCAGTCAGATATTGATCTGTTCAGATACTATACCACTACGGGAGGTTTATACTTTGCGCATGGGTGTTAGTGGTACTGGCACTAACCTAGCGCTGCCTGGGGCGACGCAGACCCTGACCCTAAAACCTAATCTTTATTGGGTAATAAATGGTGGGTGCCCTGATGCTATAAAAAGCAAACTAACTAACCAGAGTCACCCGTAACACTTATACGGTGATCACTGGTGAAAGGGTTAACTAGGGGCAATCAGGGAGTTAACATTTTTATTAGGTAGTATATGGGGGTACCTGACGCTATATAAAAACCTGACGGGGAACCTAAATAACTAACTGGCTAACCAGCGTCACCAGTGACACTTATACGGTGATCGCTGGTGAAAGGGTTAACTAGGGGCAATCAGGGGGTTAAAACCATTATTGGGTAGTATATGGGGGTACCTAGCGCTATAATAACCTGGCGGTGAACCTAAAAAAATAACTAGCTACCTAGCGACACTAGTGACACTAATGCAGCGATCAGAAAAATGATCGCTTAGTGACACTGGCAAAAGGGGGTGAAAGGGTTAACTAGGGGCAATCAAGGGGGTTAAAACCATTATTGGGTAGTATATCGGGGTACCTAGCGCTATAAAAACCAGGCGGTGAACCTAAAAAATAACTAGCTACTTAGCGGCACCAGTGACACTAATGCAGCGATCAGAAAAACGATTGCTTAGTGACACTGGCAAAAGGGGGTGAAAGGGTTAATTCTAGGGGCAATCAGGGGGTTAAACCTTTATTGGGGGGGTGGGGGGCTACCCTGGACCCAACACTAGCTGCCCTGACAGTTTTTACTGTCACACTAAATGCAGTGATCAGTAAATAAATGATCACTGCAATCAGTGACACTGTGACTGAGAGGGGGAGGGGGGGCGGGTATTTGTGTGCCTATGTGTACCTACATGTCAGTGTAGTGTTGGTGCACACTTACTTTCACTGTTCTCCTCATAGTCCGGTCAAAAAGACCACCCAGAGGAGAATGACATCGCTTCCTCCCTGCCTGTGTTTACTATACACAGCGGGGGAAGCTTCTCATTCGCCAGGAGCGATCGAGAGGGGATGGGCAGAACCCAACAGCCATCCCGGATCGCTCCTGCAGCGAAACGGACCGCCGCATCCAGCGGGAGGGGGTCCGAACGAACCCCCCACCCGCTGGAAGGCGAGCATGTACATGTACGTGCTTGTGCCTGTCGGTGCCATTGCACCGACGTACATTGCCATGCAGCGGTCCTTAAGTGGTTAAAACTAATTTTTTTTTTTAATCGATTAATCGACTAATTTCAATTATAACTGTAATATCCACGCCATCTCCCCCACTGTAATATCCACATCTCCCCTACGATTGCCTGCTTGCTTACCACTACACAGGCAGGCAGATCCACAAGCAGTTGAGGCGGGTGATGATGACGTCAGCGAGCCACTCACCTAGGCCGCCGCAGGGTGTACCAAGATGGCCGCAGCTCCAGAGCTAGGCTGAAGTTGCGGCCTTTCCTATGGGCTCAATCCATGGATCGGCACACCATGCAATCCGTGAATCTGTGAGAGGTGAGAGCCAGATGCAGCCATCAAAAGAGCCACATCTGGCTCGAGAGCCATAGGTTCCCTACCCCTGGTTCACACTATACATTTAAACACTCCTCAGGGAGTATTGCAGAGCATATGCAGTGTTCATACAATGTTGCAAAAGTCCGTGAGTCTCCAAAACATAATTCACTTTAACAAGCAATATTGATCAGTGTTTTTTCCTCTCAAACCGCCTTTCCTTCACCACACTGCTGTGAAATGTGATTCCTCTCCCCCTTAAGGAAATTAACTCACCGACTAAAACAGCCTCACACTCAACGTGTTTGGCAAAAAAGTGTTTTCCAAACCCTTTTTGCAGGGATGTGGATGACAGGCATACAATCCTTCACTTCAGCGGGAGAAAAGCTGACCCAATTGACACTTTCATAAACAGTGCTCTCATGAAATAGAAAAAATAAATGCTCCCATAGCGTGATACCGTAAAAAAAAACTTTTAATCACACATAAGATCATCTTAAGTTACACTCACATTAAAAAACTTGTAACCATGCCAAATAAGTCAAGCCACAGCACATTTTAACACAGCTGATTGCCAAAGCATTGGTGATTTTAGCGGACCCAGGAGGGTATGCAAGACACACTCTTTAAATCTCTCACTGCTCCTTGGCCTCGCCAGCACCTTGGTGAAGATAGACTTGAGACGTCCCATAGTTCATCTCACTCTCAGTTACCTAGTAGCCATGCCCTGACATGTTTCGTCATTCACTTGACTTAATCATGGGGTTGACTTAATCATGCAGGTTTATTAACAGCTGATAACATACAGGTTTATGTTCAAAGTATTACAACATACAGGTCTAATTTATACAGTCTCTTACAAGGCAAGCATATTAGATATAGGTATTCTTATTCCCTAATAAAATTTAAACAATTGTAAATTGTTCTCACCTTGAACCAGAATGGGTCTTTTCTGCCAATTCTTGGGAACCCGTCACCTGATAGGGACCATCCAGTCGACCAGTAGTCCGGTCCCCTCACAGAGTTCTGGGTTCCAGCTCGACCAAGTTCGTGAGGGAAACCACACTCTGGAACAAGTTAAGAAGTCTTCTCTGACTCGTACGAGGAGACAAGTTACGCAGGGGCGTACCTAGAGCATTTGGCACCCAGGGCCCATCCTATATCTGGCACCCCCCCCAAACTGTAAAAGCACCCACAAAAAAACACTCTCCTCTGCCAAGATAAGCGTTTTTTTATTCTGCTTTCTTTTTTAAATGGCGCTGTAGGCTACCGAGTAAACCGGAAGTGACACTGTACTGTCGCTTCCAGTTTTCTACATCGGAGACCTGATCAAAGGCAAAATTGGCTTTGTTCGGATTTCTGGCCAGCTGGCTGGTGGCTCAGGTCTGCGGGTGGAATGGGAGACCTGGGCGGAGCTGTGGGGGGATGGGGACGTCCCCTCCCGCTCCTTGTAATAACAGCGGATGCTGTTCATCCATGGTAGCCAGTGACAATAGACGGGACAGGACAGAGGTGTCAGTCACTCAGGTGTGAGCAGATGCCACATTTTTGGACAGATTGTGCCAAGGTCAGGAAAGTGGAGAGCTGGACTGGAGCTGCTATGAGGGAGACATCAGAGGGAGACGGGGAGACAGCTGACAATACAAAGTATGGCCCATACTTTGCATTATCTACTGTCCTCAGGGACAAATCTGATCCAGAGATCCCACTGTATGGCGATCCCACTGTATGGCGATCTCTGGATCGGATCTGTCCCTGGGGACAGCATTGGCATTGATGATTTGATTCAGATTTGGGAACTGACCTACTGACAAGGCGTGTTGCTTGCTGGACCGTGGATGGGATCTGATGGCCGCAGGGAAGATGGCAAGATGCTGCAGTGACCTGCTGCTTGCTGGACGGATCTGATGGCTGCAAGATGTGGGTGTAAGTCCCCCCCTTTATCAGATACTCTATACCTGGTTTGTGAACACAGCACCACCCCCCCCCCCTTACCAGGTAAGCTCACAGCTCAGCTACTATAGATGGGTGGTAGTCACACAGCAATATACAGCACACACATGCATTCTGCAACCTGTACACAGCACACGCCTGGATTCTGCAACCTGTACATAGCACACGCCTGCATTCTGCAACCTGTACACAGCACACGCCTGCATTCTGCAACCTGTACACAGCACACGCCTGCATTCTGCTACCTGTATACAGCACACGCCTGGATTCTGCAACCTGTACATAGCACACGCCTGAATTCTGCAACCTGCACATAGCACACGCCTGCATTCTGCAACCTGTACATAGCACACGCCTGCATTCTGCAACCTGTACATAGCACACGCCTGCATTCTGCAACCTGTACACAGCACACGCCTGCATTCTGCTACCTGTATACAGCACACGCCTGGATTCTGCAACCTGTACATAGCACACGCCTGAATTCTGCAACCTGTACATAGCACACGCCTGCATTCTGCAACCTGTACATAGCACACGCCTGCATTCTGCAACCTGTACATAGCACACGCCTGCATTCTGCAACCTGTACATAGCACACGCCTGCATTCTGCAACCTGTACATAGCACACGCCTGCATTCTGCAACCTGTATATAGCACACGCCTGTATTCTGCTACCTGTATATAGCACAAATCTGGAGTCTACAACCTGTACATAGCACACGCTTGCATTCTGCAACCTGTACATAGCACACGCCTGCATTCTGCAACCTGTACATAGCACACGCCTGCATTCTGCAACCTGTACATAGCACACGCCTGCATTCTGCAACCTGTACATAGCACACGCCTGCATTCTGCAACCTGTACATAGCACACGCCTGCATTCTGCAACCTGTACATAGCACACGCCTGCATTCTGCAACCTGTACATAGCACACGCCTGCATTCTGCAACCTGTACATAGCACACGCCTGCATTCTGCAACCTGTACATAGCACACGCCTGTATTCTGCTACCTGTATATAGCACAAATCTGGAGTCTACAACCTGTACATAGCACCCGCCTGTATTCTGCAAACCCCCCCCCATCAGGTCAGCTACACTACCTACTACACAGCAACCCCCCCCCCTTCCCCTTCTATGACAGAGCAGCACAGTAAGGATGGCAGGACAGACACACTCCTCCAACGTCTTCTCTTATCACAGCTCACACACCCCCTATCACCAGCTCACCTCGGCTCTCAGCTTCAGCTAGGGAGGTTTAGACTCTGGAAGATGGTGTGGACACAGAATGTAACAGCAACCACCCCTGCGCTGAATGATGACACACTCAGCTCGGCTGCTCAGCAGTGGTGGGTGGAGCTAGCAGGTGAAAACAGAAACTAGACCATACTATTTCGGCCACAGTGCTGGGGGTGTTCAAGCTCACAAAAAACTCACAAAAAAACTGAGCAGCCAGAGCCAGGGATTCCCTTCAGGATACTGTCAGACAGTATCTGAGTGCAGAGTAAACCCAATAGCAATGCCACCCAGCCACTTACACCCCCTCAATGTGTGGCACCTGGGGCGGAACGCCCCCGCCCCCTGCTTGGTACGCCCCTGAAGTTACGGCCAGATATTTGCCCATTGGTTCTGACCTCTATGACCCTTGCAATAGGGCAGTATACACAGAGTTCAGCCTTATGAGCTCCTATCTGACTTGTTTGACTAACAATTGTAGAGCTTGCATTTATACAGTGGTGTGAAAAAGTGTTTGCCCCCTTCCTCATTTCCTGTTCCTTTGCATGTTTGTCACACTTAAGTGTTTCGAAACATCAAACCAATTTAAACAATAGTCAAGGACAACACAAGTAAACACAAAATGCAATTTGTAAATGAAGGTGTTTATTATTAAAGGTGAAAAAAAATCCAAACCATCATGGCCCTGTGTGAAAAAGTGTTTGCCCCCCTTGTTTAAACATACTATAACTGTGGTTGTCCACACCTGAGTTCAATTTCTCTAGCCACACCCAGGCCTGATTATTGCCACACCTGTTCACAATCAAGGCATCACTTAAATAGGAGCTGCTTGACACAGTAAGGTCCACCAGAAGATCCTTAAAAGCTACACATCATGCCGAGACCCAAAGAAATTCAGGAACAATTGAGAAAGAAAGTAATTGAGATCTATCAGTCTGGAAAGGGTTATAAAGCCATTTCCAAAGCTTTGGGAATCCAGCGAACCACAGTGAGAGCCATTATCCACAAATGGCGAAGACATGGAACAGTGGTGAACCTTCCCAGGAGTGGCCGGCCGCCAAAAATTACCCCAAGAGCGCAGCGACGACTCATCCAAGAGGTCACAAAAGACCCCACAACAACGTCCAAGGAACTGCAGGCCTCACTTGCCTCAGTTAAGGTCAGCGTTCATGCCTCCACCATCAGGAAAAGACTGGGCAAAAATGGCCTGCATGGCAGAGTTCCAAGGAGAAAACCACTGCTGAGCAAAAAGAACATCAAAGCTTGTCTCAATTTCTCCACAACACATCTTGATGATCCCCAAGACTTTTGGGACAACATTCTGTGGACCGATGAGACAAAAGTGGAACTCTTTGGAAGGTGTGTGTCCAAGTATATCTGGCGTAGAAGGAACACTGCATTTCATAAAAAGAACATTATACCAACAGTAAAATATGGTGGTGGTAGTGTGATGGTCTGGGGCTGTTTTGCTGCTTCAGGACCTGGAAGACTTGCCGTGATAAAAGGAACTATGAATTCTGTTGTCTACCAAGAGATCCTGAAGGAGAATGTCCGACCATCTGTTCGTGTACTCAAGCTGAAACGAACTTGGGTTCTGCAGCAGGACAATGATCCTAAACACACCAGCAAGTCCACCACCGAATGGCTGAAGAAAAACAAAATGAAGACTTTGGAGTGGCCTAGCCAAAGTCCTGACCTGAATCCTATTGAGATGTTGTGGTATGACCTTAAAAAGGCCGTTCATGCTCGAAAACCCTCTAATGTAACTGAATTAGGACAATTCTGCAAAGATGAGTGGGCCAAAATTCCTCCAGGACGCTGTAAAAGCCTCATTGCACGTTATCGCAAACGCTTGGTTGCAGTTGTTGCTGCTAAGGGTGGCCCAACCAGTTATTAGGTTTAGGGGGCAATCACTTTTTCACACAGGGCCATGATGGTTTGGATTTTTTTTCACCTTTAATAATAAACACCTTCATTTACAAATTGCATTTTGTGTTTACTTGTGTTGTCCTTGACTATTGTTTAAATTGGTTTGATGTTCCGAAACACTTAAGTGTGACAAACATGCAAAGGAACAGGAAATGAGGAAGGGGGCAAACACTTTTTCACACCACTGTATACCCTTTTACAAGCCTATCACAGCCATCTGTCCTAGATATGATTGGTCGATAAGATCTATGTCAATGTAACCAACCAACCATAAATCTGACACCTGTTCTACAACCAGATAATCGTAATTACTCCCAGAATTCCTACATGTTCATTAAAATGATTTTAACCTGCTTTTGTCCAATTAAAGACACCTGTGTAGAGATCGTCTGGCACCCAGCTGTGTTAAATCCAACCCTCCTCATCTTGATGAGGTTTAACTATCTTCAAGAATAACAGATTTATGACTCTGGAAGAATGAACTTTCAAAAACCCCACCAAATGGGTTGTGCTGCTTTTCACTATACAATCCTGTGTGTATGTATATATAAGGTACTGTATTACTTACAATATATATATATACACACACACACACACACATTATATATATATATATATATATATATATATATATATATATATATATATATATATATATATATATATATATTTATACACACACACACACAAGCCAATTACTTATTCAATATTATTCTATATTTAGAATAACATAGTGTACATTAATGAAAATTTAATAACTATTGCTTTACTATTGAATAATAATATTGATACCACTACTATATAATAATAATTATATTATCAATAAAATATATGCAAATCAATATAATATGAAATACATTGGCTAATATGAAATTCTACAACAGATGGCAACAGGTGCCAGTTAAAGGCCGACGGAAGAATCATGTGGACAGGCAGGTTCATAATGTGGTCTCAGAAGGACATGCCTGAAATGGGTGTAAAGTTAAAAGGGTTAATAGGAAAGGGGCTGATTGCTTAGAGTAGGATGGGGGGGCGTATGCTGTTTTGTTTTCTCTCCCTCTCTCCCTTCTTCTCTTCTTCCCTTTCCCCCAAATATATATATATTTTTTCTTTATCTTGGATATTGGGGGCAATGCGCCAAAGTACTGTTAAATAAGATTGGTATAGGAATATAAATGGAAGCCTGGGGTTCACGAGGTGCCCTGTTCATGTTTTTAATCATATTTCCCCAAAAAGGTCAGTCTTGAGACAAGGGACTTTGTTTTCTGCCAAGAGTCGGAAGAGGAAGGGGACGGGGACTCTGCTCGGACTCATCCTCCCTTTAGGGGGATATGCCACAGACAGTAGCATATTATGTTATTGTTTTTTATTGGTTTTATGTTTTTTTTTCCTTTCCCTTCTCATCAGATGCATCCAAGGAGAGAGAGCCCAGAAGGCTGGGAACAAACACCAATCAGGCGCAACAGTATAGTAAGAGATCCATGGAAGTAATGAGAGAATGACAGGTAGAATGAAGATTGTATCGTATATTCATATATGAATGGGGACCTTGGATTGTGGGCTCCTTGAGGGTAGGGACCAATGTGAGCGTGCAATGTACAGGGATAGGGACAATTGTAGACACTCACTCAGGTTGAACTGGATGGACTGGTGTCTTTATTTAACCTTACTAACTATGTAACTATGTATAATGTGAGATAGCTCTGTTCAGCAGGTAAAAGAGGCCGTTTTTGGCATGATCTGCATCACATGAAGGCAGAGATAGTTTTTCTGCAGGAGACACACATCATGGTAGGATCAACCCCTCGCATGCCTCTTTTTCCATACAACCAATAGTTCCATGCACCTTCACCCATCCCTAGGGCTAGAGGAGTTACAGTAGCTATCCATAACCTATGCCTCTTGGTACCTATAGAAATACGAGTAGACCCTGAAGGCCGCTTCCTTTTTGTTAAGGGTAAGATCAAGGGCCAGTGTTATACCTTTGCCACTATATATGCCCCAATAACTATACTGTTAAATTTCTATCTAACATTTTAGATACTTTGGGGAAGTTTAGGGAAGGCTTATTGGTAAAGGGAGGGGATTTTAACATTACCTTGGACCCCAGTCTAGACACCTCTTCAGGGAAAACCAGTGTGCCTTATAATGCTGTAAGGTATATTAAACAGCGCCTTCACTCTCTTCATTTGGTAGACAGTTGGAGGACGCTGCATGAGCAGGACAGGGATTTCAGCTATTATTCCAAAACACACAATGTATAGTCAAGGATTGATATGTTGTTGGTAGAGCAATATTGTTAGAATCTTGTAAGGTTATCAACTATTGAGCCAATCACTGTGTCAGACCATGCCCCGATAAGTTTAACGATATGCCAAGCATCGATTGGGAGCTTGAAAAGAACATGACGATTGAATGAATCTATTCTGGATGATAATCCCTGTCCCACACATTAGCATTATATTTTGAGACCAACACATCAGAAGAGGTGTCTGACCAAGTGGTAAGGGAAGCCCATCGGGCGGTCATCAGAGGGGAGTTGATTTCAATGGGTTTGCGTATTAGAAAAGAGACACAGAAAGAAATAGTTGAGTTTTTATGGCGTGTACACACGACTGGTTTTCCCGTCGTAATAAACTACGAAGTTTTTCGATGGTGTTCCGACAGAGTTCTGCTGAAACTGTCGTGCGTACACACGATCACACCAAAAGTCCGACTGTTTAGAACGCGGTGATGTACAGCATGTACAACGGGACTAGAAAAAGGAAGTTCAAGACCCAGTGCGCCACCCTTTGGGCTCCTGCTAATCTCGTGTTAGTAGAAGTTTGGTTAGAGACAATTTGCGCTTTTCAGACCCCAGCTTATTCCATTTTACTGCTGTTTAGTTTGTGCATGTGGGTTTGTATCCATTTTTCAGTGCGTGTTAGTCAGTTCGTATTTGTATTTCAGTGCGTTCTGGTCCGCTTGTTACTGATTTTCAGCTCGCTGTTCACAGGCCTTGCTGTTCTTCAGTACGTTTGTTTAAGTTTGTTCTAACCTGCCGACCATTTTGAAACCATGGTGCGGGTACATACTCATTGTCAAATTCGTGCTGTGTGGGAGCTTGGTGTTGGGGTTTATGCTTTGACCCAAGCCAAGTCCATGAACAGGGCGAGGAGGAGTTCATGGACCAAGAAATGGTTACTCCAGCATAACCGATACTCGCACTTGCCTCTGCTTCGTGAGATCCAGGAAAATAATCCTAATGATTTCCAGAATTATCTCAGGATGAGAGACCCCATTTTTCACCGTCTGTTGGCTTTACTGACCCCTTATATCAGCAGACAGAATACCTGCATGCCGCAAGCCATCACTCCGGAACAGAGGCTAGTGGCCACCTTGCGGTATTTGGCAACTGGGAGAAGTCTACTGAAGGCTCTGGGGATCATTCTTCCAGAGACCTGTTCTGTCATTATCCAGGTCCTGCAGAAGGACTATATTGAGGTAAGTTTTCTCCTTTAACATCGCATTATATGTATTTAATGTTTGCTAATGTATTGTATTTATTTCATAATTCCCTAATTACCATGATTGGAATATGCTGTGAATGTCCCCTTTATCCTCATGCATGCTAGAAGCTTTTTTGCCCTACATGCATATTTGCCTTCACTAACCTCCCCAGCATGCTATCCTGGGCCCATATACACCTATAGCCTAGTCCCTTTAACAATGTATATTGTCAGCTCCATTGTACCACTTTCCCCAAAACACCCCCTAAAATGTGTCCAAATGAAATGTGTATCCTCAAATTTATAACCCTCCCCCGCCCCTAAAATGTGTCCAAATGTAATGTGTGTCCTTAAATTAATTTGTATGCCCCCCCACCACCTAAAATGTGTCCAAATGTAATGTGTGTCCTTAAATTAATTTATAACCCTCCCCCACCCCCTAAAATGTGTCCAAATGTATAAATGTATATTTATCTTTTCTATCTATGTATGTATGAACATTATAGTATTTTGACTTTTTTCATAGTATTTGATATATTGTCTAAATAAAATTATTTTCTTTATCTTTATTACACTATATGACTGACAATCTATGCCTTTAAAGTCCCACCCTTATAGGGAAAACTGTATTATATGAATTTGGGATGTTGGCTGGTAAATAGCAGTATAGTATGTTAAACCTCCATTTTTTTGATAAACATGAAGTTTTTGGAAAATAAAAGTGGGATTTTGAGAAACATGTATTTCTCAATAAGAGCACAATAAGCACAATAAGATCCAGAAATCACTCTGAGCAGGAGCATCAGCTGAGAATGTTTATGTCCCCAGGCTGTGGTACTTTAACAATGTGAGGTTTCTGGATGACCAGACTGAAGGCAGGGAATCTCTTTCGACCCTTCCCTGCAGCCTTCCCTCCACTCTAGCAGAGGCTTCCCAGAAACAACCTGGGCCTTCCATCTTGGAAGAAGTGAATGCGCCCAGCTGGAGCCAGGTATATTAGTTTTTAGACATATTTATTGACCTAATATTAATGATGTTAACTAGATGTTATAATTGCTTACAAATCAATGATTTTAGACCACAAATTATGTATACATATCACTAGACAGTAGTGGCCAAAAATGTTGGTGACCAGCTTGAAAAATGCTGGGGTCAGAATGATAGCCTCTTCTGTTTATTAACATTCAATTTGCATGTCATGAGCTGAAAATTGTGCGTGATTGATGAAGCAAAAACTACAACTATGTCCCTTTTTTACAGGATGAGCATCAGCCAGGAGGAGGCCGTGCCAAGCGTCAGCCAGGAGGAGGCCATACCCAGTGTCAGCCAGGAGGAGGCCATGCCCAGTGTCAGCCAGGATGTGGCTGGGTCCAGTAGGTGCCTTCCCTCTGCCTTACCACCAAAAGCCCAGGAAGGAGAGAGTGATGGAGGACACAGCACTGGGCCTCATTAGGGAAGCCAGCCATTTCCAGAGGAGCCCCCTCAACGCTGAAGAGGCCTATGGCTGCTATCTAGCCACCAGGTTGCTGGAATTACAGAAGGGCCAATGCCTCCTCTGTGAGGCCCTTCAGTAGGGGTTGAGGTTGCCAGCTCACCGAGAACAGCCACATATATGAGCAGGCCCAACCTCCTTATCCTGCCACAAGTCCACCACCAGAGCCACAGCCTCCAAGGAAGGCAGCAGGGCAGCGTGGAGGGAAGGCTGCAGGGAAGAGAAGAAAGTGATGGCCTTGGTTCAGTCTGGTCTGACAGAAGACGCAGGCTGCGTAGTACCACAGCCTGGGGACAGATATGTCATCTGCTGCTGGTCCTGATATCTGGGATTCCTGGACCAGATTGTGCTCCCTATTATATGGACTCCTCAAGATCCCAATTTTCTTTTCCACTGACTTGATGTGTGCCCTGGGGGCCAAAAGGCTTTTCAAATTCTAAAAGTTTCTCCAGCATTGACTTCCTCTTTATTTTGTTAACCAGAATAAATTAATATTTTATTTTCACAAAATAATTGATGAGGCATACAAACGATCGCATTATCAGATGAAATGATTCTGTCTGACCTTTTCTGCCAGAAAGTCTGGTCATGTGTAGAGGAAATACAGAAAACTTAAAATGAAACATAAGGCCCATTTAAAACCCGGGGACACGCAGAGATTGGAGAAACTGCAAGTAAATCTGAAACAGCTTCTCGATCGGAAAGTTCAAAATAAACCTAGGTATATTGCCCACTGCTTTTATGAACAGGGGAACAAGGGTGGGAGGTTATTGGCCAGACAATTAAAGAAACAAGACTCATGCCATGTTCACACTATAAAGAAAGGTGATAGCGGACACCCAAGCAATAGCAGCCGAGTTTCACTGTTTTTATATGTCTCTATATAATATAGATCCAGTTCCTATGGGGGCGGTGGAGGGTGGGCCTGCAGACAGAATTCAGGAATATCTTAAAGCCTCAGAGCTGCAGGCCATTCCATCTTTGTCCCTGGAGGAAATGGAAAAAGTAATCTCTATTGAAGAGCTGGGTGGAATGATTGTGGCTCCAGATGGTCTCACACGTGTATTATAAAAAGTTTTCATCAATCCTGTTGGCTCCTCTTTGTAGATACCTTAATTCTCAGTCTCTAACCCAATGCCTCCAGAGGCATTGCTGGCTTATGTGATGGTTCTCCCGAAATCAGGGAAGGATCCCCAGTGTTGTGCCAACTATCACCCTCCTTAACGCAGACCAAACAGGGTTTATGAAGGACCGAGAGGCCAGAGACAATACTTTACGGGCCCTGCAATGTATTGCATTGGATGGATAATGGACCGAATCAGACCCCGAATATAGTAATCTAAATGGATACTGAAAAAGCATTTGATAGGGTGGGAGTTTATAGTCAGAGTTCTGAGGGAGATAGGTCTGAGAGAACAGATGGGGTGGGTGACTGCACTATATGTAGATCCTAGAGCAAGGGTTAAAGACAATGGCAGATGATCAGATTATTTTGAGATATGGAATGGGACTAAGCAGGGAGGCCCACTGTCTCCATTGTTATTTGCTATGGTGCTGGAGCCCTTTCTGCAAACGATTAGGGGAAATAGGAGGATTAAGGGGTCAATAATAAAAATAAAATTAATGGATCAATGGAACATAACATCTCAATTTATGCAGATGATCTATTGTTGTACCTTTCTTCACCTCAAGAGTCTCTGACGGAATTAATGTTGGAAATAAATAGGTTTGGCCTTATATCTCATTTTAAAATAATTATTGAGAAGTCAGTGTTGATGCCAAGCCATGTTCGTTTGAAGATGATGACTACGGGGGGGCGCATGCACGAGGCTCACCGTGATGGACGCTCCTCACTAGAGCTCCGCATTCTCCGCCGTACTCCCAGGACCTAATCTGCTCTCCGAAACGGGATCTCAGCCTCACCTATACCGGGACCGCAGCGGGCATCAGTTGCGCCGATCCGGCGATGGTCCTTACCGGCCACCGAGGCAAATCAAAGCCTAAACCTATCAAAGAGGCGCTCGCCCGGGCCTCCTCCAAGATGGCGGCGAAAGCACAGGCTCAGGCACAGCAGCGTGACAGCCCCTCATACTCGGCGGATCTGCACAGCGACGAGGAAGAGGACAATATCCCTGCTCAAGGCGACCTTTCTAACCTGTCCTCTTCAGGTATGTTGCAATCTGATTTTCTACTACATATGGGGACTATGCTCAAAAAAGCCCTTAAGACGACCTCAAATCACTAACAAACTGACACGGGAGATTAGGGAACTTGGTCAGAGGACCGCAGATCTCGAGACCCGAGCTGATGATATGGAGCTTAGGCCGCGTACACACGCGGGGACTGTTCGCCCAACTTTGTCCGTCAAACAGTTTCGGCAAACAGTCCGCTCAAAATTAGCATGGACGGACATGGCCACACACGACGGACGAACAGTTTGCTGAAACCGTGCGCGATGACGTGAACGGCACGTACGACGGGACGAAAAATACGACGTCCTATACACTGCATTATAACTTTCGGCGTGAAAATCCTTTCTGAGCATGCGCGCAACTTTGTGTGACGAACAAGCCTACACACGCGGGGACTGTCCGCTGAAACAAGGTTTCAGCGGACAGTTTTTCGGAATTTCCGAAAAACCTTGTTCAGCGGACTGTCCGCTGAAACTGTCCGCTGAAAGCCCACACACGAGCGGACTGTCCGCTGAAACTTGGTTTCAGCGGACAGTTTCAGCGAACAGTCCCCGCGTGTGTACGCGGCCTTACTCTCCGTGAACACGCACAGGAACAACTGTCACTCTGCGAGGAGAACGCCATGCTGCTCTCCCGTCTTGAGGATGCAGAGAATCGCTCCCGCAGGTCGAGCCTGCGCCTCCGGGGCATTCTGGAATCAGTAGATGACCTGCAAGCATTTACACTGGCCTTGTTCCAAGAACTCTCGCCCTCGATCCCTGTGGAATGTTTAGAATTTGACAGAATCCATAGGGCCCTTACCCGCCGTCAGGCGGACGGGCCCCCGCGTGATCTAATTATCAAGTTCCACTTTTTCAGAACAAAGGAACAAGTCCTTGCCTCTGCTCGCAATAAAGACAATCTTGCCTTCCAGGGACACTCTTACCAACTATTCACAGATTTGGCCCCCCTTACCATTGCAAAGCGTCGCGCCATGAAACCGCAGCTGCAAGTCCTCACCCAGCATCAAATTAAATATACCTGGCGCTTCCCCTTCGCTCTCCAATTTTTCCACAAAGGACAGCAACACATTGCTTCTACGCCGGAGGCCCTCCACAATTTGCTGGAATCACTTCATCTGACTCCTCCGGCTCAACACTCGGACACTGTCCTCCCACGCACCCCGGCTCGCCCGGGACCTTATCCTTACGTGGCTACCCCCAAACGGGACACCCGTGATCTCCCGACTCCATCCGCAATCCGTAAGGGTACCCCATCGCGCACTACTGCAGCAAGTTATGCCAGCCCCAAAGTATTTGTACCCCGCTGAACTGTGTGCGATCGGCTATGATACCCCATTTGTCCCCTGGAGGGCTCCTGGAACCTGCTCACTTCCAGTGTTGGATTCTGATACATTACAAGTTCCTACTGATGTCCGGTGATTTCTTGTTGTTTATAGTCCTCTTCTAGCAATACAGTAACCATGTTAACTTTTTTTTTTTTTTCCTCTCCCCCTCCCCCTTTTCCCTTTCTTTCACCACACTTCCCCTCCCTTTTCCCCTTTCCCTTCTCTCCTCCCTCCCCCCTCCCTTTTTCCCTCCTAGGAGGGATCCCTCCCTAAGCTGTATATGTTATATCTATAATTGCTAGATAGTTATATTCATTCAAATGTTATGGTTACTTTGATGGTTATATAAAATGATCTCAAACGTGATCTTATCTATTTCCCGGTGCACGGCGGAGAACTGTCACTGCCCCCCCCCCCCATCAGTTCAGTACACCCTCTGCCTGACCTGGTTTCAGGCTGGGGAGACAGTGTACACTCTTGTCGGGCGTTTTTAGTCTGACTTATTCCAGTTAGATGGTTCATGTATACGCCTTACGTGAATTTCTTCTCTTATTCCACCTCTCTTCTTCTTCTTTTCACTCCTTTACCTCTTTTCCCCCCTCTTTCCCTCTCTACCCCCCTGCCCGGGTGACCCGTGCGGCCCCTAGGTTATATAAGCCTTCCTCCCTCCCTGAACGAACATGGCCCCCCTGAACATCTTGTCGTTGAATGTTAAAGGGCTTAACTCCCCTAGCAAGAGAGTCAAAGCATTTCGCTCTTTTGCGTCCTTGAGGGCAAGTATAGTTGCACTTCAAGAGACCCATTTCTCCTCGCATAAAACCCCTAAATCATTTAGCTATAAATACCCACAAGTCTATACCGCCTTGGCGGTGACTAAGCAGAGGGGAGTTTTGCTAGCTTTACACCGCTCTTTGCCCTTTACCCTTACCTGTGAAATTAAGGATCCGGAGGGCCGTTATATAATTTTGGTCGGCCTTCTTCAAGATACGGAAGTCACCCTCGTTTCTTATTATGCCCCAAATAAAAACCCTGTTCCTTTCTTCTCCCACCTTTTTCAAACAATTAAGGCCCACTCTAAAGGTACCCTGCTAGTATGTGGTGACTCCAACCTGGTAATCCACCCTCATTTGGATAGGTCCCCTTACACCCCGGAACAGTGTTCAACTTCGTCCCATTTTCGCACTTTACTGCAACAGGCCTCCCTTCTTGATTCCTGGAGAGAATGTAATCCGGTTAGGAAAAACTTCACATTTTATTCCAATCCCCATAATTCATTTTCCAGGATTGATCATATATTTGTACCTGTTACATCCTCCCCCATACTTCTCCAATCCCATATACACCCAATCTCCTGGTCTGACCATTGCGCTGTCATTACCACAATTTCCTCTCTGATCCCTCAGTCTACAGATAGGACATGGTGTATTAGTGATAAGCATCTAGCTAATCAATCATTTTGTTTAGATATCCAAGTAGCCCTAGCTGAATATATTCAACATAATGCCACTCCGGGTATATCCCCCATCCTCCTCTGGGAGGCGCACAAGCCTGTGATAAGAGGTAAATGTATCTCAATCGCCACAGACCTTAAGAGAGATAAACTTCTGAAAACACAACATTTAGAGGCTAACTATAACAAGTACCTATTACAGTTTCAAGCTTCTCCGACAGCCGATAATAGATCGATCATGGAAAAAGCAAGATTAGAACTAGACCTGCTCTTGGCGGAAGCAGCTGATAAAGCTATCCGTAGTTCCAAACACAATATTTACATTAAGGCCAATAAGCCTGACACTTTCCTAGCTTTACGCCTTAGGAACCCAGAGCGTTCGTTTAAACCTGTCCGGTTGAAGGTCGGTAAAAATACTCTCACTAGCAACCTGGTTAAAATAGTCTCTGAGTTTAGCAAAAAACTAGCTAAATTATATGAATCTCCCACCCCTTGCCCCAGGGAAATGGCCGATTCCCTATTCCAAGATCTGCAGATTCCCTCCCTATCCAACACTAGCCGGGAAGTTATGGAAACCCCGATCACCTCGCAGGAAATACTATATGCCATTCAAACCTTGAAACCACATAAACGACCGGACCCAGATGGCCTTTCTAATTCATACTACAGAAAATTTGCTGACACTCTGGCCCCCTTATTGGCAAGTGCCTTTAACGCCATTCTTAAGGACGGATCCTTCGGTAGAGACACGTTGACTGCAATTATATCAATGATCCCTAAACCCAATAGTGATAATACGCTTTGGTCTAATTATAGGCCCATATCCCTTTTAAACACCGATATCAAGCTATTAGCCAAGGTACTAGCCCTACGTCTTAACCAGTTCATTGGCAACCTGGTCCATAAGGACCAAGTGGGATTTATCCCCAGATGGCAATCTAGCGACAATATACGTTGAGTAGTTCTTTTGCAACATATCGCCAGGTCTCGTAAAATCCCAATGCACCTCCTTTCGTTGGACATTCGAAAAGCTTTTGATACATTATCCTGGCCATATCTGCAGTATATATTACAGCGTTGGGGCTTCGGCCCGCACTTCTTGCAATGGGTACAGGCCCTTTACACCCACCCACAGGCGTATGTTAAATACTCAGGCTTTGCCTCCGATAGATTCCCTATTCAACGTGGTACCAGACAGGGATGCCCCCTCTCCCCGCTAATCTTTGCCCTAGCCATAGAACCCCTTGCGGCCTTAATTAGAACAGACCCCAATATCAAAGGCTTGGATATTGCCTCTATGTCGCACAAACTTTGTCTATTCGCTGACGATGCCCTTTTGTTCAATACCTCACCCCACACCTCACTACCGAACCTCTTCCACCTTTTGGATAAATTTGCTCGGATTTCCGGGCTGGAAGTAAATCAAATTAATTCGCGAGCCCTCAACGTGTCTCTGCCCTTGGAAGCCTTTCAAAATTTGCGGAAAAATTATCCCTTTCAGTGGTCCACGTCCTCTATTCCATACCTGGGCGTTAAGCTTACTAGCGACCCAGCCCAACTGTTTCAAGCTAATTATCTCCCCGCACTACGTAGCCTCACATCTCTTATGGCCTCCTGGCAACCACTCTGTGTTTCATGGTTGGGTAGGATCGCAGCCGTGAAAATGACGTTGCTGCCCAAGTTGCTATATCTTTTTAGAGTACTCCCGGTCGCGATCCCCCCGTATTTCCACCGTGTTATGCAGAGTCGTATCTTTAAGTACATCAGGGGGTCAAGAAGGCCTAGAGTCTCCAGACAGACCCTGTTCCGCCATAGGACGCAAGGTGGCCTGGGTGTACCTAACCTCAGGCTTTACTTTTACGCAGCGCAACTGGCCCAATTGGTCTTATACCATGCGAACACTGAGACGCCTCTGTGGGTTAGCCTTGAGACTGTAGATGCCCACCCCCTGATTGTATCTAATTTACTGTGGCTGCCATCTCCAGCGAGGAAGTCGATTAGTAATCCTATCACCCGATTCTCACTGGGATTGTGGGACAAGATTACTTAACCTATAAATTGTAATCACCTCACTCCCCTTTACTTTCCTTTATTGGCCACCCAAGTTTCACCCCCGCTTACTCGGATCCCGCCTTATTTGATGCCTGGTCTCAAAGGGGCCTCACTAGAGTATGTGATCTGGTATCGGGTAATGCAATCATAAAGTTCCCTGTCTTGCAAGCCAATACTAAGCTTCCCCATAAAGAGTGTTTCCGATACCTTCAAATAACCCACTTTGTCCAATCGGCCACTAAATCATGCACTGACCTAGGTCGATTAACTCCTTTTGAGACAATTTGCAAAATGGATCCACATTCTCCTGGTATCATATCCTGTCTCTACTCCTATCTTTCCTCTTTCATGAGCCCCCTCCCGCTGTACACTAGCTCTTGGTCTCAAGATCTCTCCCTTAACCTTGAACCTGAAGATTGGGGAAGGGTTTGGCTCAATACTAAAAATTCCACACAGAATATAATTGCAGCTGAGGCCAATTATAAAGTTTTAATGCACAGTTACATGGTTCCAGCCAGGATATCCAAATTTGTGCCAAACTATTCTCCAAACTGTTTCCGGGGTTGTAATGAGCCCGGCACACACCTTCATATATGGTGGGCCTGCCTGGTGGTGACAGAATTCTGGAGGCAAATTTTTAATATCCTATCCAGGCTCTTACAATGTACTCTACCTCCTGATCCAGCGATTGCCTTACTAAACCTAGTACCTCGCAAGTTTACCCAATCCCAGACACGGCTCCTTTTACAGGTGGTGACAGCAGCGAAGCAGACTATCACGAAAGCCTGGAAATCTGCGACTCTGCATATCACTGAAGCTAAAAACCGGGTTACCCAAGCTATGATTCATAGCAAAATCGAAGCAACTATTTTGGATAAACTCCCGCTCCATAGTAGGATTTGGCAACCTTGGGTGGATCACTTCCTACCCCCAAATTTTGATCCCCACCTCTTAGTGCCATAGTCTAAATATTAGTACTTACCTAGGGACGCCCCCTCCCCATTAAAACCCTTGGGGACGCCGGGTCGCCCACCGTCCCATTCTTGTCCCCTTCCCTCCCTGTGCTTCTCTGTTCTTTTTCACTCATTTACTTCTTCCTGCCTCTGCCTCCTCCTTTCTCTTTCTCTTTTGTTGGTTGACTTTAATAGTCTTTATTATGTTTGCTCCTGTAATTATACTACAGTAGGGTAAAAACTCTTCGAGTGGTTTCTGCTCCCCAGTTCTGGGGATGATACACCCTACTTGGGGACCCCCTGATGGTAGGACTCCCCCCTCAGTTTATCTCAGATCCAAGGTAGAAAAGTTTATTAAAGTGTTCCGGTGGAGCTACTGGATCTTGGACACTTTCACTTGTTCTATTTTGTTCCTTACATTAGCCTCGTACTGTTAACATTGGCTGTATACTTCTGTTGCGACTGCTCACTACTGTACGATCTTCTGTGTTTGTATAAAGTTATCTTTTATATCTTAATAAAAATATTTGAAAAGAAGATGATGACCACTCTGCAACTATTCTTTCCTTTTGTTTGGCACTTTGATTCTATATTCTATTTGGGGAGTCATACCTCTTCAGACATAAAGTGCCTCTATGATCTAAATGATGGACCCTTGATGGTTTCTATAGTAAAGGATTTGCAGAAGTGGAGAAGTCATACTCTGACATGGTTTGGCAGGGTAAATGCGCTTAAAATTAGTGTAATTCCTTTAGTTATTTTTTATTTTTTTTAACATTTAAGGTTTTTATTGAACAATAAGAAAAATAAAGAACAGGGTGCACAATTTGCAAAGAGCAGATGCAACTGCTTGAATGTTTGTCAATACAACTCATTATAACATCTAGTGTCTTATGTATATATGTTATATTCAGACTATGTATTTTGCACAAAAGGTTGATTAACCACTTGCCGACCGCCGCACGACGATATACGTCGGCAGAATGGCACGGGCAGGCATATGGGCGTATATATAAGTCCCTGCCTGCCCGCGGGTGGAGGGCCCGATCGGGCCCCCCCCGGTGCCTGCGGCGGTCGGCATTCCTTCGAGAGCGATCCGGGATGAGGGGGAAGCCATTCATTCATGGCCACCCCCTCGCGATCGCTCTCGACGAATGGAAATCCTTCGTGACATCACTTCCTCTCCTGTAATGTAAACACAGGAGAGGAAGTGATGTATTCTCTCCTCCGTGTCGGTATTTTTCGTTCCGGCACCGAGGAGAGAGGTTCGGTGAGTTGCACCAACACACCACACATACAGTAGAACATGCCAGGCACACTCACACCCCCCCTTTACCACCCGGATCACCCCCCCAATTACCCCTGCCCCCCCAGTCACAGTGACACCAATTGCTTTTTTTTTTTTTTGCATTGGTGTCATTTGTGACTGTAATAACTGTTAGGGCAGTTAGGGTTAGCCCCCTTTAGTTCTAAGGTACCCCCCTAACCCCCCCCAATAAAGGTTTAACCCCGTGATCACCCCCCGTCGCCAGTGTCACTAAGGCTGGGTTCACATTGCAGCGGTTTGAGAACGGATGTGATTCGCACCGCACTGCAGTGCAAATCACATCCGATCTCTGTGCGATTCGAGTTCAGCCATACAGATAGTATGGCTGAATTCGTGTCGCACCCGCCGCAAACTCGCACGGGACCCTTTTTTTGGTCCGCAGCAGAATCGGATCGCATGGGTGTTCACACCATGCGATCCGAGTTTGCAGATCGCACTGCGATATGCGAACTGATCTGGGGGTGTCATTAGCATTTCACTGACACTCCCAGCAGTTCGCATAGGGCAGTGTGAACTGCCGCCGGGAGGCATGCGATGCGGGAACCCGCCGTGGATTCGTGGCGTTCCCGCATCGCTCCAGTGTGAACCCAGCCTAATAAACGATCATTTTTCTGATCGCTGTATTGGTGTCACAGGTGACGCTAGTTAGGCAGGTAGGTATTTAGGTTCGCCGCAACTTTTTATAGCGCCAGGGACCCCCATATACTACCGCATAAAGCCCCCTGATTGCCCCCTAGTTAACCCTTTCACCAGTGATCACCATATAACTGTTACAGGTGACGCTGGTTGGTTAGTTATTTTTTTATAGTTTCAGGGCACCCGCCATTTATTACCTAATAAAGGTTTAACCCCCTGATCACCCGGCGGGTGTCATTTGTGACTGTAATAACTGTTAGGGCAGTTAGGGTTAGCCCCCTTTAGTTCTAAGGTACCCCCCTAACCCCCCCAATAAAGGTTTAACCCCGTGATCACCCCCCGTCGCCAGTGTCACTAAGGCTGGGTTCACATTGCAGCGGTTTGAGAACGGATGTGATTCGCACCGCACTGCAGTGCAAATCACATCCGATCTCTGTGCGATTCGAGTTCAGCCATACAGATAGTATGGCTGAATTCGTGTCGCACCCGCCGCAAACTCGCACGGGACCCTTTTTTTGGTCCGCAGCAGAATCGGATCGCATGGGTGTTCACACCATGCGATCCGAGTTTGCAGATCGCACTGCGATATGCGAACTGATCTGGGGGTGTCATTAACATTTCACTGACACTCCCAGCAGTTCGCATAGGGCAGTGTGAACTGCCGCCGGGAGGCATGCGATGCGGGAACCCGCCGCGGATTCGTGGCGTTCCCGCATCGCTCCAGTGTGAACCCAGCCTAATAAGCGATCATTTTTCTGATCGCTGTATTAGTGTCACAGGTGACGCTAGTTAGGCAGGTAGGTATTTAGGTTCGCCGCAACTTTTTATAGCACCAGGGACCCCCATATACTACCGCATAAAGCCCCCTGATTGCCCCCTAGTTAACCCTTTCACCAGTGATCACCATATAACTGTTACAGGTGACGCTGGTTGGTTAGTTATTTTTTTATAGTTTCAGGGCACCCGCCATTTATTACCTAGTCTCACTAGTGTACCCCTAAATTTAGGGGTGTCTACTTTCCAAAATGGGGTCATTTGGGGGGGGTTTGTGCCATCTTGGCATTTTATGGCGTTCAAAACTGTAACGCCCTTAGAAAGCCTGAAGGCGGTGCTTGGTTTTCGGGGCCCCATACGCGGCTAGGCTCCCAAAAAGTCCCACATATGTGGTATCCCCGTACTCAGGAGAAGCAGCAGAATTTATTTTGGGGTGTCATTTCACATATGCCCATGGCATGCGTGAGCAATATATCATTTAGTGACAACTTTGTGAAAAAAATAAATAAAAAAAAAAGTTTGTAATTTTCCCGCAACTTGTGGCAAAATATAAAATATTCCATGGACTCAGCATGCCTCTCAGCAAATAGCTTGGGGTGTCTACTTTCTAAAATGGGGTCATTTGTGGGGGTTTTGTGCCATCTTGGCATTTTATGGCCTTCAAAACTGTAATAGGTAGTGAGGAGTGAAGTCAAATATTTACGCCCTTAGAAAACCTGAAGGCGGTTCTTGGATTTCGGGGGCCCCGTACGCGGCTAGGCTCCCAAAAAATCCCACACATGTGGTATCTCCGTACTCAGGAGAAGCAGCAGAATTTATTTTGGGGTGTCATTTCACATATGCCCATGGCATGTGTGAGCAATATATCATTTAGTGACAACTTTGTGAAAAAAAAATAAAAAAAAATTAAAGTTTGTAATTTTCCCGCAACTTGTGGCAAAATATAAAATATTCCATGGACTCAACATGCCTCTCAGCAAATAGCTTGGGGTGTCTACTTTCTAAAATGGGGTCATTTGTGGGGGTTTTGTGCCATCTTGGCATTTTATGGCCTTCAAAACTGTAATAGGTAGTGAGGAGTGAAGTCAAATATTTACGCCCTTAGAAAACCTGAAGGCGGTTCTTGGATTTCGGGGCCCCGTACGCGGCTAGGCTCCCAAAAAATCCCACACATGTGGTATCTCCGTACTCAGGAGAAGCAGCAGAATTTATTTTGGGGTGTCATTTCACATATGCCCATAGCATGTGTGAGCAATATATCATTTAGTGACAACTTTGTGTAAAAAAAAAAAAAATATTATTTTTTTGTCATTATTCAATCGCTTGAGGCAAAAAAATAAAATATTCGATGGGCTCAACATGCCACTTATCAATTTCCTTAGGGGGTCTACTTTCCAAAATGGGGTCATTTGGGGGGGTTTTGTACTGCCCTGCCATTTTAGCACCTCAAGAACTGAGATAGGCAGTCGTAAACTAAAAGCTGCGTAAATTCCAGAAAACGTACCTTAGTTTGTAGATGTGACAACTTTTGCGCAAACCAATAAATATACAGTTATTGACTTTTTTTTTACCAAAGACATGTGGCTGAATACATTTTGGCCTAAATGTATGACTAAAATTGAATTTATTGGATTTTTCTAATAACAAAAAGTAGAAAATATCATTTTGTTTCAAAATTTGCGGTCTTTTTCCATTTATATCGCAAAAAATAAAAATTGCAGAGGCAATCAAATACCATCAAAAGAAAGCTCTATTTGTGGGAAGAAAAGGACGCAAATTTTGTTTGGGTACAACATTGCATGACCGCGCAATTAGCAGTTAAAGCAGCGCAGTGCCAAATTGTAAAAAGACCTCTGGTCATTTGCCAGCAAAATGGTCCGGTCTGAAAGTGGTTAAAGTGGAGCTCCACCTTCTTTTTGAAGTACTTTGCATCCCCTGCTTCACTGTCCCCTTAAACACATTTGGCATATATATATATATATATATATATATATATATATATATATATATATATATATATATATATATATATATATATATATATTTTTTTTTAACTCACCGTTTTATTGATAATTTTCTTCTTTACTTCCTGCTTCCGGCCGCGGCCTGAGCGCGTCATCCCCGTCCGCTATGCCTCCTGGGAGATGTTTTTTATCAATCCCAGGAGGCAATAGGTGTGGGCTGGGCCGTAGCATCGCGTTATTTCAAAACCGGAAATGACGCGATGCACGGCGACGCCCGGCACCATTTTACACAAGGGCAACCAGGCTTTTGTTGCCGTTGTTACCCAAGCTTTCCTTGCAGGTACAAGCGCCCCTCGTACACTACAAAGAAAGAAGCATCTGGCGATGCAGTGAACAGGAGGTGGGGGAGGTTAGCAGTGGAGAGTCTTATCACTGAGCAGGCCTGTGGAAGAACACACACAGCAACAGATGGATACAGGGGTTGGAGCAGGGACACTTACTCTATTGGCCATAAGTGAGATCTGCAGGACTTCCACACACACCAATCCCATCCCATCCCACCTCATGCCACCCCACCCCACCCCACCTCATCCCACCCCATCCCATCCCACCCCACCCACCTCACCTCATCCCATCCCACCCCACCTCATCCCATCCCACCTCATGCCATCCCACCCCACCCCACCCCACCTCACCTCATCCCACCCCACCTCATCCCACCCCACCTCATCCCATCCCACCCCACCTCATCCCACCCCACCTCATCCCACCCCACCCCATCTTATCCCACCCCATCTCACCCCATCCCACCTCATGCCATCCCACCCCACCCCATCTCATCCCACCCACCTCATCCCATCTCATCCCATCTCATCCCATCCCACCCCACCTCATGCCATCCCATCCCACCCCACCTCATCCCATCCCATCCCACCTCATGCCATCCCACCCCATCTGATCCCACCCCACCCCATCTCATCCCATTCCACTCCACCTCATCCCATCCCACTCCACCTCATCTCATGCCATCCCATCCCACCCCACCTCATGCCATCCCACCCCACCTCATGCCACCCCACCCCATCCCATCCCACCCCATCTCATCCCATCCCACCTCACCCCATCCCACCTCATCCCACTCCACCTCATCCCATCCTACATCACCTCATCCCATCCCATCCCATCCCACCACATCCCATCCCATCTCATCCCACCCCACCTCATCCCATCCCACCCCATCCCACCTGCTGTGGGTGATGCAATTTGATATGTTGGGGGTGATGCAATGTGCTTTGGGCAATGCGATTTGATCTGCTGGGGGTGATGCAATGTGCTGGGGGTGATGTGATTTGATGTGCTGGGGGAGATGCGATGAGCTGGGGCCATGCGATGTGATGTGCTGGGGGCAATGCGATTTGATGTGTTGCGGGTGATGCAATGTGCTTTGGGGCGATTCGATGTTCTGGTGAGATGCGATGCGATTGGGCGATGGGATTCGATGTGTTGGGGCGAAGCGATTCGATGTGCTGATGCGATTCGATGTGTTGTGGGTAATGCAATGTGCTTTGGGCGATGCAATGTGCTTTGGGCGATGCGTTGTGCTGGGGGTGATTCGATGTGCTGGGGGAGATGCGATTTGATGTGCTGGGGGAGATGTGATTCTATGTGCTGGGGGCAATGTGATGTGATGCGATGTGCTGGGGGCGACGCGATGTGCTGGGGCGATGTGATTCGATGTGATGTGCTGGGGGCGATACGATTTGATGTGTTGCGGGTGAAGCAATGTGCTTTGGGGTGATTCGATGTTCTGGGGAGATGCGATGGGATTCGATGTGTTGGGGCGAAGCGATTCGATGTGCTGATGCGATTCAATGTTTTGGGGGTGATGCAATGTGCTTTGGGCGATGCGATGTGCTGGGGAGATGTGATGCGATGTGCTGGGGGCAATGTGATGTGCTGGGGGCTATTCGATGTGCTGATGCGATTTAATGTGCTGGGGTGATGCAATGTGCTGGGGGTTATGCGATTTGATGTGCTGGGGCAATGCGATGTGCTTGGGTGATGCGTTTCGATGCGATGTAGTGGGGCAAAGCAATTCGATGTGCTGATGTGATTCGATGTGTTGGGGTGATGCAATGTGCTTTGGGCAATTTGATGCGCTGGGGCGATTCAATGTGCTGGGGGAGATGCAATGTGCTGGGGGAGATGCAATCCGATTTGCTGGGGCGATGGGATGTGCTGGGGGTGATGCGATGTGCTGGGGCGATGTGATGTGCTGGGGGTGATGCGATGTGCTGGGGCGATGTGATGTGCTGGGGCTATGCGATTTGATGTGCTGATGCAATTCAAAGTTTTGGGGGTGATGCAACGTGCTGGGGTGATGCGATTCGATGTTCTGGGGGAGATGCAATTCGATATGCTGGGGCGATTCAATGCGATGTGCTTGGGTGATGCGATTTAATGTTCTGGGGGAGATGCGATTCATTGTGCTGGGGCGATTCAATGCGATGTGCTTGGGTGATGCGATTCGATGCGATGGGTGATGCGATTCGATGTATTGGGCTGATGCAATGTGCTGGGGGTTATGCGATTAGATGTGCTGGGGCGATGCGATGTGCTTGGGCGATGTGTTTTGATGCGATGTGGTGGGGCAAAGCGATTCGATGTGCTGATGTGATTCGATGTTTTGGGGGTGATACAATGTGCTTTGGGCGATTCGATGTGCTGGGGTGATTCGATGTGCTGGGGAGATGCAATGTGCTGGGGAGATGCGATTTAATTTGCTGAGGCAATGCGATGTGCTGGGGCGATGCAATTCGATGTGCTGATGCAATTCGAAGTGTTGGGGGTGATGCAACGTGCTGGGGTGATGCAATTCGATGTTCTGGGGAGATGCGATTCGATGTGCTGGGGCAATTCAATGCGATGTGCTTGGGTGATGCGATTTGATGTTCTGGGGGAGATGAGATTCGATGTGCTGGGGCGATTCAATGCGATGTGCTTGGGTGATGCGATTTGATGCGATGGGTGATGTGATTCGATGTGCTGGGGTGATGCAATGTGCTGGGGGTATGCGATTCGATGTGCTGGGGCGATGCGATGTGCTTGGGAAATGCATTTTGATGCGATGTGGTGGGGCAAAGCGATTCGATGTGCTGATGTGATTCGATGTTTTGGGGGTGATGCAATGTGCTGGGAGATGCAATGTGCTGGGAGATGCAATGTGATGGGGAGATGCAATGTGATGGGGAGATGCAATGTGATGGGGGAGATGAAATGTGATGGGGGAGATGCGATTCGATTTGCTGGAGCGATGAGATGTGCTGGGGCGATGCAATTCGATGTGCTGATGCAATTTGAAGTGTTGGGGGTGATGCAATGTGCTGGGGGTGATGCGATTCAATGTTCTGGGGGAGATGCGATGCGATGTGCTTGGGTGTTGCGATTTGATGTTCTGGGAGAGATGCGATTCGATGTGCTGGGGCGATTCAATGCGATGTGCTTGGGTGATGTGATTTGATGCGATGTGTTGGGGCGACGCGATTTGATGTTCTGATGTGATTTGATGTGTTGGGGTGATGCAATGTGCTTTGGGCGATGCGATGAGAAGTGTTGGGGGAGATGCGATTCGATGTGCTGGGGGCGTTGTGATGCAATGTGCTGGGGCGATGCGATTTTGCGGGGAAGGGGGCGATGCGATGTGCTGGGGGAATATTTTCTTATTTTTAACCCGATTATCTATGTAACATAGAGAACGTTGTTTGTGCAAATAGTTGTAAATAAGCAGTTTTTTTTAAATACTCCCACCATCCCATCTAAGGCCCCTTTCACACATGCAGACCGTATGTCCGTATTTCATCCATCTGCTTGCGGATGAAATACGGACATACATGCATTCCTATGGTATATCGGGTATCAGCGGATGAACCTTGACCTTGCTCGCTAGTGACAGGACAGCTGAGGAGTAACATTGTATAATTCCATAGAGGTTGTCAGGAAGTCTGAGTGATTTGCTACCAACATCACCTGTGTGACCGGCCACTCTATTCCACAAACACTGAGGCTGACGTTAAGGCCTCATGCACTCTGGACGTTAAAATAACGTTATAAAAAGTTGGGAGTGATATGTGGAGCAACAGCCTTAGCCCTATTGCGTGAAAGATTCGGGATCGCCTGAGGGGGAACCGTTACCCGGATATCCTTTGATTGTTTTTGCCTGTGGTGACCCTCTGTAACGGGGGGTCGCTTGGATCTGGTAAGGAGCCAATTCATTCATTCGTGATGGGAAAAGCACACTATATTTCTGGAGAAGATTATTTTTTGAAAAAAAGAACGTTTATTGAGCATACAAAATACATAGGATAACAGTATCACATATGGGGTGCAACATACACCAAATATACGGATATAAAACAGCTGCTAACAATACCACAGGCTGAAAAACACAAGGAGGGGGGGGTTCTTTGTTTACAGATTGCACGTTACATAAAAAAAACAAGGGGCAATATAGTGTGTTCAGATATGGGGGGAAAAGAGGAGCTCAGAGGTTGGGAATCATATGCCGAGCCATAATACATTCTACTCAAAGTAATTTGCAGAGAGGAGCAGGAAATCGTTATTATGAGGGCGGGGAGCCCAACTACAACCACGGTGACAGCCGGACTCGCCGGGCCGAACCCGGATAGGTGTAAAGAGGCGTACAGACCACAGACTACACTAGTCGGTACATGTATCTGAATCCCCCATCCATTTATCCCACAGCTTGGCAAACTTGCTCGGGCAGCCTCTATGCATATACAGCAGTTTTTTATAGGGGAGAGTGGCATTGACAGCCGCCTTCCATTGTCGGGCGGTGGGGGGCGCAGAGCGCAACCAGGTGTGGGCTATCTGCAGTCTGGCTAGGTATAGGGTCTCCTGTAGAAAAACAGTCGGGATCCTTGCCTCCTCGGATACGAGGAGAATCCCCAGCAAACATTGGCGGGGGCATAGCGTCAGAGGGGAGCCCATTTGGTCATGAAGGAAGTCAACAATTTGCTTCCAGTAAACCTGCAACTCAGGACAGGACCAAAGGAGATGGTAGAACGTGGCCTGAGGATCGCCACATTTAGGACATGCTGGATCATAGCCAGGTCTAAACTTGGACAGTCGCCCAGGGGTCAGGTATGACCTATGTAGCATGTAGAGGTGTGTAAGTCTGTCAGAAAGTTTCGAGGAGACCAGCTTAGGGGTGTCAAGTGCAGTTTCCCAGTCCGCGTCCTCGATAACCCCCACGTCGGCCTCCCATCTAGCCTTAAGTCGGTAGGCGCGGGCAGTCGCCCCAGGCGTGAGCAGGTTGGTGTAAAAAAAAGAAATCAGTTTCTTAGGGTCATCACCTAGCACGGCTGTTGCTATCGGAGGTGTTTCAAGCCTGGGGATATGGGAGCCAAACTGAGAGCTAAGGGCATGGCGGAGTTGAAGATACCTAAAAAACATTCTATTAGGGAGGTTGAAGTCAGTTCTGAGGGCCTGGAAGGGTCTGACAGAGCCATTGGTAATAACCTGGGACAGAAAGATAACGCCCCCGGCTAGCCAGACAGAGCGGTCGGGGATCGTAGAGAGTTCGGGAAGTAGGGGATTGTCCCAAAGGGGGGTGTGGGAGTGAAACCTAGGGGCCCCAGTAATGGACGTGGCCTGCTGCCAAATCAAACAGTGGTGGGACAACATGTCTCTCATCGGGACGGAAGGTCCCCCGGAGCCACGCATAAGGAGACGGAGCGGGTGTACGACCAGAGTGTAGTGTGGGGAGCATACCAGTGAGGCATAGCGATCTTTGTCAATCTGATTGAAATAGTAGAAATGGGACAGTTGAGCGGCCAGATAATAATAGTGCAGGTCTGGTAGGGCGGTGCCGCCCAGGTGGGTAGGACATTTCAGAACACTCCATGAGAGCTTGTGTCGAGACGAACCCCAAACAAACGTGTTTAAGATGGCCTCCAAGGATTTGAAGGTTCTGAGAGGGATGCGCAGGGGAGCATGCCAAAACACATAGAGCAGCTTGGGGAGGAGAATCATTTTGACCAAGTTTACACGGCCCATCACCCCAAGGGGGAGACGGGACCAAATCTGGGTTTTTTGCTTGAGCAGGGTGAATAAGGGTTCCACATTTAAAAGGGTGTAGTCAGTCAGCAGTCGTGAACATTGCACTCCCAAATATTTCACCTGACTTGCCCTGACCAAGGGCATTGCCGCCTGATCAGCGGACGGGGCACCCAAGTCTAAAGGGAGGATCTGGGACTTGGACCAGTTAATACGTAATCCAGAGTATTCCCCAAACTGCTCTATCAATCGCAGGGCTGCTTGCAAAGAGGGACCCGAGTCTTCGAGGTATAATAACATATCGTCAGCGTATAAACTGAGGGTTTCTGTCAAAAGGCCCGAACGCAGGCCCTTAATTTGCGGGTGAGCACGAATGGCAATGGCCAGCGGCTCAACCGCGAGGGCATACAGGAGGGGGGACAACGGGCAACCCTGGCGAGTACCCCTAGACAGAGGGAAAGGATCCGAGATCCTGCCATTAACCTGGATCCGGGCAGTGGGAGCGCTATATAAAAGCTGAATCCACTTAATAAAATTAGGGCCAAAGCCAAAGTTAGTCAGGCATTCCCATAGGTAACTCCATTCAACGGAGTCAAACGCCTTCGCGGCATCCAGACTCACGACTACCCGGGAGCCGATGTTATCGTGGGTGGCCTGCAGATTCATAAAGAGTCTGCGGAGATTGAAGGCAGTATTTTTATTAGGCATGAACCCCGTTTGATCTGGATGTATAAGGCTGAGGACAACTTTATTGAGTCGCAGGGCCAGAATTTTAGCCAGGATTTTTACATCCAGCTGTAGGAGGGAAATCGGGCGGTACGACTCTGGGTAGTAGGGGTCCTTACCGGGCTTGGGTATGAGGACTACAAGGGCCTCTCCCATGGAGGCGGGAAGGGACATTGTGTCAAACATATGGGTGTATAACGTGTGCAGTTCTGGGATTAGCGTGTCTTGAAAATGAGAATAAAATTCCAGGGGCAGCCCGTCCGAGCCAGGCGCCTTGGAGGATGGGAGGGAGGCAAGTGCCTCGGCAATACAGTCAGGGGAGATGGGGGCTTCCAGGAGGGTTCTCTGCTCTGGGCTGATAGAGGGGAAATCTATGGAGTGAAGGAATTGGGTGAGGTCAGCGTGTGTGTGTCTGGTTGTGGAGGTATATAGATTGGAGTAGAACATTCTGAACTCACGTAGAATCAGGTCAGGGTCGGAGATCAAGTCGTCGGCGGCGCCACGGAGCTGGACCACCACCGGAGGGCTATGGTCAAGCCGGGCCATATAAGCTAGCAGTTTGCCCGCCCGCTCGCCGTGTTCAAACACACGCTGTCTACTAAAGAAAAGGCCCTGCTTCGCTTTCTCATAATGAAGGTGATCAGTCAGTCGGGACTGGAGGCGGAGCTGGGTGGCATGTTCCAGGGAAGGGTCCGTCACAAACAGTTGCTCAAGGGATTGTAGGCGCTCCTCAGCCTGTGTCAGTGCCTGTCTAGAATTAGCCTTGTACCTGTTAATACGGGTGATCAGGAGCAGCCTAGCATGAAGCTTAAATGATTCCCATATTGACCCAGGGGACGCAGATCCCGCGTTTGAACGGAGAAAAAAAACTAGTTCCCTCTGTAGGTCCTCCAGATCTGGGATAACCGTAAGCCAGAAGGGGTTCAGTCTCCACACACGGGGGGGGGACAGTCGCAGGCAGTCTCAGCGTCAACCAGTATGGGGAGTGGTCCGACAGCACCCTGGCGTCAAAGCCGACCTCCAATAATTCGGGAAGCAGGGAGGGAGAGAGCAGGGCCATGTCTATACGAGACATAGCTCGGCGGGCGGGGGTGAAGCAAGAAAAGGCCTGTGTTGTTGGATGCTTATGTCTCCAGGAGTCTGTCATGGCCAGTTCAGCTGCAAATCTGCCGAATCTAGTGGTATGAGGGGGGGAAGACGTGCGGTCAGGTGCGCCAAGTCGGTCGAGACCGGGGTTGATGGTCATGTTGAAATCACCTATCCAGATTACCGGGACTGTAGGGAATTTGGTCATAAAATTAAGACCTTCGTGCAGGGCCTGAAACTGGAAAGGTGGTGGTATGTAAAACGCCATAATAAGCATCGTCAGGCCGCTCACAGTGGCATGTAAAAATAGGAATCTACCGTGAGGGTCTGAGCATAGGTCATGTAACTGGAACTGCACAGTTTTAGCAATTAAAATGGCTACACCTCGGGAATGGGAAGTGTGAGGGGCGCTGTACATCCAGCCGACCCAAGGTTTTCTAAGCGCCCTTTGGGACTGGCCTGTAAGGTGAGTCTCGACGAGGATCGAGATGTCCACTTTCAGGCGTTTGAGGTGAGTAAGGACGGCTAATCTCTTGGGTTTAGCGCCAAGGCCCCTGACATTCCAGGTTACAAATTTAAGCGCAGCCATGGAACATGTCGGCACAGATTAGACTAGTGTAGGCCCCCGGCCCAGAAAGTTCGGGCATGCAGGGCGCCTGGGCAACCTCCGGATCCTCCATGGCTGGCAGCAACAAATACAAGAACACATTTGCAATAAAATTACAGCTGTAAATAACACAATATAAAACACATAGAACCAGTAAAACAGTCATAACAATGCCTACTCTGGACCAGCGGGGCAAAACAAAAAAACTGTCACTCGCCGCAGCCGCGGTAGTGACTGCTGGCCAGGGAAACAACACAAACATGGGCGCAATTATAACAAACTGCAGAGCAGACAGTGCAGCAGGTTGCAGTGGGTGTACGTTCAAGAGCAAGAGTCAGCAGGTCGTCTGAGAGACCAGGTAGAAGCATAACGCGTGGGGCTGACAGGGAAAAAAAAAAAAAAAAAGGGGGGGGGGGGGGGGGAACCCAGGCATGTGGAAAAATGGGCCCAATAAGGGAGACAAGGAGTTCAAACAGTACATGGTTACCTCCGTGTGCATCAGTAAAAATAGGGAGGGAAGGGAGAGAGGGGAGAGTGAAAAAATGGAGCGAGACAGGGGCAGGGGTGGCACGTCCCAGAACATGGCCCCCCTCACGATCTGCGCCATCACACCGGTGTTCATCTCAGAGAAAACAATGAAGGGTGCACGGGAGTCTGACAAAGGAGGGGAGGCAGAAACTGTGAATCCAGGGCACAGAGAGAGTCCAGCGGCGGTCACCGCAGAGGGCAATCAGCAGAGCGTTCTCCCATGCAGGGGGTGATAGCAGCAAAAATGGAGGCAATCCATAGGGTCAAAAGAGAAAAAAAGAGGGGGGTATAGTAGAGGGAACAGGAGAGGGCAGGGATCACTCACGGTAGCCAAGGTGGATAGGTAGGCACTACTCAGGGGCTGTAGTGGTCAGCTGTCAAGCAGGGCCTTGCACCGCATCCCGTTCCAACCATGACGAGGCCGCAGCAGGATCTTCAAAGAAATAGGTCTTGCCCTCACGGGTCACCCGGAGTCGAGCTGGAAACAACATTGCATATGGCAAATGGCGAACTCGCAGCTGGCGCTTGACCTCCGTAAATTGTGCTCGTTTTCGTTGGACCTCCGCCGAGAAATCTGGGAACACTGCCACCGTAACATTGTCAACCGGGATATTTCCACGTTCGCGGGTGAGGCGAAGCACCGTATCCCGGTCTCTGTAGTTAAGTAGCTTGGCAATGAAAGTCCGCGGGGGTGCGCCGGCTGGAGGCGGACGGGCCGCCAGACGATGCGCTCGTTCGATCACGAACGTGGAGGAGAAAGATTCCCTGCCGAAGGTTTTAACGAGGAGGTTTTCCAGGTAGGTGGGAGGGTCGGAGCCCTCCGATCGTTCCGGGAGACCCACGAAACGAAGATTGCAGCGTCGAAGCCTATTTTCCATGTCGTCCTGCTTGTGAAGGACGACACTAAGTTGGTGCTGCAAACGTTCGACCGAGTGTTGTAAAGGAGGGATGTCCGTCTCCACGTGTTCCACTCTTCGTTCGGCCTCGGACACCCTGTCCCTCAGCTTCTGCAGGTCATGCCGAATATGGGAGATGTCCATCTTAACCTCCTCTATCTTGGTAGTGAGGGCGGTTTGGCAGGAGGAGACGGCCTCAAGGATCTTAGCGGTGTCGTTTGCAGGAGACTCCTCCGCGGTAGGTGCGGGGCCGGCACCATCTTGCTCCGTCGCGCCCTGGCCCTCGTGGCGGAACTTAGCCAGCTTGGCGGCCGCCTCGGAGGGTCTTTTAGTCGGCGACATGAGGCACAAAGTGAGCACAAGGTTCCCGGGCGTCTGTACGGTAAATAGCTAAGAAAAATCCCCAAAGGATAAGGTAAAAGGATAAGGTCTCAGACGGAGCTCTCACTCAGCACGTCCTACACCATGAAGCTCCAGGCCACGCCCCCTCTGGAGAAGATTATTAATTTGTGCACTTCCTATTCAGCTCTTCATACGAAGTTTTCTTCACTGGTGTTTATTTACCATATGGACATTTTATAGTATTAGTTTGGTATATAATTATATAAACATTATATAGAGTGTCTTAAAATATTTTTTGATAATTTATTTATGTAAAAAATTTTTTTCAGGTTTGAGAAAATTTCTACTCTTCATTTTTAGGGGTATATGCACAGAGATCTACACAATCTGTTCTGTGTTTGGGCAATTCACATTATTGACACGTATCTGTGTCTTATCTTTGTATTTAATTTCACTTATTTGTATATATAACAGTATGCACTATATTTTTGAGGTGGCCTTAGAGACATTAAGACACTAAGGCTTATATCGTGGGTTTAGCACATACACATACCCCATTCACTTTGGGCAAGTGAGGTTAGCGCAGTTCTCTTTTTTTCTCTTTCTGTTTTGTGTATTTTTGGTGTACATTTGAATTGCAGCTTCCGACCAATATCATTCTCACTCCGTAGCGCAGTTTCTTCTTCTTTGCTCTTATCAGTGGATGAACATCCACAGACACCCGCTATCATCTGCCTCCACTATTGTCCGATTCTGCAGACAGAGGAAAATCCTATTTTTCTATCCGTCTGCAGAGCAGATCGGATGAACACGGACAGACAGTCCGTGCTCATCCGATCCCCCATAGAGGAGAGCTGACAGGACGGTCCCTGCACAGTGTGCTGGGACTGCCCTGTTATCCGCCGGCTCAGCGGGGACAACGGAGCGATCCCCGCTGAGCAAGCGGATCATCACGGGGCGGATCATTACTGATCCGTCCCGTGTGAAAGGGGCCTAACACCAAAACACAAGCACCATTTTCAAAATTAATATGCACAGTTTGAACTTCATAAAGTCGTCTTCAATACATCTAGATGCATAAATGAATTGTGTTGCTGGGATTATTTATATTTTTTTAATTATTTTTTTTTCTTTTTAAATGAAAAGCTGTACAGAAAAAAGTATCCGCTGAGTGTAGATATGTGTGTGTATATATGTACAGAACATGATATATATATATATATATATATAGTGTGTGTGTTTCTTGAATAATATTCCTTGTACATGCAGTATATTTACTGGTTTCTGGAGGGAGGAGGGGTTTGCATAGATATGGGTGGCAACTTCCTCTAACACTGCCGTTGCCATGGAAACCTGACCTGAAACTTATTACACTGCTTGTGCAGCATTGAGCATGTGCGAGATCTGCAAGGCTGAAATCCAGGAAGAAATACAGTCTGGCTTCAGATGCCCACACTTAAGATGGCCACGGTCTGCTGCTAGTTTATAAACTTTCAAAATGCTGTAATAACCTAACAAAATGGACCTTAGTTTACAGACTAACTTTACTGAATACATTAAGCTTGTGTATTATAGGGATATTTTTATTTAAAAAGTTAATTTTGGCCGGAGCACCACTTTAACCACTTGCTTACTGGGCACTTAAACCCCCCTCAGTCCCAGACCAATTTTCAGCTTTCAGCGCTGATGCACTTTGAATGACAATTGCGCGGTCATACAACACTGTACCCAAATGAAATTTTTATCATTTTTTTCCCACAAATAGAGCTTTCTTTTGGTGGTATTTAATCACAGCTGGGAGTTTTATTTTTTGCTAAACAAAAAAAGATGGAAAAAAAAAAATCATGTTTAATAGTTTGTTATAAAATTTTGCAAACAGGTAATTTTTCTCCTTCATTGAAGTGCGCTGATGAGGCGGCACTGATAGGCTGCACTGGTGGGCACTGATAGGCTGCATTGGTGGGCACTGATAGGCTGCACTGGTGGGCACTGATAGGCATAGATAAGGCGGCACCGATGGGCACAGATAAGGCGGCACTGATGGGCAAAGACGGGCACAGATAAGATGGCACGGATGGGTGGCACAGATGGGTGGCACGGATGGGTGGCACTAAGGGGCACTGATAGGTACCACTGATAGATGGGACTGATGGGCACTGATAGGTGGCACTGATAGGTGGCTCTGATAGGTGGCACTGCTGGGCACTGATGGGCGGCACTGCTGGGCACGGATATGTGGCACTGGGGTGCAGCACCTTTGTTGAGGCAGACTGTGGGCACTGCTGGGTGGCACTGACAGGGGGGGCACATTTTTTATTTAGGCAGGCAAAGCAGGGGGCAGGTGGGCACTGGCAGGGGGGCACTGGCAGGGCTGGCCGTGATCGGGACTGATGTCCCGATCACGGCCGCCGGTGATCGGCTTTTTTTTTTTCTCCTCGCGCTGTCAGTGCGAGGAGGAATAATAGACGATTACCGGCTCCGTTCTATCACATGATCAGCTGTCATTGGCTGACAGCTGATCACTTGATAAGGGGTCGGGATCGACCCCTTGCACGGATCGGTGATCAGGCGAGTCTCGTAGACTCGCCGATCACAGAGCGCGCCGTGCACAGATCACAGGACGCTCGTGCACGGGACTACGTCAATAGACGTAGTCCCGGAAAAGGAGATCCGCGATGTAGCCGTCATTCGGCTATAGTGCGGATCTCAAGTGGTTAAGGCACTTTTGAGGCAGGGATATCTAGGCTAGGTACAAAATCAGTGTAGATGTCACGTACCTGGTGTTGAAGCCCAGAATGTCGGGAGCAGCCTCTCGTAAGCCTCTTGCTCGAGAACCCCTGGTAGTGGAGACAGGGACTCAAGAGTTCAGAGGGAACAAGTGCCTGATAGGTGGCAGGTGTGGGACTGGTCCAGACCTCTGAAGTAGCAGGAGAAGGGCAGGCAGGAACAGCAAGCTGGAACTGGTGACTGGAACACCGCTGACAGCTGGGAGTTCTGTAGTGCAGCAGGAGCACAGGATCTGCAGGCTGTGAAGTGGTGCACAGGAACCTGGCAGGAACACTGGAACAGCGGAAGTATGGAGGTGCCCGAGCTTGGCAGGAACTCTGAAACAGCTGACAGCGAGAAGGTGTCCTGTAGTACAGCAGGAGGGCTGGATCGGCAGGTTGCAGGAAGGTGCTCAGAGGTCAGGCAGTAACACAGGCAGAGTCAGACAGGCCAGATTAATACTAGCGAGCAGAGCAGGTACCAAACGGAGGCAGAAGGGTAGTCGAGGTACAGGCCGGGTCGGTAACAGACGGGCAGCGATCAATCTAAAGGAAGAGGCAGAAGGGTAGTCGGACAGGCTGGGGTCGGAGGCATCCAGCAAACAGACGCCGTCAGGAACAGGCCGGGTAGACAAGAATCAAGTCAACTGGTAACAAGTAGCAGGGTCACAGGAAACGCTGTAGACTGGACAGAAAGGAGGCACAGTGACAGGTTCCCTTAAATAGCCCTCTGGGCGCCAAAAACAGTCACACGGTGCATCTGCTCACACCCGCGTACACCCGTACGCGTCCGCATGTGCCCGTTCACGTCATCGCGCACCCGCGTGCCCGTTCGGATATCGCGCAACCGCGTGCGCCCGTTAGCGCTAACGCGCTCCCGTGTGTGCCGGTTAGCTCTTAGGATAGGGATTCTGCAGGCAGGTCTTCCATATACCGCCGGATTACCGGGACATCCTTCTTGACAGTAGAGTTATTCAAATTGAATAGTATTACGACTACTTTCTAAAACTAGTGACCATCGTCATCCGTTATCACATTTGTTGCTAACATTAGTAGACAGAAAGCAGAGAGAGAAGAAAAGGGATGTAGACAAAGAAGGGTAGGGAAAGGTAAGGTATTGAGATCTGGTTGCTGTTGGTATCATTCGATGAAAGTAAGCAACAACAGAAAATGGGTCTTTCGTAGAGATTCTAGACATATTAACGGGAGATACAGTGCCTTGCGAAAGTATTCGGCCCCCTTGAACTTGAACTTTTCAACCTTTTGCCACATTTCAGGCTTCAAACAAAGATATAAAATTTTTATTTTTTGTGAAGAATCACCAACAAGTGGGACACAATTGTGAAGTGGAACGAAATCTATTGGACTTTTTTAACTAATAAAAAAATGAAAAGTGGGGCGTGCAAAATTATTCGGCCCCCTTGCGTTAATACTTTGTAGAGCCACCTTTTGCTGCGATTACAGCTGCAAGTCACTTGGGGTATGTCTCTATCAGTTTTGCACATCGAGAGACTGAAATTCTTGCCCATTCTTCCTTGCAAAACAGCTCGAGCTCAGTGAGGTTGGATGGAGAGCGTTTGTGAACAGCAGTTTTCAGCTCCTTCCACAAATTCTCGATTGGATTCAGGTCTGGACTTTGACTTGGCCATTCTAACACCTTGATATGTTTATATGTGAACCATTCGTTTGCAGATTTTGCTGTATGTTTGGGATCATTGTCTTGTTGGAAGATAAATCTCCGTCCCAGTTTCAGGTCTTTTGCAGACTCCAACAGGTTTTCATCCAGAATGGTCCTGTATTTGGCTGCATCCATCTTCCCCTCAATTTTAACCATCTTCCCTGTCCCTGCTGAAGAAAAGCAGGCCCAAACCATGATGCTGCCACCACCATGTTTGACAGTGGGGATGGTGTGTTGAGGGTGATGAGCTGTGTTGCTTTTACGCCAAACATATCGTTTTGCATTGTGGGCAAAAAGTTCAATTTTGGTTTCATCTGACCAGAGCACCTTCTTCCACATGTTTGGTGTGTCTCCCAGGTGGCTTGTGGCAAACTTTAGACGAAACTTTTTATGGTTGAGATGGAGGGTAGCCGAGATGAGTTCCAGCAAAGGGGGATCAGAGATTTGGCTGCGTTAAGAAGATGTTTTGTTGAGGAATGCTTATACCTTTTAAAAGAGAAATTAGCCACGTGCTGCATTCAAGTTTAAATTAGTTTCAGTAATCCTTTGAATTAATTTCCTAATTTCCTTCCAGAAGGGTTCGATCAAAATGCAATGCCACCAAATATGGATCAGGGTGCCACGCTCGGACTTACACCTCCAGCAAACCTCAAGTTTTTGTTCATTCCATTTATGAAGTCTGTCAGGGGTGTTATACCAGCGTGCCAACAGCTGATAACTTGTTTCCTGTATTTTTGTTTCTAATAGAACATTTATGGGCGACACAGTGGTATAGTGGTTAGCACTCTCACCTAGCAGTAAGAAGGGTCACTGGTTCGAATCCCAACCACGACACTACCTGCCTGGAGTTTGCATGTTCTCCCTGTGCCTGCATGGGTTTTCTCCCACAGTCCAAAGACACGCAGGTAGGTTAATTGGCTTCTGTCCAAAATTAGCCCTAGTATATAAATGGGGACCTTGGATTGCAGGCTTCTTGAGGGTAGGGACCGATGAGAGTGTGCAATGTACAGGGACAATTGTAGACACTCAGGTTGAACTGGATGGACTGGTGTCTTTATTCAACCTTACTAACTAACTATGAAACTATGTGCTAATATGCAAGCATACCTCCATTGTTTATCCGTTATCTCTTACTCTAGTTCCACTGACCACCTCCTCCTGTGTTTGCCGGCTTCTGTGAGTTTGGGGTGCTGTAGCCATGTGTAAGCAAAGTCTCCATGTCGGCTGCCGGCCTGTAGCTCTTAACAAATCCAGAGAGATGGAGACTGGGGGGTGAGCCGAGATTGGGTAACAATATGTGCCCCGGTCACTTTTGAAAGGTCTCTCTGCGAGACAAACATGCGAGACAAACAGGCAATCCAGCCTTGCATATCTAGCATGAGGGGTGGAGAAATATGTGTAATCTCTACCCTCTGGATTAAGTAATCGCCAAGCGTCTACTACTTGTAAAGATTGTAGGAGGGATTTGATTCTTTTGAGGATTCTGTAAGTGATACAGGTTTTCCCGTTAGAGGTGTCGAGAAGGGGATTTAGAGGGACATTGAAGTCCCCTTCCAGTATCAGACATCCGGATATGAACCCCTGGAGCTCCCTGACAATACATTGACAGAATGTGACATGGTTTCTGTTTGGAAAATACACATTTGCTAAAGTTATTGGGGTACCCCCATACGAGCCTTTTAGAAACACAAATCTGCCCTCTGGGTCGCAAATTTGTTCAGAAAGCTCAAAGGGTGCATCTTTGCTAACCAGAATCGAGACCCCTTTGTACCTGGAATCGTCAGTCATGGCATGGAACGCCCTAGGGGTTTGTGAGCTTCGGTGTGTGGTGCTTCTTAAAGTGAGTCTCCTGTAGGAACACAAAGTGGGGTTTACCTTTTTTAAGTTCCCGCAGAGGGGTAGAGCGACGTTCAGGGATGTTTAAGCCTCTGACGTTGTGGGAGATCACTAAGGGACATCGCCCCAGAGATGAGTAGACCATGGTGGCAGAACAGGAGGAGGTGTGCGGAGGTCCAAGCTGCAGAAACAAAACTGTGATACGTATATTTAGTGTCTAAATCAGAGATCTCAGAGAATCCTAAGGCAGTGTTAGCAGATACCTCGTAGGGAATAGGGAGATCAAAAAAGTAGGAAAAGGGAAGTAGAGAGAGACAAAGTAGTTGTCAGAGGTTATTGTGTTGGTAGTCCTCCCCCCGGGTCAGTTATTCACCTTGCCGGAAGAAGGTCCTATCCAACTCAGTGTGGTGATTCCCTCGTCTCCACCGGGTGACGGGGAACACTTTGTGGGGTTACCAGGAGGCAACAATAACCAGGCGGCGGCCAATTTCAACAGCTTAGTAGCCAAACAACTTAAGGTGTGGAAAGAGCATGTTTAGTCCGGTCTATCCAAACCGGCTATCATGGCTAGAAAGGGGTCTCAGCACAAGTGGTTGACCGTTTTGGTTATCATGGGTATGTACATCATAGTCCAGCTTGAGGTTCAATCGGTGCTAAAATGATAGGGCACGTAATTACGGCTATTATGGTGCATCTTGGGCCCAAAAGTATGGGGGCCAACTATACACTAGGCACACAAGTCCTGTATTGCAAGTGGTTCACAGTCACCGAGATCTCACATGTTGAGCAATATTATGGGAAGTGCATTTGAAATATCATTACCTGAGAGCGGCTCCACTGAGGGGGAGCAAAAAAGGAGAAGAAAAAAAATAAATACAAACCAAAAGAAAGGCACGAAGGCCAAATGCTGCAATGGTGGTTCAATTTTCCTTCTGGTCCCTGGAGGACCTAGCATGTCTCCTTGGAGTACCTGCTTTGGAGCTTCTACCATGGCTGTGTTTAAGCCTCTTCATCAGTCTTTTGTCCGGAGAAGTAAAAGGGGATGCAGGGGGGCTCCTTTCCAATGGGGGCTGTAGGAATTCAGTGTACCAGTCCGGGAGGTCCACTCTGCCTAGTTCCAATGCCTCGCAGAACTCTGGTAATTCAGCTGGGGTACGCAAAATATTTGGTGTTCATTATAGAGGACCGTCAGAGTGAATGGAAAGCGCCAAGTATATCTGAGTTCCCTTTCCCTGAGCTTCTCCAGTAGAGGGCGCAAAGAGCATCGATTCCTCAGGGTTATCTGCGACAGATCCTGAAACGACAATATCGTTGCACCATTGAAAACGATCTGATCGTTCCGTCTTGCTTTACGCATAATGTCCTCTTTAAGAGCAAAACTTTGCTGGCAGCAGATTATGTCTCTTGGAGGTGCTGAATCAGACCCTCTGGGTCTAAGAGCCCTATGGGCTCTGACAAAGTCAATCTCCATGTCCTTCTGCCTTTCCAGCAGGCTATTAAATACTCTCCGGAGGGCTGGAATGATCTGCTCATGTTCCACTGATTCAGGGATCCCTCTCACCCTTATATTGCATCGTCTGCCACTGTTATCGAGGTCTTCAATCTGCCTGTTCATATCAATAAAATGCTGTGATTGGGCAGTCGTTGTTATCTCTAATCTGTGTATAGCTTTGTCCCTGAGTCTGCCTGCTTTTTCCTCCACTGCCATCTTCTCATTGAGAACAATCATGCTTGTCTTTAAGTCAGTGATCGCTGCTCAAAAGGTTGCTTTAATGTCTGCAGCAAACACTGACATGTCAGCAAATGTCAGGGGGTGATCCAGTCTGGAATTACCCTATGTCCTCCATGGCTGACTGGGAGTCCTCACTGTCTTCCTCCTCATGGTGGGTCGGCGCCATCTTGGGTCCCGTGGCGCTGCTGTGGGCCGCGGGCTTGGTTTTAAAGATCTCCGCTATGTTTTTCCCCGGTGTAGACACTGATTTGCAACGTGGACGGGGTTGTGAGCTTGAATAGAGCTTTCTGCCCGGCATCTGAGAGCTGGTGGTCGGGTGAAGGGCTAATAATGGCTGCATGAGCTGAAGAGCTCCTTCAGTGTGCCGCCGTCCTCATTACACGCCAGGCCACGCCCCTTCCTATACTTATTTATGTCTTCCATATTGTACCCATAAGCCCCCGTACACACGGTCGGACATTCCGGCAACCAAATCCGTTGGATTTAGTCCGGAAGTGGTCCGGAAAGTGGTGTTGCATACACACGGTCAGACTCAGTTATCGGAATTTACGGTTGGCAAGAACGCGGTGACGTAAGCCGCGTACGACAGGACTAGAAAAGGGAAGTTCAGCACCACGTCCGGCACCCTTTAGGCCAGGGGTCCTCAAACTGCGGCCCGCGGAGCGCATTTACCCAGCCCGCCGGGTGTTTTAGCCTCAGGACATCCTTGTGTTCCGAAAGATGCTTTCGGAACACAAGGATGCCTCTGCGAAGTCCCTGCGGCCTGCGTTTACTTTAAAAACGTGGGGACCGCTGGGAGTAGGCGCACGCAGCGACGTCACTGATGTCCCATGCGTGCGCCCATGGAAACCGAGGCAGAGAAGCGGAGAAGAAAGGACGCACGCTGGAGGTAAGTGTTTACCAGCGGCGCGTCCCTTCGGTGTTCTGACCACCGGTCCTGCTATGGCCGGAGCGTTGGTCAGAAGGGATGTCCCGATACCAGTATCGGGACTGATACCATGCCCGGTACATAAGCACCGCCCCCGCTGTTACCTGCTGTCCGCTGCTCCGCTCCGGCTCCGACTCCCCTCTGTATAATGGCGGCGCATGGAGGAGCATGTGATATAGATGTTTATGTGACATGTATGTCACATGCTCGCTCCTCCATGCGCCGCCATTATACAGAGGGGAGCCGGAGTACAGCAGGTGAGGAGGGAGGAGGGGGGGGGTGGGGGAGCACTGTCTATAAAGGGGGCAATGTCCTAAAGGGGATCACTGTCTATAGAGGGGGCACTGTACTAAAGGGGAAGCACTGTACTAAAGGGGGAGCACTGTACTAAAGGGGGCACTGTCTACTAAAGGGGGAGCACTGTACTAAAGGGGGAGCACTGTCTACTAAAGGGGAGCACTGTACTAAAGGGGGCACTGTCTACTAAAGGGGGGCACTGTCTACTAAAGGGGGAGGACTATACTGCCAGCCTAATGTGGGGGACTATACTGCACCTAATGTGGGGGACTATACTGCACCTAATGTGGGTGACTATACTGCACCTAATGTGGGGGACTATACTGCACCTAATGTGGGGGAATGGTGCTGGTATATTGTTTTTATTGGTATTTTACTAATAGCAATTTGGAATCCCTAGGAAACAATGATGTCAAGAAAGAGAAAAATTGACTCGGAGTGTAGGATATTCAAAGAACAGTGGACTTATGATTACTTTTTCATACAGTACAAGGAAAGAGCTGTGTGTCTGATATGCCAGAATATAGTGTCTGTGTTCAAAGAATACAATTTGCGTCGACACTATGAAACTCAACATAAAGATAAATATGATTGTTTGGTCGGAGAAGTGAGAAAAGATAAAATAATAAAACTGAAAAATACATTGACAGCTCAGCAAAATACTTTTGTGAAGAAGCAGCAGCAGCTAAATATTTCATCACTGAGAGCAAGTTTTCAAGTTGCCAAGCTAATAGCGCGCACTGGCAGACCATTCGTGGAGGGAGAATTTGTTGAAGAATGCCTTCTTTCTGTTGCCAAAGAGATGTGTCCAGAGAAGGCCGATTTATTTAGTACAGTGAGTCTTTCTGGACCTACAATTACACGGAGGATTGAAGAAATGGGAGACAATCTGTATCAGCATTTGCAAAACCTGACAAAAAAACGTTCCTATTTTTCCTTGGCACTTGACGAAAGCAATGATGTTCGTGATTCTGCACAACTTTTAATTTTTATTCGTGGGACGAATGACAATTTCGAAGTCACAGAAGAGCTTGCTGCACTGGAAAGCATCAAAAGGAACAACTACAGGAGAGGATATCTATGAAAAGGTTTGCCAAACTGTGAATGGTTTGGAGCTGGACTGGGCTAAAATAGCCAGTGTGACAACTGATGGTGCTCCTAGCATGGTGGGGTCTAAGAAAGGAGTAATTGCTCGCATTAACCAAGAGATGGACAAACATAATTATTCTCATCCAATAGCCATCCACTGCCTCATCCACCAACAAGCGCTGTGTAGTAAATCACTGAAGTTTGACTCTGTTATGACAATTGTGGTATCTTGTGTTAACTTCATTAGAGCTCATGCACTAAACCACAGACAATTTCAGGAATTTCTGTCTGAGCTAAATGCTGACTATGGAGATGTTCTGTACCACACAGAAGTCCGTTGGCTGAGTCGAGGGAGAGTTTTGAAACGTTTCTATGACTTACTTCCACAGATTACAGCTTTTCTTCTTTCAAAAAACAAAGTACCAGAGCTCAAAGATGCAGAATGGAAATGGCACCTTGCCTTTCTAACAGATGTAACAGAGCTACTCAACAGTTTCAATGTGCAACTTCAAGGAAAAGGGAAGCTCATCTGTGATATGCAATCACATGTCAAAGCATTTGAAGTAAAATTAGGCCTCCTCATCAAACAAGTGAAGGAGGAAAACTTCTGCCATCTACCCACAACTCAAAATCTGTTAGCGGAAAAACCATTGGTTGCATTCCCAAACAAAACATGTGTGGATTCACTAGAAAAATTGCAAAAGGAGTTCGAATTTAGATTTAAAGAGCTTCATCTCCATGAACAGGACATACAGCTTTTCTGTAACCCATTTTCTATTGACATTGAAAATGTGGATACAATTTACCACATGGAACTGGCTGAACTGCAGAATTGTGACTCTCTGAAAGACGCATTCAAGTCAAGCAGCCTTCATAGTTTCTATGCATCTCTCCCCTCTGAGACATATCCTCATCTCAGGAACCATGCACTCAAAATGGCAACCATCTTTGGCAGCACTTATGTCTGTGAACAGACTTTTTCCAGAATGAAACATCTGAAATCTCCAACCAGATCTAGACTAACGGATGAACACTTGCATCACTTGTTACGACTAGCAGTGACAAATATGGAACCGGACATTGACCATCTCATTAGCCAAAAGCAGGCCCATAGTTCCCATTGAAATACTGGTAAGTTTGTTGATTTAACTTTACTTGTTCTTCATTTTAAATATTGTATTTATTCCCGTTTTGTTTCTTCACTTCAAAATAAGATATATGAAGTGTGCATAGGTATTTGTTCATAGTTTTTTTTAACTATAGTCCGGCCCTCCAACGGTCTGAGGGACCGTGAACTGGCCCCCTGTTTAAAAAGTTTGAGGATCCCTGCTTTAGGCTCCTTCTACTGTTTATCGCGTGTTAGTAGAAATTTGGTGAGAGACGATTTGCTCTTTTTAGATTTGTGCTTCAGTTCGTTACTGCTCTTCAGTTTGTGCTTGTCGGTGCGTATCTGCTCATCAGTGCGTGTAGTCAGTAAGCATTTGTTGCTCATTGTGGACTATATCTTGGTATAGTACGCTTTGATTTTCATTGCTTATTGTCTGCTCGTTTCTGGTTTTCAGGTTGTTCTTTCAGGCATTGCTGTTTATCGGTGCTTTCTGTTGTCCTTTCTGACCAGCCGACCGTTTTAAGCCATGTTTCGTGTACATACTCGTCGTAGAGTTTGTACTGTGCAGGGGCTTGGTGTTGGGCTTTTAGCTTTGACACAAGCCCGGTCTATGAACAGGGCGAGGAGGAGTTTGTGGACCAAGAATTGGTTGCGCCAGCGTGACCAGTTCTTGCACATGCCTTGGCTTTGTGAGATCTGGGAGAATAATTCTGATGATTTCAGGAATTATCTCCGGATGACGGACCCCGTTTTTTACCGTCTGCTGGCTTTGCTGTCCCCTTATATCAGCAGGCAGGATACCTCCATGCAGCAAGCCATCACTCCGGAGCAGAGGCTCATCGCCACGTTGTGCTACTTGGCAACAGGGAGAAGCCTTCAGGACCTGAAGTTCTCCACAGGCATCTCCCCCCAGGCTCTGGGGATCATTAATCTAGAGACCTGTTCTGCCATCATTCAGGTCCTGCAGAAGGACTATATGAAGGTAAGTTTTCTCCTTTAACAGCACATTCTATGTATTTAATGATTGCTAATGTATTGGATTTCTTCCTTCCCTAATTACCATGATTGCAATATGCTCCAATTGATATGCTGTGCCCCTTTGTCCTCATGCATGCTGGAAGCTTTTCAAGTTCCTTTTTTGTCCTTCATGCATATTTGCCTTCACTAACTTCCCCAACATGCTCTTCTGGGGCCATAAACCTATAGTCTAGTCACTTAGCAATGTATTTTGTCAGCTCCATAGTATTGCTTTCCCCTAAACACCCCCTAAAATGAGTACAAATGTTATGTGTGTGCTTAAATTCATGCAGAGTGCCATTTTTTTTATTTTTTTTTGGGTTGGGCCAAACACATTAGGAACCCCCCTCCCCCAACTGCTAGGTCAGCTGATAGCAATCTATCTGCTGACTTTGCCAAACCCAATACACACTATACCTACCTTTTTTCTGGTCAGATTTATGGACGAATTCACCAAAGCATGTAGTGCAAGGGCAAGGGCCTGCCTCAATACTTTCAAAGTCATGATCTTGGCCTTTCTGATATTTGGGTTTGGGTAAGGTCCATACTTAGTCGGTCCTCTTCAATATGTCCACCATCTCCAACATCTCTCCAAAAGACATATTTGAGGCCTTAAATCTTCTCCCCCGGGATCGGGACGTTTCAAGCTCCGGGCTTTCCTCGCCCTCCTCCTCGTTATTGGAACTATGATTGCGCACCTGCGTTGTCTCCGCCATGTGCTCTCCCCACTGTGCCGAAAGAGAAGGGGCAGGAAATAGTCTAGAAAGAACGTCAGGGGCGGGCGGAGTTTCACGCATGCGCACTGTATATAAAACACAACACGTGTGTGTCGTACGTACGATCTGTGAACAGAGGGAGAAGCTGACGCGCCGATCGTGCAAATGAAGGTACAATTTTTAACTTGGTACATCACTAGCCTATACTGCTTCTAGATTGAGGCCTGCATTGGGACAATATTTAGTCGAGTTTAGCCTGACATTAGGGTTTGTCTTGTGTTGTGTCTTGCAGAGATTATGGAGGGGTTTAATGACCACAGTTTCCTCCCTCTGTTCATCGATAAGTACATGGAGCTGCCCTGCCTGTGGCAATCTACGCATCCACATTACAGTAACAAATTAAAAAGGCAGGCAGCGATGGAGAAACTGGTTGAGTTTGTGAAGCCGGTGGTCCCCAGGGCAAACATCAACTATTAAAGAAAAAAAATTGGTGGCCTCAGGAGTACATATCTGAGGGAGTGGAAGAAGGTGCTGAAGTCCATGCAAACTGGAGCTGCAGCAGATGACGTTTATGTCCCCAGGCTGTGGCATTATGACAGGATGCATTTTTTGTCAGACCAGGCTGAGGTCAGGGAATCCCTCTCTACCCTTCCTTCCATGCATCCTTCTAAGCTACATTCCACACCTGCTGTGTCTTCCGACGCTCAACCTGGGCCTTCCACTCAGGAAGAACTGGAGGAGCCCAGCTTGAGCCAGGTATAGTATTGTTCTACATATTTTGAGAGTAAAAATGAATGATGTTAACTTGATTTTTGCTCTCTAATTGCTGATTTTAGAAAGAGTTTCACATATCAATAGACAGTAGTGGCCAAAACCTTTGGGCCAAGAATGAAAAATTCTGGGCTCCGAATGATAGTCTTTTCTATTTGTTAACAATTTGCAACAGTCTTTAGCTAAAAATTGTGTGTGTGTGTTTGATGAACCAAAAACTAAAACTATGTCCCTTTTTCATATACAGGAAGACCTCAGCCAGGAAGAAGAGGGTGTGGAATGCAGCAGCCAGGAGGTGGCTGGTGAAAGTGGCAGCCAGGAGGAGGCAGGGGTAAGCGGCAGCCAAGAGGTGGGCGGGCGGAGGAGCCTGACTGAATCACAGATCCCTCCCCTCTGCCTTCCACGCAAAAGGGCCAGAAAGGGGGGGAATGTGGAGGAGTCGGCTCTGAAGCTGATCGGGGAGGCTTCAGCGGCCCTCAAAGCCACCCCCACCTATCAAGAGGCCTTTGCCGCCTTGGCTGCCTGCAAACTCCAGCAAATGGAGGAGGGGCAACAGTTCTTGTGTGAGGAGCTAATTATCCACACCCTCAACAAGGGGCTGTTGAGCCAAATCACACAAGCAACACACTTGTGTGATTTGGCCCATGCCCCTCCTCCTCCTTCTGCCACACCTCCAGCACCACAGTCACAGTCTGGAAGGAAGCATGGAAGGAAGACCAGAGTGTGATCACCTGGGTTCAGTCTGGTCTGACAGAAGAAGCAGGCTCTTGTAGGACGACAGCCTGGGAACATAGATGTCATCTGCTGCTGTTCCGGGTTTCTTGGACTTCAGGACCAGACTGCTCTTCCTCAGATATGTACTCCTCTGCACACCAATTTTTGCGTTTAAACAGTTGATGTGTGCCCTGGGGGCCAAAGGCTTTGCTAATCTCCCCAGTTTCTCCAGCGCTGCCTCCCTCTTTATTTGTTACTGACACCTAAATAAAGGTTTTTTTTGGTTGAAGGCCAGTTTATTTGTGAGTAGGCAGGTACATTTCAAAAATACAAAGTCAAATGAATAACAAGGGGCACCAACACCAAACAACCTCCTGTAGATTAAAAAAAAAAAAAAAGATAATAATGGTGTTGTGGTAAGTTGACACACAAAACACACCAAAAAAAATGCAAAGATGAGCAAACTGTCATAAAAGGAGATGTTGATTAAAAAAACCAACCACAAAATTATAAAAAATAAAAAAAAAGATTGGGGAGATGTGACGAATTAAAACATTGTATTGCTGAAATGAGTAAAAAGAATAAAGTAATAAGTTTGGGAGAAGTATGTGTGAATATGAGCAGCAAAACAACGTCATTCTTGTAGCATTGTAAAGAAAAAGAGAATGCGCCGCATGAAAGAATTTTTAACATTGCAGCGTGACGAATGTGCTATATCGATTACGAGCGGTAGTTTTACCTGACCGAACGCTTCCGTCTCAGAATTTTATTGTGAGCATGCGTGGCACCTTGTCCGTTGGACTAGGCTACACACGATCGGAACTGACGCGATTGGATCATGTTGTCGGAAAATTTTATAGCCCAGCTCTAAAACTTTGTCCATCGGATATTCTGATGGAAACAGTTCGATGGAGCCCACACACAGTCGGATTATCTGACAACACGGTTCTATCTGACATTGTCCATCGGAATATCCGACCGTGTGTACGGGGGCTAACACTTCCACATGGCAACTTACTACAGAGCCATGGGCGTGGTTAGGGATGAGCTTCGTATTCAAGTGGAACATACGTTCGACTCGAACATCGGCTGTTCGCCCGTTCGGCGAATTCCGAACGTTATGGGCCGTTCGCGCCAAATTCGTGTGGCGCTCACGCCCCACAATGCACTGCGTCATCGCAGTGCATTGCTGGCTCATGATTGGCCAAGCATGCACTGTGACCCCGCATGCTTGGCCAATCACAGCGCCAGCAGCGAGGAGAGCCATGATTGGCCACAGGCAGGATGCCTGTGGCCAATCATAGCTCAGGATGTGTAGTACACGCCCCACACTATATAAGGCCGCCAGCGCGGCGGCCTAGTGTAGTGTGTTGGCGTCTGAAGCAGTTAGTGGGTGTTCTGTGTACCTTCAACACAGTACACACCGATCGTTTTCGGCCAATTTTCGATCTTGCTGTTGTGTAGTGGTTGTTGTCTGTGTGCCCTGACCGCAGTATACACCGCTATATTCACCTCACCTATATAGCTAGTGATCTATCTTTTATAATAGAGCTTGCAGTCAGTAGTGTTAGGAGCTTGTGCGTGCTGTCTGCGTGCTCTGTACCCAGTACACACCGCTATATCCACCTACATAGCTCTTCTCTATTTGAGCCCACTTGCCATCTGCAGGAGTTATTGGAAGTTGTGTGTGCCTCCAGCACAGCACAGTATACATCTGTATATACCCCTTTATCTCTGGTGTTCTATAATAAAGGCATCTGCAGGAGTTAGTGGGTGTTGTGTGACTCCAGCACAATATACACCTGTATCTACCGTTTATTGCTGTTCTCTAATAGAGCCATCTGCAGGGCTTAGTGGGTGTTGTGTGACTCCATTACACTGCTGTTTTACCCAACTCCCTTCAGGCCATTACCATGTCTGGAAGGCCAGCAAGGAGAGGCAGACAGGTGCGAGCCGATAAAAGAGGGCAAGCAGGCTCTGTGTCTAGAGACAACAGTGCTGGTCGTAGACGCGGTGCATTGTCATCAGCACGTGGCCATGGGACACGCTTGTCCTTTTCAGCAGCTGGACATGTTGAACTGCAACATGCCAACGACTTGGTAGAGTGGATGACCAAGCCCTCTTCATCCTCCTCATCCTCTCTCACCCAGTCTCAGGGTACTAGCAAAGCAGCTGCCAACGCATCGTCTTCCCTCCTCTCAATGTCATCATCAGTGACTCCTTCCCTAGACCCACCATGTCCTCCTGAGGAGTCTCCTGAACTCTTTGAGCACAGTGTTGGGTACATGCTCCAGGAGGATGCCCAGTGTTTTGTGGGCTCTGATGATGACACTCAGCTAGAGGAAGGCAGTAGCGTGAGCGCAGAGAGAGGGGGTGCTCAAGAAGGACAGCAATCTGGCAGTCATGTTCCACAAGCTGCAGCATACTGCCAGCTTTGCTACAGCGATGAAGAGGGAGGGGATGATGAGGGCACTGACTCCACGTGGGTGCCTGGTAGGAGAGAGGAGGAGGAGGAGGAGGCGGCACATGTCCAACGAGGCAGGATGCCCTCCGGGGGCCAGCTTAGGGGCAGCACACCGACTGAATCACACCGCAGAGCTCCGCCTGTGCAGGGCGCTGCCTCTGCGTGTTATTCTAAAAGTTCTTTGGTGTGGGCCTTTTTTGAGACGAGTGCATCAGATCGCACCGCTGCTATTTGCAACATATGTCTCAAGCGTATCTCGCGTGGCCAAAACATCAGCTGCTTGGGCACCACATGCTTGACCAAACATATGTTGACCTGCCATGCAGCTCGTTGGCAAGCGTACCTCAAAGACCCACACCAAAGAACAAAGCGGACCTCTCCTTGCGCCTCATCAGCTGGCATCTCCAACCCCACTAGACCTTCAGTCCTCTCTGAAACCTGCTCTGAGAGGAATGAAGGTGTAGAATTAGGTGTGTCACAGCCAAGTGCTTCCGGGAACTCTGCTAGCGGTACACCCACGTCCGATTATAGCAGGCAAATGTCCCTGCCCCAGCTGCTGGACCGGCGAAAGAAGTTCACTCCCAGCCATCCACATGCCCAGCGGTTGAATGCTAGCTTGGCTAAATTGCTAGCACTTCAACTGCTGCCTTTTCAGTTGGTAGACTCGGCCCCCTTCCGTGAGTTTGTACAATGTGCGGTTCCTCAGTGGCAGGTCCCCAAACAACACTTTTTCTCACGGAAGGCGATTCCAGCTCTCTACCGGCATGTGGAAGGCAATGTCCTTGCCTCGCTGGACAGGGCGGTCAGCGGCAAGGTGCATATTACCGCTGACTCATGGTCCAGCAGGCATGGACAGGGACGTTACCTGTCTTTCACGGCCCATTGGGTCACTCTTCTGGCAGCTGGAAAGGATGCAGGACAAGGTGCAGTAGTGTTGGAGGTTGTTCCGCCACCACGCCTCCAAAATGCTACTATTGGTTGTGACACACCTCTCTCCTCCACCCCCTCCTCTTCTTCTTCCTCCATGGCCTCTTCCAGTGCTCTGTCCTCAGAACCAGCGGTGCTCCGTAGGTGTTCCAGGGGCTACGCAAGTACGCATGCAAAACGATGCCATGCCGTGCTTGCGCTGGTTTGTTTGGGGGACAGGAGCCACACTGGGGGGGATGTTTTGTCAGCTCTGCAGGGGCAGGCCGAGAGGTGGTTGATGCCACGCCAGCTTAAGCCAGGAATGGTGGTTTGTGACAATGGCACCAACCTCCTCTCCGCCCTCCGACAGGGACAACTGACCCATGTGCCCTGTGTAGCTCACGTCCTTAACCTGGTGGTGCAGCGGTTCTTGGGCAGGTACCCCGGCTTACAGGATGTACTGAAGCAGGCCAGGAAAGTCTGTGTGCATTTCCGCCGATCATTTAATGCCTGTGCTCGGCTGGCTGAGCTCCAAAAGGAGTTGAACCTGCCCAAGAACCGCCTTATATGTGACATGCCCACCAGGTGGAACTCCACGTTGGCCATGCTGCAGCGGCTGCACCAGGACAGGGTCAGGGGAGCTCGGTTTTTTCTCACCACGCCAGTGGGGCATGATCAGGGATGCATGCACTGTCCTGTCACCGTTTGAGGAGGCCACAAGGATAGTGAGCAGTGACAGTGCATGCATCAGTGACACTGTACCTCTTGTCCACCTCTTGGAGCATATGCTGCGTGGAATAATGGACAGGGCACTTGAGGCAGAACAGAGGCAGGAAGAGGAGGACTTCCTTGCCTCTCAAGGCCCCCTTTATCCAGACAGTGTTCCTGCTGTGCCACCCATCACACAGGAAGAGGATGAGGAGGAGGAAGAGGATTGTGTCAGCATGGAGGTGGAGGCTGGCACTCAGCAGCAGCAGTCTTGTAGGGATGATTTACAGTCCCAAGAAACACGTGGACTTGTACGTGGCTGGGAGGAGGTAGCTGCGGATCATGTTGCCCTTAGTGACCCAGAGGACTCCGGACCGAATGCCTCAGCTAACCTACGCTGCATGGCCTCCCTGATCCTGCAAAGCCTGCGGAAGGATCCTCGTATTCTTCGGATTAAGGAGAGGGACCATTACTGGCTGGCCACTCTCCTTGATCCACGGTACAAGGGTAAGGTTGCCGACCTTATCTTGCCATCGCAGAGGGAGCAGAGGATGAGACATCTCCGGGAGGCCTTGCAGAAAGGTCTGTGCAACGCGTTCCCAGAGACTGGGAGGTTACAAACTCCTGGTCCTGGACAACGTGTTGCTGAGGCATCGGTCAGAAGGAGCGGTGGAGAAGGTGGCCGTCTGACTGATGCTTTCAGACAATTTTTTAGTCCGCAGCCCCAAGGTATGATCGGTTCCAGCAACCATCGCCAGCATCTGAATTACATGGTGCAGGAATACCTAGGGGCAAGGTCAGACTTGGACACCTTTCCCATCGAAAATCCTCTGGCTTACTGGGTCTTGAGGATGGATCACTGGCCAGAGCTTGCACAGTATGCAATTGAGCTACTGGCCTGTCCTGCATCCAGTGTTCTTTCGGAACGCACCTTCAGTGCTGCTGGTGGCTTTGTTACCGATCACAGGGTGCGCCTGTCCACCGAATCAGTTGATCGACTGACCTTCATCAAGATGAATCAGTCTTGGATCACCCACAGCTACCAAGCACCTGAAGCTGATGTAACCGAATAATTTTTTTTTAAATATTACATCCCTTCAAGACTGCCTATGCTGATGCTGAGTGACTGTCCTGTTATGTTGATTGTCTATCCTCTTCCTTCTCCGCTGATATGTTGGAAGAACATTTCTGGTTCTGGGTGATGCCATTAGCCCAATTTTTCTGCCCCTGTTTAACAGGGGCATTTAAGTACAATTTTTGATGCAATGCTTTGCAGCAGAGCTAATTCCTGCAATAAAACTAGAGTATATGGGAGAGGTTGCAGTGTGGTGGCACCAGCACCAGTGCCTAAGGCCCAATTTTTCTGCCCCTGTTTAACAGGGACATGTAATTACAATTCTTGATATAATATTTCACAGGAGGGCCCGTTCCTGTGCCCACCCAGAGTAACTGTGAGGACTTATAGTGTTGTGGCACCAGCACCACAACCACCAAAGGTAAATTTTTCTACCACTGTTCAACAATGGCATGTAATTACAATTCTTGATATAATCGTTCACAGCAGGGCGCTCCAGCGCCCAGCAAGAGTCACTTTGAGGGCTTACAATGTTGTGGCAAAACCAACACCTTGTTCCGCCATTTCTGCAGAGCATATAGGGCAGGCCCCTACTTTCAAACATCCAACTTACAAACATCTCCTACTTGCAAACGGAAGGAGACAACAGCAAGTGAGATGAAAAAAGATGTACGACAAAACAAATTATGCAGGGGTGATAACCCTTCCCTATGTTTTCCAAAAAGCTTAAAAATCGTTTTTTTGACTGGAGCTACACTTTAAAAATGTACCAGTTGAAAATTACAAACAGATTCAACTTAACACAACAAACCTACACAGTCCCTGTCTTGTTTGCACCGCCTGTATATGTTGTTCTGAGTATATAGGGCCTGGGGGCCACACGCATTTCCTTTTCTTAATATGGGTACAGGGTTCCCCTTGATATGCGTACAAGACCCAAAGGGGCTGGTAATGGGCAGGGAGGGCTACCCATGCCATTTTTCTCAATGGTTTTCAACCATATTGCAGGAACCAGATATAACATTAAAACCGCAAGCAGTTTTCAATTATGTTATTTCTGTTTAATGTCATTTTGTGCAGGGACTGTTCTAAACATGGGAAACACGTGGCACTTCACAGGCATACTACAGACACCCCCCAGGCACCATATTTAAAGGAATATTTCACTTTTTTTTTTTCACTTTAATCATCATTAAAATCAGTGCTCCCGCCAAAACGGCCATTTTTAAAAACATTTTAGGCATTGACCCATGTCCCCTGAGACAAGAGCCAGGTCCCCAAACACTTTTTAGGACAGTATCTTGCATATTAGCCATTAAAATTAGCACTTTTAATTTCGAACGTTCGAGTCCCATAGACGTCAATGGGGTTCTAAAGTTCGTTCGAATTTGGGGCCCGTTCGAAAGTTCTGGTGCGAACCGAACCAGGGGGTGTTCCGCTCATCCCTAGGCGTGGTTCATATTATGAATTGGTGCCATGACTCTGTTAGTACACTTCGGGTGCCCCTGGAGAAGACATTAGCGGGTAGGAATTTGGCCGGAGCTCCTTGAGTTCTGGTTCATTATAGGGGGTTATCGGAATATGTATCACCATTAACGAGAACAACATTATCCATTTGGGACAGAATAAATAGTACAGGAAAGTTTGCCCCCCCAATATCCTCTATGACACCATTCGATGGATAAGATATAAGGATAAGATCAAGTATTTTGGGAGGTGATAGCTCCCTGGATTAAGAAAATGACACTTAGACCTATAGAATCTTCTCCATTACATTTTCTCTTCCATGGGATGCCATCATCTGCTAGGTTCTATAGGAGAAGTGTTACTCCACATTTACTAAATGCAGCTAAAATACTGCTACCCAGATTTGGGAAACAGTCCCACTTTAATGGATTGGAAGAGGGAGGTTGAAAAAACAATGGAAGCAGAGAGATAGATACATATGGTTAACGACCAACAGAATAAATGTAAAGATACACGGGCAGGATGGCTGTACTACTCCTCAGACATAGGGGTGGATTTAACCCTATGGGGGGTAGTGCTGTGCTACGGATCGGATAGTCTGTGGGGTGCATCTGGTGAGGGGAAGCTGGGAGGGGTTGGGGTTTTCTTTTTCCCCAAAAAATACCATGGAGTGATGATTGATGTCATTAAAAGGAAGAGAATCATTTATAATAAAAAATTAGGCACGGGATAGGTAACACGCAATTGAAGCACATAAAGAAGGGTAGATTGAAACATTGAAATGAAAGGAATAGGGGAATAAATATCTTACGAAGTAGCAGGGAGAGGTTATATTGAATAAAAGCACTAAAAATCACATTAATTTGTGAATATATATTTTGTTGTTGGTTGTTTGACACAAGTATGTGAGGTCTGTCCTACCGCTCTCTACCGTAGCCGTAAGCCACTACACTCCAGCCGATAGAGGATCAGCCTGTCCTACCCCAATCACTACTGCCTCTCTACCTGTTGTATGGCTCTACTCTGATGCGCTTCGTCATTCCGACATCATCTGAGGGTCTAACAAGAAAAGACTTGTTGTTCAGTATATAATTGATGGACAAATATTTACATAGATTTGATGTGGACTTTTTAGACTGTCAATTTTTATACACACTTGATATGAAAATTATTATATACAAACATTGGAGTTTATATTAATTGATCAGCGCTGCTAGGTCTGTATATAATGGTTTTAAAGATCTTTCCTGACAGACTCCATGGCAGCCTACGTGTGGGTTTAGTCCCGCCTCCATTACCCTATAGGACGACACTCCCATAAATCTTTGCTCCCTGCCACAGGCCGTGTTCTTTTTTTGTCCTCCTCCATAGGACCTAACATGTGTCTTTTTACCCTGAAGACTTACATTTTTTCTGCGATACGGACCAGCCGTGCGACTTGGAGTCGCAAATTTCCGATAAGCTCTAGCTACTAGCGGAGTATGGAAAAGGGGCATATGGAAGAGGCGCTGAAGAGGTGTGTGCCTGGTCACTGACAGGTGAAACCGCGTGTTAGTCGTGAGCCTGGCTACTAGCAGGTGACTATTCACCCCCCCCCCCTCCTCCCAGAAGTCCGGCATGTGTGGGGACCTACCTCGGCTGGTGTCCGTCTACAGGAGTGGTGAGCTGTTTCTTTTCCATGGCAGCCTTTATTTGTCTTTTCTGTCTGATTGTCCTTCTTGTGCAGTGCCCCTTTTTGTTTCCCCATACAGCGCCGTGCTTTGTATCTGGCTTGTTGGGCGGCTGGTTTCCGTGCGTTCCAGCCGCCCAGTTACTTCCTCGTTCGCCGATCGGTCGTTCTGCGCATGCGCGAGACCGGAGCGAGGACGAGGCTTGGTTCGCGCATGCGCGATGCGGGCTTCGCGCATGCGCACTAGCTTTTTAGTGACGAAAATCGTGACGTCATTATGGCGGCAATTTTAAAAACGGAAAACAGCTTGTAGTGTTCCTGGGATGTTTGTGAAGCCTGCAGCCCCATTCCTGAGCTCTGGTTCTTCAGTGTTAGGTATGTGCCTTTTATGGGATCAGTTTATCTCTGCCTCCTTAGCTGTTTTCTGTATTTAAATTAGGCTGTTTTTTCTCCAGCCCTGATGGATCCTTTGGATGCCTCACCGCCTGCTAGTTGCCAGCCCTCTCGGAGAAGGTACTTTTTTTTGGGGTTACCTGCCGGGGAGGGGGGGGGGAAAGCAGTGGAACATTAGGGAATGTTCCACTAACACTGCTGTTTTTTTTCTTCTACCTGTTCAGCCCTTTTAGGTCTACTCAACGACGTAGTTCTCACCGAGGAAGTGACTCGTCTAAGTCCCACCGCCGGCATTCCTCTTCCAGGTCCAGGCGACATGATTCTCCTGCGAGAACCAGTCTCCGTAGCCGGGAATCTTCCCGCCCTTCAACAGCTTGCCCAAGTCAGGTAGCTGAAGGTGTATGCTGGGGGTGCAAGACACAGGTTCCTGCTGACAAGTCCCTTTGTGATGCCTGTTATATTAAAGCGACGGGTGAAAGGAGTGACTCTGACCAACAGCTAAGGTCTATGGTGGAAAGATTGGTTAAAGACAGTCTTAAGAAGTTTGAAGCCCCCCAGTTGTCTCCCATAGAGTCTCCAAGGTCTCCGGGGAGAGATGCTCAGGCCCAGGACACTTGGGATTCCTCGTTGCCTAGCCATCCGTCTGCTGTCCTCTCAGAAAGTGAGTCTGAGGAAAAAGAGTCTGGTTCAGGTTTTGACTTTGCCCTGCTCCCTCCCTTGGTCAAAGCCATTAAGGAAACACTGAACTGGGAAGAGCCGGTAGTGGCCCCGGCAAAACAAAGAAAATTTTTCAAACAATTGAAGAAAGAGCGTATTAGCTTCCCTTTCCTCTCAGAACTGGGAGAAGTGATCTCGGATGAGTGGAGTAAGGTAGAGAAAAAGAATTCTCTTCTATCTAAGATTCAGAGACTTTACCCTTTTAAGGAGGAAGAAGTTAAGAACTTGGAGTCTTTAGTGGACACAGCAGTAATGCGATTGGTCAGACATGTGACCCTTCCCCTTGAAGACACAGTCTTTTTTAAGGACGCTTTGGATAGGAGAATTGATTCTGACCTAAAGAGGATCTATCTTACGGCTGGCATGGCCTTAAGCCGGCTCTGGCCTTAGCGGCTCTGTCTAGAGCAATGGAGGTTTGGTCCAATAGCGTTGATGATTCACTCAGGAATGTTTCTGAAGATCTGGCCAAGAGTTCTCCCATTCAGGAACTGAGACTGGCTTCAGCTTTTCTGGGAGAGGCCTCGATCGACATTATCCATCTGGTGGCTCGAGTTATGCTCTCATCTGTAACTGCCAAGCGTGCCCTTTGGCTCCGTCCTTGGCTGGCCGATCCCGCTTCTAAGCAGGTTTGGTGCCGTATTCCTTTTGATGGTTCTTCCCTTTTCGGCAATAAGCTGGATAGTGCCATAACTCGAGCCACTGGGGGTAAGTCGGGGTTTCTTCCCCAGGATAGACGCCTGCAGAATCAAAGAAGAACGTTCCCTAGGAAGCAGGGTCAAGATCGTGCCAGGGAGGCACGCACTTACAGGCCTGGACGGGAATTTTCCAGATCTTGGAGGTCCAGACAGACATCTCTCAAAAAGTCTGCGAAAAGCAGTTCGATGGGGGAGAAGGAGCCGACTAAGTCCTTTTGAGATCGAGCCCGTCCAGGAGGTCCGAGTAGGAGCACGTTTGTTCCACTTTCGGCACGTTTGGGTGGCCTTGATCCAAGATTTTTGGACCGTCAAGACGGTTTCCTCCGGACACACGTGGACGTTCAGCAGTGTACCCAAACTCAAGTGGGTTTCCACATCCATTCCAAAGTCGGAAGAAAAAAGACAAATTCTTCTAACTTACATAAAATCTTTATTGGATCAAGGCGCCGCTATTCCTGTTCCAGATGTCCAGCGCGGCAGGGGAATGTATTCGCCGCTTTTCCTGGTCCAGAAGAAGAACGGTACATGGAGACCCGTAATAGACCTGACGCGTCTAAATCGCTGCATAAAAAAGGAAAAGTTCAAAATGGAAACGCTGTCCACGATTCAACAATCAGTGCAGCCAGGGGACTGGCTTGTCTCAATAGACCTCAAAGACGCCTATTTTCACGTCCCAGTGGCCACGGAGTTCCAACAGTTTCTTCGTTTTTCCATTGGCCAGCTTCATTTACAGTTTACTTGCATTCCTTTCGGTCTGTCAACCTCCCCTCGCACTTTCTCGAAGGTCCTTCTAGCAGTTGTAGCCTTGTTGAGAGTCAGAAAGATCCGGATTCATCATTATCTGGACGATTTGCTTCTTCTCGCTCAGGACAAGGATTGTCTCTTGAGCCACAGGGATCAAGTCATTGCAACCCTCAAGGAATTCGGTTGGCTCCTGAATTTAGAGAAAAGCCAGTTGGTTCCTACACAGTCTCTCGTGTTCCTCGGCGCCCTGTTCAATACGGCAAAAGGTACCATCTCTCTGCCCGAGGAGAAAATTGCAGTAGTACGGGACAGGATCCACCTGGCTCTCTCCTCATCTCGTCTCAGTGCTCTTCATTGCCTAAAGATCATAGGCACCATGGTGTCTACTATACCGATGGTGAAGTGGGCACAATGGAGGATGCGCCCCTTTCAGGCGGGGTTTCTTCGTCAATGGTCGGGAGAGAAGGCCCAGTCCATCGAAGTTACTCAGACCATGAGAGGTTCCCTCCTTTGGTGGCTTCGTCGGGAGAATCTACTGAATTGTCATTCTCTTCTGCCAATCAAATGGATCTCAGTAACGTCAGATGCCAGCAACAAGGGCTGGGGGGCACATTGTCTTTCGGAAGTGGCTCAGGGCATTTGGGACTTTCCCTCTCGGGGAATAGTGTCGAATGTGTTGGAACTACGAGCAGCCTTCCTAGCGCTGTTGGCGTTTCCACATCTGATAGTGGGTGCATCCGTAGTCCTCAGGCTGGACAATACGACTGCGGTCGCATACGTGAGGAAGCAAGGGGGCACCAGAAGTCGGTCTTTGCTGAAGGAAGTGGATCCAATAATGCGTTGGGCCCAGAGGAACCTGGCCAACCTAACAGCAGCCTATGTACCCGGAGTCCTCAATGTCCAAGCGGACTTTCTATCACGAGTCCACTTGGACAACGAGTGGACCCTTCACGAAGAGGTGTTTCAGTGGGTTCTATCCCTGGGGATGTCTCCAGAAGTGGACCTATTCGCCTCTCGTTTCAACAAGAAGCTAACAAGGTTCTATTCAAGGTTCAAGGATCCGCAGGCCTACGGGATAGATGCCCTAACAGAGCAGTGGCGATTCCACAAGGCATATGCCTTCCCTCCAACGCCAATCATCTTCCAATTCCTGAAGAGACTCGGGGTCGGTTCTCCATCCATGTCCGGCTCACCTTCGGTTGAAGGTCTGGTTCTTGAGAGGGGAAGGCTGGAAGCACTAGGGTGTCCTAAGGAAGCCATTCCCACTCTCCTAAGTGCAAGGAGAAGAAGCACTAATAAGGTGTATGAACGAATCTGGGCCAAGTTCGTTTCTTATGTGTCCTCCAGAACCAGTTCCTATGTTTCACCCACAGTTCAAGACGTGTTGGGGTTCCTGCAATCAGGCTTGGACTTACCCTTATCAGTTAGCTCCCTTCGGGTTCAAGTCTCGGCTATTTCCGCTTTTACAGGGGTTCAGTGGGCCAAGCATGCCCTTATCCAGCAGTTCTTCAAGGGCGCAGTAAGATTGAGACCCCAAAAAAAACAGATTCCCTAAATGGGATCTGCCTCTAGTTCTGGACTACTTTTCTCTGCTCAGTAAGGTTCTCTCCATCAGAGAACTCACCTTGAAAACCGCGTTCCTGGTGGCGGTCACGTCAGCGAAACGAGTGTCAGAGATTCAAGCTCTAGGAGTCAAGGAGCCTTTTCTAACTTTTTTTCCGGACAGAGTGGTCCTAGTTCCAATGTTGGGGTCAAACCCTAAGGTCACTTCGGTTTTTCATGAAAATCAGGAAATCTCTCTACCCTTATTCAGATCCTCGGATTCCTCGGAAATTCATCCTCTTGACGTTGGACGCTCATTAAGGCTCTACTTGGAAGCTACAGCTCCGTTCCGGCAGTTGGACTTCCTGTTCGTTCTGTTCTGTGGGAAGAACAAGGGCACTAGAGCATCAGTCAGGGCAATTGCAGCATGGATAGTTCAAGCAATCCAGTGGGCATACAGAGAAAAGGGCTTGGCTCCTCCTCAGGCGGTGACGGCACATTCGACCAGAAGTCTTTCTACCTCATGGGCAGCTTCTCGCCATGTGGCCCCTGACGTGATATGCAGGGCGGCCTCGTGGTCTTCCATTCACACCTTTATGTCTCATTATTGTGTTGAGCCAGCGGCTCTATCCTCAGTTGATTTTGGAGTTAAAGTTTTGTCAGTTGACGGTGTCAAATAAATCTTTGTTAAGCAGCATTTTTTGCCCACCCGGGTGTGTCTTGGCGAGTTATTTCCCACACGTAGGCTGCCATGGAGTCTGTCAGGAAAACTGAAAATTTATGTCAAATACTTACCGTAATTTTCCTTTCCTGATGGACTCCATGGCAGCAGGAGTTCCCTCCCAAATGGCTGGAGTAGGATAGTTACCGAACACGGCCTGTGGCAGGGAGCAAAGATTTATGGGAGTGTCGTCCTATAGGGTAATGGAGGCGGGACTAAACCCACACGTAGGCTGCCATGGAGTCCATCAGGAAAGGAAAATTACGGTAAGTATTTGACATAAATTTTCAGTTTTTTAGATGATAATTGTTCTTTTATTCATTCTTGAATAGATTTAAAGCGGCTGCTGGAATAGATTGAGAGTGTGTTGAAATTAAACAGCCCCCAGTTTATGCACACTTTTTTTGTGTGTGAGCGCTTGTGTTTATAAAAAGAACTGGGCAGTGGTTTTGATATAAACATTTAAGACAAAATATCTATACACATATATATATATATATATATATATATATAGTTTGTGATATGATAAAATACCTTTTAGAAATACAATTTCTCCTACCTCGTGGGAATCATTGAATGTCCCCAGGTGTTAATTGAATTCCCTTTTGTTTTACCAATCCTCTTTGCAGACGTCAGGGGTCCAACTCACCAGGGGTCGTTGATGTGCAAATGATGGAACTGTTTGGGCTAGGGGATCAAAGAAGATTGTTCATTAATTCATAGACTGAATGGCACCCGGAATTTTAAGACCTGAAGCATGGACATTTTAGGAGACTTCAGAAGTAACCAATCAGAATTTGAGGCAACTCTTAACCAAATTAACATTTAGGAGGCTTCAGAGGTAGCCAATGCTTATGTGAGCAACTCTAGACCAATGACGAGGTCCTGGCAACCTGGATTGGTGAGAATAGGGGCATAAGGAGGGTATAAAAGAAATCATATCTCAGTCTCTTCCTCTGTGTGTCCCCTCCCCCCCCCCCCTGCAATGGTAACTTAAGGGTGGTCTAGGTAATGTATCTGTATTATTATTATGTCTCTTTTCTTTTCTGTAACTTTTTCTACCATTGGACTTTACCTTAATATATTATTAATCTCTTGCCAGGATATGTATGACCATTATAGCAATATTATAGCAATATTTTGTATCATTGGTAACATCTTTGTTTTAAGGTTGTATCATTTATGTTACAGTTGCTAACCTCAGATTAATACAAGTTTCTTTTCTGTAAAATAGTATGTTTAAATAAATTAGATTGGTATCCTTTTTGCACAGGCATTGTTCATTATTAATTTCATGGTTTAATTAATATAGATAAAAGGTTTTTAGGCACTTATTTTATGTATAGGTAAGCATATAAGTGAGGTAGGTATAAAAACCCTAGTTAGACTTACCGGTAATGGTATTTCTACAAGTATTTCAGCTTGAGGGGGCATCCTGAATAGCTTCTCCAGGGACTTTCCATAGGACCAATTTCTCAATATTGCCTGTTGGAGATCCCTTGCATGGAGGTGCGCCCATTGTACTGCTGGAATGGATGCAGTGACGAGACCCGAAACCGACATAGCTGCTCTGATAGAAATTGGCAGGTTTGTCTGGGTCTTCTTCACTGCGCTTTGGACCTTTTTTATCTTCTCTTCCGGGAGAAAAAAATTCTCTTCTGTATGGAGTCGATGGTATATCACAGGAACTTTATCGACTGAGATGGAATCATGTTTGATTTCTCCCTGTTTATTAACCAACCGAGACCTTCCAAGTGTCTTCTCGTCCTTTCCAGGTCCCTCTCTAATAGATGCTTTTTACTGGCAAATATTAGAAGGTCGCCGAAGTATGGGACAATCGATATTCCCTCTACTCTAAGGGGGGCTAGGGCCTCCCCTATGATCTTTGTAAATATCCTCTGGGATGAGGACAGCCCGAACGGAAGAGCTCTGAACTGAAGATGTAGGACTGAACTTCCTGTCCTGACCACAAACCTTAGATATTTTTGCGATGCTATGGCTATAGGCACATGGAGATAAGCATCCCTTAGGTCTATGGATGCCATAAAACATTTTGGCGTCAGGAGACTCTTTACTGAGAAAATTGTATCCATTCTGAATTTCTTGTACCCGATTGATTTGTTTAAAATCTTCAAATTCAAAATCAATCTGATGGTTTCTTTGCAAGAAAGATGTGTGAGTAACACCCCAGCTCTACCTCCTCGAACATATATGATCACTCTTTGTTGAATCAATTCCTGTAAAATCGAGATCATGGCTACTGCTTTTTCTAGGTCTCGAGGAGCCTGAGTTACATAAAACTGAGCGGGAGAGGTTTGAGCAAATTCCAGCCTGTAACTTTCTCTTATTGTTTTGAGGATAAACAGACTGGTTGTTATCGACTTCCACTGTGGAAAGAAGGCCTGTAGCCTTGCTCCCACAGTTGGAAGACTGTCACTGGCTCTTTGGGTTTGGGGTAGGGGGGCTGAATAACACCCCCGACTTGCCCCTTCCTCTCTGAGGCTTCCAGGGCCTTTTATAGCCTGTCTCCTTTGTTTCCGAGGTTTTTCGAAAAGCACGAAAATTCTTAGTACCCTGGGGGGTTCACCATTTTCTTTACAGGAAAGGCCTTCTTCTTGTCGGGCGTTCTGTCAAGTATGGCTTCTAGATCGGGGCCAAAAACCAAATCTCCTTCAAACGGGAGACCGCATAGTTTGGTTTTTGAGGCAGTATCCCCAGTCCATGTCTTAAGCCATACAGCCCTATGGGCTGAGTTTATCAAGGCTGAGGATCTGGCTGACATCTTTATGGATTTGGCCAAGGCATCTGCCATATACCCTACCACTTTTAAAAGAACAGGCAGAGTATCAAGCAGATCCTTTCGAGGAGTTCCTGCCTCGATATGGGCTTTTAACTGTTCCAGCCAGTGTTCCAGATTTCTGGCTACCACTGTTGATGCCATAGCTGGCTTTGAGTTTGCCAAGGTTGAATCCCAAGCCTTCCTTAGGAGGTAGTCAGCCCTCTTGTCCATGGCATCCTTTAGGATACCCATCTCCTCAAACGCTAGATCCATATTCCTTGATACCTGAGAAAAAGCTGTGTCATGTTTAGTTTTTTTTATTCCAAACCTGCGTTTGAGGGATCTGGAAAAGAAAGGAGCCCTCTCTGGGTCCTTCCATTCCTTTTTAATAGTTTCGGATAGAAACGTATGCACCGGGAACACTCTGTGTCTCACCTCGTCCATACCCTGAAACATCTTATGTAATGATAGTTGGGCTTTATCCTCTGTAAAGTTCAGAGTAGTGTGAATAGTCTTGAGAAGATCATCCACCTCCTCTAGGCATAATTTGTACTGGGATGACGAAGCGGAAGCTTCCTTTACTTCCTCTGCTTCCTCCTCAGAAGCTGAGGACCCACTACGATCCTCATCCTTCGAGTCACTGCCCCCTCTGGATGCAGAAGCTGAAGAGCGCACTCTCTCCGGCTCAGAACGCCACGATGGACGGCTGCTGTATTGTGCACTGTGCAAATGTGAGTAGTTTTTTAATTAATAAAGCTGGTTTTTGAAGCGGTTTTACACTATGGATGCCCTTCTCTTTTACTGATAACTATTTGAGGCACCCCCAACGGACCAATTAAGGACCCCTCAGAGGAAAACCAGACAGCGACACAGGGTCTTACACTGTGGCAGCGAGCTCACCCCTGAAGGGCGCAGGTGATCTGGTGAGGGCAACAAGAGCACTTTTTTGGATACACGTGTTGGGGGATCTCTCTCTTTGAAGTGGCAACACCCTTTTTCCTTGCACTAATAAGAACTTATTTGGACTGATTGGCTAATCCTCAGTTGGATTGATTGTTTTTTAAATATATTTATTTTATTTCAATTTTATTATTTATTTATTTTGCTAATCCACAGTCATTTAGTATAGTTATTAATTAATCCTTAGTTGGATTGATTGTTTTCTCAAACATATTTTATTTCAATTTTATCATTTACTTTGTCACATATTTTCACATTTTTATTAATTTTTGTGGATGAAATTATTTGTCACATTTTATTAATCATTGCACGAGGAGTTATTTATTGCATGTATATTAATCAGATTCATTAGATTGGCACAAGCACTTAGCACATTATTTATGCATGCATAGAGTCGGTATATATTTATATGCATATATTTTATTAAAACGTATTTATTTTTTGTCACTATTCTTCTAAACACAGCATTTACGCCTCTTTCCACAAGGTTGCAATCCACATATTTCAGAGGATTTGTTTATTTTTATCTATTTTCAATTAATCATATTATCTTAGGGATTTTGAAGGTATAGCGCCACATCTACCATTCGCTTCTTTTTTCAGCATTAACCCCCCCATTTTAGGGTGGAGGTATTAAGTAGAGGCAGCTCATACCCATTATTGTTTTGGTTTAACCCATAGCGCAATCTCATTTCTTTTTTGCCATGGTGGAAGTGATCGGTCTTTAAAGTAATCTGCAGCGTTTCTTGGGAAAAGTGGGTGGAGCTGCGCTCTCTCCAGGTGCAGTCCTGAAAGACGATGGGAGAAAATAGCCTTAACACTTCACACGCTTGGACTTTTGCTGCAATAAACTTGCCGATATTGCTGGTATCTACTTTGTTTCTCCCGAGCTTCTTTGGTGTATTAAATTAAGGAGATATATCCTGAGCAAAGATCCATCCTCTTCAGATACACAGGGACACCCAAGGAATCTGATTGTTACAAGGCTTGTTTAATTTATATATCTGGTGAGTTTTCATGGTAGAGCACAGTTAAAATTAATATTTGCCCCTGCACATATCTTCTTCTACCACAGTGATTGGGTTTTCCTTGAGGACATATTCCCTTTTTATGGTGGAATACTCTTTTTGGAATGAATGAATATACTGTATATAGCTGTATATTGATTTTTACTGATTTGTGATTTGAGTTAGCACCGGACTTTTATTCCCATAACTTTAAACAGTGTGTGTTTAGTATGACTAAGTTCTCTGTAAAATAGAATTCTTTCCAGATGACTATCTCTGCAGACCAGATCAACAGCCACAGAACCCTGTGCATAAGAGCCAGGTGAGAATTTTGGCACAAGGCTACAGGGTGGAGCTCCAGCTTTTGCAGTACAGAGGGATCTCTAATGGATGCATGCTATGCACTTGGTCCACGTTGTTGGTTGTATGGCTAGGCTCAACAGTGCCTAGCCTTTTAAGGAGGACCTCTAACCTCTTGTCCACCGAGTCTTTGAGGCCCCTGATGTCCACAACTGGAACCTTCAGGGATTCGTTCATGTAATAAATAGCTGAATCCCCACTGGAACTTTCCACTTTGTGTGTTAAGTGGTCAACTAATTACTGCTAATAAAACCTCTTGGGGGGGGGGGGGGGGGGGAGTACACACTTACCTTTCTAGTGGGTGAACCAGTAAGGACCTAGTAGGTCTTTCTTGAATTTGGGAAGAGATCCCATACTGGGGACCTCAGTTTGAGATAGTGGGGATGGCTCTAAGTTCAAACAGGAGTGTACCTTGTCCATCAGAACCTTAATAGTTTCTTTGATTTTGGGAAAGGTCAAGGGCAGGAACAGTTTTCACACTCTAAGGATTCACTCTCAACCTTTTCTATCTTCATCCCACTCTTTACCTCCATTGGTAAGAAACAGTTCCAAAGTGGTTGAGGCAGCAGACTCAGCAGGGGATGCCAACTGGAAAGACAATATCTACCATAGAGGCTGAACATTCCTCTCTAGTTAAAAAGAAGGAATGGGGGTACCTGAGAAGATAGGGGAGACTCAGAGGTTGAAGACTGAAGTCCAAAGTACCAGAAGCAAAGTTCGTAAAGAAACCTAAAATATCCTAATCATAGCCCTGTGCACAGTGTGTGCTTGCCTGACCCCTTATCATATTTCCCTTGAGCCTGATGACTGCCATTAGCTTGATGGAGATCACAATTGGTTGCAATGGAGCAGAAGGGGTGAAGTGGTCATATGTCTCATGACTGACGGCTATGAGATAACCCGGTAAAGGCCGATGCAGAGACCTGGTCCACAATTTGGAATAGGGTATATGCTAGATCTGAAGTGTGCCTTGTCTGTAGAAGACCCATTGCTCCTGGTCAAAGAAAACCACCCCTATGTAAGCGAGGTAGGACATGGGGTCCAGGGACCTCATGTCACAGGGGAACTGGGTGAGAAGGTTGGTTAGGGAACTCACAGAGGAATGGGCAAAATCACCACCCCATGGTACCAGCTCCTTCCCAGTGGAGAACAAAGCAGGTGGGGACTGCCTGCTTCATTTGGTTTAGGAAAGCTTGCCTCCTTTTCCATGGAGAGGGTCACACCACTGCAGATCACTACACTCTGGACCTGTAGAGCACCCTGCAACTAACTGAACCTTGTTGTACTAATGTACCATGGTTGGGTGATGCAGTGTCTAGTGTCGGGAGCAATGTTAGAGGTTGGAAAAATATGTTCCATCTTGGAGGATCCGGGTACAGTTTCCTGAGGAGTCATCAGTCTGAAAGCTGCAATAATTAGTCACAGTGGTTGTAGATACAGTTAGGTGGAAAGGACTTTTCCACACGCAGAACAGTGCATAGTCTTCCCAATCTTTCAGACAAAAATGGGAATGATAAACCAGAACTCTGTTCTCAGAGGTCATCCATCACTCAAGGACAGTAGCAAAAAACTGGGGATTTGCTGGGCGCAGGAAGGCTTATATGGGCCATCGTGATAGCTTTGATTACCAGTGTCCCCATCTGAAAAGTGGCAGCATACAGCTTATGGTCTTAAATAATGAATCCGGTGTCCTGTAGTGTACAATTAAGATAGTTGTTAATTAGAAACCATCTGCTTACAAATATCTATATGTAGAAGCAATAGGCCATACAAGACAGACTGCTTTTTTGATGCAGTATCTTTTTACCTTGCTTCCATACAGATAATATAAGCTGCCAAAGACACTTATTCTCCTCATTTAGTTTTCTTCAAAAAGTGGCATTCGGCTTTAAGTACAAACCCAGTAAGGCCAGCAATTCAGAGTTTAGTGCAGTTAGTGGCATTATAATATATACAGTCAGTGACACACACAGATAAGGTTGTTTGGCTTTATTAATCACAGAAGAGACAACCACAACCCCAATTTCCACCCATGAACGTAGACACAAAACCTTTTAGGAAAGATAAGAACAGAGGGACCCTGTTGTGCTATATTCTGTGGTGGGCCGACTGTTTTCATAGGAGGATACTGGCAATACATACATTCAGGAGAGCAGCAGCACCACCTTGGACTGCATATTGTACAAAAGTGCTCAATCATTACAGGATCTCCAGTTGTCCACACACTTATGATAGGTTGACCATGCTGCAGAAATACTCAATAACATATAACAAGGATTTTTCAATTTTAGAACAATGATTTCTGCATTACCTTAATTCCAAAGTACAAATGCAGTAATAATACTGAATAAGTACAAAACAAACAAAACATTGGATATGCACAGACAAAGCATTATATATTAATTTAAACAATGCCTACAAATAAAGCATATACAGTATACCTGAATAAAAACAAGGACAATTTGCCTTTTCAATTATTTAACAAAAATATAAAAAAAATGCAGTGGTGCGCCCTGGAAAAAGTAAGTACACCCCTGGCCTCTGAGGCTAGTATTGCCTCTTTAAGCATAAATGGCTAATTGTAGGCATTTTTCATAACCGCCCACTAGTCTTGGGCATAGACTCATTTAAATGTCTGACCACTCCTCTGTGCAAAATTCCTTTAGCTCAAAATTTTAGTTTGATTTCTTAAGACTTATGTCCGCTAAATTCTCTTTTGCTATCAGCTCATAGTCACTGCGGTGACCATAAACTAGAATTGTTTTAGTATTTAAAAAAAAAAAAAAACAGAAAACAAAAAAGAAAGAAAAAGAGAAATCCCAAAAAACTGGAACTAACCCAGTGCACAATTTACCTAGGGCAAGCAAGAAAAGAAGATCTGGAAAAACATTCAGTATGGAAAAGGGCACTTTGCAGGCTGGGTGGTTACACTAGGTTCCAGCTGCTTTATTGTGGGAGGAACAACATAGAGTACTAGTGCATTATCAACAGGTAACACCTTTTTAAAAACATATCCTTCTAATCCCTTGTACACACGGTCGGAGATTCCGTCGGAATGTGTCCGATCGGAGCGTTTTGTCGGATATACCGACTGTGTGTGGTCTGCATCTGACTATTTCCGTCTGAATATCCATCGGACCAACTTTTCCAACTTGCCGGAAATATTTTCCGACAAAATGCTCCGATCGGACATACTCCGATCATATGTAGAGAATTCTGATCGGACAAAGTGCCACGCATGCTCAGATCAAATTCCTACACCAAAGCTATTGGCTACTAGCATGAACATAGTCCCGTCGTAATGAAATAACGTCATCACGTCGGACTTTCCGACAACTTTGTCCGACCGTGTGTATGCAACAGTTTCGGACAAAATCCGACGGACAATATCCGACGGATTTGGTTGTCAGAATCTCCGACCGTGTGTACAAGGGCTAACAGTTAAAACTGGGAAGTTGCACCACAATCACAAACAGATGTCACAAGAAACGTACTCTCATATAAAGATCTAAAACTTAAAGCTACGTTACAGGGACCCATTTGTGGTTGTCAGTGTCGTCCTACCAGATAAAGACCTAGCCAGTATGCAAAGTGGTCCCATACCCAGAAGTGGACTCCTCGCATACCAGATAAGTTGTTGTTCTGCTATTTGGACACTGACAATCACAAGTGAGTTACTACAATCACAAGCGAGTCAACTAAAGTGGTCAGCATTCTATTCGTACATTTTTTTTTTGTTCTGCTGAATATTTAATAGCTGTGAACAGCAGCTCACAAGCCACTGATCATAGCCATTTATTAAAATCTTAGCACACACACAACACTGTGGATGGGATACTACAAGGCATAGGTGTGAAGCAAACCACCAATTGTTTTGCTTATTCACACAGTTTTGTGTACTGTTGATTTTTCAGTTTTTTATTTTAGTAGGAATTTTATGTTGTGTGCGCTAATGATTTTGATGTATTTCTACAGAAAATATTATTTTGACAAACATTCATGTAACTATCGTGGGATGTACAAAATCAGCAGCATCACCCTTTCCATTCTACAGGTCCTGTGCTTTTCAGAAAATATATGGTTTGGGGAGGGTATTTTTCAAACTTTCAAAGAAATAGCAAAACATGACAAGAAAGTCTTTTAAAGCATTGACAATTTTGTCTAGCTTCGTTTTTTTCTGTTCCATGAGGCATGACATATTTGTATCTAATTACTCAACACAATCTTTGATATTTTGCCACACAAAATGGGTAATATATTGTGTGAACTAAAATTAGTAAAATTTTGTTACTCAAAATACGGGTTTGATAAACAGTCACAACAATATTGCCAAGAAATTTCAACTACCATGAGTTTTAAGAAAATATATATATACTAGTGGAAGATTTAAATAAGATGGGTTGGCACCTGCACACTCCCTAAGGCGATTTAAATCATTAGCACGTAATCTGGAAAACCTTATTCCAATTTAATGAATTTAGTGGTGGTAAATGTAGGGGTGTAGTTACTTTTTCCACATAATAATCCTGTATTTTTTTAAATTTAAAATCAAAGGTGGGCAACTGCTGCCCTTCAACTGTTCAGGAACTATACGTCCTGCAAGGCACTGCAAAACTAACAGTTGCAAGCATGACTCCTAGATGCAGAGGCATGATGGGATTTGTAGTTCTGCAACAGCAGGAGGGCCACAGTTACCCACTCCTGATTTTGATCATTAGAATAAAAGATGCCATGCCATTTGAATGTCACCTTTATTTGTAAACACTGAATGCAGACCCAATGCTTGCCTGTTGAAAAAGTCAACATTTTCCATGGGATGTACTTACCTTTTGACATGACTGTATGTGGTAACCAGATGGGAGTTTTAAACCAAGTTAGCCATAGGGCATTGGAGGAGCATCATTCCAACAAGAATGTGAATTTTCTCCATTCCCTCTTATAAATTATAATACAAAATATTACAAAAAGGTTTTGGGTGTAAGCAGGGATTAAATTACTCTTGTATTATCCATAGAAAATAAAAAGTCCTTCTTTCTATGTACATATGTATAAAAAGCTTGGGCTGGGCAGACCACTCAAGTGAGGGGCGGCCCCGGTGCTCCATTGAGAGAAACTTTTCGGCCCTTGCTGGTTGAGTGCCCATTGTGGAGGGAAGGGGCAGGAGGGAGTTCAGTGTTGGGGCTTGGAGAACCCTGGCAGGGAGTTAAAGGGCTGGGTAGAGATGAAGAAGTGGAGGGAACTGGTGCTGGGCTGTTAGCCTTGTCACTGGCTGAGTCCCCTTCTGAGTTTGCTGCTCGGTTGGTCTCCTGCAGGCTTCTTGGGCGGCTAAATCGTAATCTTTTGCAGGTTGGCTGCACACGATACTTGAGAGGCAGTGGTCCTGTCTAAAGAGCAAGGTGGAGATGTGAGTAAAGAACAATCACAAAATAAAATAATATAACAACTACACCCTAATTACTTAACCTGATCAAGAAAAGGATTTTACAGGTGCAGTAAAACCTTGGTTTGAAAGTTTTTCAAGACCAGCTAAATTAAAAAAAACAAAAAACAATTTGACTTTATATACAACCGATGTCTTGATATACAAGTAGCGTCAAGTCACAACTGAGTATAAAAGGGAAGAGAGGTGCCTCTAAGCCCCTGTACACACGGTCGGACATTCCGCCGGAAAATGTCCGATTGGACAGTGTTGTCAGATAATCCGACCGTGTGTGGGCTTCATCTGACTTTTTCCGTCGGAATGTCCGACCAACAAAGTTTGAGAGCTGGATATAGAAATTTTCCGACAACATGATCCGATCGGACTTTGTCCGATCATTTGTAGAGAATTCTGATTGGACAAAGTGCCACGCATGCTCAGATCAAATTCCTAGTCCAAAATAACGTCCTCACGTTATGAACGATCGGATTTTCCGACAACTTTGTCCGACTGTGTGTATGCAACACCAGTTTCGGACAAAATACGACGGATTTTGTTGTCGGAATGTCCGACCATGTGTACAAGGGCTTAGTGTGGCAATATGGTTACATTTAATGAAGGTACAACATTTAGCAACCCACATGGTTGATGATTAAAACTTGCACATGTAAGTATGCAGGCATCTGGGGTAAAGCTGTCCACACAGACTGTACTCCACATTGTCGGCTTTCACCGCTGTCAATCTGCAATCTTGACTGTAAAGACTACTGTGCAGTAGAGCGATCTGAAAGCGAGGCTTGAAGCACTCATGGAGCGCAGCATGGAAGGGATGACGTTGATGGTGGAGCGGAGGATGATCTATGTGGACAGCTTTTCCCCAGATACCTGCATACTTAGATCATCCTCCGCACCGTCATCGACACTGCTAAATGTTGTACCTTCATTAAAATGTAACCATATTGCTACATTTAGAGGTGCCTCTCTTCTATTTTAGGCCCCTTTCACACGGGGCTGTCTGTTTTTACTACTCCGCTTGCTCAGCGGGGATCGCTCAGTTGATCCCCGCTGAGACGGCGGATGACAAGTCCGTCTCTGCACTCTATGCAGGGACGGACCTGTCAGAGTCTGCTTTCCCCTATGAGGGGATCAGATGATTACGGACCACTTGTCCATTTTCATCCGATCCGATTGACTGATGGAAAATAGGACATCTATCCGTCTGGATTTTGCGGAGTGGATCGGATGTCCATGGAAATGTCACCGCTGACATCTGACGCTCCATAGAGATCAGATCTGCCTGAAAAAACAGACAGGCGGATCTGAATGGTCCGCATGTGTAAAAGGGACCTTATACTCAGTAGCTCCTGCTGGATATTGGTTCTAATCACCTTGTGGAGGTTGCCATTCGTAAATGGACATTTTATGATCACACAGCCTATCACATTGCAATAATATTTTTATATGCATTATAAACTGAAGGGTTGATTAATAAATGGTTGTGGAATGAATCATCCGAGTTTCCATTATTTCTTATGGGAAAATTTGCTTCAATATACAAGTGCTTTGGATTACAAGCATGTTTCTGGAACAAATTATGTTCGAAATCCAAGGTTTTACTGCAAGTCAAAAATCCTGTTTTAGTAACGTACAAACAGGACTCAGGATTTTCCCAAAACCCAACCTTGCCTAGCCCTATACCATTCCTAACATATCTTTCATTTTGTACCAGTCAATACAAGAGTGATCATAGACCGGGAGGGTACGAAGTCCTGTGATACACTTCAAGAGAAGGATTTTACAGGTAAGTAAAAAAAAAATCCTATTTCCTTTATTGTACCTCACAGGATTGGCTAATTATTAGATCAGTTAAATAACCAAAAGTGACCTAATGAGGGGTGGGCATTGCAACAATGGCTAAGAGGTGCAAAAAAAAAACAACAAAAGCCAAGGCCCAAAACACAAAGGGCCACCTGAAGTTCTTTCCCACATGAAGCTGGTATCTGCTGAGGCCTGGACAGCCATCTAGTGGAACTTAGGAAAAGAGAACAGAAGACCAGGTGACCACCTTACAGACGAGAGCTCTCTTACAGGACAAAGTGTCAGACTGACCAATAGAGGCTGGAGCCAAGGTAGACTAGCCCATCCCAGCCCAAACTACATCCAAACAGTGGAAAGCACTCTCCTTATGATGCTTAACCACTTGCCGCCCGCCCTATTACAAATTGACGGTGGCAAAGTGGTTTCATAATCCTGATCGGACGTCATATGACGTGATCAGGATTATGAGCCGCTGCGCGCCCCTGGGGGGCGCGCATCGCGGCGATTGTTGTTGCCGGGTGTCAGTCTGACACCCGGCAACTACGATCTCGGTAAAGAGTCTCCGACGGAGACTCTTTACCACGTGATCAGCCGTGTCCAATCACGGCTGATCACAGTGTAAATAGGAAGAGCCGGTGATCGGCTTTTCCTCACTCGCGTCTGTCAGACGCGAGTAGAGGAGAGCCGATCGGCTGCTCCTCTGACAGGGGGGGGTCTGTGCTGATCGATTATCAGCACAGCCCCCCCGAGGATGCCCACACTGGACCACCAGGGACGCCACCAGACCACCAGGGATGCTAAACAAAAGGTAATCCTCCCTAGACCACCAGGGATGCCAGTCAGCACAATGGATGCCAATCAGTGCCCATAATGGATGCCAATCAGTGCCCACAATGGGCATCACTGATTGGCATGCATTATTGTTTGGCACTGATTGGCATCCATTAGTACAGTATAACACCAATGCTGCCTATGAGTGCCCACCTGTGCCGCCTATCAGTGTCCACCTGTGCCGCCTATCAGTGCCCACCTGTGCCGCCTAGCAGTGCCCACCTGTGCCCATCTGTGCCGCCTATCCATGCCCATCTGTGCCGCCTATCCATGCCCATCTGTGCCGCCTATCCATGCCCATCTGTGCCGCCCATCCATGCCAATCCGTGCCAGCTATCAGTGCCAATTTGTGCCACCTATCAGTGTCCATCCGTGTCGCCCATCCGTGTCAGCCAATCCGTGCCGCCTATCAGTGCCACTTCACTGGTGCCACATCATTGGTGCCCATCAGTGCCGCCTTATCAGTGCCCATCAGTGTAGCCCCATCAGTGAAGGAGAAAACGTACTTATTTACAAAGTTTTGAAACAAACAAAAAAAAAACATTTTTTTTTCAAAATTTTCGGTATTTTTTTTATTTGTAGCGCAAAAAATAAAAACCGTAGAGGTGATCAAATACCACCAAAAGAAAGCTCTATTTGTGGGAAAAAAAATGATAAAAATTTCATTTGGGTACAGTGTAGCATGACCGCGCAATTGTCATTGAAAGGGCGACAGCGCTGAAAGCTCAAAATTGGTCTGGGCAGGAAGGCGTTTAAAGTGGGGGGCCGTTTAAAAAAAGCAAACACTGCAGCTGCTGACTTAATCAGCCCACTTACCTGTCCAGGGCGCCCGCGATGTCGGCCGCCCAAGGCCGACCCGTCCCTCGGCTCTCGGGTCCCGGCGCCGCCATTCCTTGTAAGGGAAACAGGCAGTGGAGCCTTACGGCTTCACTGCCCGTTTCCTACTGCGCATGCGCGAGTCACGCAGCGCTTTGTGAATGGGATGCGCTGTGTTCTGGAACACACAGTTCCCAGAACACAGCGCGACCCATTACCCAGAAGACGCCGCGACGAGGAGAGAAGACCAGAAGATCTCCGCGGAGGAGGAAGAGGAAGATTAGGATTATGTGCCTAGCAATAGGCACTTCTGGTAAGTAAAAAAAAATTTTTTTTTTTATATTTTTCTGTAATTTTTAATTTTTTTTTTTTCAGGGTGGCCCTCCACTTTAAGTGCCCGGTATTGAAGTGGTTAAACATCCTGCTCAAGATGCTTAAGTTGGAAGGAAAAGACCACCATGGGCAAAGAGGTGGTCTGAAACCTCAGAATATCTTCATCCTTGTGTAGCACAAGGAACAGCTCCTTACAGTATAAGGCCGCCAATTCAAACCCTATGAGCTGAAGTAATGGCAAAAGGAAGGCTACATGATAAGGACAGAGAGAGGACGCACCTGCATGTAGATCTAAGGGGCACTCCGGTCACTTGCAATTTGAGAAACATGCACGGAACGCACCTTTCCCACACTGTGTTCTGGTGTGAACCAGCCCTGAGAGAGGCAAATGAAGTGAAGATGGGTACATCCCCTAACATTCTAGCATTTAGCTCAGGGATATTTTGTACTGATGTATGAGGAATTCAGAACCTATGCCCATAAGTGTTATAACTTTACCAGAATAGCAGCGTCCACCTTTGACAGCTTACTAACTATTGTTAGACCACATCTGCAAAGAATAAATACCAACATGAGAAGGAATACCAACATTTCAGGAAGAAAAGGGGAAGTGTCATTTTCTGCTGCTAAATGCAATGAGCATTTAGCTGCAGATAGTCAACCCTGGATGCAGCACTTTCCTTTTCCTAAATTCAGCTAAACTGTCTCCAACTAAATGTTGCTAATGGTTATGTATCAATAACATGATTACTTTTTGAGTCCAGCTGCTTTTAGAAAAGATTTCTAAATGCAACTAAACTCTGAAATTTAGACGTCCTTGTAAATGTAGCCTATGCAGTGTGACTTCTTCTGCCTCCTGATGATTTATGTACACCACCACCATGGCCTTGTCTGACTATACACAGACTGGGAGACCCTGAAGATGGGAGGGCAAGTGCTTAAGGGATTGTCTAATTACCTCCCAAACACTGATCAGGAGCTGAGCTTCCTCCAATAACAATGTTTATCCTACACCACCAGAATGATGAATTGCAACTATGTGGAGTAAAACTTGGCATAAAGGACTGCCACCGTAAAGTGAAGAAATGAATCAAGGTGTGCACCTTATCCTGGTAAACCTAAGATGATGCCATGTCCAATGCTGGCATCCAATGCTGACTTTTGGAGGTTCAGGATCTGACTGATGCGCTGCATAGCCTGCACATATTGGTTTGAAAGTGTCTTTACCTAAAATATGTGGGCTATGGAAAAAAAATAAAATAAAAAAATAAAATAAAAAGCACTTAACACCAGTCTAATTTACCCTGCTTCTAATGCATCAAAAAGCTCACAACAATTGGGGGGCATGGCCGTCATGGCGGACTGAGTAGACGTGTTCTCTGAGCTCTTCTGGAGTGCGATCCGGAAAACTATCTGCGCTTTGTGACCGAGCTTACCAGAGGGACCCTGTGGTCTCTGGATGCCTTCCAAAACCCTGGCAGTCAGAAAAGGGGTAAGAGACTGAAATTCCCCCCGAATATCCCAGAGGAGATCAGCCCATTCTCCAGCTCCTTGAGATTCCCTGCATGCCATAGCAAACAGACAACAAGGTGGATCCTGCCTCAGCACCCTAGGATTGCCGGAGATCATGGCAGCTATCAACTCATGCCAGACTGCTATCTCGTCCTGCCAGACTACCCTGGCATCTAAGATTTAGGAGGTCCAGCTGGATGTGGGCCTATTTCGGCAGATCCTGGACAAAAATCCGCTCCAGGGTTTCGGAGGCTGAATGGCGGGTGGGAACGGTGGCTGCCTCTATCCGAACCCTCCAGATAAAAGTTAGAGCCCTTGAATACCGAGCGGAAGATGCAGAGAACTGGAACCAAAGGAACAATCTTAGGATTGTGGGTCTCCCGGAGGGGGTTGAGGGCCGTTCACCGGCCCTGTTTACGGAGGACCTGCAGCAATCCTTGTTGGCAGCAGCTCAGCTTTCCCCATACTTTGTGGTTGAGAGAGCCCACCGTGTACTGCCTAGGCCTGGGCCTGAGGGGGGCCCCACCTCGCACCTTTATCCTCAGTCTGCTAAATTTTCGGGATTGGAATGAGTTGCTCAGAGCCTCCCATGCTGCTGGTGAGCTACCCTTCAACAACGTCAAGCTCCTGCTGTTTCCTGAATACACCATGGAGACTCAGCGGCAGCACCACTCCTTTGATACCGTTAAAGCCGTCTTCAGGAGGAAAGGAATAAAATACAGCATCTTGTTCCCTGCTAAGCTGCGAGTGGTGGACGGGGAGACTATTCATTTTTTCACCAATCCCAAGGATGCATCCGTCTAGCTGGAAGATTTGCCCCCGTAGGAAGGCCGCGCTGTCTACCTTGTATTATCTGATTGTTTTGGTGTGATTAGCCTCCCCACGTTACTGGAACCAGGTAAGCATGATTGCGTTCATATCTCCATGTCTGGGTACCCTCCCTGGCCCCTGCACACTGTCGCTGTATCTGACAGAACTCTTTCTCCGTTATATACTACTCCAACAGCTCTAGGATGGGACCTGTTACACACACGCCTAGATCCCGTTTACTGAGGGCGTTGTGATGTCCCAGCCTGGTTACACATCCCTAACTTAACCTCCCTGGCGGTACGATTATTTTGGATTTTAGGTGCTAAAAGCGGTACAATTATTTTGCATGAAAATTTGGCGTTTTATATTGTAGTCCTGTAATTCTTGGGAATAACTCACTTAATCTGTCCAAACCAGTCTAGCAGACATCCCGGGTATGATAAAGTTTGAAAAATGAAATCATAAATTATAATATAATAAATAATTATAAATAATTGTACCAAATAATATAACAATAATAAAAATTATTTAATAATGTAATCAAATCAAAAACACTGAAATTTGCTCAGTTGCAGAATTGTCACTGTTGTTACTTTTCAGTATTTGATGACGGATCTCCCCACAAATCGCTATCCCTCAATTCTGCAAGCGATTACAATTTATTATCGCTGTTTTCTAGCTGGTCTAAAATCATTTTTGATGTAAAAGGGACAGTTTTGGTTGCTATGGACAATCTCCAGTTTCCAGGAATAAAGAAGTTTTTATTATATAAAAGTGCATGCAGGACACTGGGCAGAACACTAGGGACAAAGGGGATGTGAAATTATTACATACAGCAATGTAATCTATAAGATTACATTATACTGTATGTATAGTGAGTGTTTCACTTTTTGAATTTGGCACAGATACCCTTCCCCTTGCGTCACAACGCTCGCGGGGCACGGAGATCGGCTCCTTGATAGATCGAGCGAGAGACGGCTCGCTCGTACAGCGCGGGGACATCGCTGGATCCAAGGGAGAAGGTAAGTAAACGTCCTCCTGGATCCAGCGATGCGGTCCCGAGTCTGGCTCGGGGTTACCGCTTTTGGTATAAAAATTCCACCCCGAGCCAGACTCGGGAATACCGTCAGGGGGGTTAAGTTCCTAGTCCTTGGACTATGGTTTTTTTGGGATTCAAGTGCTCCTCACTGTTCTGGGGTGCACAGGGTGGGAGGCGGGGAGGGGAGGGTCGGCAGTTGCCAACCATGGTTGGATGTAAAAAATATTTTTGTCATTTTCAAGTTACTGTTGGTCTTTTGATGAAAATACTTACTAGTATCCGAGTATCTGTATGATTCTTAGGTGTAACACTGCTCCTAAAATGACTGTGCTTTTTGTCTCCAGTGTGACCGGAGGCGAGAGCTGCTCCCTCCCCCCCAGGGTACTGGCTCCGGGCACTATTGTTATTAGATCTCCTTGCTTTATCAATGTATCCTTGTCATGGCTAAGTGCTTGGTAGTGTCGTGGAATGTACGGGGACATAATTCTGCTGTCAAGCGCTCTCTAGTGCTTAGCTACAAACGCAAACTCTGCCCAGAGGTGTGTATTCTTCAGGAGACGCATCTTATGGGGTCCCGCATTCTCAGTCTGAAACAGGCCTGGGTCGGTGCTCACTACCATGCACCCTACTTTAATTATGCCAGGGGTGTAAGTGTTCTAGTACACCTATCCTTACCCTTTCAGCTTTTGGATGTTAAACTCGACCCGGGCAGAAGATATGTGCTTCTCCACTCTCTGATTTCAGAGATCTCTTTTGTGTTAGTGGGAGTATATCTGCCACCCCCCGCCGATATAGATATGCTCTATGTGCTGATGCAGCAAGGTTACGATGTACAATGTTGAGAATGTTTTACTTATAGGCAATTTTAATATGGCTCCATCTAGAGTGCTGGAAAAATGCACACCTCTGGTCCCCGACAGCATGGCCTCTCCCGCTGGGCCTCCGCCTTCCACATGACAGATGTTTGGCGCCAATTCCATCCCTCTGATAGGGACTATACTCTTCTTTCTACCACTTACCGGACCATGTTCTGCACTGACCTGGCATTTGCCTCCCCTGTTTTAGTGCGGAGGGTGGGCTCTGCTGAGATCCTTTTGCGAGGTATCTCGGATCATGCTCCAGTATTTGTTACTATATTACTCTCTCATGCAGAGGGCGGGAGGTTATGGCAGCTGTCCAGATACTGGATTATGGACCCCGAGATCCAGGAGGAGCTACCAGAGGCCTCATGTACCTTTTGTATAAATAATGCGGACTCTGGTGGTGTGGGGCACCTTTAAACCTCTGGTGGTGTGGAACACCTTTAAAACTTGGCTTAGAGGCGAATACATGGCTGGAATAGTCGTGAAAAAAAGGCAATCTACGCAGTCTCTGAGGCACCTAGGAGGACCAGGCGAGGTTGAGGGAGGCAGAATATGTGCAAACTCCTCATCAGGTTCACTATGTGCCCTGGCAGGAAGCCCTGAGGGAATTGCCCCTACTTAGAGTTGAACTCAAGAAATCTATGTTTCATAGCACCCAGAGGGTTTTTGAATTTGGGGATAACGGTAGGCTGTTGGCCTGGCTAGCCAGGGGGCAGCATACTGTGACTCACATTGGTAGGCTGAAAGATTTGGATGGCTGTCTGTTGACAGCTCCAGTGGATAGTAATGCGAGAATCCTCGAGTTCTACCGGACTCTGTACTCCTCTAGGGAGAACTTTGATAACTCTGAGCTGCTCAAATATCTGGACCAGATCTCACTCCCCTCCTTGGGAGGCGGGGAAGTGCTCGGAGCTGGATAAGGACATCTCTCTTGAGGAAGTGCAGGAGGCCTTGGGAACCATGCAGCCGGGGAAAGCCCCTGGGCCGCATAGAATTCCCTTTGAACTTTATTCAGAATACCAGGAACTTTTGGCACCTAAGATTACTTTATTATTCCAGCAATTCTTTACTCTAGACTCACTACCAGATTCGTTGTCTGACACGATTGTGGTTTTGGTGCCCAAACCTGGCAAGGACCCTGTGCCTCTTACAGGCCTATCTCTTTAATTAATGCCGATGCCGAATTACTAGCTAAAATATTGGCTATTAGGCTTGGTAAGGTAACAGACGACCTTATCCATGTAGATCAGACCGGGTTGATGCCAGGGAAGGGCACAGATATCAATATTCGCCATCTATTCCTGAATTTAGCCACCTCCCATAGCACCGGGGGAACAAGAGTCATAGCCTCTCTGGACGCGGAGAAGGCTTTTGACTCTGTTGAATGGGAGTACTTATGGGCAGGGTTACAGAAATTTGGGATGGGACCCAAGTTCCTTCACTGGCTAAGCCTGTTGTATAAGGCCACTACAGAAAGGATTCGGAATGACACACTTTTGGACGTTTTTCTCCTCCGGAGGGGGACCCGGCAGGGCTGCCCACTGTCTCACAGCTTATTTGCGCTGGCCCTTGAGCCCCTGGCGGTCCTCGTCAGGGAATCTAGTCGCATTGTGGGACTCCAGGTTGGCCCTCTGGAGCAGAAAATATCCCTATATGCAGATGACACCCTGCTATATTTACATGATGCAGATTCTTCACTACAGGCTGCCCTAGAGGCTTTTTATGTGTTTGGACTGTTCTCAGGAATCTGTATTAATTGGTATAAATCTGTCCTATTTCCTCTAGATGCATAGGCCAGGGATTCTGCGTCCCAGACGGTGTTAAGGTGGGTGGAGGAATTCACATATTTCGGAATTAGGATTTTGAGAGATTCCCAGTCCAATGCCTTAATCTTCAACCCATAGTCGCACGCCTTAAAGATCATTGCTCTCAATGGGCTAATCTTTCCCTTAATCTACTAGGCCAAATTAATATTTTAAAGATGATCTATTCACCCAAGTTCAACTATATCTTTAGGAATTGCTCTACGTGGATACCCCATTCTTCAGAGATTTGGATAGTTGTATTGGCTCTTTTTTGTGGCGGAGGTCTTTCCCTCGGATGGCCAGGTCGACTCTCCAACTCCCAGTTAGTGTGGTGGACTGGCTTTATCTAACCTGCTGGTGTACTACTTGGAAGACATGTTGGTCACAGTGAGGTTGTGGTTTGAGTAGTCCAGAGCCAATGCTGCGGTCTGTCTGGAGGCAGCTGTTGTGGGATCCCTCAAAGAATTAGGCAACCTGGTATATCGAGGAGACTCGGCATACCCCTCACTGCCGAATCTCACTAAAGTTACCCTACGGGTATGGAGGGTGGCAAGGCGGTGGTTTCCATCTCCCAACAAGTGGTCCCCTATTGTCCTTTGTGGGGGAACCCGTCTTTTCCACACTTTAGGAAATCTCTGACCCGCAACTATGGGCCCGTTATGGTAATAAATTGATAAAGGATATGGTTTCTGCTGGGTCCCTTCAGTAGGCATGGCCTCCCTGCATGGATACTGTTCTGCTACCATCAGCTGCAACATGCATTCCATGCACAGTTCCCGACACCATCCGAACTCAAGGGGGATGTGGTCGAGGATCTATTGGCTCAAGAATCCCTGAATAAGCCTCTTTCGGAGCTGTATCTGACACTTCTCCGGACAGACTCACCCCAAATGGATGCGTTGTGGGATAAGTGGATGGCAGATAGACTTTAGATAGAGAAACGTGGGAGGAGTGCTTTGAAAATAGTTCCAAGATGGTGATCTCCTCTAGAGATAAAATGAATACAAGCCAAATTCCTGCACAAGCTATACTTTACACCTAAGAGACTGCATAGAATATGCCCACAGAGGTACCGGAACTGTCCGCGCTGTCAATCTCCCGACAGCACCTATATTCATAGGTTTTGGGCCTATCCTCTGCTCTCCTGCTACTGGTCTACCATAGTGGAGTTTAATAATGTCCGCCTCCAACTGGAGATACCCTTGACGGCTGAGTTAGCCTTGCTGGGCATACAGGATGATGACCAGAGGCCTCAGTACACTAAATTGCTGCTCTCACTGTGGCTTTTTTATGCCAAAAGAGAGATCCTGTTAAAATGGACTTGTTATCTGCCTCCTATGATGAGGGCATGGGAAAATTAGATTAATGCCATTTTGCCTATGTACAAATTGACCTACATGAGTAGAGAATGTGCCCAGAAGTATACACAAGTATGGCAGCCATGGACTGACCCCGTTTGAACTGCTCATTCATAGATACCTTGCCCTTTCTTAGCTTGCACATATTGGGCTAGGTGCTGATGGGGCCTGTCACCCCACCCATTTCTTGTGTTATTATAATGTTGACAGCTTCTTCCTCCCTGCTCCTGAAGATTGTCTATTCATGGTAACCTATTGTACTTCCACTTTGTCTATTGTTTACTACATTTGTTGTTTTCCATTATGTAACCACCCTATTGTTTGAAACTCGAAATGTGTTAACCTTCATTTTTTATCAAAGACCAACCTTGTTAAAAAAAAAAAAAAAAAAAAAAAAAAAAAAAAGAGCTCACGACAGTTGACCAAACCAATAACCATAAAACCGATAAAAAGTCAAATTTCAATTATAGAAAAATGCCCTCATATTCTGCTCGTACTTCTCCGTGTGTGGGGGTAAAGGACCATTGCCAGTACCTGGAGGGGCACCAGCATCAGAAGCGCGGTCTACTGCATGTTTCTCATGACTGGCAATGTGTTCAAGAATGGACTCGAGTCTCAAAGTCCTTTAAAGCAGATAAATCATGTTCAGGATGGTAGTTTACTGGCATTTCAAATGTCAAAAGCTTGTAACTGCTTGTAAACATGTAAAAGCTGTGACCTGAGTTTATGCACATAACAGATCTGATGGACGGATTACTGGGAGTAGGGATGAGCTTGAGGTTTGAGTCAAACGTAAATATTGCCTATATAACAGCTGTCACCGCGAAAAGACAGCAGTTGTCAGGACACCTCCCATTGAAGGCGGAGCTTTTTTTTTCTATTTGTTGGGTCTGTCTGCACCATGATTGAAGATGGATGGACATCGCGGGACACTTTTTTTTAAATAAAGGAATGGTCTCCTGTCTCTTTTTTTTGAGACTTTTGGTGCCCCCTTGTTAAAGGGGGCTTCCAGATTCTGATAAGAAGCCCCCTGCCCGCAGACCCCCACAACCACCAGGCAAGGGTTGTGGGGATGAGGCCCTTGTCCCCATCACCCCATGTTAAGAGCATGTGGCCTGGTACGGTTCAGGAGGGGGAGGGCACTCTCTTGTCTCCCCCTTTTCCTGCAGCCTGCCAGGTTGCAAGGGTCTGGTATGGATTTTAGGGGGACCCCACACCTTTTTTAAGAATTTCGACATGGGGTTCCCCTTAAAATCCATACAGACCTGAAAGACCTGGTATGGATTTGGGGGGGGGGGGGACACGCCATTTTTTTTTATAAATTTAGGCATAGAGTTCCCCTTAATATCCATACCAGACCCAAAAGGGTCTGTAATGTAATGTATATTGCCAGGATACGGCAATACAATACAGCAGCGAGCAATTTTAAACTAAATTTTTTTCCTTTAGAAATTTAATTTTGCTGCAGTTGATTATCAACCGGGGAAAGATGCGCTCCTTTACAGGTAGACTAAGGGGACCACCAAGCACGATATTTAAAAGAAATATTTCATTTTTATTTCACTTTGTGCATTAATAAAATCACTGCTCCTGAAAAAACGGCAATTTTAAAAACTTTTTTTGCATTGATACATTTCCCCTGGGGCAGTACCCGGGTCCCTATCCACCTTTAAAATAAACACTCGATTTTTCAAGTTTGTGTCCTATAGACTTTAATGGTGTTCGCACAATTTTTTTTTATCTGTTTGCATGTCCTGGTGCGAACCAAACAGGGGGTGTTTGGCTTATCCCTAACTGGGAGGGGCTGGGGAAGACCTGGCTACCATGGTGCACGTTGGCACCAATAACAAAGTCAGAGGCAGATGGAGTGTCCTAGAACATGATTTTAAGGACTTAAGAATTCTCAGAAATACTACCAGTACCTCGAGTCACACAAGAAAGGCAGAGTGAGATTAAGGAAGGAAACAAGTGGCTGAGGAGCTGGTGTAGAAAGAAGGGGTTCGGGTTCCTGGAGAACTGGGCCAACATCTCAGTTGGTTACCAGCTCTTTAGCAGGGACGGACTGCACCTAAATGGGGAGCGAAGAGAAGATGGCCTAAAAGTTAGAGGGACTTTTAAACTAGGCGATGGGGGGGTCCAGACGTTGAGATAGCCAGTGTGCAACAAATTTAGGGGCATTAGTAGTAGGTTGACTGAAGCGCATAAACCTAAATTAGCAAGTCCTAATTGCAGCCTCAGAACAACCAATAAGGAGAAAAGTGACCGGACTACAAGGCTTGTTCACTAATGGCAGGAGACTGGCTGACAAGATGGGAGAACTGGAGCTGCTGTTGTACAAGGAGGATTTAGATTTTGTGGGAATTTCAAAGACTTGGTTTAACAGCTCCCATGATTGGCTGGCAACCATTCAAGGCTATTCCGCAGAGATAGGGAGGGTAAAAAATGGGGAGGAGTATGCCTGTATATTCAAGAATGATGTACAAGTGAATGTGAGGGACAGCATTACTAATGGAGGAGGTGGAATCCTTAGGCCGCGTACACACGCGGGGACTGTTCGCTCAACTTTGTCCGTCAAACAGTTTCAGCAAACAGTCCACTCAAAATTAGCATGGACGGACTTGCCCACACACGACGAACGAACAGTTTGCTGAAACCGTGCGCGATGACGTGAACGGCACGTACGACGGGACGGAAAATACAACGTCCTATACACTGCATTACAACTTTCGGCGTGTAAATCCTTTCTGAGCATGCGCGGAACTTAGTTTGACGAACAAGCCTACACACGAGGGGACTGTTCGCTGAAACCAAGTTTCAGCGGACAGTTTTTCGGAAATTCCGAAAAACCTTGTTCAGCAAACTGTTCGCTGAAACTGTCCGCTGAAAGCCCACACAGGGGCGGACTGTCCGCCGAAACACTGTTCAGCGGACAAAGTTGGGCGAACAGTCCCCGCGTGTGTACACGGCCTTATGGGTAGAGCTTCAAAGGGAGGCAACCAAGGGTAAGTAATACTGGGAGTATGCTATAGGCCCCCTAACCAGATGGAGGAGGGAGGAGGACCTCCTTTGGAATGGCAGCAAGGATGGGAAGTGTCATTATAATGGAGGATTTTAATTATCCAGACAGACTGGGTGGAAGGAACTGCACACTCGGCTAAGGCTCGCCATTTCCTAAATGTCTTGCTGGACAATTTCATGGGTCAGATGGCAAAAGCACCAACAAGAAACAATGCGTTACTAGACCTACTGATTACTAACAATACAGACCTGATCACGGATGTGTAAATAGGGGGCAACTTAGGAAAGAGCAATCACAGGTCAATTAGATTTAGCATAAATCACACAAATCGGAAACACAAGGGTAATAAAAAGACATTGAATTTCAAAAGAGCAAACTTCCCTAAACTGCGCTCCTTGCTTGAAGATATTAAATGGGATAAAATGTTTGTAAGAACATGGAGGAAAAAATGGGAGTGCTTTAAGAGCATATTGAATAAAGGTATTGGCCAGTGCATCCCAATGGGAAATAAATTTAAAAGAGCCAATAAAAGTCCTGGGTGGCTTAACTCCAACGTAAAAATGCATATAAAAGCAAAGGAGAAGGCCTTTAACCGGTTCCCGACCAGTGCACGCCGATCTACGTCGACAGAATGGCACGGGCAGGCATATTGGCGTACAGGTACGTCCAATCTTCAATGCCGCCCTGCCATCGGGAGCGCGCCGCCGGCGGCGCGCTCCCGCGCTGGTCGGGACCCCCGTGAGTCCGGTCGCGGGATCCGCGGACTTGATCGCCGCGGGCATCCCCGCGATCGTCTCACGGGACGGCTGAATGGAGGAAATGCCGTGTAAACAGCATTTCTCCATTCTGCCTAGCAACTAGTGATGCTGATCTCTGCTCCATGTGATTGGAGCAGAAATCAGTGTTCACTAAATGAAAGCCCAACCCCCCCACAGTTAGTAACACACCCCTAGGAACACTTAACCCCCACACTGCCACCCACTGGTTAACCCCTTCACTGCCAGTGTCATTTACACAGGAATCACTGCATTTATATAGCAGTGATTACTGTATAAATGACAATGGTCCCAAAAATGTGTCAAAAATGCCCGATGGGTCCCCCACAATGTCGCAGTCACAATAAAAATCGCTGATCGCCGCCATTACTAGTAAAAAAAAAAAAAAAAAAATATTAATAAAAATGCTATAAAACTATCCCTATTTTGTAAATGCTATAACTTTTGCGCAAACCAATCAATCGCTTATTGTGATTTTTTTTACCAAAAATATGTAGAAGAATACGTATCGGCCTAAACTGAGGGAAAAAAATGTTTTTTATATATTTTTGGGGGATATTTATTATAACAAAAAGTAAAAAATAATGCGTTTTTTTCAAAATTGTCGCTCTATTTTTGTTTATAGTGCAAAAAATAAAAACCGCAGGGGTGATCAAATACCACCAAAAGAAAGCTCTATTTGTGGGAAAAAAAGGACGTCAATTTTGTTTGAGAGCCACGTCGCATGACCGCGCAATTGTCAGTTAAACCGACGCAGTGCCGAATCGCAAAAAGTGGTCTGGTCTTTGACCAGCAAAATGGTCCGGTCTGTAAGTGGTTAAACAATACAAGGCTGAGGTGTCATCATAAGCATTCCAACTTTACAAAAAATGTAATAAAAAATGTAAGGGTATAATCAGGGCGGCCAAGAACACGAAAGGCACAAAGCGGCGGAGAGTAAAAAAAAAAAATTCTTTAAGTATATAAATAGTAAGAAAGGGAGTTCAGAACATATTGGCCCCATAAAGAATGATGAAGGTAATCTTGTTATAAAACATGGAGAGATGGCAAAGGTATTGATTGTATTCATCTTCTCAGCCTTCACAAGGGAAACAGGGGATTCAGTAACCAAGACTGCAATGTTTATCCTCATGACGCGACACAGGAAGCACCCTCATGGAATTAGAAATAGACTTTGAAAACTTAACATCAATAAGTCACCAGGACCAGATGGCCTCATTTTTCCGAACAGTTTATTGACTGAAATGGTACCAGCTGACTGGAAAAAAGCCAAAAGTAGCACCAGTATTTAAAAACTGGCCTATCCCTGGGCACTATAGACCAGTTAGCCTAACATCAATAGTTTGTAAGCTCTTGGAGAGGATCATAAGGGACTATATACAAGACTTTAGTAACAAAAACAGTATTAGCAGAAGAGATGGCAGCGCGGTTCGCGGCGAACTTTGCTCGTTCGCTATTCGCCAAACCGGTGGACTTCTGGCGCTGTTCGTGGCGGCCATTTTCATTTACATTGTGAAGAACTTTGACCCATGACACATCCATCATGGGGTACAGTACAGCCAATTGAGACATTTCAGCACATGGACATACACCCTACCTTATAAATAGACGTGATCTGGCGGCCATTTTACATTTTGTCTTTTGTCAGCGTAGAGAAAGGACGCTGTGTGGAGCAGGGACAGTCAGTCTAATCACTAGCTAGCTATTACTATTAGGTCCACAAAAGTCCTTTTAAGGACTGGTATAGGTATACAGTATATAGCAGTGATGGCGAACCTTGGTACCCCAGATGTTTTGGAACTACATTTCCCATGATGCTCACGCACTCTGCAGTGTACTTAAGCATCATGGTAATTGTAGTTCCAAAACATCTGGGGTGCCAAGGTTCGCCATCACTGGTATATAGGGTTGTAATACACTTATAATATACTTTCTTTCAAATATAGAAAGTAAATTATGGTGCACTGCTGTGCTGCTGAGTACTGACTGATTCTGCAGCTGTCTTTTATCAGTGTAGGGTGTTTGGAGCAGGGACAGTCTGCAATTCACTAGCTACTAGGTCCACAAAGGTCCTTTTAAGGACTGGTATAGGTGTACAGCAGGGGTAATGAATTAAAATTCAAGGAGGTCCGGTCGCCAAAATTTTCTTTGGGCGGAGGTCCGAATCTCAAGTCTGTGCTATGACTCAGAAAGATTGTAGTCACTGTATATCTATCAAAAACATGAGAAATGTACAATTTCCTTAGCATTTCAACAATATTTATTGTCAAGTTTCAGTTACAATATTAAACATGTGGACAGTTGGAACTAGGATAGCTTTACATTTGCTCTTGTCTTTGTATGGAAAACAAACAACTATTTTTAACAAAAATACGGAAACAAATTAATAACTCTTTAATAAAACATAAAAAGAACATCCATTTTTTAAGTAAAAGAAATAAGCACTTTCTGACTTTATTTCAATTTTTTACCACCCAAAAACCTGTCTAGTGAGAAAAATGGGCTTTTGATTGTCCTGCCAGTAGTTTGAGTCTTGGCTTAAATTGAGTTACTGCCATTCTCATGCACATATGTAGGTGCTCATTGGTGAGCCTGGAACGATACTTTGTTTTAATAATGTTCATAGAGGAGAAAGCTGACTCACAGCTGTACGTAGATCCAAACATGGTCAAGGTGTGTAGTGCTACCTTGATTAGACAAGGGAAATCAGTCTCAGGCACAGTCTGTAACCAGAAGTTAGCCGGATCAGTTCCTTAACCACTTCCCACCCGGCCACTGCATATAAACGGCCAGGTGGGAGCTCTAGTCCTGACAGGACGTTCCTGAACGTCATGTCAAAGAAGCGGGATCACGCGGGCGCGCTCCCGCGCAGCTGCGCGATCCCGGTGCGCGCGTGTCCCCCGCACACGCCGCATCTCGGATCGGCAGGAGAGCAATGTCATTTGCCCTCCTGATCCGCACGATGGCTGTGTCTAATCACAGCCATCGTAAGTAAACAAAGGGGGATGGGCGGCAGATAACCGGTGATCGCGCCGCCACGTGCCCGCGCAACGGCGCGATCCCGATCTGCCTGAGACCCCCGGAGACCGGAGAGAAAAATACAACAGGAGGGCCATGTGATTGGCCCTCCTGATCACATGACGACTGTGTCCAATCACAGTCGTCATGTAATGTAAATAGAGAGCAGTTGTAACTGCTCTCATCTCTTCCTCTCCTCACACAGAACCTGTCAGTGAGGAGAGGAAGAGAAATCTTTGCTTCAGCCGGGAAGATCAGTGAGTTTTCTAGCTGTTTGTCTGCTGTTTACCCACTGATCTCCCAGCTAGTGTCCCCCAAAACACAGTGTCCCCAAAAACACCTGGCACATCGGCCCGCCATCTGACACATCAGCCACCCGCCATCACCAGGCGCATCTGACCCGCCATCACCAGGCGCATCTGACCCGCCATCACCAGGCGCATCTGACCCGCCATCACCAGGCGCATCTGACCCGCCATCACCAGGCGCATTTGCCCCGCCATCACCAGGCGCATTTGCCCCGCCATCACCAGGCGCATTTGCCCCGCCATCACCAGGCGCATCTGCCCGGCCATCACCAGGCGCATCTGCCCGGCCATCACCAGGCGCATCTGCCCGGCCATCACCAGGCGCATCTGCCCGCCATCACCAGGCGCATCTGACCCGCCATCACCAGGCGCATCTGCCCCGCCATCACCAGGCGCATCTGACGCCCGCCATCACCAGGCGCATCTGACGCCCGCCATCACCAGGCGCATCTGACGCCCGCCATCACCAGGCGCATCTGACGCCCGCCATCACCAGGCCCATCTGACGCCCGCCATCACCAGGCCCATCTGACGCCCGCCATCATCAGGCCCATCTGACGCCCGCCATCATCAGGCCCATCTGACGCCCGCCATCATCAGGCCTATCTGACGCCCGCCATCATCAGGCTCATCTGACGCCCGCCATCATCAGGCTCATCTGACGCCCGCCATCATCAGGCCCATCTGACGCCCGCCATCAGGCCCATCTGACGCCCGCCATCAGGCCCATCTGACGCCCGCCATTAGGCCCATCTGACGCCCGCCATCTGACATCTTCCGCCCGCCATCTGACATCTGCCCGTCAACATGACTAAAAGGTCGCACAGCGCAGAGGAGGCTTTCCAGATGCTCCAGAGTATGTCGGACGAGAGTAGCGGGGAACTCTCTCCGTCAGACTCGGATAGCGATTATGAGCCAGTGGAAAGCAGTGGCTCCGAGATGGAAACCGAGGAAGATAGAATCCTAACAAGGAGAAACGGGAGAAATGAGCAGGCGCAGACATCAAACAGCAGCGCACCACTCCAGGATGATATGCAGGCATCCACCAGCAGCGCAGCACTCCGGGATAGGCAGGCATCCACCAGCAGTTCTGCAACCTTCCTTGAAGATAGGCCAGATACTAGCAACGGAGCATCCCATCAACGAGGCAGTGCCCATACTAGCCTTCCAGATGTTCTGCTGTATCCAACATGGCTGCCCGATACGTCAGTAGAACCTGTTATTCCCCTTTTTACATCCCAGCCAGGCCCTCAGATACAGACGGAAAATGTAACCCCACTTTATTATTTTCATTTATTTTTTACCAATGATCTCCTAACTGACATTGTGGAGCAATGTAATCTATATGCCAGCCAACATATAGCCAACAATCCCAGTTCCTCCTATGCCCGTCCTTTTTTTTGGAAACCCCTCACCGTGGAAGAATTTAAAATTTTCCTTGGCCTAACCCTCAACATGGGGCTAACAAAAAAAAATGAAGTCCATTCCTACTGGTCTACCCAACCTATCCACCACATGCCGGTCTATTCATCAATTACGCCCAGAAACCGTTATGAGATGATCATGAGATTTTTACATTTCAATAACAATGCCCAATGCCTCCCTCGAAATCATCCCAGTTATGATAAATTATTCAAAATTCGGCCCCTAATCAATTTTTTTTCCGCCAGTTTCAAACAGATGTTTACCCCTGATAAAAATATTTGTGTGGATGAATCCCTATTACACTTCACTGGGCGACTTGCAATACAACAATACATGCCCAGTAAAAGAGCCAGACGTGGGGTAAAATTTTATAAGGCGTGTGACAGGGCCACGGGTTACACATATGACTTCATAATTTATGAGGGAAAAGATAGACAGCTAAACCCCCCTGGATGCCCTACCTACATGGGAACAAGTGGCAAAATTGTCTGGCAGCTGATCCAACCATTGCTTGGGAAAGGTTACCACCTATATGTAGAATATTCTACATATTTCTACACAAGTCTCCCACTTTTCCGCCATCTATACCTAAAGCAGACTGTGGCCTGTGGGACAGCACGGACCAACCGCAAAGGTTTCCCACAGATATTGGTCACCAAGAAATTAAAACAGGGTGAAATGGCCAGTATGCGGACTGACGAGGTACTAGCGGTGAAGTGGAGAGATAAAAAAAGAGATGTCTACATCCTTTCCACAATACACAATGACACCTTGGTGGAACTGCAAAGAAGAAAAGGCCCCATCCAGAAGCCAAAATGTATCCACGAGTATAACTTATACATGGGGGGGGGGGTGGATATGAATGACCAGATGATGCAGCCCTACTTGGCCACCAGGAGATCACTGTTTTGGTACAAGAAAGTCGCCGTTTATTTGATGCAATTGGCCATGTTCAATTCTTATATTATTTTTTCTAAGAGCACCCAAAGTTCCCTGACCTATCTAAGATTCCAAGAAGATGTCATCACAGCCCTTGTCTATCCCCATGGCCAACCCACTCAACTAATTCGGTCTGATGCAGTAGCCAGACTCCATGAAAGGCACTTTCCCGACATCCTCCCTCCTACCCAAACAGGTCGCAAACCCCAAAAAAGATGCCGTGTGTGTACAAGTAGAGGAATTCGCCGTGACACCCGATACTACTGTCCAGACTGTCCCTCCCAGCCAGGCCTCTGCATTGGAACTTGCTATCGAAGCTATCATACTTCACTAAACTATTAGTAAAGTGAAGATGATTTCTTTCCAGTATCCACTTTCTGCCATTTCTGTGTATGACCCGGACTGTTAAATGACTATGCCTCTGCCAAACATATTTCTGCCTTCAACGTGAATTGACCTCGGCCTGTTAAATGACCATGCTTTTTGCCTGCCTCCTGAACTGATCATTTGCCCTGCCACTGTACAGCACAGGGGTCTCACATGTGAGGGGCTCCAGAAAAAGTTTTCCGAGTGGAGAAAACCTTTTTCTCCAGGTTTTTCGTTTTCTCAGATTAGGGTCTGGAGACTCGGAGGCTTCGTAGAGATTTGGGTGGGAAGAAGCCTCTACCCCTGTCCTCGGGTCTTACCTGACCAAGGCCCAATGTACAAAGTGCCGCCTGCTGCCATCTGAACTGGCCCTGCCTTTGCCTGCCACCTAAACTGGCCATGCCTGTGCCTGCCACCTGAACTGGACATGCCTATGCCTGAACTGCCTGCTAAACCTTGGACTGTACTGAACCATGTTCATAATTTTCCATATCTGTCTGCTGCCTGGACAATTCCTGGACATTTCCTTTGGCTGTCTAGAAAATGCTTTGACTGCTCTGGAACGGTGTCCCTGTCTGCTAAAACCACAGGTGAGCCTTTTTTTTACCCTTTGCTCAGCAGAATGTATTTTGGTGTGTAATTCTTGGTGTGTACATGCTATATGTTAGAAGCCTGAAGGTGGTACTTGTATGTTGGGCTTCTGTATGCGGCCAGGCTGTGGAAAAGTCTGACACATGGGGTATCGCCATACTCAGTACGAGTAGCAGAATGTATTTTGGGGTGTCATTTTGGCTATGTACATGTTATGTGTTAGAAAGATCTTCTAAATTGACAACTTTGTGAAAAAAAAATAGGTTTTTATTTTCTTTCCACATTTTCCAAAAAATTGTGGAAAGAAATTACATGTTCAAAAGACTCATTATGCCTCATAGAATATACATTAGGTTGTTTTCTTTCCAAAATGGGGTCACTTTGTGGGTAATTCCATTGTCCTGGTGCTCCAGGGCCTTCAAAAATGTAATAGGTACTCAGGAAATGAAATGTGTTTCATGTGTTAATTTATGCCTTTAGAACGCCTGATGGTGCTACATGGATGTTGGGCCTCTGTATGTGGCCAGGCTGTGGAAAAGTCTGACACATGGGGTATCTCCATACTCAGGACGAATAGCAGAATGTATTTTGGGGTGTAATTGCAATTATGCCTGCACCATGTGTGAGAAATAACTTGTAAATATGATAATTTCGTGAAAAAAATATATATATATATATTTCTTAATTTTCCAAAGCATTGTGGGGAAAAAATTGCAACTTCAAAAAATTCACTACGCCTCTTACCAATTACCGCAGACTGTCTTCTTTCCAAAAAGGGGTCATTTGGGGGGTTATTGTACTGTCCTGACATTTTAGGGCCTCAAGAACTGAGATAGGCCATCAGTGCATTAGGATTGATACATTTTCAATTATGCATAGCATGGCTTGTAGGCTCTATAACTTTCACACAAACCAATGATCATACACTTATCAGGTTTCTTTCTTGGTTTCTTTTAAAAGAGAAAGTAGAAAATTTTGTTTTTTTTTCAAAAAATTCGCTCTTTTTTCGCTTATATTACAAAAAATAATAAATGAAGTGGTGAATAAATACCACCAAAAGAAAGCTCTATTTGTGTGAACAAAATGATAAAAAATTCATTTGGTTACAGTGTAGCATGACTGAGTAATTGTCATTCAAAGTAAGAGAGCACTGAAAGCTGAAAATTGGTCTGGGAAGGAAGGGGGTTTAAGTGTCCTGTATTGAGGTGGTTAAAAAGTGCTCTCTTAGTGCGACATTTGTTTGCAGGTCAATCATTTCTGTCTGTAGAGATCCCTCATGTGCCCACTTGAAGATCTGAATTACCTCCTTTGAAAACACTCTGACATCTTTAATGAGGAATGGATTGTGAATGAACAGGAGGATCTGATGTCCAAGACTGAAGCTATCAAACCTTTTACTGAAGTTTCCAATGAGTTTATTTATGAAGTCAACAAAAGGAGAAACATCTCTCTTTCCTTGATTCTGTTCTTTCACCTTTGTGAAATGCAAGCACTCTCCTTGCAGATTTTCCTTGAACAAATCCAGTTTTCTCTGGAAGGAGCGGACAGCGGTCATCAAATCACAGATGGAATTGTTCTTGCCCTAGAGCTTTAAATTGAGTTCGTTAAGGTGTGATGTTATGTCCACTAGGAAAGCAATATTATCCATTGTGCTCTCATCTTGTAAAAACAATGAAAACTGTCTTGCTTTCTGACTTTTGAGTTGCACTAAGGCCACGTACACACGGGCGGATTGTCTGCCCAACTAAGTTCGTCAGACAATCCGACAGACAGTCCGTTCAACTTTTGAATGAATGGACTTGACCACACACGATGAACAGACAGTCCGCTGAAAACTTGCACGATGACGTGTACAGCACGTACGACGGGACTAGAAAAACGACGTCCAATACACTGCAATGCAACCTTCGGCCGTGTAAATCCTTTCTGAGCATGCGCCATACTTAGTCCGTCCAACTTGCCTACACACGAGCGGACTGTCCGCTGAAACCAAGTTTGGATGGACAAAACCAAGTTTGGACGGACAAAATTACGGAAATTCCGAAAGACTAAGTCCGTCAGATTGTCCGCTGAAAAAGTCAGCGGACTAAGTTGGGCAGACAATCCGCCCATGTGTACGCGGCCTTAGAAAACTGCTACTTCTGTTCGAATGGACCAAAAGCATTCCAATACATTGCCTTTACTTAGCCATCTAACATTGTTGTGAAGTAAAAGGTCATTTGCATTTGCCTCAACTTCTTTAAGAAACTCTCTTAGTAAACGATGTTGATGGGATGAGGATACCCTAAGGAAGTTGATGAGTTTCATCATTGTGTCCATGATTTCTGCAAACTTGTCCGATAGAATGGCACACAGGACAGTCTGGTGAATAATGCAGTGGTAAGAAATAAGGTCAGGGTTGTCCTCTTTCAGTCGTGCCACAGCTCCTCTCTCCTTTCCTACCATGGCAGGGGCACCATCTGTGGTAACCGAGACCACTTTTTTCAGATCCATCTTCCTCTTTCTCAGAATCTCCTTAATGGCCTCATATATGTCTTGTCCTCTTGTGTGTGTCTCAAGTGGTGTTACACCTAACAGGTCCTCACAAAGTTCTTTTGTTTCTTTGTGAAAAAATCTTACATACACCAAAAGCTGGGCATTATCAGTTATATCCGTTGATTCATCAATGGCTAAAGAAATGCATACTGCACTCTGAATCGCTGCATCAAGTTGTCCCAAAACATCCTCTGTTAATATTTCAGTCTTTTTTGTTGCTGTTGACGCTGACAGTGGGATCTGGTTGATTTTTCCACACAGCTCATCTTTTTGTTTACCCTCAAGTAAAGTTTCAGCAACAGCATTCAAACACTCCTTTACAAATGTACCATCAGTAAATGGTCTTTTGTGTTGCCCCAAAATCCATGCTACTTTAAGTGAACATTAATTTGCACGCTGCTGGGCTGTAAATGAATGTGAGAGGACTTTGGTAGATCTGTCATACTGGGCTTTCAGTTCCGTTATTTTACATGCCCTCACCTCGGAATGCTGTGGATATGTTTGCGCTAACGAACTGTGTTTTGTTTCGTAGTGACGCTTCACATTGCTACTTTTTATTAACGCAACAAATGAGACAAACCGGTTTTAAACTTCCCACAGGAAGAATGAACATATATTGGTCTGTCCATTCATCTTTGAAGACTCTGTTTTCAGTGTCTACCTTCCTTTTCTTGGGCACGAGCCATGCTCTCTGTCACTTTTGCTACGGTTTCCTCCACACACTTTGGTAATATTCTGTAAATGTAAATGTCCCCATTAGTTTTTCCCCTTACATCAGTTGCCACTATTAAAGTAATTTATTACATTGGGTACCCCCATCAGACTACCCCCAAAAATAAGTTGCCAAAGGCAGAGTACTCTCTTACATCAGGTATTCTTGTCAGAGTGCCCACTTACATCAGGTTTCTGCAATGGAAAGCCCCCTTACAGCTGGTGTTTCCCATCAGTGTGCCCCCTTATATAATTTGTCACCATCAGAGTGCCTCATTATATAAAGGTGCCCCCTTACATTAGGTGTCACCATAAGTGTGCCTCCTTACATCAGGTGTTCCCACCAGATCAGGTGTGCCCATCATAGTGCACTTTAAATTAGGTGTGTTCTTCACAGTGCCACTTTACATCAATTGTCCCCATCACAGTACTCTTACATCAGGTGTCTCCATCACAGTGCCCCTTTACATCAGGTGTCCCCATCACAGTGCCCCTTTAAATCAGGTGTCCCCATCACAGTGCCCCTTTACATCAGGTGTCCCCATCACAGTGCCCCTTTACATCAGGTGTCCCCATCACAGTGCCCCTTTACATCAGATGTCCCCATCACAGTGCCCCTTTACATCAGATGTCCCCATCACAGTGCCCTTTTACATCAGGTGTTCCCATCAGAGTCCCCGTTAACATAAAATGTGCACATAAGGGTGTCCCTTAACATAAAATTAGGTTCACGCTGATGGGTAAATTTTATGTTAAGGATCACGATGATGGGCACATTTTATATTAAGGGGCACTCTGATGGACACAACAAAACGTGCCCCTTAACTTAAAATTTGCCCATCAGAGTGCCCCTTTTAATATAAAATGTACCCATCAGTGTTGCTCTTAAAATAAAATATGCCCATTAGCGTGCCCCTTAACATGAAATAAGGGTCACACTGATGGCCGCCTATTATGTTAGGAGGCTCTCTGATGGACAAATTTTATTTTAAGGGGCATGCTGATAGGTATATTATTAATATGCACAATGCTGGGCTTTTTTTGTAAGGAGCACATGGGTATATTTTTTATGTGCACACTGATGGGCACGTTTTGTTAAGGTGCCCCTTAACAAAATATGCCCATCAGTGTGCACAATAAAAATATACCTATCAGCGTGCCCCTTAACATAAAATAAGGGTCACATGGGCATATTTTGTTAAGGGGCACGCTGATGGGCACAACAAAATGTGCCCTACAAAATATGCCCATCGATGTGCACATTAAAAATATACCCATCAGCGTGCCCTGCAAAATAAAATGTGTCCATCGGAGTACCCCTTAACATAAAAGGTGCCCATCAGCGTGACCCTTATTTTATGTTAAGGGGCACGCTGATAGGTATATTTTTATTGTGCACACTGATGGGCATATTTTGTTAAGGGGCACCTTAACAAAACGTGCCCATCAGTGTGCACATAAAAAATATACCCATGTGCTCCTTACAAAAAAAGCCCAGCATTGTGCATATTAATAATATACCTATCAGCATGCCCCTTAAAATAAAATTTGTCCATCAGAGAGCCTCCTAACATAATAGGCGGCCATCAGTGTGACCCTTATTTCATGTTAAGGGGCACGCTAATGGGCATATTTTATTTTAAGAGCAACACTGATGGGTACATTTTATATTAAAAGGGGCACTCTGATGGGCAAATTTTAAGTTAAGGGGCACGTTTTGTTGTGTCCATCAGAGTGCCCCTTAATATAAAATGTGCCCATCAGCGTGAACCTAATTTTATGTTAAGGGACACCCTTATGTGCACATTTTAAGGGGCACGCTGATGGGCATATTTTGTTAAGGGGCACCTTAACAAAACATGCCCATCAGTGTGCACATAAAAAATATACCCATGTGCTCCTTACAAAAAAAGCCCAGCATTGTGCATATTAATAATATACCCATCAGTGTGCCCCTTAAAATATGCCCAACAGTGTGCACAATAAAAACGAATGAATTATCCATAATGTGCCCACATACCTTTACTACAGGAGCGAGGGCACAACTGAAACTGCCTGGCAAGGAGAGCCAGGAGACCCGGGAATAGGGAACCGCGGGCAGCAGGGGGGCGTGAGCGTGTCTCTCTTCAGCTTCGAAAGACGTGGCCAGGAGCAGGGGGCGGGCGCATGCGCGCAGCGTCACTGGTTGCTGGGGAAACCCGCGGTCCCAGCAAACCAGTGATTGCTTCAATTTAGTAGTATGCTGGCGGCACAGCAGTCCGGGCATTAGCTCCGTTCGGTCCGGACTCGAACCGCGGGCCGCCATTTAATGACGGCTGGTGTACAGTATATAGAGTTGTAATACACGTATAGTATACTTTCTTTCAAATATAGAAAGCATATTATACTGCACTGCTGTGCTGCTGACCAATTCTGCAGCTGTCGTTTCTCAGTGTAGGGAGGGACAGTTTGGTGTTTGGAGCAGGGACAGTCTGCAATTCACTAGCTACTAGCTAGCTACTATTAGGTCCACAAAGGTCCTTTTGAGGACTGGTATAGGTGTACTATTTGGTGTGCAGTATATAGGGGTTTAATACACGTATAAAATACTTTCAAATATAGAAAGCATAGTATAGTGCATTTCCACTGTGCAGCATTGTGACTGCTGAGCGGTTCTGCAGTGATACTACAAAGAGTGATTAGAAAAAAGTATTATAACTGGTGTGATAGACCAGTGGCCCCCCAAAACGACAGATTGAAGCGGGGTGTTATATACCTTCTTTCACATATACTGCCCTTCTCTAGAGACACTTGTCACAGGGTCATTTAAAAAATGACAGGCAGAGGAATAGGCAGGCCCTTACGCAGGGGTGGTAGGGGTAGCGCAAGAGCAACAGGCTTGAGCCAAAGTGGCAAATTGCAGAAGGTGCGTTCGATTACGTCAAAGGACGCACCAGACTTGGTTGAGTGGCTCACTCAGCCTTACTCTTTTGCACCCTCCTCATCCTCTCAATCTGCACCCTCTTCTTCACTCTCTGCTGTGTGCACCCCCAAAGACACTACCACCAACACCACCACTACCATATACCCTCCGCTTGAGTCACAGGAATTATTTTCCGATCCATCACAAGCCATTGCCGATGCGCAGCCACTCTTGACATTGGATCAGGAAGAGGAGGTAGCAACAACCGCCACTCAGCAGTCTGACGACAGTACCCAGATCAGCCGAAGGAGGAGGTTGGTCCCCGGTGTTGCTGCCTACTTCGAGATCTCTAATTATAGCGGTGGGGAAAGTGACGTAGATGACGACGTGTCTAGTGATGTCACGTGTGTGCCCACAAGAGAGGAAGAGGAGGGGAGTTCAGTGGGAGATATGGACCAGCAGATAGGGAGGAGAAGCAGGCGGAACTTACATTGCACAGGAGGGACAAACCAGACTGCTAATGTATCAGGAGCGAGGCATCAACCATGTACGGTCACATCTGGTGCTCCCAGGATGCCGGCACATGGCTCCGCAGTGTGGACTTTTTTTTTTTTTTTTAACGTGTCCGCTGCTGACAATAGTGTTGTGATCTGCAGCCAACGCATAAGTCGCGGTACGCCCAACACTCACCTAGGGACGACTGCCTTAGGAAGGCACATGAGCTGCCATCACTGAGCCCAGTGGGAGCAACGGAACTCACAAACCCACACTCCAGGCTCTCACCGTCCAGCCTCGTCTTCTACTTCTCCTATTCCCTCACAATTGTCCTCCACTCCACCTTCCATCATGCCGTCCTCACGTTTTTCTGGAAAAAGGCAGGCTTCCGTGGGCCAAATGTTCGAGCATAAAAAAAATGATGACGCCGGATAACCCTTTTGCCCAACGGTTGACGGCTGGCTTGTCAGAACTGATAGCCCACCAACTACTGCCATATAAACTGGGGGACTCGGAGGCCTTTCGAAAATTTGTGGCCATTGGAACACCACAATGGAAGGTCCCAGGAAGGAAGTATTTCTCACAGAAGGGCATCCCAGAGCTATATGGCCATATTCAGCGGCAAGTGAATGTATCTCTGGCACACAGTGTCGGCACCAAGATACATCTGACCACAGACGCGTGGTCTAGCAAACACGGGCAGGGAAGGTATATCACTATTACTGCCCACTGGGTGAACCTTCTGACGGCCATCAAGCATGTAACCCGTGGCACCCGTGTAGATTTGGTTTTACCGCCACGGATTGCATGCAGGCCTGTCTCTTCTTCTCCTCCTACTCCATCCTCCCTCTCCTCCTCGGCTGGCTCCTCCTTTTCCGCTGCTAGCGTCTCTTCTGCTGCGCCGCCCAAGATCGCCAGAACCTATTCGACATGCCAGGTGAGATGTAGCCATGCTGTGCTACATCTGTTGCGCCTGGAAGCCAAGAGCCACACTGGCCCTGCCCTCCTTTCAGCTTTGCGTTCACAGGCAGATATCAGTGGCCAACACCGCTCAATTTGACAGTTGGTAAAGTGGTGTGTGACAATGGTGCCAATCTGCTTAGCGCATCGAAACAGGGCAAAATTACACACGTGCCATGCATGGCACACGTCTTAAACTTGGTCGTGCAGCGATTCGTTGTCAAATACCCTGGGGTCCAGGACATCTTGCGGCATGCAAGGAAAATCTCGGCCCATTTCAGAAGATCTTACACGGCCATGGCTCGCCTTGCTGACATTCAGCGGCGACATAATCTGCCGGTCAGACGTCTTATTTGCGATTGCCCGACGCGATGGAACTCAACCTTTTATATGCTTGATAGGCTGCTCCAGCAGAAACATGCAGTTAAGGACTACCTGTACGAACTCTGCGGCAGAACAGGTTCTGGGGAGTTTTATTTTTTTTCACCACGCCAGTGGCTGCTCATGTGCTACGCATGCAGATTTCTGCATGCGAAGCACATGAGCAGCGCATGCAGACTTCTGCGGCCATTTGATGAGATCACCAAACCGGTCAGTCGTAGCCATGGCGCCATCAGTGACATCGTACCTTATGCCTTCTTTATGGAGCGTGCATTGCGTCGTGTCATTGATCAAGCCGTGGAGGAGCAGGAAGATGAGGAAGTCACAATGCTGGATGAATTCCCAGGGGGGGGGCTACACTGAGACAAGTCAACAACAGGAGTCTGAAGAGGAGTCAGAGGAGGATGGTGCCGGGGAGGATGAGGAGGAGCAAGAAGAGCATGCTTTAAACCTTTCTGGGATCCCTGTTGTTGTCCATGGATGGGGAGAGGAGAAAGAGGGCGGCGACATTATCCTGGATGATAAGCAGGAGCCAGGCCACCACACCGCTTCCAGTTTAGTGCAAATGGGGGCCTTCATGCTCCAGTTTAACAGGGACCCCATATAAAAAGCATAAAGGTCAAGGACCAGTACTGGGTGGCAACGTACTTAGAACCCCGGTACAAACACAAAATGGTGGAAATGTTACCACCATCACAGAGGGCTGTCAGAATGGAGCACTTACAGGCCTTTCTTAGAGAAATGCTGCATTCTGCTTTTGCGTGCGCTGGCAGAGGAATTCCCACTCCCAGAGAAAGAGTTGCGGGTACCAATCCTACAGCGTCTGCAAGAAGAGAGCGGTTTGAAGATGTGTTGGTGACTTCTGATATGAGTTCATTCTTTCAGCCGACCCAATCGACAGGTCTCACTCGGATCCAGCATCAGGGAACGCCTAGAGCGACAGGTGTCCGACTACATCGGGTTAACGGCCGATGTGGACGCTCTGAGGAGTGATGAAACCCTGGACTACTGGGTGGGCAGGCTTGACCTCTGGCCAGAGCTTGCCCAATTTGCAATGGAACCGTTGGCTTGTCCCTCATCCAGTATCCTGTCCAAAAGGACATTCAGCGCAGCAGGGGGGGAACGTGACCGATAAGCGCACTCGCCTAGCTCACAACAGTGTTGACTACCTCACATTTATAAAAATGAATGAGGCATGGATCTCGGAGGAATTCAACACATGTGACCAGTAGACCATGTATATGCATAACTCTATAAACAATCTATATAATCTAGCACACTGACCTTTTTTCTACCTTTGGCTCACTTCCTTGTACAAAAAAAGCACACTGTACTATATTGGTGTCATATTTTTGGGTCCCGCAGCGAGTTGCCGGTGTCAGTGCTCTCTCTCTCTATCTCGGTGCCGGTGTCAGTGCTCTCTCTCTCTCTATCTACGGTGCCAGTGCTCGCTGCCACGGTGCCGGTGCCAGTGCTCGCTGCCACGGTGCCGGTGCCAGTGCTCGCTGCCACGGTGCCGGTGCCAGTGCTCGCTGTCACGGTGCCGGTGCCAGTGCTCGCTGTCACGGTGCCGGTGTCAGTGCTCAGTCTCTATCGCGGTGCTGGTTTCAGACAGTGAGGGAGATAGCAGCGGACAAGCCAATCAGCAGGCAGTGCCAGCACCATGGCTGAGGATCAGCACTGGACTGGCATCTCCGGACCACCGCAGTGGAGCCCTGCATAGGTGGGGTAAGGGCCGGGTAGAGGGAGGGACTCAAGCACAGGTTGGCACACTGGCACAGGACTGCACTGCCCTGACTGTGGAACTGATCATCTCCTGCACCCCCTTCAAAGCCTGCCCTGACCTTGCCTCTCCTCCATGGCCCGCATGCGCTCCTGAATTGTCAAAATTTCACAGATAAAAAAAAGAATGCTTGTCGTTGTCGATCCCAGATTCCCTTAATACTTTTGTTATGTCAGTGTCCATGTTGTAGGACTGTGTGTGCACAGCTAGTAAGTATTTTGTGGCTGAAAATATGACCTGGAGGTTTTTAAGTTTTGCCTGCCATTAAAGTCAATGGGGCCCGCTGCGAACCTTGCGGTTCACAAACTTTTGGCCACGTTCGTGTTACGTCCCGTCGGAAAGTTCATCCATCACTAATTAGCAGTAATCAGCATGGATTCATGAAGAATCCTTCTTGCCAAACCAACCTATTAACCTTCTGAGGTGAGCTGCAATTTAGATAAAGTAAGGCCTGTAGACGTGGTGTATCTGGATTTTGCAAAGGCATTCGATACAGTTCCCCATAAACGTTCTGTTGGCATGGACCAAAGGGTGAGTACATGGATTGAAGGCGAGTCCAGAGGGTAGTGATAAACGGCGAGTACTCGAAACGGTCTGGTGTAGAAAGCAAGGTCCCCTAGGGTTCTGTCCTGGGACCAATCCTATTTAAATTTATTCATAAACAATCTGGGGGATGGGATAGACAGCTCATTTTCCATATTTGCGGATAATACCAAGCTCAGTAGGGCAATAACTTTGTTGCAGAATGTGGAAACCTCGCAAGACGATCTAAACAAATTAATGGGATGGGCAACTACCTGGCAAATGAGGTTTACTGTTGAAAAATAAATAAAACAAAAGTATCAGACAGTACTCAATTATTTCTGTCACAAATCCATTAATACAGCTACAATCACTTCATGGAAAAGGCAGGGAAGAGAATGACCATGTATTTTTTTTTTTCATTACACAAAGTTGTCAATCAATAAGATATTTCTTACACACATCATAGGCATAATTCAAATTTACACCCTAAAACACATTCTGCTACTTCTCCCGAATATGGTAAGTGATAGCACATATCAGACTTTTTTCACAGCCTAGCTATATAGAGAGGCCCAAAATCCAAGGAAGCACCTTTAGACATTCTAGGGGCAAAAATGATGCATCTAATTTCCTGACTAATATTTTAGGAAGCCAGACCAGGAAAGTGGAAACACCCACAAAATGACCAGAGAGTAAACACCCCAAGGCATTTTAACCACTTGACAACTGGGCACTTAAACACCCTTAATAACCAGACCAATTTTCAGCTTTCAGTGCTTTCACAATTTGAATGACAGTTACTCAGTCATGCAACACTGTACCCATATGAAATTTTTGTCCTTTTTTTCACACAAATAGAGCTTTCTTTTGGTGGTATTTGATCGCCTCTGAGTTTTTTATTTTTTGTGCTATAAATGAAAATATACCGAAAATTTTGTAAAAAAATGCTTTTTTCTTCATTTGTATAAACATTTTTTGTAAATAAGTAATTTTTCTTCATAAATTTGGCCAAAAATGTATACTGCTAAATATCTTTAGTAAAAAACCCAAATTAGTGGAAATTTTTTATTCTCTGTGAAAGTTATAGGGTGTACAAGCTATGGTGCCAATCGCTGAAAATGTATCAATTTGATCACACCTGATGTACTGACAGCCTATCTCATTTCTTGAGACCCTAACAAGCCAGTAAAGTACAAAAACCCCCCAAATGACCCCATTTTGGAAAGTAGACATTCCAAGGTATTTATTACATGGCACAGTTAGTTTTTTTAACTTATTTTTTCCCACAATTCTTTGCAAAATGAAGATTTTTTTTAAATTTAATTTTTTTTCACACCAAATTGTTATTATAACAGGTTATTTCTCTCCCACAGCATGTACATTCAACAAATTAAACCCCAAAATATATTCTGCTGCTCCTCCTGAGTACAGCAATACCACATGTGTGAGACTTTTACACAGCCTGGCCACATACACACACCCAACATTGAAGTAGCAACTTCAGGCGTTCTAGGAGCATAAATTACCCATCTAATCACTCAACCACCTATTATACTTTTGAAGGCCCTGGAGCACCAGGACAATGGAAACGCCCACAAAGTGACCCCATTTTGGAAAGCAAACACCCCAACGTATAATCTATGAGGCATAATGAGTCCTTTGAATGTTTCATTTTTTTCCCAAAGTTTTTGGAAAATGTGGAAAAAAAATGAAAATGCATTTTTTTTTTACAAAAAGTTGTCCATTTATAAGATATTTTCAACACATAGCATGTACATAGCAAAAATTACACCCCAAAATATATTCTGCTACTCCTACCGAGTATGGCGATACCACATGTGTGAGACTTTTACACAGCCTGGCCACATACACAGGCCCAACATCTAAGAAGCATCATCAGGTGTTCTAGGAACATAACTTGCGCATCCAGTCTATCACATTTTTGAAGGCCCTTCATATTTTTAACATAGCACGTACATACCAAGTAAGGGGTAAACAAAAAATTACCTGTGGTTTTAGTAGTCCAGTTGTCCACAGGAGAGCCCTGATCCAGGCAGCAGGCAGGGACGTGGTTAGCGACAGTGAATGGAATTTTCCAGGCAGCAGGCAGGAATATTGTCCATCCTGGTAGTAAGCAGGAACATGGTCCAAGTAGCAGGCTATGAAATAATGGGGAAAGGGGTAGAGGCTTCTCCCGCCCAAATCTCTTTGAAGCCTCTGAGTCTCCAGTCCCTAATTCAGGAATAAGAAAACTAAAAAATTTGTTTTCTTCATCCAGAAAAACTATTCTGGAGCCCCTCACATATGTGAGACCCCTTTTGTTCCCACTAGCATAGCAGGGTAAAAGATCAATCCAAGAGGCAGGCAAAAAACGTGGTCAAACAGTCCATGGTCAGTTCCAGAGAAGGCAGAGGCAGGTACAGTTTAGCGTTAGGCAGAAGCGTGGTCGTATAACAGGCCAGGGTCAGTTCCGGAGAAGGCAGAGGTATGTTTAGCGTTAGGCAAAAGCTTGGTCGTATAACAGGCCAGGGTCGGTTCCGGAGAAGGCAGAGGTATGTACAGTTCAGTGCAGTGGCATAAGGGGTGTGGAGGAAAATGACAGGAAATGAGAATTACGTTTACCATACTTCCCTAATAATGTCGAGAAGTATGGTAACGGCGGAAGCATTCACCTATACAGAGACCTGGTTGGGAAGGACAATCGGGACAATAAAATGTGGTGTCTCTTCTAGTTCCTCCTCTGGAGCACACCTGGCATTTTTTCTGACGTCTGCAGCCTGTTTCACGGGGGGGGGGGATTCTGTCAGGAAAGTGGCGCTCATGGAGTCTGCTCACACAATCAGAGCGAATAGTTTCTGGCGGGCCTTCAGGGTACAAAAGGGCGGAAATAACTTCTTCTTGGTAGTACAGATAGGATACGGGGTTCTCTGTAGATTTTTGGTAAAGAACATAAGTGTTATACATGGCCAAACTGAAAAGATAAAAGGACACTTTTTTATACCAGTGGCTGGATTTTCTTGTGGGAAGGTAGGGTTCAATCAGCTGATCGTTAAAGTCCACTCCTCCCATAAACAAATTGTAATCATAGATGCAGGCTGGTTTCTGGATTGGGCCGTTTCTTCTGGAGACTTCTATGTAGGTGTCATTGTGGATTGTCGTCAGCATGTGGATGTTTCGTTTGTCCCTCCACTTGACAGCCAATAGCTCCTGGTTCCGCAAAGATGCCGTCTCCCCTCGTTGTAGCCTTTCATTGACGAGTTTTTGTGGGAAGCCCTTTCTATTGGCTCTCACTGTACCACATGCTGGGGTGTCTCTCCGGTGAAGATTGCGGAAGAGGGGCAAGCTCGTATAAAAATTATCCACATAAAGATGGTATCCCTTTCCAAGGAGTGGATAGACAAGCTGCCAGACCACTCTTCCGCTGGCTCCAATGTACTCTGGACATTCAGGGGGGTGCAGTTGGGAGTCCTTCCCTTCGTACACCAGGAAGGAGTAGATGTATCCCGTGGCTCGGTCACAAAGTTTGTACATTTTAACCCCATATCGGGCCCTTTTGCTGGGGATAAACTGTTTGATGCCAAGCCTGCCTGAGAATTTTACAAGGGACTCATCCACGGAAATATTCTGTTCGGGGGTATATAATTGGGGAAATTTTTCAGAGAAATAATTTAGGAGTGGCCGAATTTTAAATAGTTTGTCAAAAGCTGGGTCATTTCGGGGAAGGCACTGGGTGTTGTCATTGTAGTGGAGGAACCGCATAATCATTAGGTATCGTGATCTTGGCATAAGGGATGAGAAGAGTGGCATGTGGTGGACAGGTTTGGTAGACCAATAGGAGTACAATTGTTTTTTTATTGAAAGTCCCATAGAAAAGGTTAGGCCTAAGAAAATTTTGAATTCCTCTACAGTTAGTTCTCTCCACTGAAAGGGACGGGCATAACTAGAGCCAGGGTTGCTTACTATGTGCTGCTGTGCATAGAGGTTGCACTGGGCCACAATGGACGATAGTAAGTCTTCGGTGAAAGCCAAATGAAAAAAATCTAGAATTGAAAAATCTGTGTTCACCTGGACACCTGGCTGGGCGGTGAAGGGGGGGATATTTGCTTCTCCGGAATTAGAGGGCAGCCACAAGGGGTGTTGAAGGGCATAGGGAAGGCTGGCATGGCCCCTATTCAAGGTGGACGGCACTGCTCTCGGGACTGCTCTCGGGGTGGACGGCACTGCTCTCGGGGTGGACGGCACTGCTCTCAGGGTGGACGAGTGTGCTCTCGAGGTGGACGGCTGTGCTCTCGAGGTGGACGGCTGTGCTCTCGAGGTGGACGGCTGTGCTCTCGAGGTGGACGGCTGTGCTCTCGAGGTGGACGGCTGTGCTCTCGAGGTGGACGGCTGTGCTCTCGAGGTGGACGGCTGTGCTCTAGAGGTGGACGGCTGTGCGCTGCTGGTAGTAGGCTGCTGCTCCACGCCAGAACGCATTCTTTTCACGGGCACATATTCCTCTTCTGATTCAGTATCAGACCCGCTGCTTGTAACGGGTTCATAGGCAGAATCCGAATCGGACTGAGAATCAGAGAGCTCCCCACTGCTCTCATCGGTTATACTTAGAAGCTGGTAGGCCTCCTCGCTAGTAAAATATTTTTTTTGCCATACTGGTGGCTGGTGAGGCTGCACTGCAGAGCACTGGTGGGCACAGGTGGCACTGGTGGACACAGGCGGCACTGGGCACTATAGTGGCTTTGGTTGCACTGGTGTGGCTCTGGTGGCACTGATTAGCACACAGATGGCACTGGTGAGCACACAGATGGCACTGGTGGGCACAGGCGGAACTGATGGGCACAGGCGGCACTGATGGGCACCGGTGTGGCACTGGTGTGGATTTGGTGTGGATCTGGTGGCTCTGGTGTGGCACAGGGGTGGCACAGGTGTGGCACATGGCACAGAGGTGACAGATGGCACTGTTGTGGCACTGCTGAGCACTGTTGTGGCACTGCTGGGCACTGTTGTGGCACTATTGGGCAATGTTGTGGCACTCACTGTATCACTCGATAGCTCTCCTCTCCTCTCACGCTGCATCGGTGTGAGGAGAGGAGAGAGATGAACTTTTGATGAACCCTATGACGTTTTTGTTTACATTTGTGATCGCTCCGTCATTGGACGGAGCGATCACGTGGTAAAGGACTGCTGCTATTGGCCCTTTACCGCGATCCATGTTGCGCCGGGTCCTGTGAACCCGGCGAGCACGGATGTTCCGGTGTGCGCGCCCGAGGGGGTGTGCAGGAACGATTCTCCGGGAGGACATCATATGACAGCCTCCCAGAGATAACAAACCGACCTGTAGCCGTCATTTGGCTATAGGCCGGTTATTAAGTGGTTAAAGAGGCATGGTGAGTCTTTTGAAGACTTCAATTTTTTTTGCCACAATTTTTGTGAAAAAGCAGAATGAACATGAATTTATTTTTAATTTTTTTACGCAACTGAACTATATCTTGCCAACTTCTCACACACAGCTTAGGCAATGTCAGGATGTGAATGCCAGCAAACAAGATAAATCCTCTGGATGAACTTCTGGCCACAGGCTAAAACATATTCCCTTTTGTGCTCACAAGAACTGGGCATTGGCTAATAAATATGTGCAAACCCATTGCGTATTCTCATGCACTGCCTGTGGCAGATGCTGCGCCAAACCGACAATTTAAACAGTGCTCAGGATCAGTGCTGCTTTGTCTTCAGCCTCCTGTGTACCTGTATCCCGCTTCCAGTTGCTGACACGGCTTGTCTTGACCATTCTCTGAACTCCACCTGCATCGACCTCAGCTTTTCCCCTGACTGCCACTTCAGTCTTCACTTTTGGCTCCTGCGTCACTGATCAGTTCCAGACCCGGTTGGTCTCCCGACTGAGCCCTGTACCCGATCTATCCCATCTGCGTATGACCCAGCCTGTCTGACCTTGCTACTCTGCCTTCTGTTGTCAGCACAAGCTGCCTGCCTGCTCGCTGAAGCCATCTGACAACTTCTCCTGCCCAGCGAGGACACCTTCCCTGCTCCTAACAAGATTTACACTCTGTATTCTGCGCCTCCTGTGTACACTATCAGGGGCCCAGAGTCAGACGTGTAATGGAGGCCTTCCTCGTCATATCAGGCTCTGCTATCAGGTATGTACCTACCATGTGATAGGCATACTTTGAATTACACCCCAAAACACATTCTGACTACAAGTGGTCAGGGAAAGGGATTTAGTGTAGCGTTGCCTATAGCAGTCCCAGTTTCTATAAGCCATGCAAGCCTAGCCTACTGGTATGTAGCTGCCCCCAGGAATGCTTGCCCGGTGTCTCACAGGAATGCAGTTAGCAAGATCTGCAGATGGGTTAATTCAGGCCTCTGGCAGAGACATGATGAGCAAACAGACAAAGGACCAGTAGCAGGTAGAGGAAACACTGCACTTGTGCGGTGGTGATCAGGGACAAAATGACTGCTGTGGCGATGATCATGCACACTGGGAGTGGCGTGATGGTGATCAGGGACAATATGACTGGTGTGGCAGTGATCATGGATGCTCTAACTGGTGTGACGGTAATTAGGGACACCAAGTCAGTTGCAGTGATTAAGGACACTGTCATTGGACTGTGGTGATTAGAAACTGAGTGGGTGGTAGTGATTAGGGACACTGGTGCAGTGGTGATTAGAGATGAACCTGAATAGCAGACCTGGACTGATGATATAGTACTGCTGTGGCGTGATAACAGATAATGGTTGGTGTCACTGACATACAGTGATATCAGAGTAGCCAGCCATTGCACATGATCATCACCACCACAGTGGTACAATGTCACCATATTGACATTGCACTTGCTCTGGCGACAGCATGTAAAAAAGACAATTTTATTTATTTACAATTTTATTACTATACCATCACCAGAGCAGTAAAGTGTCACCATAGTGATCAGGGATTTTGTTTTTTACATTCTAGTTGCTTATTACAGTGATGATCACTGTAATAAGAAATCTTGTAACACCCTTCAATAGGTGTCATTCAAGAAACCTTGTTTACTGCTGTGATTGGTCACAACTGTTGCATGGTACAGGGCCACTGTGATCGGCCTTGGTATCATTTGATCGCTGTGATTGGCCTTGGTACCATGTGATCGCTGTGACCAATCACAGAGGTTACACAGTAGTAAGCAAGGCATCATGAACAAAGGCATTACTATAGAGGCTGCAGGGTTTGCAAATGAAACCTGGCTCTATGCTTTGGGGGGCCCATGCTGCTCCCCTGTAACATTTGTTTCTACACCTGGATGGGGGGGCAGCATTTAGAGGAGCTTCCTCCATTTTCATCCTGCAGCCGCTGAAAGTCAGATTCTCCTCTTGCATTCAGCAGCTGCAGGAGGAAAATAGAGGGCATTGGTCCACCTCGTTCTGTCTATGTTGGAGGTTTCCTGCTACCCCCAGGTCCCTGTGTCCCCTTGGACCATAATTTACCTTGAACAGCATTTGCCAAGCTTCCATTTGTGAATAAATGGGAAACTGTACAGAGCTATAGGCTATAGAAATGGAGATTGAGGGCTGTGTCCTCAATCTCCTTTCTTTGCCGTAAAGGTGACACATAAGATGTCAGCTTAGACCCCGATATTTTACCAAAGCCCCCACAATGGGGCTCCTAAAAAAAAAAAGTGTAAAAAATAAAAAACTGACTGACTGATACCAATCACAGTACTACTAGGGTCGCAAAGGTAGCACTAGAGTCCAGGACCTGGCATTCCATCACTGTTGACTTGCCCCCAAGGCAGGGGACCTACTGCAGGACCCTAGTGAAGGGCCACGGGATCAGTGGGAAGGGCCCCTGCTAGGGGTCATGGGGGCCCTTCATGGTTTCTTGCACCGGGGTCATGAAGGTTCTAGTTACACCTCTGATCATGACCGACAGCCTTGCTTACTGCGACTGTGATCACTGACTGTTCACAGAGGCCCAGTAAATGTGAGCGGTTAGAGGCCAGCACACACTTCTGGGAGGACGTATGGGTACGCCACATCCCATACTAGCATCCTGATCACCACCATAACCCATACCAGTGTCTCCAATTGTTTCTACTGGCCTGGTTCTCAAGGGGCTCCAAAAATTTGATAGTAGGGAAATTAGATGTGTAATTTATGCACCTAGAACAACTTAATCATTTCCTGTCCAGTGACCTACCGGCAATTCCAAAGCCGGTAAAAGTAATCTGAGCAGCTAAAGAGCTTCTTGAATTACTTTTACAGACAGGCAGCAAAACCCCCCCTCCCCCTCTTTCTGCTGTCACCTTTGGGAGGTCTGGGATGGATCTAACAGACTTTTTAGGTACCATAGTTTACATTTCATGGGTGGATGCAGTTATAAAGCACGACATGTCTGGCATCAATTTACTCGGCGTAACATCCCCTTTTCTTTTTTACAAAAAAAATTGTTATTATATTGTGTTATTGTGCATTAAAAGTTAGTAAAGTGTATAGTTTCCAAAAAATGTGACTTTGAAAAGCCACTGCGAAAATACATCCGACATAAAAAAAAAAAAAAATGCAGCACTAACCATTTTATTCTCTGCTTAAAAAAAATATTTAAATTAATGTTCAGGGGTCCTAAGTAGCTTTGTAGCAAAAAAAAATTAAAGAAAAAGAAAGAATTGGACTGGAAGTAGTTAAGGTGATTCTTGGATGTTGGGCCCCTCTGTGTGGCTAGCCTGTGAAAGCGTCATGTGTGGTATCCCCTTACTCGGGACGAGTAGCAGAATGTGTTTTGGGGTGGAATTCTAAGTATGCCCATGCTATGTGTGAGAAAGATCTTATTAAATTAACTTTATTTTCTTTTTGCATTTTCTAAAATCCTATGGCAAAAAAGGAGGTCCTCAAAAGACTCTCCTGCCTCAAAAATAACTTGGTGTGTTAACTCTCCAAAATCTGGTCATTTTGTTGGCGTTCTTCTGTCCTGGTGCTCCAGGGCCTCCAAAAATGTGATAGGTAGTCAGGAAATTAGACGTGTAATTTATGCCCCCAGTAAGCCTGAATTTGCTCCTTGGATTGTGGGCCCCTCTGTGTGCATAGGCAGTGAAAAAGTCTCTCAAATGAGTCTCACACTCAGGCCAAGTAGCAGAATGTGGTTTGAGTTATATTTACAAATATGTCCATGCGGTTTGTGTAAAAAAAACAGTGTAGAAAAAAATAGATTTTCATTTTCTTTCCTACATTGTCATTTTTTGCAACAAATTTTGGGAAATTTTTAAGACTCATGTCTTACAGAAAATACCTTGGAGTGTTTGCACTCCAAAATGGGGTCCTAGTGCTCCAGGACCTCAAAAAATGTGATATGTAGTTAGGAAATTAGATGCATAATTTATGCATAATTTATACCCCTGGAACGCCTAAAGGTGCTCTTTGGATTTCTGACCCTTCTATGCAGTTGGGCTGTGAAAAAGTCCCACACATGTGGTATCTCCATACTCAGGAGGCATAGCCAAATGTGTTTTGGGGTGTCAATGCAAGTATGCCAATGGAACATGTGAGAAATGGCTTATTAAAAATGACAACTTTGTAAAAAATATATATGTTTTCTTCATTTTCCAAAAAAACTGACAAAAAAAATCAACTTAACAAAAAAAAAAAAACTCACCATGCTTTTTTCTAAATACTTTGGACAGTTTACTTTCCAAAAAGGGGTAATTTGGAGGTATTTGTACTGTCCTGGCATTTTAGAGTCAAGAAATGAGATAGACAGTCAGTACATCAAGACTGATCAATTTTCAAATATATGTATCAGTTTGTAGACTCTAAGGCTACTTTCACACTGAGGTGCTTTACAGGCGATACAGCGATAAAAATAGTGCCTGCATAGTGCTTGTAAAGAGCCTCTCCTGTCTTTCAGTGTTTAAGTCTGAGTGCTTTCACACTGGAGCGGTACGCTTGCAGGACAGTAAAAGAAAGTCCTGCAAGCAGCATCTTTGCAGCACTGTAGGAGTGGAGTATACACCGCTCCTAAAGCGCCCAGCAAAACACCACTTTTCAGGGGAGGTTTTAACCCTTTTTTGGCCGCTAGCGTGTATTAAACGCACCCCGCTAGCGGCCGAATATTGGCGCTAAAACTACAGTACAGCGCCGCTAAAAATAGCACCGCTTTACCTCCAACAACCTACCCCAGTGTGAAAGTAGGCTAACTTTTACACAGACTAAATAATATACACAGTTTTGGGTTAGATAAAAAAGATAAAAAAAAAAAAACAGTGGTTTAAATACCACCAAAAAAAAGAAAAAAAAAAGAAAAGCTGTCAAAAAAGTCAAAATTTCATTTGGGTGCAGTGTTTGAGAATTGTCACTCAAAGTGTGAGCACTAAAAGCTGAAAATTGGCCTGGACTGGAAGGGGGTGAAAATATCAAGACTGCCAGCGGTTAAATTGGCACTCCCATTTTTGTGATATCTAACGTTGTGATGTTGGGCTCAAGTTGTGGCTGCAGTTTAGGGTCATGGCTGATCCCTGCCAAAGGTACAATACAACTTCCTGTTTTGGTTCACAAAGTGGTGACTGTGTTATTCGCCTCATTGTGAACCAAAACAGGAAGTTGTATTGTCCCTTTGGCAGGGATCAGCCATGACACTAAACTGCAGCCACAACTTGAGCCCAACATCACAACGTTAGATAAACAAACAGCACAGAAAATATAATTACACCAATACCTAGTTACAACAATAAAACATTTGAAAGTTTACCATAACTCTATCAACACTATTAACTTTGCAAATAAAACCCTAACCCAAAAAGTGCCATAAAAAAACAAACAAAAAAAACTTTAAGTTTGTAAAAAACAGAATTACTACCAGGCTGTCAGTTATTTCAGCCTCTTGCAGAACTTAACCCTGCCATAGAATCTTTACCATTCGACACTTGCATTACCTGCTGTGGGGGATGGTTCCACCCAGTGAACACCAATAGGTCCCTGCAATTCTGCCAAGACACAGAAGTGACAGACAGTGTTAACACACAGTTGCAGCAGAGGATGCAGGCATCCAGGATATGTGGAAATGCAGACTGAGGCTACATTCAGACTACAGTGTTTTGCCGCACTAAAACGTGCTGTAATCAGGGCAACCTGCATCGTGGGACACAGGTTGCCCAAAAATAGTTCAGGAGCTACTTTGGGACGGCATGCGTCCCGCGATGCGGTTTACCGTGGCAGATCTGCCTGTGATTCAAAACGCTGTAGTGTGAATGCAGCCCTAGGATTCTCTGGCAGAGCAAAGATTGAAATCACTAGTGGCAAGATTTGTAAATATGTTTAATCTTTTCAACAATAGCGTTATTTTGAAACTTTTAAGTTTATTTAAATAAAGAATAAGCACAAGTGACATTGATTGCTTACAGCGTGATGTGCTGCTCTCTTGTCATTTAGGAAAAATCGTCCTCCGACGATTCCCTATCCCTGCTGCCGTAATCTTCCGATGCAGTGGGGGTTAACAAAACAAAGGATCTGCTATGAGCGCCCAACTATGCCTGACCTTTCCACCCAGCTCCTTCATGCAAAGCAGTCGATATTAAAGCTTCTATGAAAGAAACGTGATCTATGAATTGTGGGGGCAAGCATGTGATTCATCCGCCTATCCTCCATTTATAGATCAAGCTTTAACCCTTTAATAGCAGCTAGGATTCCCAGTGGTTCCTTCCTTTACTTGGGGCATATGCTCCCCCCCACTCGGCTTCCTGGCACGGCGGGAAGATGCGATTGCTTCACTTTTCTCCCCAATGCATTCCCACAGTTCAGCCGTTACCTTCTTGGCCACTGGATGGCAGCCTACTCCAGGCCAGCAGCGTCCCTTGATCACCGCCAGATGTTTAGTGACGCTGCGCAAGGTTACATCGGAGGTGACGGTGGATGCCGGGGTAACGCCAAGGGAGTCATGTGCATGTCGTAGGTTATGGCGGCAGTGACTCCACATGGGTAGGGGAGGAGAGGAGTGCCTGAAATCAAATCAAGCAATCTTGAATAAGATATTTAAACCGGCAGCCTCCAGCAGATCATTACATGATCTCTGGATGACTGCCGATACACGCATAGGAGGATATGGGGTATCACGCAAGTGCTGCTGTTAGACTCACCAGACCAAATCGCTACCCACATTACAATGAATTATATAAAATATCCTTCACCAGTTTCGCTAATATTGTTAATCTTTTCACTTTCAACACAGATATGAATTTCATCTTCAAACCTTGAATAATCATTTTGAGTCACACACTTTTGCTTGTCAAGGTATTTCACCACCGATCAATCCATAAAGGGGTGTTTCTACAATTACCAGTAGACATTTTTTACCTTTTTCACGTAATCTTTTTTCACGTATTTTTAAATTTTTTCACTTGTATTGACCAGCATTATTGCTGTTTGTTGTCTGCGTGTCACCATTCACTTTTCCTTTTGTCACCACACTTATACACTAGTTGTCTTAGTGCTTTATCACCAACTCCCATATCATTTTTTTTATTAATCTTCATTATTATCATAAAATATTTTTTATTCCATTGCACTTTTACAATTATTTTTTGATTTTATTTTCACTATCTCATAACATCACAATCATACTAGGGGGTTACAATTTAATTCACAACATAATGTTAATAGTCACAAAGTTAAATGGATTAAGTAAAAAAACAAATTAGAAATAAATGCTAATTTGATATTAATACACTATTCATTTGGGTTTCGACTGAGTCTGGTGCTAATGAGCAGTACCAAAACCTCTAGTTCTTATGTACTGAATTATACATTGCAGGTGCTCAGTCTCCTTCTTCCCCCTCGCTGGGGTTTGAACACATGCCGCCTTGTAAGCCCGGTGGACTGGGGGCTCGCCTGAAGTATGGGGAGGGACCACACAGAGTCCTCTGGATCACTGAATATACCAGTTTTTAAATTCTGGTTGGGTGCTGCACAGTTATATCTCCATCAATTGAATGGTAAACGTATTTGCAACATTAACCACTTCAATACAAGGCACTTAGACACCTTCCCGCCCAAGCCAATTTTCACCTTTCAGTGCTGTCGTGATTCGAATGCCAATTAGAGCTTTCTTTTGGTGGTATTTGATCACCTCTGTGATTTTTATTTTTTGCACAACAAATAAACAAAGACCGAAAATGTTGAAAAAAAACCCTACAAGTTTTTCTGTTAAATATTTATGTAAATAAGTAAGTTTTCTTCTTCAATGACAGGCACTGATATGGCTGCCCTGAGGGGCACTGATTAGCACCACTGATGGGTACTTACAGGTGGCATTGATAGGTGGCACAGATGGGCACTTATGGGTGGTATTGCTGGGCATTAGTGATTGTAGCTGTTACTTTATGGTGTCAGTGCCCATTAGTGGACACTGATTGGCACAGATTTGCCACATGTGGATGGCCATGGGGTACATACCTGGCCATCCACATGTTGCCCACTTCTTTGGTGGTCCTGGCAGCTTTCCTGGTGGTCCAGTGGGGGCATCTGAGGGGAGGCTGCGCTGATAAACAATCAGCGCGAACCCCCCGTCAGGAGAGCCGCAGATCGGCTCTCTTCTATTTGTGTCTGTCAGATGCAAGTGAGGAAAAGCCGATCACGATGTAAACAGGAAAAGCCATTGATCAGCCATGATTGGACACGGCTGATCGTGTGGTAGAGTCTCCTCCAGAGGCTCTTTACCGAGATTGGTGGAGCGGTGTGTCAGATTGACAGACCGATCCACCGATCGCCACAATGCCCGCCCCCACAGGCGAGCGGTGGCTGTTATCCTGAAGGACGTCATATGACGCCCAGTCAGGATAACTGAACCACCGCCCGGCCGTCATTTTGCTATAGGCCGGTCGGAAAGTGGTTAATGAAGACATTTTGTTTAAAATGAAATGTTTATGAACACTATTGATAATATCCATATAAGCCAAAATGTAATAAAAAAATATTTTTTTTGTAATTGAATCACTTATTGTAAATTTTTATACATACATAAATCATTGCAATTACATCTTACCATTCTTTATTACTCATACAATTACATCCCACTATCCCACCCTATCACCCCTTTTGATCGGTTACCCTCATATATTTCTTCCTAGGCTATTTCTATCTTTGCTTGAATATAAGTTTCTGATGTTTTAAACCTTCTCCATTTTTCCCAGGTTGCCCTATTGGTCTCCTTCTGTCCTTTCTCCGCGCTGCTCAGATATTCCATACTGTTAATATAATATACCCTCTGTAACCACTTGACAACAGGGCACTTAAACCCCCTCGTGACCAGACAAATTTTCAGCTTTCAGCACTCTCACACTTTGAATGACAATTACTCAGTCATGCAACACTGTACCCAAATGAATTTTTAGTCCTTTTTTTTCATAAACGGAGCTTTCTTTTGGTGGTATTTGATAACCTCTGGGTTTTTTAATTTTTTCGCTATAAATGAAAAAAAAGACCGAAAATTTTGAAAAAACAAACAAACGCATTTTTCTTTGTTTCTGTAATAACATTTTGCAAATTATTCATTTTTCTTCATAAATTTTGGCCACAATTTATACTGCTACATATCTTTGGTAGAAATAACCCAAATTAGTGGATATTATTTGGTCTTTGTGAAAGTTGTCCACAAGCTATGGTGCAAATCATAAAAAAATGATCACACCTGAAGTACTGGTGGCCTATCTAATTTCTTGCGACCTGAACAAGCCAGGAAAGTAAAAATACCCCCCAATTGACCCCTTTTTTGAAAGTAGACATTCCAATGCATTTAGTAAGAGGCATGGTGAGGTTTTTGATGTCGTCATTTTTTCACACAATTCTTTGCAAAATGATTTTTTTTTCTCCACAAAATTGTCATTGTAATAGGTTATTTCTCTCACATGGCATGTGCATACCACAAATAATGACCCAAAATACATTCTGCTACTCCTCCTGAGTATAACAATACCACATGTGTGGGACTTTTCCACAGCCTAGCCACATAGAGAGGCCCAACATGTAGGGGGCACCGTCACATGTTCTAGGAGCATAAATTACACATCTAACTTCTTGACTACCTATTACACTTTTGAAGGCCCTGAAGTAGTGAATATTATTTGGTCTTTGTGAAAGTTAGAGCGTATACAAGCTGTGGTGCAAATCATGAAAAATTGATCACACCTGATGTACTGAGGCCTTTCTCATTTCTTGCGACCTTAAGGGTCCATTCACACAGGGGCAACTCCGATCTGACTTCAGGTCGTCCCTAGTCGCCTCAGGTCGGACAACATTTAAAAAGCAATGTAAGTGAATGAGAGCCGTCTTAATGCACACTACTGAAGTCGCTCCGACTTCAGAAAAGGTTCCTGTACTACTTGAATCCGACTTGTAGGCGACCGGTACCAATTGATTTCAATGGAGGTCGCCTCCAAGTCGGATCTCCGTCTATATGGAGGCGACTCTGACAGAATTATCAGCTCTCAAGAGGGAACTCCACGCCAAATTTATGAAAAAAAAATTGGCGTGGGTTCCCCCTCCGAGAGCATACCAGGCCCTTAGGTCTGGTATGACTATTAAGGGGAACCCCCTACGCCGAAAAAATGGCGTGGGGGTCCCCCCAGATCCATACCAGACCTTTATCCGAGCACGCTACCCGGCCGGCCAGGAAAGGGGGTGGGGACAAGCGTGCGCCCCCCCTCCTGAGCCGTACCAGGCCGTGTGCCCTCAACATGGGGGTGCCTTGGGGAAGGGGGAGCCGTGCGGCCCCCCCACCCCAAAGAACCTTGTCCCCATGTTGATGAGGACAAGGGCCTCTTCCCGACAACCCTGGCAGTTGGTTGTCGGGGTCTGCGGGCGGGGGGCTTATCGGAATCTGGGAGCCCCCTTTAATAAGGGGGCCCCCAGATACCAGCCCCCCACCCTATGTGAATGAGTATGGGGCACAACGTACCCCTACCCATTCACCTGTGAAAAAAAATGTAAAAAAAAACACAACACAGGGATAAAATAGTTTATTGCACAGCTCCGGGAGTCTTCCATCTTCGGGGGTCTTCTCGCCGGACTCCTCTGCTATCTTCTGCTAGCTCTTTTGCTATCAGAGGAGCCCGGCTTTCTTCTTAGTCGCCGCCCTCTTCTTCCGACTTCGGGGGTCTTGGCCCACTCTTCGGTTCTTCTTGCCGGGCCACCGCTTCTTGCCGGGCCACCGCTTCTTCTTTCTTTCCTGGTACGGCTCAGGAGGGGGGGGCACGCTCGTCCCCACCCCCTTTCCTGGCCGGCCGGGTAGCATGCTCGGAAAAGGGTCTGGTATGGATCTGGGGGGGACCCCCACGCCGTTTTTTCGGCGTAGGGGGTTCCCCTTAATATTCATACCAGACCTAAGGGCCTGGTATGCTCTCGGAGGGGGAACCCACGCCAAATTTATGAGTTCCCTCTTGAGAGCTCATTCTCTGATTGGCCGCGGCAAAAGTCGCCTGGCCTGGGGCGACTTAAAGTCGTGTTGTAAGTCGCCCCAAGTCGTGTTCAGGTCGTGTCCAAGTTGCCTCCAAAAGTCGTGTTGAAAGTCGTGTTGCCCCTGTGTGAACGGACCCTAACAGGCCAGGAAAGTACAAATACCCCCCAAATGACCTCTTTTTTGAAAGTAGACATTCCAAGGTATTTAGTAAGATGCATGGTGAGGTTTTTGATGTTTAAATTTTTTCACACAATTCTTTGCAAAGTGAAGATTTTTTTTTTCCCACAAAATTGGCATTGTCATTTTTATTTCTCTCACATGGCATGTGTATACCACAAATGACACCCCAAAATACATTCTGCTGCTACTCCTGAGTATTACGATACCACATGTGTGGGACTTTCACAGCTTGGCCACTTAGAGAGGCCCAACATGCAGGGGGCACCATCAGGTGTTCTAGGAGCATAAATTACACGTCTAACTTGTTGACTCCCTATTACACTTTTGAAGGCCCTGGAGCACCAGGACAATAATACGTGACACTGATCTGGCACTGATGAGACCACTGACAGATGGCACTAATACGTGGCACTGATGACAGATGACACTTATACATGGCACTGGGGACAGGTGGCACCAACAGGTTCTGGGGGCACTTTATTTTCCCTTTTTTTTCACCTTGATGCTGAAGCCGTTTGCTCTCCCTCCTCACACGTGGTCTCTGTGTGAGGAGGGAGAGCCGGCGATGAGAGATGATCTCGTATGTTTACATATGAGATCATCTCTCATTGGACACTCAGATCAAGTGCTAAATGGCCGCTGTGATTGGTCATTTAGCGCGATCTGTGATTGGCTGTGCCCAAGGGACACGGCCAACATAGAATTTCCCCGATGTGTGCTTGCGGCAGCGCGCAGCGGGGAAATAAACAGGAGGATGCCCAGGGATGCCCTCCCGGCAATTGGAGCCCATGCTGTAGCCATCTTTCAGCTATAGCACAGACGCCTAGTGGTTAAAAAATTATTTTAGTATGCCAATAAGCGCTCCCAGGGCTACTCACTTCACACATATATTACATGGCGGGTTGAAGTTCCAAATATTGTCAACTACTACTTAGCTGCCCAGATCTTACAATTGTCCCTGTTTCATGCTACTTTAGACATCCCATTGTGGGTGCTTCTAACTGCACATCCCTTTCCATGCAGACACTCCTTTGGGGTCCTCAAAGTTAGCCCTGCGTCTCTAAGCCCTCTTAGGCAACACATCATAAAAATGTGGGACTCAGATACTGGAGCAATCTCATGCCCTCCTTTCTCCCTCTTACCTATTCTCAATAATCCTTTATAAAATAAAAAGCCCACATAGAGACCTGGAAAGAGGAGGTTCTGCTTCCCCCAATAAATACACAAAAACAATTAAATCCCCCCAAGGGCTTTCATGCAGCAAAATAAATGTAACGGATGCAGAGGATATAAATAATTGTATGAACATTGTATTACAAAAACTAAAACCAACATCATCATTATATTTCCAATATGACAAAAACACAGTGATAACCCTAGATAAGGCAGGAATTTTCTATATACAATGAATTTCTGAATGGTGATCCTGCCAAAAAAGACCCCAACACATTTCAATTACAAGAATCACAATCATTATCAGGGAGATAAGGTTATCTTATAACACAGGGTAAGCAGACCTAAACCAGAGCGACTTTAAAAGAAAATCTTCTGAATCTACTGAGTTCTGCCCAGTCATTTTGACCACAGAGCCGGTGGGACAAGTGGGTGTATGCTGCGGGAGTGGATTGAAGTGAGCACCTTGAAGATATAGGCAGTACGACTATTTCAGAGGAGATCCCATGTTCACTAGTTTCTTAGTTAGGGCTCGAGGTACCTATACGAGTTGTATGCCCTTAGAGAGAGTTCAATGCAGGGTGGATATAAATCAATGATTTTTTTTTTTAACCACTTTAGCCCCGGAAGGATTTCTTCTTTCCTGACCAAGCCATTTTTTGTGATGTGGCACTGCATCTCTTTAACTGACAATTTTGCGATCGTGAAATGTTGTACCCAAACAAAATGTATATATTTTTTTTTACCACAAATAGAGCTTTCTTTTGGTGGTATTTTATCGCCTCTGCAGTTTTTACTTTTTGCGCTATAAACCGAAAAAAATCGTAAATTTTGGGAAAAAATATATATTTTTCACTTTTTTGCTATAATAATCACCATTTTTTTTTTAAAAAGGATTTTTTCATCATACTTGCCTGTAAAATCCTTTTCTTTGAGTACATCATGGGACACAGTGACCTGCTGGGTTAAACTTTTAAGCTAAGTTAAGCTGGGTTAAACTTTATCTCCAGGTGAATGGACACTGATACAAAGGTCTTTAGAGAGGACGTGATCCCCTATATAACCCCTCCCATACAGGGAGTACTTCAGTTTTGTAGAAAGCACTGAATCCTTAAAAAGAGGGGAGGGACCTCTGTGTCCAATGATGTAGTCAAATAAAAAGATTTTACAAGTATGACAAAAATCCAATTTTCTTTTTCATACATCATGGAACACAGAGTTAGGCTAATATTCATTACCTGCTGGGACATCCTAGAGCAATAGCCTTGAGGGGAGGGAGACACCCTGCCAAACAATAGCCATCAGACCTTATACGGCAGCCCGCAGTACACTTCGGCCAAAAGTTGAATCCTCAGCTGCTCGAACATCCACTTGATAAAGTTTTGTGAACGTATGCACTGAAGACCTGGTAGCAGCCTTACAAATCTGAGCCACAGAAAACTGATGGCGCAAAAGCCCAGGAGGTTCCTACACCCCTGGTAGAATGAGCTCTCACCCTAAAGGGAGGAGCTTTAAGTTTCAGACCATAGGCCTGAATGACCAATTGATGGACCCAATCGGCAATGGAAGCTGCCTGCCCCTTCTTGGGTCCTTTTGGCAAAACAAAAAAAGGAGTCGGATCTCTGCAGATCTATACAAATAAACCTTGACTGCCTGGGCAACGTCCAAAGAACACAGTTGTCTCTCTTCTGCTGAACAAGGCTGAGAGGAAAAAAAAAGTGTCCCGATTTAAATGAAAGGCCGACACCATGTTTGGCAAAAAGAATGTAACAGGTCATAAAACTAACTTGTCATAGTTATATAGTAGGTGAGGTTGAAAAAAAAAAAAAAAAAAAAAAAAAAAAAAAAAGACACAAGTCCATCAAATTCAACCTATATGTGTGTGATTATATGTCAGTAGTCAGGATTACATTGTATATCCCTGTATGTTGCGGTCGTTCATGTGCTTATCTAATAGTTTCTTGAAACTATCAATCCCCCCCCCCCCCCCATTGTGGGGTCACCGGTGTGGTATTTGCATATTGAAAACGTATTTCCTCTCAAGAATTTCTTCTCCAGAGAGAATAAGTTCAGTGCTCGCAGCCTTTCCTCATAACCAATATCCTCCAGACCCTTTATTAGCTTTGTTGCCCTTCTTTGTACTCGCTCCATTTCCAGTACATCCTTCCTGGGGACTGGTGCCCAGAACTGGACGGCATACTCTAGGAGTGGCCAGACCAATCTTATAGAGAGGGAGAATTATTTTATCTCTGAAATTAATCCCCTTTTTAATACATACCAATATTCTGTTTGCTTTGTTAGCAGCCACCTAGTCATCTACTAAGACCCTCAGGTCATTTTCCATGCTAGATTCCCCAAGAGGTTCTCCCCCCCAGTGTATAGATTGCATTCATAATTTGCCACCTAAATGCATTATTTTAAATTTTTCTACATTGAACCTCCTTTGCCATGTAGTTGCCGACCCCATTCATTTGTTAAGATCTTTTTGCAAGGTTTCCACATCCCGTGGAGAAGTTATTGCCCTCCTTAGCTTAGTATCCTCCGCAAATACAGAGATTGAACTTATTACTCCCCATCCTCCAGGTCGTTTATGAACAAATTAAACAGGATTGGTCCCAGCACAGAACCCTGGGGGACCCCACTACCCACCCCTGACCATTCCGAGTACTCCCCATTTATTACCACCCTCTGAACTCTCCCTTGTAGCCAGTTTTCAATCCATGTATTCACCCTATGGTCCATGCCAATGGACCTTATTTTCTACAGTAAATATTTATGGGGAACGGTGTTAAATGCTTTTGCAAATTTCAGATACACACACATCTACGGGCCTTCCTTTATCTAGATGGCAACTCACCTCCTCATAGGTTAATAGATTGGTTTGGCAAGAACGATTCTTCATGAATCCATGCCAATTACTGCTAATGATACCATTCTCATTACTAAAATCTTGTATATAGTGCCTTATCATTCCCTCCAAGAGTTTACATATTATTGATGTTAGACTAACTGGTCTAATTCCCAGGGATGTATTTTGGGCTCTTTTTAAATATTGGTGCTACGTTGGCTTTTCTCCAATCAACTGGTACCATACTAGTCAGTAGACTGTCAGTAACAATTAGGAACAATGGTCTGGCAATTACTTAACTGAGTTCCCCAAGTACCCTCGAATGCATGCCATCTGGTCCGAGTGATTAATGTTAAGTTTCCCAAGTCTAATTTTAATTCTGTCCTCTGTTAACCAGAGGTGCTTCCTGTGATGTGTCATGAGGATAAACACTGCAGTTTTGGTTACTGAACCCCCCCCCCCCCCCCCCATTTACCTTATGAAGACTGAGGAGAAGAATAAATTCAATACCTTCGCCATCACCCCATCCTTTGTAACCAGATGTCCTTCCTCATTCTTTATGGGGCTAATATGGTCTGTCCTCCTTTTTTTTTTACTGTTTACATAGTTAAAGAATTTCTTTGGATTTTTTTTTTTGCTCTCCTCCACTATGCGTCTTTCATGTTCTATCTTATCTGTCCTTATCGCACCCTTACATCTCTTGTTGCATTCTTTATAAAGTCTGAATGCTAATGATGATCCCTCAACCTTGTAATTTTTGAAGGCCTTCTCCTTTGCTTTTATATGCATTTTTACACTGGAGTTAAGCCATCCAGGACTTTTGTTCGCTCTTTTAAATGTATTACCCAATGGGATGCATTGGCTAATGCCCTTATTTAATATGCTCTTGAAGCAAACCCATCTCTCCTCTGTGTTCTTTGTTACTAAGATTTAATCCTGACTTGTGCCTTCTAGCAAGATACATAGTTTAGTGATCGATGTCACCTAAATTTCCCCATATTTCCACATCCATGATCAGGTTTGTATTGTTGGTAATCAGTAGATCCAGTAACGCTTTATTTCTAGTTAGTACTTCTACCATCTGACCCGTACAATTGTCCTGCAAGACATTTAGGAACTGGCGAGCCTTAGATCAATGCGCGGTTCCATCCGCCCAGTCTATGTCTGGATAGTTAAAATCCCCCATTATGATAAACACTTCCCATCCTTGCTGCTAATCCAAATTGTGAAAGGAGATCTGTCTCCCCTTCCTCCCTCAGGTTAGGTAGCCTATAGCATACTCTCAGTATTATTTTCCCCTTAGCTGCATCCCTTTGGAGCTCTACACATAAGGATTCCACCTTCTCCCCAGCTCCCTTAGTGATGTCATCTCTCACATTCACTTGTACATTATGCTTGATATACAAGCATACCCCTCCTCCTTTTTTACCCTCTCTATCCTTGCGATAAAGATTAAGCTGGATCATAAATGGTTGCCAGCCAATCATGAGATCTGTTGAACCAGGTCTCTGAAATTCCCACAAAATCCAAATCCTCCTCATTCAACAGTATCTCTAGTTCACCCATCTTGTCTGCCAGGCTCCTGGCATCGGTGAACATGCCACGTAGTTTAGACTACGGTCGCATACTATCCTCTTATTGGGTGTTCCGAGGTGGCAACTAGGACTTGCTACTAAATTTCCCTATCCCCCTCCCAGTAGTCTGTCCAACAGATCCATGATGTGCTGAGCCCGAGCGCCCGGTAGACAACATACTGTTTGGCACTTCAGGTCTTTGTTACAGATTGGCCTCTCTGTCCTAAGAATTGAGTCCCCTAACACCAGAATCTGTCTTTCCTTTCCCTTCGCTTCCCCCCAACTCTCGCTGAAGGAGTTCTTCCTCTGGCAGCTAGGAGAGTCCCTCTGCTCCAGCAGTGCTGGTCCCTGACCGGTTGCACTGATGTCACTCAATGGAACGTACTTATTGGAATGCTCCAGCCCTGGATCGGCCTCCTTGACACTTCCCCCTCTACCCTTCCTAACCGTCACCCATCTACTCTTTGCTCATGCCTGCACCTCTTTGTATCCACCCGCCTCTGTGCTGGCACCTGAAGGATCAAGTACGGTTCCCTGAATGAAAGGGCCACCAACCTGACAGCCTTCTAGCAGAGGCGATAGCCATCAGGAAGGCTAGCTTGCGTGACAGTAAGTTTAATGGGATTTCTTTGATAAGTTCAAATGGTTGTTTCTGTAACACAGACAGCACCAAGTTCAAGTCCCAAGGACACATAGGTGACCTAATGGGGGGGAAGCAAGCGAGTTGCACCCTGCATAAAGGTTCGGAGCAGTGAATGGGAGGCTAAAGGCCTTTGGAAGAATACTGATAGGGCCGAAACTTGAGCTCTGATTGTACTCAGTCAATTTGATTTGCACAGCTGACTGTAGAAGAGGGAATTCTCCCAATCACGTATTTCCGAGGATGTAATTTTTTTGGCTTCACACCAAACAATATAAGTCTTCCAGACCTTATGATAGATCTTCCTAGTGACGGATTTTCTAGCATTCACTAGGGTAGACAGAACTGGTCCCAAAATGCAAGGGCCCTTAAACACCCTGGCTTCAATAGCCATGTCATCAAATTTAGAGACTGTAAATTGGGGTGGAATATAGGACCTTGAGACAGTAGACTGGGGTGCCGTGGAAGCGTCCATGGCCCATCTATTGTCAGTCTCACAACCCCCGGGAACCAGGGCCTTCTAGGCCAGGCTGGTGCCACTAGAATGACTGGAACTCCCTCTCTCCAAATCCTGCGCAACAAATGTGGAAGGAGAGGGATCGGAGGGAAAACATAAACCAGGAAGTACTGGATTCATGGAACTACAAGAGCATCTGCTCCGATTGCCAGACGATCTCTTGTTCGGGACACAAACTGCTGTAGCTTGTTGTTGAACCTGGATGCCAGTAGGTCAACCTCTGGCCATCCCCAATGTTGGCAAAATTTCCTGGAACACTCTTGGGTGTAGGGACCATTGTCCCTGGCAGATTTGCTGGCGACTGATATCATTTTCCTTCCAGTTCTCTACTCCCGGGATATGGACTGCCGATAGGATCGGCACATGTCCCTCTGCCCAGGCTAATTATGTGGTTCACCTCCTTCAGAGCTGAACGACTCCTGGTACCGCTTTGGTGGTTTATATAGGCCACTGCAGTGGCATTGTCGGACTTAATCCTGATAGGGTAGTCCTAAAGCTCCACCGCCCAGGACTGTAGGGACAGTCGTACTGCCCGTAATTCCAAGCCGTTGATGGGCAGGATTTGTTCTGTGCTTGAACATTTCCCCTGAGCTGTGAGCCCTTCTAGGGTTGCTCCCCAGCCTGAAAGACTGATATCTGTAGTCAGGGTTGTCTGGTGCCCCCTATCTAATGTACCTGAAAATGGCGGCGGCAGCACCAGAGAGCCGATCGACAGTTCACCTTCGGGGTGCCGACATCGCGGGTGAGCTGGAAGGCTAAGTGCCCATATTTTAAAAGCCAGCAGCTGCAGTATTTGTAGCTGCTGACTTTAAAAAAAAAAAAAAACACGGCGGAACTCTTGCATTAAACCCCCCTCCTGTCCAGACCAATTTTCAGCTTTCAGCGCTGATGCACTTTGAATGACAATTACGCGGTCATACAACACTGTACCCAAATGAAATTTTTTCCCCACAAATAGAGCTTTCTTTTGGTAGTATTTTATCACCTCTGCGGTTTTTATTTTTTGTTAAAAAAAATTGAAAAATACTGAATTAAAAAAAATTTTTTTTTTTTATATTTTGTCATAAAAATTTTGCAAACAGGTAATTTTTCTCCTTCATTGATGTACGCTGATGAGGCGGCAGTGATGGGCACCGATAGGTGGCAGTGATGGGCACTGTGATTGCTTACACTGATAGGTGGCACTGATTGGCACCACTGGTGAGCATTGATAGGTGGCACTTGTGGGCATTGATAGGTGGCACTGCTGGGCACTGGCAGGTGGCAAAAACAGGTGGCACTGTAAGGGGGTACTGATTGGCACAGATGACGTGCCTGTGTTCCTTAATCTACGGCACTAATGTCCCTTTAACATAAGCCGGTAATCTGCTTTTTTCTTTTTTTCCTCACGCTGATAGCACGAGGAGGAAAAAAAAAAAAAACGATTACCGAGCTTTTGTTTACATCATGTGATCAGCTGTCATTGGCTGACAGCTGATCACAAGGTAAGGGGCCAGTACCGGCCCCTTACTCGGATCGGGGATCACCTGAGTCTCAGTGACTCGGTGATCACAGCATGCGCAGGCAGCGTGCACAGGGGAGGACGTCATATGACGGCCTCCCGGAAATTGAGGTCCGCGCTGTAGGCGTTATTCGGCTATGGCCTGGACCTCAAGTGGTTAAAGGGGAAACCTGCTAAGAACTTCTTACAAGGAAGCTCGGCTGACCAGTTCTTAAGCCACAAAAGTCTGTGCATATGTACAGACAAGAGAACCAAATGAGAACCCTGCTGTATTGAATCCTTTAAGGAGCAAAACACAGCGCTTGAGGAATATCTGCCTTATTTTCAGGCAGATCATCCCCCTGGTTAGGCCTATCAGGCGGTCTGATCTGATCCTTTATGGTTCCTCCCTCCCCCTCTCTGTACCGATCGGTACAGCGGAGGGGGAAGAGATCAGTGTCGGCAGCGCTGTGGGCTGCATCTGCAGTGCCCACATCGCTGCTCACCGAAAATTAACCCCTCAATTCCCAGCCAATACTCTGCAATACCCACCAATGCTCTGCAATACCCACCAATACCCTCCAGTACCCGCCAATACTCTGAAGTACAATTCCAGCCAATACTCTGCAATACCCTGCCATAAATTGCCAAATTGCCATACCCGAAGATACCCAGCCATACTCGGAGATACCCTGCAATACCCAGCCATAGACACCCGACCCCCCTCCCGCCACCCTCCGGTGCTTCTACCGACTCACCAATACAATCAAAGCCAGAATCTTTTTTTATTTTTTTATTTCAGGCTTTCCAGCTTAGAGGAGAGATGTGGGGTCTTATTGACCCCATATCTCACTGTAGAGAGGACCTGTCATGCCATATTCCTATCACAAGGGATATTTACATTGTGATCAAAAAATTTATTTTTGGGGAAAAAAATGTCAAACTAAAATAAAGTAAAATGAACAATAAGAAAAACTTTTTTTTTAAATCGCCCCTGTCCCCATGTGCTCACATGCATAAGCGAACGCATACGCAAGTCCCGCCCACATATAAAAACGGTGTTCAAACCACACATGTGAGGTATCGCTGCGAACGTTAGAGCGAGAGCAATAATTTTAGCCCTAGACCTCCTCTGTAACTCAAAACATGTAACCAGTAAAAAAAATGTTAAAGCGTCGCCTATGGGGATTTTTAAGTAGCGACGTTTGGCGCCATTCCACGAGCGTGTGCAATTTTGAAGAGTGACATGTTAGGTATCTATTTACTCGACTTTACTTCATCTTTCACATTATGCAAAAAATGGGCTAACTTTACTGTGTTTTTTTTTTTCTAAGCACAAAATTGTTTTTTTTTTTTTTTAAAAAGCATTCAAAAATTGCTGCACAAATACTGTGCGAGATAAAAAGTTGCAACGACCACCATTGTATTCTCCAGGGTGTTTGCTAAAAAAACATAATGTTTTGGGATTCTATGTAATTTTATAGCAAATAAATTATGATTTTTACATGAAGGAGAGAAATTTCAGAATTGGCCTGGGTGCTCCAGAACGCCTGATGGTGCTCCCTGCATGTTGGGCCTCTGTATGTGGCCACACTGTGTAAAAGTCTCACACATGTGGTATCGCCGTACTCGGGAGTAATAGCAGAATGTGCTTTGGGGTGTAATTTGTGGTATGCATATGCTGTGTGTGAGAAATAAACTGATAATATGACAATTTTGTGAAAAAAAAAAACATAAAAAAAAATCTTGATTTTGCAAAGAATTGTGGGAAGAAATTACAACTTCAAAAAACTCATCATGCCTCTTACTAAATACCTTGGAATGTCTTCTTTCCAAAAAGGGGTCATTTGGGGGGGTATTTGGACTTTTCTGGCATGTTAGGGTTTCAAGAATTGAAATAGGGCGTCAGTACTTCAGGTGTGATCAATTTTCAGATATTGGCACCATAGCTTCTGGACTCAATAACTTTCACAAAGACCAAATAATATCCACCAATTTGTACTTATTTTTACCAAAGATATGTAGTAGTAAAAATTTATGAAGAAAAAATGGAGTTACGTACCGGTAACATCCTTTTCCGGGAGTCTTTCAGGACAGCCACCTTAGAGAGACCCTGGCTCCTCCCCTCTTAGGAAACACCTCCTTCAATTTCATGATTTAAGCCTCGTCCTCCCTCCGTCCCTCAGTTCTTCCAGAGTACCTCCGGCCAACTGGGGAGACACAAGAACACGTCAAACAAACTTTTAATCTTACCTGACAGTCTCATGTGATGAGTTCCTGACGATCTCCAAAAACCTGGGTGGGAACCGGTGCTGTCCTGAAAGACTCCCGGAAAAGGATGTTACCGGTACGTAACTCCATTTTTCCCCAAGTTCGTCTTTCAGGACAGCCACCTTAGAGAGGATAAGCGAGCACATTACCTTAGGGTGGGACCACTGCTTGCAGCACTTTACGACCAAAGGCTTGGTCTTTGGCTGACAGAAGATCCAGTCTATAGTGTTTCACGAACGTAGAAAAACTGGACCACGTTGCAGCTCTACAGATCTGTTCAGGAGATGCACCAGCCCACTCTGCCTGAGAAGTTGCCACTGCCCTGGTTGAGTGTGCTCTAATCCCAACTGGGGGTTCTAACCCCCCTGCCACGTAAGCCTGCCCAATGGCTAACCTTAACCATCTGGCTATCGTACGTCTAGAGGCTTTGGAACCCTTCCTAGCCCCTGAAAATAACACAAAAAGTGAATCAGACTTCCTGAACTGACTTGTGCAATCTAAATAATGAAGGACACATCTTCTAACATCCAATCTATGAAAGATGTGTTCCTGTTCTCTTACTGGATTTGAACAGAAAGTAGGTAGCACAATCTCCTGGACTCTATGAAAACTAGAGGCTACCTTAGGTAAAAAGGCCGGATCCGTCTTAAAAACCAAACGGTCCGGAAAGACCTGAAAAAAAGGTGCCCTAACAGAAAGGGCTTCGAGTTCACTCACTCTCCTTGCTGTAGTGATCGCCACCAAAAACACAGTTTTGAGAGTGATCAGTTTTAATGAGCAAGATTCCAATGGCTCAAAAGGTTCTCCTGTGAGAAACTGTAAAACTAAAGAAAGATCCAAAACTGGGAAGGGGGAATTTGAAACAGGTCTCTGCCTACTTAGGGCTTTGAAGAACCTCATTATCCGAGGGTCTGATGCTAGATGCCTTTCTAGAAACCCGCTTAAAGCGGATACCTGACCCTTCAGTGTTCCAAGGGCTAAACCTTTATCTGCCCCAGCCTGCAGGAACTCTAGAACGGCTACAGAGCTGCGCACGTTGAAGGAGCTCTCTGAGCACCAGCTATTGAACCGCCTCCATACCTTTAAGTAAATGGTCTGGGTTTCCTTTTTCCTGCAGTTTAGGAGAGTGGCTACTAAACAATCTGAGAAGCCCTTGCCCTTCATTCAGCAATTCCTCCTCAGAAGCCAAGCTGCAAGGTTCCACCGCTCCACCTGAGGACAGCAGATTGGACCCTGAGAATGGAGATCTTCCTGGACTGGGAGAATCCAGGGGGGTTCTACAGACAGGCCCTTCAGAATGGAGAACCACGGCCTCCTGGGCCAGTGAGGTGCGATTAGAATAAGGGTAGTATTCTCCACCTGAAACTTCCTTAACACTGCCGGAATCAGCACGGGAGGGGGGAAAGCATAGCACCTGGAGAAACCCCAACTCTGTGCTAGTGCGTCCACCCCCAACGCCCCGTCTCCCCTGTTTATAGAAAAGAAAATGGCTACCTTCGCGTTTTCCCTCGAGGCAAAGAGGTCTATCGAAGGAATCCCCCACCTCTGGGTGATCATTTCGAAAACCTCCTGCTTGAGAACCCAGTTGCCTTCTCTCAGTGTTCTCCTGCTGAGGAAATCTGCCACCTGATTTTGCTCTCCTTTCAAGTGGATCGCTGAAAAGGACAGGACATTTGCTTCGGCCCACCTGAGGATGGCTTTTGCTAGGGCCCATAAGGATTCGCTCCTGGTGCCCCCCTGTCTGTTGATGTAAGCTACCACCGAGGAATTGTCTGACCTGACTTTCACATGATGCCCCCGGAGTTCTCTCTGAAAGGTCCTGAGAGCCAGATCTACTGCCCTCAGCTCCCTCCAATTCGAGGATCTCTTCGACTCCCTCCTCTCCCAGGTACCCTGTATCAAACGGGAGTCTAGGTGTGCACCCCAACCTGAGCTGCTCGCATCGGTTGTGACCACCCTGGATATTAGTAAAATCCACTCTAGGCCTTGGGACAAATTTGCTCCCTTTCTCCACCACCAAAGGGGCCTCTTTACCAGATTTGGAACCGAAACCAAAGAATCCAGAGACCCCTGGCTGTGGTCCCAAACCTTCAGTATAAATAATTGCAGAGGACGGTAATGTAATCCCGCCCACTGAACCACTGGGAGCGTGGACGTCAGCAAGCCCAATGCCAACATGACCTTCCTTACTGAGATCTGGTGGCTGCCCTGGAGAAACAACAGTGCCTTGTCTACCTTTTGAATTTTCTCTAAAGGGAGGAAGACTTTTTGTTCTGTTGAGTCCAACACATACCCCAGGAAGGTGACCCTCTGGGAAGGATTTAAGTTGGATTTCTCCAGGTTCAGAAGCCAACCCAGGCTTACTAAACAGGTCTCTTGCTATCTGTAAATCTCGAGTCAACTGCGTTGGAGAAGGGGCAAACAGGAGAAGATCGTCAAGATACGCGATCACCGAGATTCCCCTGAGACGCAGAAATGCCAGAACTTCTGCCATCACTTTGGTGAAGATCCGGGGGGAAGAGGATAGCCCGAAGGGAAGTGCTTTGAACTGCAAGTGTAGCACCACTACCGAGGTTCTCACTGCCAGTCTGAGGAAACGCTGGTGGGTCTCTGCGATGGGAATATGCAGGTATGCATCTTTTAAATCTATCGATGCCATGAAACAGTTTGGTGGAAGAAGCGCTTTCACTGAGTAAACTGAATCCATCCGAAACCTTCTGTAGGTGACTGAGACATTCAGAGGCTTCAGGTTCAGGATGAGCCTGAACTTTCCCGAAGGCTTGCGAACCACAAAAACGTGAGAATAGAAGCCCCTGCCTGTCTCTCCTGCTGGGACCCGTACTACCACTTCTTGTTCCTCTAAATCATAAAGAGAGGAAAGAAGGGCAGACGATTTTTCTGCACATTTTGGCAGCTCGGTGATAAGGAGTCTCAGAGGGGGGAGTTCTGAAAACTCCAAACGGTAACCTCTTCTGATGATCCCCAACACAAACTGATTGGAGGTGATCATCTCCCACTGTGGGAGAAAGGCCCCCAACCTTCCTCCCACTGTGACCCTGTCATTGAGACTTTTTGGGCTGTTCAGGAGGGTGAAAAATTGCTCCCCCGCACCCCTTGCCCTTGAACCCCCAACTTTTCTTCTGCCGATCAGTTCTAGGGGCTTCAAGTTTTTTCTGAGGATGAGTCTTTTTCTTTGACTGCTCCCCAAATTTCCTCTTAATGGGAAAGGCCTTTTTCTTATCAGCCGTGCGATCTAGCACTGCTTCAAGACCTGGCCCAAACAGCAAGTCTCCTGTAAAAGGGATCCCACAGAGCTTTGCTTTGGACGCATTGTCCCCCTGCCAGGTCTTCAGCCATAAGGCCCTCCTAGCTGAGTTGGTCAGAGCCGAGGACCTTGCAGACATTCGCACGGATTCAGCTGAAGCATCCGCAATGTATGCTATCCCCTTAAGCAGCATGGGAATGGAGGATAGAATAGTCTCCTTTGCCGTCCCTGCTTCAATGTGCGCGTTAATCTGGGTAAGCCAATACTCCATATTACGAGCCACCACTGTGGCTGCCATGGCCGGCTTAAGATTTCCCTGTGATGAATCCCAGGCCTTCTTTAGAAGTGAATCCATCCTTCGATCCATAGGGTTTGAAAGTACCCCCATGTCCTCAAAGGCCAGATCAGTGTGTCTGGACACCTGGGAAAAAGCAGCATCTAATCTGGGAGATTTATTCCAGACAAGAGCCTCCTCTTCCGAAAAAGGAAACCTTTGTTTTAATGCCCCAGAAAAGAAAGGTTTCCTTTCGGGATCCTGCCATTCCTTCCTGATGGCATCGATCAAGACGTCATGCACCGGGAACACCCGCTTTTTCTGTTCCCCCATGCCCTTGTACATCTGATCATGGAGTGACAATGCCTTCTTTTCCTCTTGTATGCCTAAAGTGGTATGAATAGCCCCTAAGAGCTCGTCCACTTCCTCCAGGGAAAGCTTATACCGTGAGGTTCTATTGGATTCCCCATCCAACCCCCCATCGTCAGATTCCCCTTGGGAGTCTGAGCCGACACTGTCAACTTCTTCCTCAGCTTCCTCTCTGGAGCCCCCTGGATTCTCTCCACCTGCGGGAGGAACATCCACTGGGCTAGATGGTACACTCTGCTGCGCTGGTGTAGGAGTGCTCTGGGGCTGAGGCCACTGGAAACTAGAGAAAAGTGTTTTGAAGGACTGGAAAGTACTAGAGAGTTCCTTCACAGAAGCCGCCAGATCTGCACCCTGTTCTGCTGCCTGCTCCCTAAGCAACCCCTCAATACACTCTTTACAAAGTGCCTTGGACCAGGAATCCCCCATAGAGGCTCTACATGAAGGACACTTCTTCCTAGAACCATGGGGGGACTTGCTCGTGGCTTTCTGAAAAACAGAAGTAAAAGAGAGAGCAGCATAAGATTTAAAAAGAAAGAGAAACACCAGCGCTACATAGAGGACCACCGGGAGTGCCCCCCCCCAGGATCAACCATCACCAGGATCCCAGACGCACTGCCCTTCCCCCCGACCACCAAGGGGGAAAACACCAGTGGAGCTACTGGTTATAAAGTAAGGGAACACCTCCCCAGGGTTCCCCTTACCTTTGAGTGGCTGGTGCTGTTATCTCCAGGAGCTCTTGAAGCCTCTGCTTCGGACATTCTCCTGTTGAGGAAGAGTGGTACGAACGTGCCTCCTACAGCTGCCTGTACAACTTTAGAAAGAGAGGCTGCACCAGCCGAACGCTTGGTCCCCTTTTACGTGCCGCGTCCGGAACCGGAAGACGCGGATCCAACGAAGAGGTCCGCCCCCACTGGAACTGACGTCGCCCGTCATCCGGTCCGGCCTCCAGCTCCAAGCCGACTGTAAACACAGGGGGACCTTGGACGTCTTGTTGCAGCGCCCCACTGGGCGAAACGAAGGGATGGACCTCCCTAAACTTCCTGCTTTCCCCAAGCGAAGCTTAGAGTGCGTGTAAAAAGGTGAGTGAGTGCGTGTAAAAAGAGTTTAGCTCCCCAGCCGACCGGACTGCCTATCCTGTTGAAGCACCCTCCTGGGTGAACGAACGGATGAACCTCTAAAACTTCCTGCTTTCCCCAAGTGAAGTTTAGAGTGTATGGTCAGTACGAAAATTCAGCTCCCCAGCTGACCGGACTGCCGAAAGTAGTCCGATAGACGATCGGACTGCCGAGCGGGGCCAGAGCTCCGCTCAGATAGCTTCAGTCTCGCCAACTGATTTAGCTAAGGTTCCTTAGCGGTGTCTCCCCATCGGAGGAAACTCATAACTGAGGGATGGAGCGAGGACGAGGCTTAAATCATGAAATTGAAGGCGGTGTTTCCTAAGAGGGGAGGAGCCAGCTTAGAGTGCGTGTAAAAAGGTGAGTGAGTGCGTGTAAAAAGAGTTTAGCTCCCCAGCCGACCGGACTGCCTATCCTGTTGAAGCACCCTCCTGGGTGAACGAACGGATGAACCTCTAAAACTTCCTGCTTTCCCCAAGTGAAGTTTAGAGTGTATGGTCAGTACGAAAATTCAGCTCCCCAGCTGACCGGACTGCCGAAAGTAGTCCGATAGACGATCGGACTGCCGAGCGGGGCCAGAGCTCCGCTCAGATAGCTTCAGTCTCGCCAACTGATTTAGCTAAGGTTCCTTAGCGGTGTCTCCCCATCGGTGGAAACTCATAACTGAGGGACGGAGCGAGGACGAGGCTTAAATCATGAAATTGAAGGCGGTGTTTCCTAAGAGGGGAGGAGCCAGTCTCTCCAAGGTGGCTGTCCTAAAAGACGAACTTGGGAAAATTACTAATCTGCTAAATTTTATAACAGAAACTAAGAAAAATTCTTTTTTTTTTTTTTTAACAGAATTTTCGGTCTTTTTTCTTTTATAGCACAAAAAATAAAAAACCAAGCAGTGATTAAATACCACCAAAAGAAAGCTCTATTTGTGTGAAAAAAAGGACAAAAATTTCATATAGGTCCAGTGTTGCATGACTGAGTAATTGTCATTCAAAATGTGAGAGCACTGAAAGCTGAAAATTGGTCTGGTTATTAAGGGCCGGTTCACACTGGGGGCGATGCGAGGCGACACGACTTGCCTTGCCGCGATCTGACAAGTCGCCCCCGTTCTGTACAATGGAACCGTTCTGAGAGGAGCGACTCGAGTCGCTCCGACTCAGAAAAAAGGTTCCTGTACTACTTTTGGGCGACCTCGGGGCGACTTGCATTGACTTCTATACAGAAGTCATTTGCAAGTCGCCGCTGAGGTCGCGGCAGGTCGCGGCGAGGCAAGTCGGTGTCGCCTCGCATCGCCCCCTGTGTGAACCGGCCCTAAGGGTGTTTAAGTGCCCAGTGGTCAAGTGGTTAAAGAAGAGACTGCTGCATCTATGGCTGGCATGCTCCATTTTTTAACAAACTTTTCATCCATGGGATATAAAAAGGGAAATCCTCTTAGGAGGAACAAAAATCCGATCAGGATGTTTCCAATCAGCATACACCACATGTTCCAACAGGGGGTGTAGAGGGAAAGTCGGTGCGGTCTCAAGAGGCCTCAGAGTCAGGATCAAAAACCTCTGTGATTGAGAGGCAGACACTAACTTCTTGTCCAGATTGCTCGGAAGCAGACTCACAGCTGCCTTCTGGAAGCACTGCATGCTTGGCAAACAGAGCTTAAATAAGCTGGCTGTGCACCTGAACATTCTGTGCGTGCGTATGCACGTGCATGATCCTGGCGAACGGGAGTGGCTGTATTTGCGTATGTTCATGTGCCTAGGTAAAGGCTACAGCACCTGTGCACGAAGCCACATGCACCATGGCTAGCTTGACTTATTGTTACAATCACTGGGACACCCCACAATAAGTAAATAAGGGTGTTTCACTGACCCGTCCAGGAGCAGGGCAGCTTAGAAACTGAGAGCCCAAAGTTCACCCATCATGGCTGGTTACTGTCACTTGAGGACCTTCAAGGACTGGCCACCATTTTCATGTTTAGGGTCCACTCCATTGGACATGTACAGCACCCTGCAGGAATGCATTAGTGCTGTAATGTCCAGGATTCCACCAGGGTCCAGCGCCTGGAGGCCGCGTTACAGGGAAAACCTTGCAGATCTTGAGTCTTCTTTGTAAGGCTCAGGTACCATTTATCTAAACATATAAAGCCTGTGTCAAATTGATCCTATCGGTCGATCCCTTGATTCATTTAAGAACCGTTTGTGGAACTAGAGACCTGGAGCTCAGAGAGCTCAAAACAACCGTATCATCCACCTTGCAGACACTGGTAAAAAACTGAAGTACTTCCTGTATGGGAGGGGTTATATAGGGGATCACTTCCTGTCTAAAGACCTTTGGTCGATCAGTGTCCAGTGTCCATTCACCTGGAGATGAAGTATAACCCAGCAGGTAATGAATATTAGCCTAACTCGGTGTCCCATGATGTATGAAAAAGAAAAAATTAATTTCTTTTTCAGTTTAGGCCGATATATATTCTTCTACATATATTTAAAAAAAAATCACAATAAGAGTATATTTATTGGTTTGCGCAAAAGTTAGTGTGTCTACAATATAGGGGATAGATGTATTTTTTTTTTACCAGTAATGGCAGCAATCTGCAATTCTTTTCAGGACTGCGACATTGCGGCGGAGAGATTGGATACCTTTGACACATTTTTGGGACCATTGACATCAGTGCTATAAAAATGTATTGATTAATGTGTAAATGTCACTGGTAGGGAAGGGGTTAACACCAGGGGGGCAATCAAGATATTAAATGTGTTCCATCAACGGCGGGCAGTTGGCAAGCGGTTAAAAAAAATGTAAAATCAGATCTTTTGATTTGAAATCGATTTTTTGCATTTTTATCAAATTTATTTTAATAAAATGCTTTTGGAGTAAAAATCTATCTAATGATAGTTTTCTATTTAAGATACATTAATAATTTTGTTTATTCAACATGAAATGGAGCTTAGTTTTGTAGTATGAGGCTGTATATTCTGAAATATTTAAATTTTTGGTAAACTAATCCAATGAATCAAGCTCTGCCAGCTGATATAACGCACTGCATTGATGCATCCACACAACTTCACAGTAACCATGAGATAAAACAAAGTACAGGAATATTCCTTTATGACTGTATGATTGCATTGGTTCTGATATTGCTGTTTTGCTAACCTGAGAGTTTATTATTCTAAATAGGAAACCTTAATTTTGTTTGCAAAAAACAAGAATAAGTCCTTACATTTAAAGAGCACCTGTCCTGTCAGATCCATCATGGCATCCACTCACCTGCTGCCGCCACGTCCCTCACCTTGTTGCGTCACTGCCGCATCACCAACTGTCCCATTAAAGTGAATGTGGCTGTCGGTGAATCAACAGCGGGTCAGAGGAGGAGCTGCTATGGGACAGAGATGACAGTTTCTCTTTAAAACTTATGATTTAAAGAGGAAATAAACCCACAGCGAAAAAAAATGGAGACAGACAAAAAATCCTACAAGAGAAAGGCATAATTAGCTAGTATGCCTAGCATACTAGCTAATTATGTATCACTTACCTCAGATCGAAGCCCCTGCATCGGTCCACGCCCCCCCCCCAACATGTTGTCCCAGAGAGACTTCTGATTATCACGGCTCCAGCGATGTGATTAGCCGGAGCCGTGATGACGTCACTCCGCGCATGCACGCGGGAAGGGCACAGTACAACTGAAGCAACTGCATATAGCGCCATTGCTTCAGTTGTCTTAAGTGTGCATGTGCCGCATGACGTTGACACATGCAAATAAAGGGATATCTCCTAAACCGTGCAGGTTTAGGAGATATCCTTGTTAGCTACAGGTAAGCCTTAATATAGGCTTACCTATAACAATGTTGTAAACAAGGGTTTACAACCACTTTAAAATAGAGTTGATTTAAATGAAATCCACCCTGGTTCTCTGCACACCAGATAAATCATATCCGCCCCCAGCAAGGTGCAACATTTGGGACAGTCAGCAGTGGTGGTTGCATGGAGGCAGACATGATATTTATCGGGTGTGCATTGAACTCTCTAAGGGCATACAACTCATAGGTACCTCAAGCCCTAAATAAAAAAAAACTAGTGAAAACTCCTCTTCTTGACCATGATCCTTGCAATTGAAATGCGCTGTTTTGTTTTCTGGCAGGATCACAATTCTTAAATTGTACATAGTCAATATCTGCCTAATCTATGTTTATCACCTTGTTTTTGTTATATTGGGGATATAGTGACACCAGAGCTCATATTTTATGAAATATATTGGTTTTAAATTTTGCAATAAATAAAATTGTCATAATTTTTTTGATATCCTTTGCATCTGTCTGATTTATTTTTCACTTCAATAATCCTTAACCACTTTCAGACCGGACCAATTTGCTGGTCAAAGACCAGACCACTTTTTGCGATTCGGCACTGCGTCGCTTTAACTGACAATTGCGCGGTCGTGCGACGTGGCTCCCAAACAAAATTGACGTCCTTTTTTTCCCACAAATAGAGCTTTCTTTTGGTGGTATTTGATCACCCATGCGGTTTTTATTTTTTGCGCTATAAACAAAAATAGAGCGACAATTTTGAAAAAAAACGCATTATTTTTTACTTTTTGTTATAATAAATATCCCCCAAAAATATATAAAAAAACATTTTTTTCCCTCAATTTAGGCCGATACGTATTCTTCTACATATTTTTGGTAAAAAAAAATCGCAATAAGCGATTATTGATTGGTTTGCGCAAAAGTTATAGCGTTTACAAAATAGGGATAGTTTTATAGCATTTTTATTAATAATTTTTTATTATTTTTTTTTTTACTAGTAATGGCGGCGATCTGCGATTTTTATTGTGACTGCGACATTGTCAGGGACCCATCGGACATTTTTGACACATTTTTGGGACCATTGTCATTTATACAGTAATCACTGCTATATAAATGCAGTGATTCCTGTGTAAATGACACTGGCAGTGAAAGGGTTAACCTGTGGGTGGCAGTGTAGGGGTTAAGTGTTCCTAGGGGTGTGTTACTAACTGTGGGGGGGTTGGGCTTTCATTTAGTGTACACTGATCTCTGCTCCAATCACATGGAGCAGAGATCAGCGTCACTAGTTGCTAGGCAGAATGAGAAAATGTTGTTTATACAGCATTTCCTCCATTCCGCCGCTCCGTGAGACGATCGCGGGGATGCCCGCGGCGATCGAGTCCGCGGGTCCCGCGACCGGACTCACGGAGGTCCCGACCAGCGCGGGAGCGCGCCGCCGGCGGCGCGCTCCCGATGGCACGGCGGCAACGAATATTGGACGTACATGTACGCCAATATGCCTGCCCGTGCCATGCTGTCGACGTACATCGTCGTGCGCTGGTCGGGAAGTGGTTAATTTCCTCCAGGTCTGGATCAGCTTGGTTTTCCTAGTGGACCTCTTGTGGTTTCTCGCACATGCAACACTTTGTCCACCCGGTCCTTCCCAACGTGGGCTGCCATCTGTGAAACGCATGAGGCCACGCAGTCTAAGTTTTTCCGCTATCTCCAGCTCCGGTGCTTGATCTTATCCATCCGTCACAGCTCTAACTATCCTTTTCAGAAAACACTCTTAGAACGCATCCGTCAACACTTTCCAGGGTCATCTGGCTTCATCTTCACCCTCAATGTGTCTCTGAATTGTCGAGCGTCCCCTACTTCCCTCTACTATGCGACTCAGTGGGAGCGAGACTTGATGTCTGAGATTGCCCTGGTGGAATGGAGAAGAGCCTGATCTTCTGTAGCAAAATGCTTGTTCCAACACCACTACCCTGGAAGCAGCATACAAAGTGCTCATGAGGCGGTATTGGGTCCTGGTCCTAATTGCCCATGCCAATCCCGGTTCTTTTGACCGCTCTTCTCGGAGTTGTGGCCATAATGGGGATGTTTTACATACCTGGTGGGCTTGTCCGCTATTAATAGGTTTTTGGTATCAAGGTTTTAGCCTGTTGCACACCCAGTTTCATCGGACTATTCGTAAAGATGCCAATTCATCTTGATACATTGCCCTATACCGGGCTTGTATGCACACCAGTAAAAGTTAGCATCTTATCTCTTTTTGTCAACTAAAAGAACTGTTGCTCAGGCCCCGGAGAAAACCCTTGGTTCCATTTCAGGGTGTAAGAGACTGCATGACTGCTATTTTATACAAAATACTCAAGCGCTGATGCAGAAAAAATTCTCAAAAGATATATATACCGAAATTACTTGCTGAAAATAGCTGCACTAAAAAAAAAAAAAAAAAAACAGTGATCCTTCACTTGTGCAATGTAAAAGTAATATAAAATATATTAGTGCACTAAAATCCATCCTCAGTACTTGGATCAAACCAAATGATAATGTATAAATATTCACTATATGTGGATGATTTTTTGGATTAGTTTGGTTTACACACACCATCCTTATGCACATAAAGCACTTTATATCTGTATTTACTATATGTAGTTAATTTCATGGATTAATTTGGTTTACACATACCACTTTTATATATTATTCATTTATGTGTAAACCAAATTAATCCATGAAATTAACTACATATAGTAAATACAGATATAAAGTGCTTTACGTGCATAAGGATGGTGTGTGTAAACCAAACTAATCCAAAAAATCATCCACATATAGTGAATACAAATATAAAGTGCCTTGCGTGCATAAAAATCCTATTGCTTAATAGCTGATTATACCCAACGTGCCAGCAAACACAAATGGATCAAACAAATTAATTAATCATCACTTAATTACAAACATCTACTGCTTCTGCATTCAGGTAAGGTTCATTTCTGTGCACCACTGCTGTGTACCACTTTTATATATGCATTATTAATTTATTTATTCGCACAGGGATTTATTAATTTATTGCGAATACTCCTATTATTGGGTACTTATACTGGGTATTTATACATTATCATTTGGTTTTATCCAAGTACTGAGGATGGATTTTAGCGCACTAATATATTTTGTTAAAACATAAAAGATGAGGTTGTGCCGAGTAAACGGATAGCCAACATGTCAATCCTTAACCACTAGGTGTCCGCGCTATAGCCGAAAGACGGCTGCAGCACGGACGCCAATTGCCGGGAGGCCGTCCCTGGACATCCTCCTGTTTACTTCCGCAATGCGCTCTCCCACGAGCGTGCATCGGAGAAGTGCTATGCTGGCCGTGTCCCTTGGACATGGCCATTCACAGCGGCCGTTTACAGTGCGATCGGCGTGTCCAATGAGAGATGATCTCATATGTAAACATATGAGATCATCTTTGATCACCTGCTCTCCCTCCCAGACAGACAGCATGTGAGGAGGGAGAGATGAAGGACTGCAGCGGCCGTGAGTAGGAAAAAAACAAAACACATAAAATAAAGTGCCCACAATGTCACTGCCACCTGTCCCCACTGCCACCTGTCCCCACTGCCACCTGTCAGTGCCATGTGCCACGTATAAGTGGCATCTGTCATCAGTGCCACATAGTGCCATCTGTCATCAGTGCCATATCAGTGTCACGTGTCAACAGTGCCACATAGCGCCATCATCAGTGCCATATCAGTGTCACGTGTCAACAGTGCCATATATTAGGGACATCTGTCATCAGTGCCACGTATCAGTGCCATCTGCCATCAATGCCACCTGTCAGTGTCACATGCCATCTGTCATCAGTGCCACGTATTAGAGCCACGTGTCATCAGTGCCATGTATTAGAGCCACGTGTCATCAGTGCCACGTATTAGTGCCATCTGTCAGAGGTGTCACGTGTCAGTGCCACGTATTCATGGCATCTGTTATCAGTGCCACGTGTCATCGGTGCCACGTGTCATCAGTGCCACGTGTCATTGTCCTGGTGCTCCAGGGCCTTCAAAAGTGTAGTAAAAGGGTAGTCAACAAGTTAGATGTGTAATTTAGGCTCCTAGAACACCTGATGGTGCTCCCTGCATGTTGGGCCTCTCTGAGTGGCTAGGCTGTGGAAAAGTCCCCCACATGTGGTATCGTAATACTCAGGAGGAGCAGCAGAATTTATTTTGGGGCATCATCTGTGGTATACACATGCCATGTGAGAGAAATAACCTATTACAATGACAATTTTGTGAAAATAAAATAAATAAATCTTCATTTGGCAAAGAATTGTGGGGAAAAATGACAACATCAAAAAGCTCACCATGCCTCTTACTAAATACTTTGGAATGTCTACTTTCAAAAAAAGGGGTCATTTGGGGGGTATTTGTATTTTTATGGCTTGTTCGGGTCTCAAGAAATGAGATAGGCCACCAGTACTTCAGATGTGATCAATTTTGTATGATTTGCACCACAGCTTGTAGACTCTTTAACTTTCACAAACCAAATAATATCCACTAATTTGGGTTATTTTTACCAAGGATATGTAGCAGTATAAATTGCGGCCAAAATTTCTGAAGACAAATTAATAATTTGCAAAATTGTATCACAGAAATAAAGAAAAATGCGTATTTTTTCATTTATCGCGCAAAAAATAAAAAAAACTCAGAGGTGATCAAATACCACCAAAAGAAAGCTCTATTTGTGGGAAAAAAAGGACAAAAAATGAACTTGCGTACAGCGTTACATGACTAAGTAATTGTCATTCAAAGTGTGAGAGCACTGAAAGCTGAAAATTGGTCTGGTCACGAGGGGGGACCTGGAGATAAGACTTCAGTACCCTATATTTTCCTTAGGTAATAATTTAAAAGCCCATACAGGTTATCAGTTTCGCGTGAACCATGAATAGTGAACCTAGAATTATTGCTTTCACTCTGGCGTGCACACGTAACATGTGTAGCATAATTAATGTAAACAAGGCAGATCGCCATTGTGTTTGTAAATGAAGACAGACATTCTGTGCTTCTGCTAAGCAGGAACAAGGACCTCTGTCTTCCCACAGTTAAAGCACCCCCCCCCCCCCCCCACCACGGTTAGAAAACACTTCCTAGGAACACATTTAACCCTTTGACTGCCCCTGTTAACCCCTTCCCCGCCAGTGTCATTAGTATAGTGATTGTGTATTGGTGTTACTGGTCCCCAAAAGTGTCCGTCGCTGATCGCTGCCATTACTAGTAAAAGACATTAAAATAAAATATCCCATAGTTTGTCGATGCTATAACTTTTGCACAAACCAATCAATATATGTTTATTGGGATAGGTTTTTTTTTATATACCAAAAACATGTAGCAGAATACAAATTGATGAAGAAATTCGATTTTTTTTTACATGTTTTTATTGGATGTGTTTTATAGCAGAAAGTAAAAAAAACATTTTTTCCCCCCAAAATTGTCTGTCTTTTTTGTTTAGCGCAAAAAATAAAAGCCGCCGAATACCACCAAAATAAATCTCTATTTAGATGGGGGGGGGGGGAGAAGGACATCAATTTTATTTGGGTACATCATCACACGACTGCGCAATTGTCAGTTAGAATAACGCAGTGCGTATCGCACAAAAGAAAAAAAAATGTCTGGGTCATGAAGGGGGGTAAACCTTCCGGAGGGCAAGTGGTTAAGTGCTTGGGAGGAACTTAAATTTTTTACACTTTTTTCTTTACTACGCGTTAGATATAGATGTACACACCCCCTGCTGCCACCAATGTATTTTCTATGTGGCAGCGAAAGTATTAAATCATAAAGTCCCTTCGTGACATCCAAAACCTGTTATATTTGTCTGTTGTAGCATACAGTGTCTCAATAGTCTTTTCAGAAGTGATGTATTTTACACACATGTAGCGGCGGGCTCCCGAAGAGCGTTGTGTGTTTTTCAAAGTTAAAACTTTACCCAAGCTACAGTTTGGTTTGGGTCTATTTGTCTAAATTTGACTGGGTTGTGAGATGTTCAGCCTGGCCACATGGGGCCCTGTCTCTTGTGGCAGGCGTAGAACTATGGTCTGGTCAGGCGCTTAAGTTACACTTTTTCGGAGCCAGGTCAGTGGGGGTGGCCCTCTCGCTGTGCCCTCTGGGAGAGGGTATTTAAGAGACGGACGTCATGTGGCTCGGGGTTCCGGTCCAGTATGATGTGCTGACTACTTGGTCCTGGTCCTCCTGACCAGCCCCCAGGAAGGCTATGGCCTGGGGTGTGGATCTACCCAATTCTAATGCCTTGTGGCTGGCTAGCCCGAGGCAGGGAAACTAAAGGAGGATTCTGAGGTGGTTGGGTGCTGTTTCCGGTTCGGGAGAGACCCATTGTACTTCAAGCATTCCAGGGGAGGACTCTTTAGAAGAGCACCACGTGTGAGTTTGGTTTTCTTAACAAGAGCCTGGAAGGCCTGAAGTAACCGAGAGAATCCAGTCTTGTGGATATCACCAAGCAGGCTGAAAGATCCAGGTATCCTACAAATGTTCTACAGCTTAGTTTCCTACGTGTTCTGCAACAACGTCTGTGACAAAGACTTCATTCCTGAATAAGCACCTTGTTGGCTGCTAGGCCTTGTGAGAGAGGGACTGTCCAACCTGAGTGTTCATCCAGCTGCGAATGGTTATTCTCTGGATGCAGTCAAAGCAAGTTCTTTAACGTTTATAGACTGACATTGAGAGTACCTGAACCTCCTTCCCAACCCCCTGATCCCAAGTTGAAAGACTGTTCAATGGTTTGAGTTTTTGAAAATAAAATCCATTCAAGTGGATCTATTGTCAGTCTCAAGTTACTGGGCCATCTACGACAGGACATCCCCTAGACGTGTCACAAGGAGAACGGAAGGTAACGGTAAGCCCAAAAATAACCAGCAGCTCCTTCGGGGGTTAGTGCTACACACATCGGATATAGCTTTTGTTTTTATACATGTAAGGTATGTAAATATGTCTTGTTTTGTTCCTACAGAATGTATACTGGCTCTGGATTTATCCGTCTACACCCTGTCCAAAAAAATAAAAAAAATCTTAAACTTCCCATTAGGAAGACCATTTTCTCCCTTTTGCTGTTGGTCCTTAAAAACAGGCAATTATTTAACAAAATGACAAAACTCACTCACCCGTCCCCAGGGGTATATATAGGCAATATCCATTAGGGTGTAATAATCCTTCAGAGGCTCTTCCTCATAGAGAATCTCCACCTTCAATCAAATCAATTAAAACACTGTTTAGAAAGTGAAAGAAGAAATCATGAAAATACCACCTCTTCAAAAAATTGATTCAAGATACAAAAAATTATATTTAAAAATGAACAGAAATTTTATTCACAATAAGGATGGCTACTTGTGTTAGAAGTTGGGTTCTGAAAAATGATAAATCTATATGTTTAGTAAAACACCTTATTTTTTTAATAAAGGGTACATTTATTCAGATAAAAAAAAAAGTTACAACATATCTTTTAGAAAGGATGGCAGCCATTAATCACATAAGCCCCGGACCATTTTGCTGCTCAAAGACCAGAGCACTTTTTGCAATTGGACACTGCGTCACTTTAACTGACAATTGCGCGGTTGTGCGACGTGGCTCCCAAACAAAATTGACGTCCTTTTTTTTCCCCCACAAATAGAGCTTTCTTTTGGTGGTATTTGATCACCCCTGCGGTTTTTATTTTTTGTACTATAAACCAAAAAAGAGTGACAATTTTGAAAAAATAAATAAATAAATAAAAATAAAACGCATTATTTTTTACTTTTTGCTATAATAAGTATCCCCCAAAAATGTATAAAAAAACTTTTTCCTCAGTAGGGGTGTGTTGCTAACTGTAGGGGGCATAGCTGTGTTTTACACATCACTGATCTCTGCTCCAATCACAGTGAGCAGATATCAGTGTCACTGTTGCTAGGCAGAACAGGGAGATGCTTGTTTACTTTAGCATCTCTCCGTTCTTCATTCCCGTGAGACGATCGTGGGAATTCCCGTGGCAATCGAGTACCTGGGACCCCCGATTGGACTCACGGAGGTCCCGATCGGCACGCGCACACCTCCCTGCACGTGACGGCACGGCAGCAAATTTAACGGGACGTACCTGTACCCCATTTGCCTGTCCATGCCATTCTGCCGACGTACATCAGCGCGCGCCGGTCGGGAAGTGGTTAACAGACATTCACATACACTATAAGCATCCTGTTTATACAGCCATATGTGGCCAAAGTCCTTTGCATATCCATCAGGTTACACATGGAGGTGTAAAATGAACGAAGAATATAGGAAAAGAACCAAAACTGAACTTAAAACTATTATGGAAATGCACACCACCTTTTTGATATCATTCATGCAAATAAACCCAACTCTATACATACTCAAGTTATTCCGCTACTACAACATCAATCGTATTTATCGGCGTATAACACGCACTTTCTTTACCCCTAAAATCAGGGGGAAATCGGGGGTGGGCGTTATACACCGATCCCCCGCTGTTTCTATCCCCTTCTGCCGCTCTGTGGCTTCCGGGTATTTTCGGCCATTCTCAGCTATCTTTAGCCGTTCTCGGCTATTTTCGGCCATTCTCGGCGGCTTTCGGAAAGCCGAAAGCCGCCGAGAAGGGCCGAATGTGGCTGAAAATAGCTGTTTGCGGCCGAAAATAACCAGAGGCCGCCAAAAACGGCCGAGAACTACCGAACGCCACTGAGATACACAGGACATCCGATCTGTATCTCTGCGGTGCCATTTTTAAATGGCAAACACACTAACGAGGCTGCAAATGACTGGCAAGGCTGCAATAGAAGGCTGCAAATGACTGACAAGGCTGCAATAGAAGGCTGCATTGATGGGCATTTAAATGTAAGTTATTTTTCCTTAAACTTCCCTCCTAATTGAGCGGGTGTGCGATGTGGCTCCCAAACAAAATTGACGTCCTTTTTTCCCACAAATAGAGATTTCTTTTGGGGGTATTTGATCAACCCTGCGGTTTTTATTTTTTGCGCTATAAACAAAAACAGAGCGGCAATTTTGAAAAAAAGTATTATTTTTTTACGTTTTGTTATAATAAATATCCTCCAAAAATATATAAAAAAAACCCTGTTTTTTCCCTCAGTTTATTCTACATATATTTGGTTAAAAAAATTAATAAACAAAAACGCAATAAGCGATTGATTGGTTTGCGCAAAAGTTATAGCGTTTACAAAAATAGGGGATAGTTTTACGGCATTTTTATAAAAAAAATTTTTTTTACTAGTAATGGCGGCAATCAGCGATTTTTATTGCGACTGCGACCTTATAGCGGACACATCGGACATTTGACACATTTTTGGGGACCATTGTCGTTCATACAGCAATCAGTGCAATACAAATGCACCGATTCCTGTGTAAATGACACTGGCAGTGAAGAGGTTAACCAGGGGGTGTCAGTGTAGTTGTTAAGTGTTCCTAGGGGCGTGTTACTAACTGTGGGGGGCTGGGCTTTGTGTTAGTGAACATTGATCTCTTCTCCAATCACATGGAGCAGAGATCAGTGTCACTTGTTGCTAGGCAGAACGGGGAGATGCTGTTTACAACGGCATTTCTCCGTTCAGCCTCCCCGTGAGACAATCGCGGGTATCCCCGCGGGACCCGCGTCCGGACTCATGCGGGGGGGGGGTCCTGACCGCACGCACGTGATGGCAGGGCGGCATATAGAAATGGACGTACCTGTACGCCAATATGCCTGCCCGTGCCATTCTGCCGACATACATCGGCGTGCGCCGGTCAGGAAGTGGTTAAAGTACAACATGTATAACTAAAGACAAAACGTACAGTTTTGGATAGAGTGGAAAGGGATAACAGCTGTCAGTTTTTTTATTTTACGGTCTTTTTTCCTGTTAGGGAGATTTTGTCCTCTTTACCATTATCGGCAAAGTGAAAGAAAATCCCAAATTTTGGGTTGTACCCAGAAAAGTAATCAACAGTAATACATGGGAAACCTTCCAATATGCATACTAGTTTTGGTGACCCTCGGGACAACCAGGGATTTCCTCTCATTTTTCGGCTGTCTATGGGACAGGAAGTGGAGAATTTCTCCAACAAGACATAAATGACAAAATGAAAACTGTAAGGGGCTATAACCTCCCTTACACAATCCAAATGTATTTATTTTTTTAAAGTGTTACTACTTTAAAAGTAAAGTGTCTACTTTAAAAGTAACCAGATAAGTGTCAACAGGGGACAAGGCAGGGGCTCTCTCCCAATATTATACAGTATGTACTAGGGTTGCACCGATATAGACATCGGTGCTGATACAAAACATTTGCACAAGTACTTGTACTGGTGCAAATGCTCCGATACCTAAAACCGACACCGCTTTCGTGTGGTGCAGCTCATCATATTGACTTTAGCCTGGGATAACACAGGAGCGGCATGGGAAACTGCATGAGATTCTGACAGGAATAACAACGCATTCATGTTCAAATCACATGCGATTCTTTGCAGTGCGATTTGAGCCCTTCATTTTGTTTGCAAGTATCCACGTAATGCAGGTAGTGAAATGGACAACCAAAGATGGGACCTGGCATCATGTAAACAACAGAGGGGGGAAAACTTGAAACCAGATTTTCATGTGGCTATGACTTTTGCCAAGTAATAAGCATTTCAATTAATTTTTTTTTAAGCCACTGATCAGTTAGAAGGGTAGGAGGTAGAGGTGGGATGGGGGTTAATATGGTAATAAATACTTATTTATAACTGGTACTTATATAACGCCATCAACTGACACAGCGCTTTACAAATATTATACATTTACAGTACATCAGTCCCTACCCTCAAGGAGCTTACAATTTAAGATCTCTAACTCACATTTATACATGCTAGGGCCAATTTAGGCAGGAGCCAATTAACCTACCAGCATGTCTTTGGTGTGTGGGAGGAAACCGGAGTACCCAGACGAAACCCAAGCAAGCACAGAGAGAACAAGGAAACTTCAGGCAGGTAGTGCTGTGGTTGGGATTTGAACCAACGACCCTAGTGCTGCTAGGTTTGGCCAGATCCATACGCAGTATGGACCTGGCATGCTTCCATCTGCTATAAGCTCACAGACACTTCACTGAACATGACCTTACAGCAAAACTGTTCAAACTGATAGGACTGATTTGTCATTAACAAGCCACTGATCAGAGCTATTCACCTAAAACATGCCTCCCCTTCCTTTTCTAAGTGAACATAATATGCACATATGCAGTGCAGCTGAAGCTGCAGAGAAATGGATTGAGGATGCCATGTCTTCGGTCCCTTTCTCTGTCTCCAAAAACAGACATCAGGGGTCGGAAAACGGAATAAGGCCTTGTTCACAGAAAGCATACTACAGAGGAGTGTATGCCCCTTTAAGGCCATGTTTACTTGCATGGGGATGCACAGATGTTCCGTGCATCCCTGTGCAGGCAGTTCCATTGATGTAATTTGGAATGTAGCAACTGAACGATCACAGCCATTGCTTCCAATGTGATATCCGTGTGGGTCCAGATGCATGTCCCTGAACTCACACGGTCTGCATTCGAGGACGTGCATCTACACAGATGTCAGATTGGACATGAATGGGAATACATGCAAGGGGATTCATAGAACACCAATGCATCCCTGTGCAGGTGACCCTCCATGGGCACACACATTAGTAAGCCCCATGTGAGGTCTTAGTAGGAATTTAGCAGGGATTTTGTAAGTTATATTGTGTTTCGCGTTAATAATGATTTCAGTGTATTTTTTGTGAAAATAGCAATTTAATAAACATTTGCGCAACTATTGCAGGGCTAAAAAGAAAAAAAAAGAAAAAATCTGAAAAATTATAACCTCCAAATTTTCAGAGTAAATTGTTTTTAACTACAGTTTTGTGCACCTTCAGTTCTCACAATTTCACAAAAAGGCATAATTTAAAATGTCCAATTTTTTTTTTTTTATAACTCACAGTACAGTGACAATACAATACAGTTTTAGCTTTTAGATTTAGTAGGAAATAGGCAGCAATTTTGGAAATTTTGCTATGTATGTATCAACTAATAATGATTTTAGTGCATTTTTTAGCAAAAATATTGTTTTAATAAGCATTTGCACAAGTATAACAGGGCCTAAAAAAAAAAAAAAAAATCAGTAGCACCTTCCTTTTTTTCTAACGGTCCTATGTTTTGAGAAAATGTATGGTTTGGGAGGATCTTTCACATACTCTGCAAGCTGTGAGAAATAAAAAAACAATGCAAAAATAGTCTGGCCACATTAGTTTGGAGCGCAGATCCTGGTAGCATAAAAGTACGAAACAATACATAAAAATCTTTAAAGACAAAATTCAGGTCTGAGTAATTTTACATAGTTACAGTAACTATGCATATACCATACCTGTGGGATCCCTCTAGAAGCTGGAAGTTACTTTAGTAGACACTGACACTACAGTGCTCTCCACTAGCTTTCAAGTCCCATGCCAATTAATGGCCCTGATTCATTGTGTACACAGGAGGTCGCTTGCTACTACAGTGATTTCCAGCTTCCAAAAGGATCCCACAGGTATGGTTTTCTATGCCAACTTAAAAAAAAAAAAATGACCAAAAAGCGGGGGTCGTCTTATACGCCAGGTATGAAATGCCACACACTGGATATCAGCCCGCAGGATGCACAGTAATACTGTATGAAGCTTTGGCTACATACAATGCTGAGATAATCCCAGCAAGCAATGTGTATTCCATTAATGAATACAGAGCCTGCATGGATTGGTGCAACAACCTCTGCCATCCCGAGCAGGCTACATACAGTAGCCTAATCAGATTGGCTTTGAGAGCCAGAGAGGCACAAGCTGATGATCTTACAGCCTCTGCCAATCTGAGCAGGCTTTGTATTCATTAATAGAATACATAGCTCTCCGTGATTGGCTCATACTATATGTACAGTGTATACTGTATTCTGCAATGTACCTGGTGCTACTGTACATGCAGTATTACCGCACATCCAGATCTCACCTTCATATAGTTATGATTTCTTGTGCTCTCATTGCCGGTATTGCATTGGAGGAGAGGATTCACTGGTCATTGTTGCTGCATACCAATTGTGGGATCTCTGGGATGTTTAGATCACCAGTTTCCTTTTTGATTCCAGAACAGTGGTAATATCTGACAGATTCCAAATTAGTGGGTGCAAAGTGGCCGACAGACAAGACCCCAACATGGCGCCAGAAAAAAGAAGGAAACATGAAGCCAGTTTCAAGCTCAAAGTTGTAAACTTTGGCAAGAAACATAATAACTGTGCTGCTGCCAGACAATATGGAGTAACAGAAAAGATTGTCTGAGACTGGAAAGGAAAGGAACATGCATTAAAGAGTATGCCAAGGGGTAAGTGTGCATTAAGAAGAGGCACCCCACATTGGCGAGATCTCGAAAAGCATGTAGCAGACATGGTGCATGAGCAAAATCGTCAAAATAGTTAGGTAGTGACACGAAACATAGATTTTTTTCACTTCAGTGGGCCAAATCTAACCCAGATTACAGCAAAGGATTTAAGGCCACTGTATTCTGGTGTACTAGGTTCCTGGAAATGCATGATCTGGTCCTGAGGCAAAAGACCAAATTTGCACAAAAATTACCAGCAGATCTTGACAGCAAAGTAAGTAAATTCCATCAATATGTAATACAACAGGGCAAGAAACATGGCTACAAGTGAGATCGGAAATAAGTGATGAAACGTCTACGAATTTCAATATGGTTGGAAATAATACTCAATTTGAAAGGTGCAAAAAAACAGTTTTAGTTAAAACAGGACATGAGAAGTCCAGTTTTACAGTGGTACTAGCATGTACAGCTGATGGGGTCAAACTAAGACCAATGATTATTTTTAAAAGAAAAACAATGCCGAACATCAAGTTCCCTGTTTTTGTACATGTGAATGAAAAAGGCTGGATGGATGAAGAAGGGGGTAAAGCTAGGGCTTGAAGATGTATGGAGTAGGCGACCAGGTGGACTTTGTCGAGAATGTAGCCTACTGGTGTGGGATATGTTCAGGGCTTATTTATTTAACTCCTAGCACAAAGGAAAGGCTCACAAGAATAAACACAGATTGCTGTTACAGCCACTGGATGTGTGCTTAAACAAGCCATTTAAGATCTCATTAGAGAACAGTGGAAGGAGTGGATGGTTAGTAGCGAAAAGTAATTCACAAAAGGAGGAAACATGCGTGCTCCACAACTGGATGTTTTGTGCAACTTTGTCAGAAAAGCCTGGAATGTTATTGAAGCAGAAACAGTAATCAAGTCTTTCAAGAAGTGTGGCATATCAAATTCACTGGATGGTATGGACGACGACTACTTGTGACAAGATGAAGCTGAAGCCACACCATCTGATTCAGAATTAGATCCATATGATGACTGTCTTACAAATGTACCACAAGATGTCTTTGAGGAGTATAATGTCAGAGAATGAACATGATGAGGATGTTGAAGGATTTTAGGTACCGTGATAACCATTTTAATTAAAATTATATAGATCAAATCAGATTTTTTTAATGTTTTATTTATGTTTTACTAGGCTAGTGATCGTGAAGAGGTGGAGAACTACTGAAATACCGAAATTGAGAGAGATAATAAGGATGGTATACTTGCATATAAATTACGAGCTGATGTTTGCTGCTTCCCAAGGAAACTTTGCGCTTAAACTAGTATTTTGGCAACCATGGTTGGAATGGTACAGCTCTACTCAGAATAAATGAGCCAATATAAGAGATCCTGGCACTATTACGTGCAAACTGAACTGTCTAAGTAATCTTTGCTCTTCATCCTTTTCTTTTTTAACTTTGATTGGGCTTTAGCAATGTGTACTCTGATAGGACGGGTCTTTCTGTAGTTTAGCATCTGTTTTGTTTTGTACCTTACACCACAAATATACCTTGTATCTGTACTATGAATACGGCCATGATACCTTTTGTATGCTGTAGTTCAAACTGTTTTTTTTTTTTGTTTCTTTTCTATTATTCAATAAAAACTATTGATACTAAAAAGTATCAATGAGATATAAAAGATTTTTGAACAGAATCAAGTATATAAATGGCAGGCAGAAATTCACACAGATAACATTAACGAATCAACAGCATCACGGGATTGGGAATAATTACCCTCCTCACAATGCCAATGCATATCCATATTCGGTGCCCCCCTATCAGGCACCTTATGCGGTGCCTACGCAAAACAGGTTTACTCCATTGGCAAAATAGACCATCTGACTAGGATTATCAGCATTATAACCAAGGGTTTATTTATTATCAGCCCAGACCACCTAGAGGCAATTTTAGAGGTAACTTTAGAGGAAGACCATACCAAAATTACCATCAACGGGGGAGGGAGGAATGGAGAGGATGCACCTCAATATCCCAAGGAACATATAGAAAAAGAGGCAGCAGAGGAAGAGGGAGAAAGAAAAAGAAACAATTAAAATAAGGAATTTATAACTTGGCGGGGGTAGATTTTTCGGAAGAAGAATTGGCACAGGGGTTAAAATGTGCGCCTAATAAAAATATCAATAAATTAGAATTATTTGTTGACATAGAAAAATATATCAGGAAACTGAATATTAAGAAACATTTCTCTTCTCAACAAGATGTCCCCCCTCTAGAATCAGGGAACACTATGTATGTACATAGTGGATTAAAAAATAATTCAGTGTTCAATCCTAAGAAGGGCACTCATCATCACATTAAAGTGTTTAAAAATATGGTCCAAGAGGAAGTTAAAACACTTCAAGTCAAACGATTTAGAGTTAATCCAATTATTAAGGAAGGAATCGAAAAACTTGAACATAATAAACAGATTGTAGTCTGACCAGGGGATAAAGGTGGAGGGGTGGTGGTTCTCACCAAAGAATATTATAATAAGGAGATCCAGAGATTACTGAATGATACAACTACATATAAACCTCTGTTGTCAGATCCAACACCGCAGCTAGTGGCAGAGCTGTCGTGCTGGGTAAATAAAGGGATTCCTACTCAGATTTTGGATAAAAAAAGAGGCCAAACATCTCATCCCACAGGCCCCAAGGACACCTATATATAGTACCTAAAATTCACAAATGTAGGGAGTTTCCCCAAGGCCAGCCTATAGTTAGTGCAATTGGGTCCCTCTATTCCTGTCTGGGGGAATATCTAGATATATATCAACAGCCACTAGTCATCCAAGGCCGTTCATATTTTAAAGATAGTCGGGCCCTTATACAATCTCTACAAACCATAGAAGCATCATCCAACACCTTTTTGGTAACTGTTGACATCGAGTCACTTTACACTAGTATTAAATAACATGATACCATTTTGGCGGTAAAATTGGCACTTACGGAACAATCGAACCTAAAAAAACAAAAACAAATCAGCTTCCTGGTGGAAGGTCTCCAATTGGCTATGGGGAATAATTATTTTTGGGCTCAAAACCAATTTTACATTCAAATCAAAGGAGTTGCGATGGGGGAAAAGTACACGCCCAGCGTGGCTAATTTAGTGCTTAATAAGTGGGAAGGGGAAACCATCTACCACAAACCAAACAAGGCACTAAAGTATTATAAAAGATATACAGATGACGTCATTCTTCTGTGGGAGGGGTCACAAACAGAGTTGGGAGCGTTCCGTATAGGTTTGAATACCAATAAGTACGGTCTCAAATTCACTGCTGAGTGGAACTTGGAGACTATAAATTATCTGGATCTTACTTTAGTTAAAAATGAGAATAGAATATACACTAAAACATATTTCAAGAAAACAGATAGAAATGGCTTTGTGCTAATCAGTAGCTGCCACCATCCACAATGGCTGGGAGCGGTCCCAATAGGCCAATGTATGCGTATCAGGAGAAATTGTGATAATCTAACTGATTGCCATGCCCAAGCAGAAGTGCTCACTTGTGAGAAGGGATATTCCCCTAAATACCTCATAAAAACTAAAAATCAAGATTTGCCCATGGACAGAGAATCATTACTAATACCCAAGGCTAAGGTTCTAGCATTTATATCAGGCTTTCATAGACAATTTAGGGATGTAGAAAATATCTTTAAAAAATATTGGTCTATTCTTTTAAAAGACCAAGATTTACGGACCACTCTTCCTCCGAGACATAAATTTATTTATACGAGAGCACCAGGATTGAGAAATATGATTGCTCCAAATGTCCCAGACCCCCCAAAAAAACCTTCCACTTTCCTTGATGGATCAGGGTTCCATTATTGTACAAGGTGCAAAGCTTGCCATACGACAAATAGGATAGGAAAGAAAATTTCCAAATGTCAATCTAAAGTTACACAACAAGAATTTTCTATTAAACTCCCGATAACATGTAATTCAAGCCATGTCACATATGTATTAGAGTGCCTGTGCTCCCTCCAATAGGAAATTGAGGGTCCGCATCAATGAACACGTTGCCAATATTGCTAAGGGTTTTGTCAATCATAGCGTATCACGTCATTTTCGCATGGTACATGACAGGAACCTGAAGTTGCTTACCTTTTATGGGATAGACAGAATAACCCAACATTGGAGAGGGACTGAGCTTAAAAAAAAAAAAAAAAGCTATCTCCCAGAATGAGACCCAGTGGCTGTATCGTTTACGTACAATGCAGCCCCAGGGTCTAAATATCAAATTAGACCTCAACTGTTTTTTAAGCAATGATTAGCCTATAGAAGCATTGCCCTCAGCAATGTAATATGGTACAAGGTGTCATATACTGTATTCAGATCTGGTTTTCTGGCCTACCAAATTTTTCCCAAGGAATTGCTTTTTCTGACAATATTCTAGTTATTATTGATTTCTTTAAAGAGGAAGTAAACCCTAATGGGTTTACTTCCTCTTTCATTCCCTGCAAAGGCAAAGCATAATGGACTACTATGCATCGCATAGTAGCCCATTACGTGTCACTTACCTGACACAGGAGCCAGCGATGTCACCGCTGTCCCCTGTAGTCCGGCGCATCCATCTTTTCGGTGGGGTCTCGCAGCTCCGCTGTCATTCTGCGGAGCCACGATGACGTCACTCCCGCGCATGCGCACGGCAGCCGACACGCGCGGCAGCTCCGTTGTTGGAAACGCCGCGCTCAGTGCGCATGCTCCGTAGACAGTGGTGCCTGTCTTCGGGCAAATATCTCCTAAACCGTATAGGTTTAGGAGATATTTCTTGGACCTACAGGTAAGCCTTAATCTAGGCTTACCTGTAGGTCAAAGTGGTTTGTAAGGGTTTACAACCACTTTAATCTGAATCTGTATAGTCAATTTTCAATTGACTATATTAAAAAGCTTAAACCATCAGACATATTCCGCATTTTTTTATTTAATGGCACGGGCAGGCATATTGGTGTACAGGTACGTCCAATATTCAATGCCGCCCTGCCATCGGGAGCGCGCCGCCGGCGGCGCGCTCCCGCGCTGGTCGGGACCCCCGTGAGTCCGGTCGCGGGACCCGCGGACTCGATCGCCGCGGGCATCCCCGCGATCGTCTCACAGAGCGGCCGAATGGAGGAAATGCTGTGTAAACAACATTTCACCATTCTGCCTAGCAACTAGTGACGCTGATCTCTGCTCCATGTGATTGGAGCAGAGATCAGTGTTCACTAAATGAAAGCCCAACCCCCCCACAGTTAGTAACACACCCCTAGGAACACTTAACCCCTACACTGCCACCCACTGGTTAACCCCTTCACTGCCAGTGTCATTTACACAGGAATCACTGCATTTATATAGCAGTGATTACTGTATAAATGACAATGGTCCCAAAAATGTGTCAAAAATATCCGATGGGTCCCCCACAATGTCGCAGTCACAATAAAAAAAAAAAAAAAAAAAAAAAAAAAAAAAAAAAAATAAAATTGCTGATCGCCGCCATTACTAGTAAAAAAAAAATAATAAAAAATTATTAATAAAAATGCTATAAAACTATCCCTATTTTGTAAACGCCATAACTTTTGCGCAAACCAATCAATAATCGCTTATTGCGATTTTTTTACCAAAAATATGTAGAAGAATACGTATCGGCCTAAACTGAGGGAAAAAAATTTTTTTTTTATATATATTTTTGGGGGATATTTATTATAACAAAAAGTAAAATATAATGCGTTTTTTTCAAAATTGTCGCTCTATTTTTGTTTATAGCACAAAAAATAAAAACCGCAGGGGTGATCAAATACCACCAAAAGAAAGCTCTATTTGTGGGAAAAAAAGGACGTCAATTTTGTTTGGGAGCCACGTCGCACGACCGCGCAATTGTCAGTTAAAGCGACGCAGTGCCGAATCGCAAAAAGTAGTCTGGTCTTTGACCAGCGAAATGGTCCGGTCTGCAAGTGGTTAAAGAAATTTAAAAAAAAAATCTTTTTTATTTTATAATTTTACATTAATTTTAGTAATGTTTGTAATATTGCCAAACAGCCATTGAGACTGTATAAGAGTTTTATAGTATTTATTAATTTGGGAGTACATGCATCTGCTTGCAATATATTGTATGTAAGCTGATGACTGGCACTGAGACTGTTAAACTTGCAAACTCCTCCCGTTATGCTAATCAAAGAGCAGCATTTAAAGTTCATCTCTATCGTGACCAAGTACGCTTCCTGAAGACGTGTTTAAATGAAACGTACGTTGAGGCGGTTCTTTGGTCCCGCAATTACGTCATATCCTGTCCCTGTGGTCGTCGTAGGTGGAGTGCACGCCGCTTGTCAGTGCAATACTGTGGGATACCATTCAAATAAGCAGTGGTTTTCAGCCTCAGTGCCGGGCCATGGCACAAGATGTGCAAGCAGCCATTTGGCATTTTTCTTGTTTTTAACCTTTTAAAATGAATGGGATTACACCAGGGGTGCCCAACCTTTTTAAGAGCGAGGGCCACTTAAGCAACTTGGTAACCAGTCGTGGGCTACAACGAGCGGAGCGGGCGGATGACAGGTCACAGCTAATCTATAGGCCCTCCGATCCGATCCACCCAGATGGAAGAGGGCGAACTCCCTTGTAATTTTTATCAGATTTTTAGGACCAGAATTGGAGGCAAGCGGGAGTAGATGGACAAAAGTTTGTTTACATCTGCCGCTCTGTAGAGGTGAACTGAGGGTCCGATTGAGTAGGGCCAATTGTGTGAAAAGGGCCTAAACTGCTTTCACACTGATGATTACCCACACCGCGGGTGCAGGGTAGTGCTGTGGGTTAAGTGAACTTTGCCATAGACTGCCTGTGGCAAAAGCCGGCGCTGTACAGGAAGCATTGGCTTATGGGCTCTGCTCTGCAGCAGGTTTCTTCCTCTACCACCAGCTTCATTCACAACACCTGTGCTGTGGTATGACGGGTTGTCAACCAGTGATCTGGGCTTGCTAACTCGCCATTCCAGAGCAGGAGGCCGCGGGCCACTGGTTGGCCACCCCTGCATTACACTATTTTTGGTTCCTCTGCATTTTGTTTCATAATGCATCCGTGAGCTCCATATGCTGATGACTGGGTATCTGATCCACAGATTTCTCCAACACAGCAAGGATTGTCTTGCAAAAGCCTGCTTGACCTTTTTTTCACTAATTAGGTCAACTTCATCTGGTAAGCTGACACCAAGTGTTTTTTTTAGCACTTTCCGGGTGATATCCATAATGTGATGAAGGTTTCCCATTGATGGTTCAGAAAAATAAAAAATAAAAATCGGTCATAAGAATCACCTATATATGGACTTTTTTTGGTTCACTCGTAAATGTTATTTAATTTAAGATTTGTACACTGATTTTGATTGATACACCTAGATAGGCGTTTACGGTTTAAGCACTTTATTGGTATTTATTATATGCGATTTGCCACTTCACAGGTATAACCATTTAATTTTGTGGTACTATAGGAGGGTTGGTGCATTTACTTATTCAGTGGTAGGGTTTAAATGAATGCAGTTTCTGTTTTCTATGAAATTTTGTCTATATTTTATATGGTGTGATAGCACATACCTTTGATTGGTTATCACAATATTTTGCACATACCTTTTGATTGGTTATTGGAATACATGTCGATACTGTTACGATTTATATTTTTATAGTCAATTATTTTGCACACACACACACACATATATATATATATATATATATATATATATATATATATATATATATATATATATATATATATATATATATATAAGGCAGGCTGGTTGCCATTTTTCACCTAGTTAAGGGATAGTAGCTTAGGAACCTAGTTTAGAAATTAGGAGGCGCGGGATCTATTTTCTGTTTTCACAGCTCCATTAATCTTGACCGTAGGACATCCCCAAGCAGTGTCATAACGAGGGGTGGGAACAGCATAAAAACGTCACCCACAACCAGTAGTACCGCATCATAACTTACGGTCAACAATGCAACAGTGCATTATACTCAAAAGTAAATGTATTTTTAAAACAGAGTAAAGAGTGCAGAATTGCAACATTACACGACCGCCTGCAAAACTTTGCGGCCAAAGCAGGAATCAGGCACCACTTTGTAGAATTTGGTAAAAGTGTGAGCGGACGGCCAAGTCGCCGCCTTACACACTTGAGGGACCGACGCTTGATGTCGGAAAAGCCAATTGCACTGGTGGAATGGGCTGTGACAGGAAAGGGGGGCACCTGCCACTTCAAGGTGTAGGCCTGTACCGCAATCTGTCTGATCCACCTAGAAATGGTGGCAGATGAGACCGCCATACCTTTTTTCTGACCAGCTACCGAAACGAACAGAGAGACTGACTTCCGAAAGGGAGCTGTGGCAGACAAATACACCCTTAGAGCCAGGACCACGTCCAGGGAATGAAGGGACACCTCCTTAGGATGTGTTGGTTTAGGACACAGAGATGGTAACATAATGTCTGCATTGATGTGAAATGCTAAAACCACCTTCGGCAGAAAAGAAGGTTGCGGATGCAATACCACCAAGACAAGGCCACCAGTTCCAAAACCCTCCTGGCCGATGTAATGGCCACTAGGAAGACCACTTTCTGAGAAAGAGTCAACAAGGGAATTTCCTGATGTTCTCAAACTACGGTTTCTGAAGCGCCGATAGCACCAGGTTCAGATCCCACAGGGGTAAAGATGGATGTACCGGAAGAACTACATGCCGGACTCCTTAAATAAAAGTGCTCTCTAGAGAATGAGATGCCAGGGGTCTTTGGAAAAAAACTGCCAAGGCTGATATTTGTCCCTTAATGGTGCTTAAAGCCAATTTCTGGTCTACTCCTCGCTGTAGAAACAGCAGGATCCTGGAAACCGAATAGGTGCGCGGACACCACCCTTTCTCCTCACACATGGAGATGTAGGCCTTCCAGGTACGATGGTATATCTTCCGAGAAGAAGATTTTATGCTCTCAACATAGTTGAAATCACTGAATCTGACAGGCCCCGGTTCCTTATTACCTGGCTCTCAACAGCCATGCCATTAAAACCAGCAATGGTAAAGCAGGATGGAGAATCAGACCTTGACACAGAAGGTCCTCTCCTTATGGTACATTCGCAACGGTAGTCGACAGGGAGCGTCCGCAACCAGGCGTACTAGGTCGGCGTACCAGGGGCGCTGAGGCAATCAGTATTACTGGAATCACCTCAGCCTCCACTCTGCGGAGCAGACGTGGTAGCAGTTTTAGCGGAGGAAAAGCATAGATCAGTTGGTACTGACCCCACGGAGCCACCAGCACGTCTGACGCATCTGCCCAAGGATTTCTTGTCCTGGATACGAATCTCTGCACCTTCCGAGTCGGGAGGCCAGGAGATCCACGTCTGGTGTGCCCCACCACAGGCACAGTAGCCTGAACACCTCCGGATGCAACGCCCATTCTCCTGGGTCCAGTATCTGGCGAATTTGGTAGTCCACCTGCCAGTTTTCTACTCCTGGGATGTAAACGGCCGAAAAGGCCTGTACATGTCGCTCTGCACAATGAAGGATGTGAGCGACCTCCCGTGCTGCAGCCAAGCTTCTTGTTCCTCCTTGATGGTTGATATATGCCACTGCCATGGTGTTGTCTGACTGGATCCTGATCGGGCGCCCTCATCGACCAATGTCCTAGGTACTCAAAACTTGGAGTCGGTATGAGCACCGACTTTTTTAGGTTCAACAGCCACCCAAATTCCTGCAGGGTTTGCATGGTGATCACCACATCCTCCTTTAATTCTGAGGAGGAAGATGCTCTCAGGAGGAGATCTTCTAGGTAACCTAGGATTGCGATCCCGCGTTGTCGCAACAACGCCAAAATTAGAGCCAATACCTTGGTAAAGACTCAGGGTGCTGAGGTCAAGCCAAATGGAAGAGCCACAAGCTGGTAGTGGGCTTCCCCAACTGCAAATCGCAGAAACCTCTGATGCCTGAGACATATGGGTATGTGCAGGTACGCATCCTGGATGTCCAAAGAAGCCAGGGAGTTCCCTTGATGGAGTGCAGCGACCACTGAGCGAACTGATTCCATTCTGAACCTTTGTGATGGCCAAGAGAGGAACTCTATCTTGTAGACCGAGAAAATCAGCTCGTAGAACCATTGGTCGGATAGCTGAGAGGCCCACCAGGCTGCAAACTCCCAAAGGCGAGTCCCGGGGCAACCTTCATGCGGTAGCACTTTTGCTCGCAAGCTTGCAGTTCCAGGGACGCTTTTGTCCCTCAGAGGTTGTCCTGTCGGACTGGGAGTGTTTAGCCAAAGTCCCGGACGGACGAAAAAGCCTAATTTGAGCGGAAAATGAGGGCCCTTGCCTGCGGAGTGGCTTCCTTAGTCTTGCTGGCCTGTGGGAGCAAGGTACTCTTCCCACCTGTGACATTCTTGATAATGTCATCCAACGAGGCTCCAAAGAGCGGCTCACCAAGGAAGGGTAGATCCGTCGAGGCTTTTTTTTTTTTAGATGCCTGGTCCGCAGACTAGTATTTTAGCCAAATCAAGCGCCTCAGCACCACTGCTGACACTGAAGCCCCGGATAGCAGGGGAAGCGTATCCAGGGCCGCGTCACAAACGTACTTAAGGTCATGCACTAACTGGTCTGCTAGTTCCACGCAGACGGGCGTAGCCTGCTGCTTCTCCAATTCACGGTGCAAAAGTTTTGCCCATTCAGTAAGTGTCTGCAACACAAGTGCTGTGGCCAGTACTGGTCGTATTGCTGACCCCACAAACGTAAACAAGGAACGGGCCACTGCCTCTGCCTTCCTGTCAGTAGGGTCCTTTTATGCAGGAGTCCCCTCTACCGGGATCGTGGTTACTTTGTTTAACCTGGATATTGGGGGGTCCACGACCGGAGGAGCCGACCATTTTTTAAGAAGGCACACCTCATAATATAACTGGGTACTAACATTTATAGGTAAAGTTGATCCAGGGAGAATCCGATTGCCTCTTGGGGGATCAGGAAGGAATTTTTTCTCCTGCTGTAGCAAATTGGAGCATGCTCTGCTGGGGTTTTTTTTGCCTTTCTTTGGATCAACTGTGGGCATAAAATTGGGTATATTGGATTGTACGATATTTTTTATTTATTTATTGTTTTTAAGGTTGAACTGGATGGACTTGTGTCTTTTTTCAACCTGGCTAACTATGTAACGCACCGCCATTCTTTTTGGGACCAAGAAGGTCCATTGCGGTCTTCCCCATTCCTTGTATATGAACTTATCGAAATAAGTCAGATATTGAAACAGTACGGGTTGGCTTACGGGACCAAAAAGGGGCTGCTACTTCAGCAGAGGAACCTGCTGTATCCTGAATTTTCAGGGTATCAGGCACAGCTGTGATAAGTGCTCCAACTAGCGCTTTGTCTTGCGCGGACCCGGACGGGGACTCATCCTCACTGTCTGATCAGTTCTGGTCAGCGTCATCTGAAGCAACAGAGCAGGGGCCGCCAGTCTCAGCGGGCCCCGAGTCTGTATCAGAGCTCTCCCCAGAGGACGGGGGCAGGGGCCACTTTTTACCACCTTTGCGCCCACGCACCACCTCGGCAGCGGACGTTTCAAGAACTGCCGACAAAGCACCCAAAGGCACTGCACTGTTTGCAGACGAGCCAGTTGCAGGGAGTTCTGGGGAAGAAACACCAGTTTCTTAAGCCATGCTGACCCACCCTGTCTGCCACCCTTGGGGACTTGGGACAGGTGCCCAATCCCACCCTTCTAGATGCTGCAGACTGAGGGGCCCCCGCAGGACTCACCACCCTGACCAAGTGTTGCGCCATTCAGTTACAAGAACCTGTGTCCAGTATCAGCTCCCAGGTGTTCAGAGTGAAAAACCGTGTTGTTCTGAGCAGCAGGGACCAGCGCTGAGCATAAAAACCGCGCTGGACTAGTACAAAATGGCCGCCCTGTATAAAGGACATAATCACAGAGAAAATGGCAGCCGAGCTACAGAAAAATGGTCCCTGACCATGCTTTCCGCTGAGCCTCACCAAAAATGGCTGACAAAAAACTGTACACAGTGAAAGGACTGAGAAAATGGCAGCAGAACAGAGTTATGGCGATCAGCACATGCAGACCTCCAGACACCCAGCGGGGAGACCACAGACACCCAGTGCAGCCCCACATCTAAGGCGAGAGCCCCAACTAAGGGGACCCCTGGCTATAGATACACACACCGCTCAGCAGCCCATCATGTAGCATCCTCCACGGGGGGGAGAAAATAGGGACAGGGAGAGAAGAGAGACCCCCTAATCAACCTCCCAGGGAATGCCCAGCTACTCAATCCCGCCGAGGTAGGGAGAGCTGTACTTACCATCCGGACGAGCTGGGGACATCCTATGACAGACCCACTCTCCGAGCAGTACAGGGTGGCTGCTGGCCACGGCACACTGTGACAAAGACATTGGTTGTCCGGTCATATGTGTGCCCCAGAGCGTTGCGCTCACCGGCCACCCCTGGAGCATGAGGTGCATATCGTGGCCGACCCAGCACGTAGCTAGGGTCTGAAAATGCTCAATGGCCAGGCTGGGGAGACTACAAGGATCTAGATTATCCAGCCTGTCACCCAGCCGGCTGTTGATAGCAGATCACAGGATATTAAAATCTTGCACAAAAGGCAAACATTAAGCAAAAGAATCCCAGGACCGATGGTCTCACAGGGATTCTAGGCACATCTCCTTCACTAGGCAGAAAAAAACTGATCTGCAGGAAGCAGGCTTAGGGGTTATTACTAGAGGGACCAACCCCTATGCAGAAGTGTAAATTTCAATTTTTTCACATGAATAACATGTTCTGCTTAGTCCTCTCCTCAAGGTGGCGTAATAACCCTACGGTCAAGATTAATGGAGCTGTGTCAGTCAGTGAACGAAAGAGAAACCGAAAATATCCAGTGAGCAACAGTTGTGTTAACGAAAATGCCTTGTTGATATCAATGTCAATGGACAGAGACTGGTTCAAGATGATGGAAAGACAACAGTAAATCAAATAACCACTCGTTACAACCAAGGTATGCAGGATACCATCTCTGAACGTGCAACGCATCGAACCATGAAGCAGATGGGTTAAAGCAGCAGAAGACCACACCAGGTGCCACTCCTGTCAGCCAAGAACAGAAAACAGAGGTTACAAAAGTCGCTCAGGCTCTCGATTTCAGCTGTGGCATTCAGATGGTAGGGTCATAATTTGTCGTATACATGAAAGCATGTATTTATCCTGCCTGTATCAACAGTTCAGGCTTGTGGTGTAGTAGTGTGGGGAATATTTTCTTGGCACACTTTGGGCCCCTTAGTACCAACTGAGCATCATTTAAATGCCACGGCCACGGATGCTGACTATGTCCATCCATTTAGGACTACAATGTACCCAATCATGTCAATATGAACCAAAACCTCTGGGAAGGTTTCCAACACCTTGTTGAATCTATGCCACAAAGATTTAGGGCAGTTCTGAAGGCAAAAGGGGGTCCAACTCAGTACTAGCAGGGTGTACCTAATAAAGTGGCTGGTGAGTGTATATATACCGTATTTATCGGCGTATAACACGCACCTCAAGTTTAGGAGGGAATTTTAAGGGGGGAAAAAATAGCATTTTTAAAACAGCTTACCTGTAAAATAGTCTCAAGTAATTACTTGGTGGGTTATAGGCCTACCTTCAGGTGTTGACACTGGTATAACCAATACAGGAAGTTGACTCCCCTATATAACCCCTCCTCCTTCCAGGAGCACTCAGTTTTAGTAGCCAAGCAATATAAGTAATATACTCTTACCCCATAAAACAGAGGGACGGGAGCTCTGTGTCCTAGGATGTACTCCAAGAAAAGGATTTTACAGGTAAGCCGTTTTAAAAATCCTATTTTCTTTATCGTACATCATAGGACACAGAGTCTCAAGTAATTACTTGGTGGGATGTCACATAGCAATGCTACTTGGGGGGGGAGGGAGACAACCCGTAGGGTAACCCCCAGACCTGAGGACTTATACTGCTGCCTGCAGCACACTGCGCCCGGAGGCGATATCCTCATTCCATCTTACATGCACTTGATAACATTTTGCATATGTATGTACTGAAGGCCAAGTCGCGTCCTTCCAGATTTGAGACCTGGAGGCCTGGTGACGCACTGCCCAAGAAGCACCAACCGCTCTGGTAGAGTGCGCCTTAACTTGAAAAGGGGGAATCTTTCCCTTTAAATCATAAGTTTGAATTATAACTTGCCAAATGCACTTAGCGACAGTGGATTTTGACGCTGCCTGTCCCCTCTTAGGACCCTCTGGCAGAAGAAATAAGACATCAGTCTTACGAATCGGAGCAGTTTTCTTAAATAAATTTTCACTGCTCTCACTACATCAAGACAATGTAGTGACCTTTCTTCCCTGGAACAAGGTCTTGGGAAAAAACCCTGGCAAGACAATATCTTCATTCAGATGAAAGCCTGAAACCACTTTTGGCAAAAAACCTGTAACACCACTCTGTCCTCATGAATAATCAAATATGACTCCTTACAAGAAAGAGCAGCCAATTCTGAAATCCTCCTTGCTGAGGATATAGCAAACGAAAATATCAGCTTCCTAGTCAGAAAGACTAAGGGAACATGCTGCAACAGTTCGAATGGCTGTTTTTGTAACACTGACAAAACTAAATTAAAGTCCCAAGGGCTTAAGAGTGATTTAACTGGCGGATCAATCTGCAGCACTCCTTGCATGAAACCCTGGACTAAAGAATGCATAGCAAGCAGTCTTTGAAATAAAAAACTGATAAGGCTGAGACTTGGCCCTTAATAGTACTCAGGGCCAACTTCATCTCTACGCTTAATTGTAGAAAGGTAAGAATTCTGCCTATGATATATCTCCGAGGGTACCAACCCTTGGACTGACACCAGGAAACATAAGCTTTTCAGGCTCTATAATATATAGCTCTAGAAGCTGGCTTCCTAGCATTAATCAAAGTAGAGATAACTGACCTGGAAAGCCACGTTTATTCAGAATGTGGGTCTCAATAGCCAAACCGTTAAATTTAGCGTTCGTAAAGTAGGATGGAATAATCGGCCCCTGAGATAGCAGGTCTGGCCTTAGTGGGAAGAGCCCTGGACCCTCCACTGCCATCCTTGCGATCTCTGTGTATCATGACCTTCAGGGCCATGCTGGTGCTACCAGTATTACCGATTTTCTTTCCAGCTTGATCCTGCAAAGAACTGGAGGTAGCAACTGAATCGGGGAAAAGTGCATAGATCAGTAAAAACTGATCCCACGGGGTCACCAATGCATCTGTTCCGTATGCGAGTGGGTCCCCTGTCCTGGATGCAAAGTTGACTAGCTTAGTGTTGAATCTGGAAGCTAGAAGGTCTATGTCTGGAGTCCCCCATCTTTGGCAAACAGCTTGAAACACCTTGGGGTGAAGAGACCATTCTCCTGGGAATAACTGCTGGCGACTTAGATAGTCCACCTGCCAATTCTCTACTCCCAGAATGAAAACTGCCGATAGGCATGGGACATTCTCTTCTGTCCAAGTTAGAATCTGGTTCACCTCTCTCTGAGCTGAGAGACTCTTGGTGACCCCTTGTGATTGATATATGCCACAGCCGTGGCATTGTCGGACTGGATCCTGGCAGGACAATTCTTTAACCTGGAGGTCCAGGTTTCTAGAGCCAGATACACTGCTGGAATCTCTAGGATGTCGATGGGCAAGGCTCCTACTCTCCAACCTGAAAGGCTGGCATCTGTTGTTACTACCTTCCAGATAATTGATCTGAAGGACTTTCCCTTCAGCAGGTTCCAAGATAGTAACCACCAACTGAGGCTTTGGGACACTCATGGGGACAGCCACATTGGCAAGTCCATAAAAGCTTGAATCGTTTTGTTCCAAGCAGACAGAATACTGCTTTCAGTTACAAATGGAATTGAGCATAGGGAACTCCTTTGAATGAAGCTACCATCCTCCCTTACAACCTCATGCAAAGGCGAATTGAAGGATTTCTCTTTGACCTGATCATCCTCACCAGCTCCTGTATGGAGCTGATCCTTGCGGGAGGCACGAACACCCCTTTTCTGGGCTGTGTCTATGATCAGGCCCAGATACTCCAGCCTTCTTAGTGGCTTTAAGGAGGATTTCTTTAGGTTGAGAATGCAACCCAAACCTTCCAGGTAACTGCATGTGATGGCTACACCTTGCTTCAAGCAAGCCACTGACTGGTCTATTAACAATAGATCTTCTAAGTAAGCCAAGACAGTTATGCCCTGTGCCCTTAACCTGACTAGAGGTGAGGCTAATACCTTAGTGAATACCCGAGATGCTGTAGCAAGCCCGAAGGGCAAGGCTATTAACTGAAAATGCTTCTGTTCTACTTAGAACCGCAGAAACCTCTGGTGAGAAGGAAATATATGGACAAGCAGCTATGCATCTCTGATGTTGATGGACGCCAGAAGTTTTTCTCCTTGCAGGATGGAAACGGCTGACTTGATTGACTCCATGCAAATGGAGTGGATTTTCAGGAACCAATTTAGATTACGTAGATCTAGACTTGGTCTGATATCCCCATTTGGCTTTGGCACCGTAATTAGGTTTGAGTAAAACCTCAAACCTTGCTCTTGTTTGGGAATCTGTCTGACCATCCCTTGAGCCAATAATCGGTCTAATGCTTGCAACAGGGATTGCCTTTTCCCTGGATCCTTTGGAACGTTTGATCTCAGAAAACGAGATGGTGGAAACTCTCAAAGCTCTAGCTTGTATCCTAGAGACACTGTGGAGAGAGTCCATTTGTCCTGAATCTCCCTTTGCCAGACTTCTGAGTACATCAGAAGTCTTCCCCCCCATCTTGGTGAGGGGAGATGCCTCTTCATAAGGAGGTCTTGTATTCTGCTTGTTTGAATGTATTTATCCAAACTATCGTCAAATAATCATTATCTCTTAAAGGGGAAACTAGTTAGAAGGTTCTTACAAGGCGTCTCAGCTGACCAACTCTTTAACCTTTGCATAAGTACAAGTACAAAACGCAAGGCGTGATGCCTGGTGAATAGAATCCTTCATAGCGTCTACAGCAAAGCATAATGCTTTAGGTAGCTCTGCCAGTTCTTGTGCTTGTTGTGCAGGGAGCTCATCTGTGAACTGGTCCTTTAGGGACTGACAGATGCCTATAGCTGCAATTGCAGGCTGAGCAACAGTACCTGCTAAGGAAAAAAGGATTTTTAACAGACCTTCCAACTTCTTATCTGTTGGATCTTTAAGCATAAGCACATTGTCCACTGGATACGTTTTTCACATTGGAAATCGCAGCGTCAACTGCTGGAACTTTCCATCTTTTAGTGAATCTTTCTTCCATAGGATAGAGCTTTGCGAATCTCTTTGGAAGGGAAAAAATGCTTATCTGGATGATCCCATTCGGTATAAATAAGCTTTTTTAGTAATGCATGGACGGGAAACGCATGCAAAGGCTGTAAAGGCTTCAAAGAACCCAAGGAAGAGATCGGCCTTTCAGCTAACTGTTAGAAGTAGCATGCAAGTAGAGCGAACCATCTTTGCAAGCCTCTGTACTTCAGATTGTGAAGTAGGGATCCTTGGGAACTACAAGTATTGTTTCCTCCGCAGAGAAATAATCGCATGTCTTTCCTCCCGATCATCTGAGGGCAATACCCCATCCTGTCCCCATAATTCTCTTGGACCTTCCACTGACTGTAAAGAGTCTAAGGTGGGGGAGGGGGGTGTAGGACGCTTCCTATACACTGGATGGAGGATGCGATTAAAGCCACTAATCTTCCTTCTAAGCCTTGCAAGGCAGAGGAAAATGCATCTTTAGTCACCTCTACAGGGGCTGAAGTGTGTGAAGCAATTGCACCACCGCTAGCTTCCAATAACTCACCCTGGCTTGCCATGTCTGATCTCTCCGAAGAGGAAGACAGTATGGAGGCATAACTGGGATTCCCAGCGCCTGGGGGGTGACACCTTAGGTACCTTTATAGTAGGTCTGGAAGACATAGTGCAAAGCACAAGCAGAGGTACACACAAAATAACAGTTCTTTTGCTACTAAGTAACAATCTGTCTGGAAATGCCTGTTTACACCCTTATGTGTCCAGCGCTCTGGTGTCTCTTAGTGTGACAGACTGCCTCTCTTCAGTTAAAAAGTCTTTCTGAAATGAGAGTGTCTGTGATATAAAGCCTCAGGTGGAACCTGATTGGCATCCTCAGCTCTTCCCCTCAGCTATGCGGCGAGTGCTGTGTGTGTGGACGTTACATCCATACACAGCGCCACGTGACCTTGCGGACATGCCCCTCTGCGTTCTCAGGCCCTGCTAGGGACCCAGATGGCCAACACAAAGTAAGGTGAATGTACTATACACCTCTACAAGGGGGGAGGGGGAAGAGGGGAAGAGGGGAAGGGGAGGGGAGGGGAAGAGGGGAAGAGGAGGGGGGTTCTGTCAACAGATTTATATATATTTTTTTTTTAAACCACAGAAGCATAGGGCGTTTCCCAATGTTACTAGGTGGAAGTGCAGGGTTGTAATTAAACCATGCAGCTAAAGCAGCTGCGTCAACCAATCAGCCACCGCCCATATAGAAGTTTATACACATCTCTGTATTAGTAACTGCTGTATTTTTTTACCAAATCCCACAAGATCTATAGTAAGAACCCCCTCTGCCACTGCGACCACACATGTTCTGAGACAGAGCTGCACTAAGACATCATAGGTAGTGTAAGTTACTCCTTATAGAGGAGACATTTATAAGGCATATAAGGTACATTGAAGGAAAAAGCAAAGCTTCTTCCCTTACCTTGTCCTCCTGCTGATTTAACAGACAGATCAAACTTTCACCCATCACGGCGGGCTGCGTTTAAACACGCTCAAAGACTGGGGCCCTTTTAAAAGGGGTTCCTCTCCTTTGGGCCTTGTATAGCACCCCTCAGGACAACTTTAGGAAATGTAGCAAGACCAAAAAGCATCCTGGTTCCTAGGGACCAGCTCTCAAAGAGAAGCATTACAGGCAAAACCTCATTCTTGCATCGAGGTCCAGGTACCATCCTATGGCCTCAGTGGTGAGGATGGATCTGATTGTGAAAGTTTGTTTAAATCCAGCATGGATCCCTCCTGGAGCTCCTTTAGAGCACATCTTCACTCGTGACCAACACCTTAGACACTGGCGAAAAAACGGAGTGCTCCTGGAAGGAGGAGGGGTTATATAGGGGATTCAACTTCCTGTATTGGTTATACCAGTGTCAACACCTGAAGGTAGGCCTATAACCCACCAAGTAATTACTTGAGACTCTGTGTCCTATGATGAACGATAAAGAAATAGGATTTTCTCCTAATGGCAGGCTATACAACCCATTTAGTTACAGAGAGGAGCTGTGTCGGTCGGTGAATTACAGAGAAAATAATTTTACGGTGAGTACAAAAAAAAAACCCTATTTTCTCTTATATTTACCGACCGACACAGCTCCTCTCTAACTAAATGGGATGTCCCCAAGCAGTGCCAAACGAGGGGTGGGAAAAACAGCATAAAAACGTCATCCACCATGGCAAGTGGGAACTAGCGTCTGCCCACGAATCTCTTGTCCTGGACACGAATCTCGGCACCTTCCGATTGAGCCAGGAGGCCAATAAATCCACATCTGGTGTGCCCCATTTCAGGCACAGCAGCCTGAATATCTCCGGATGCAATGCCCATTCTCCTGAGTCCAGTATCTTGTCGACTCATATAGTCCGCCTGCCAATTTTCCACCCCCCGGATGTAAATGGCCAACAGGCCCAAAACGTGTCGCTCTGCCCACTGAATTATGTGAGCGGCCTCCTGAGCAGCGGCTGAGCTTTTTGTTCCTCCTTGGTGATTTATGTACGCCACAGCTGTGGCATTGTCTGACTGTATCCTGGTCGGACAGCCTGATCGCTCTCAATTCGAGCAGATTGATCGGCAACTTGGATTCTTCCGTCGACCAGAGGCCCTGAGCCGACTGAATATCCATCACTCCACCCCAGCCAGACAGACTGGCGTCCGTAGTGACACCCGTCCATTTCAGAGGAAGGAACGATTTTCCAGAGTGAATCACCGGGGACCCTTAACCACCAGATCAGGGAGTCCCTGACTGTCTGGCTCACCTGGATCTGCCGATCCAGGGACAATGGAGATTTGTCCCATTTTGTCAAGATCTCCTTCTGCAAGACTCTGGGTGTGGAACTGGGCATAACGTACTGCCTCAAAAGGAGGCTACCATGAGTCCCAGCACCCGCATGCAAAAGCGGAGTGATGACCACTTGCGGTTCATCAGTAATTTGACCGCAGATCTGAGAGTCAGAAAAACCCTCGCTTCCCTGGAGTCCAATAGTAACCCCAGGTACTCCAGGCGCCGAATCGGTACCACCACCGACTTCTTTAGGTTCAACAGCTACCCAAATGCTTGCAGGGACTGCAAGGTGATCGCCACATCCTCCTCTAATTCTGAGGTGGAAGAAGCTCTCAGGAGGAGATAGTCTAGGTAACCCACGATCGTGATCCTGCGTTGTCTCAACAACGCCAATACTGGAGCCAGTACTTTGGTAAAGACTCGGGGAGCTGATGCCAGGCCAAAAGGAAGAGCCACAAACTGGTAGTGGGCTTCCCTGACTGCCAAACGCAGAAACTTTTGATGCCGAAGGCATATGGGTATGTGTAGGTAAGCATCCTGAATGTCCAAGGACGCCAGGAAGTCCCCTTGATGGAGTGCAGCGACTACTGAGTGAACTGATTCCATTCTGAACCTCTGCACTTTTACAAAGTGATTTAGGGCTTTTAGGTCCAATATTGGACGTACCCCTTCCTTCTTCGGAACCACAAACAGATTTGAGTAGAACCCCTGGAAGCGTTCCGATTTCGCAACAGGTACAATCACCCCCTGATTCAGCAAGTCCCTCACCGCCCCTAACAGGGCCTTCTGGCGAACCGGGGACACGGGTATGCTGGAGGGAAAGTATCTGTTTGGCGGCTAAGAGAGAAACTATCTTATAGCCTGTGGAAATCAGATCGCAGACCCATTGGTCCGATAACCCGGAGGTCCACTGGGCTGAAAACTCCCGAAGACGACCCCCCCACCCAAGACTTGGGTGGGGCAAACCTTCATGCGGTAGCACTTTTGTTCGCAGGCTTGTTAGGCTTGTGGTTCCAGGGATGTTTCTGTCCTTCTGTGGTCGTCCTGTCGGGCTGGGGACGTTTAGCCAAAGCTCCAGGCGGACGAAAAAGCCGATTGTGAGTGGAAAAAAGAGGGCCCTTGCCTGCGGTGTGGCTCCTTAGCCTTCCTGGCCTGTGGGAGTAGTGTACTCTTACCACCCGTGGCATTTTTAATAATGTCATCCAACGAGGCTCCAAAGAGCCGTTCGCTAAGGAAGGGAAGATCCATCAGGGCTTTCTTGGATGCCTGGTCAGCAGACCAGCATTTCAGCCAAATGAGGCACCTCAGCACCACGGCTGACACTGAGGCCCTGGATAGCAGAGGGAGAGTATCTAGGGCCACGTCACAAACGTACTTAAGGCCATGCACTAGTTGGTCTGCTAGTTCCACGCAGACAGGGGAGGCATTCTGCTCTCCCATTTCGTGGTGCAAAAGTTTTGCCCACTCAGTCAGTGTCTGCGACACCAGTGTGGATGCCAGTACAGGTCGCACGGCTGACCCCACAACCGTAAACAAGGAACGAGCCACTGCTTCGGCCTTCCTGTCCGTGGGATCCTTGAATGCAGGAGTCCCCTCAACCAGGATCGTGGTTACTTTATTTAACCTAGATACTGGGGGTCCAGGACAGGAGGAGCCGACCACTTCTTGAGAAGGCTTTCCTCAAAGGGGTAATGCCCCGCCAAATTTTTGGGGACCTAAAAGGTCAGTTGCGGACGACCCCATTCCCTGTAGATTAATTTGTCTAAATAAGTCAAATACGGGAACACCTTAGGTGAACGTGTTGGCTTGCGGGACCCAAAAGGGACCGGTACATCAGCAGAGGAATCCGCTGGCGCACAGCTGTGATAAGTGCTCCAACAAGCGCCTTGTCGCGCCCGGACCCAGACAGGGAATCATCCTCACTGTCCAAACGGTCCTGGTCAGCCACGTCTGAGCAGGGGTCTCCAGCCGCAGCAGGGCCCGAGTCTGCATCAGAGCTCTCCCCAGAGGACAGGGGAGAGTGCACGTGCCGCCTCTATCTTAGCAACATAGGAGTCTAGGACCGCCTTCAGAGTGTCCATGTGCACCTCGCTAACTACAGGTGACCCAGGTGCTATAGCCTGGATTTCGAGGGAAGAAACACCAGTTTGTGAAGCCATTCTGACCCTAGCCTGTCTGCCACCTGCAAGGGGACTTAGGACAGTGAAGGTCCCATCTTCTTACTGCTGCCATGTGGGGGGAGTGGGGGGTTGCTTAGCGCTAGACTCACCACCCTGGGGCGTTCTGTGATAGCCACAGCAGTGCCTGTAGTCCCTAGGAGGTTCCCGGTTGCAGAGAGGAGAACACTGTCAGCAGCAGCAGCTCCCCCCAGCAGTGCAACGATCTGCAGAGCAGCTTCAGCATTCAGCAAAGAGCCATGCACACACACAGTGGATACAGGAAGCAGCAAGAGAAAGCACATGTAATGCTGCCACAAGAGGCCAGCGGTGAAAAAAGCACAGAGGCTTTAAGAAAATGACCGCCAATGTAATCAATAGGAATCCTAAAGAAAATGGCTGCTGAAGCCCACCAGGGGAATTTATAGCTTTCCCAAATCCAAGATGGCCGCCGGAACGGCTCCATGCGGTGGCAGAGCAAAAAATAAAAATGTGTTGCCTGCTAACAGTCAGAACAACCTCCATAAACATGTTTTGGGACCCCCAGACCTGGACCAGGACTAGCTCCAGCCGCACAGACCCCCACAGGTGTGAAACAGCGACACACACACACACACACCGCCCGCAGCGCATGCAGACACCCCCCTCAGAGGGGGAAAGGAGGGGTGATAGGGACTTGGGAGAGATGATAGGGAGGCGAGGTGGCCCCCGAATCGACCCCCCAGGGAATGCCCAGCTGCTCACCCCACCGAAGCAGGGAGAACCGTACTTACCAGTCCTGAAGAGCTGGGAGACATTCCATCACAGACCCACTCCTGCGCAGTTACAGGGTGGCTGCTGGCCTCGGTATACTGTGATCCAGATCCATCAGTAGCCCGGTCATATGTATACCCCGGAGAATCGAAGCTCACCGACCACCTCTGGAGCTGAGGCATGTCGTGGCTTGAAAAAGAAAAAGAAAACAAAAAAAACACACACAAACCGATTGCTTGAGCCACACAAATTGAGGTGGATGAAGGAATTATCTCCCTGCCACCTGCTTAAAACACTGCATTCTGGCAGTGTGGACCCTCTGCTGTCAGTATACACTGATCAGCGACTGCAGCCCATTGGCCAAAGATGCTGATCTATAGAAAAGTTTCCAAAAATTACCGCTTTATGGAAGTTGACTGTTAGATTGAGGTTCGTCCATTGGGAGCAACCACACATGGATTGAAATGTGGCTGGTCCCTGGCTAGCTTAAGGTTTTCACATTATGCAATGTGATACAGTATATCTTGCAAAAAAAAAAAAAAAAAAAAACACATGCAAGGGCTGTTCCTGGTCTTGTCACTTACCTTGTATCTGTTTGGAACGTCCATTTTGTTCCGCAAGAATTTAGCGAGGTGTGTGATGGTCATTGCTGCAGGACAACGCAAGAAGCGAAGACTGTTCCTCTGTCAGAAAAGAGGCGGTAACACAATCACACACCAAATACAATTTGTTTCTACATTGTATATGTAGCAGTCTGGTTACGTTAATTTTTATAAAAGACGACTTTTAAAAGGAAAGGAATACTAATGCAGCTCGGCTTACCTTCTCTGCATTGTCACTTTCAGCTGAATCCCGTATGTTGTCCCTGTTGATGACATGTATGCAAGTCATAAAGCTATAAACATGTAAATTGATAATATTCCAAAGTGAAACTATATTTGGTTGGAAAGTGTCGTTTGATCAAAGGGTAGAGCATTGCATAACACACTGGGTTAAAAAAAAAAATGAGGGTTAGTCTTCGGTGTATTATTTCAAATATTGAAAATTGTGATGCAGTTAGGTTGACAGGAAATTTAACAAATGTGAACAGCATTAGTTTTACCTGGCATCTTCAGAGAATTGGATGGAAAGGCTGATATTCTCCTCTTCATTTACCACCATGTCTCCACTCACTGCTGCCACTTTGTCCCCCTGCTCAATGCTGGAGCCACTGCTTGCTATTAAACAAAGTCCACAACAGTAGTAAAAGACTGACCACAATAATATTTACCAGATTCCACTGTTAAGGTCAGATATTCTATAGCAATAATGAGATTATATAGGACAGTAAAACACAAAAGCTGCTGAAAAATGCCTATAGCCAAAAATGTAATACTAAGAGCAATGAATGGTGAGAGAAATACATAGCCTGCTATTGATGAACTATTTCTTATATTTATATATTCTATTTCTGAGTATGCAATCTGCCTGGTAGTTTTGCCGATTGGGTAGGTTCAATATTTTGACTACTATTCAGATTGAGATTTCCAACTTTATTCCAACTTCACTTGCTGCAGGTCACGGACTCAAATTACTGATGCCACTGGATCCGTGTGACAGCAATGCAACTAACATTTTCAAAGGGTGGTCAGCAGTAGCTTCCTACTTATTTCTTTCAGCACAGGATTTTGTTTTAGTGGGTAAAAGGCATTCTTAATGAAAAGCATTCAATAGTCCTCCTTATCTTTACCAACAATAAGAAGCACAAACCTCAGATCAGATGCTCATCTTCAAGTAGCCAGACTAATAGTAGCGTTCTAGCTCTATTTAGGTTTTTTTCCAAGCTAACACTGGGCACATTACTCTGAATGCAAGACAGTTAAAACATTATACTATAGCTTACCAATTCTAAGCTGTATTTTTATTTTTTAGGCTTTTTTCTATTTTCATCTGGTGATCCAGCCAGCAAGTCTTTTTTTTCAAAAGCACAAGCTCACCCAACAGAATGTATCAGTTTACATGGATGAGACAAACCACGCAACACTGTCAGGGGCGATTAAAATTATAAACTTATTTATTCATGCAAAACCTTTATCCCAAAAAGAAAAAAAAATAGCTGTAACTGATTATAAAGTGTCAGCCGGAATTTGGCTTCAGTTTGTTTTGTGTATTTGACAAAAACAGAATTGGGAAGAGCAGATCCAGGAAGTGGCATGAAATCAATTGGAGATGAAATCCATGTTAAATTTAAAACAGTTTATTGCTGATAAAGTATGTAACCAATACACAGTACAAATGTGAATTTTTTTTATTATAGCCAAACTCACTGTGATAGTGCAAGCAATGGAGTGGAAGTTGGTGGAAAAATGGCTGTCCAGCTTTTGTGAAGGCTGTGGACAGAGGGGGCTGCAGACCAAAAATGGGAAGCGTGAAAACACTTTCGAACAGCTGGGGGCGGTGACCATAACCAAAGCCGGGCTACATCAGGGTGGGGAAAGGCTGGGCCCAGATCCAGGAAGCACGATCACTGCATGACCAGAGTAGAAAATGGCAGAACCGCTGCAGTGGCAGGTGAGACCAGAGATGAAAAATATGAGAAACCACGCGCCACAAAAAATAAATTAAAAAAACTCAAAAATATTCTATTGCTGCTCCCCTGAAAAAAAGAGAATACAATTTTACACTTCTCAATTCAAGATATAAGTAACATATAGGGGGGCGCTAATTAACAACAAAAAAAATTATTAATCACCAACGTGAGCAGCAACCTTCTTATTAATGATCAATAATTTTGCTACTTATTACATAACATATGTGCAACTAGCTATAGTGCATTTACCATCATGAATACAACACAACAAGAAACAAACAAACCAAAAAAAAACACTTTCCAGTGATAACACCCCAGTGACAGTGTTTGCTGCAATAGCTACATATGAAAGTCCTTCAATTTAGTATCACCCTGGTGACAGCATTTGCTGCAATTCCTACAATAAGAACTTCCTTCAATTTGAACTATATCAAAAAAATTCTTCTATGAGCTCCCCCCTGAACACGTTATTCTAACGAAATGTACGTCAGAGGTAGTGCAAAGTCACGCAGGACATCCAGTCGTTCTGGCTAACAACATGAGTGTGTGGAACGTATGCCATCTATAGCGGATAGCGTGGATACCTTCGGTATCACTCGAAATTAATGCCAGCAGCTCCAGTGCCGGGAGAAAGGCACTTTCTCAAGTAAGGAGCCATTTGGTTGTACATTATTTTTAATTTCTTAATAAAACTGTATTACGCTATGGAGGCTTTTCATAGTTTTTTATATATCGCACCTACCGTACTTGTCTGTGAGGAGGAAGGCTGAATCTCTCTACAGGTCAAAGGCATGTGAGCAGGCACAATCCTGCAGAAGCGGTCATTGACTTACTTTTTCAGTAAAGTGGTCAATAAAATCTGGTAAGCTGAATCATATACTATCACTTAATTGGTGTGGATGATCAAAGTGGTGGTGAAGGATCACGTAGCTGAGGCCATATTTTTCTACACGAGAGATTTGACATATATTGTTATGTGTGGACTATTATAGCACGCTCATAGAAGAACTTTTTTGATATAGATCAAATTGAAGGACGTTCTTATTGTAGCTATTGCAGCAAATGCTGTCACCGGGGTGTTATCACACGAAAGTGTTTTTTTATTTTATTTACTTTTTGTTTCTTGTTGTGTTGTATTCATCATGGTAAAGGCACTATAACTAGTTGCACATATGTTATGTAATAAGTAGCAAAATTATTGATCATTAACCACTTGACCACTGCGAACTTAAACTCCCTTAATAACCAGACCAATTTTCAGCTTTTGGTGCTCTCACATTTTGAATGACAATTACTCAGTCATGCAACACTGTACCCATCTGAAATTTTTGTCCTTTTTTTCAAAAAAATAGAGCTTTCTTTTGGTGGTATTTAATCACCTCTCAGTTTTTTATTTTTTGTGCTATAAAAGAAAAAAGACCGAAAATTCTGTGAAAAAATGAATTTTTCTTCGTTTCTGTTATAAAATTTAGCAGATTAGTAATTTTTTCTTCATAAATTTTGGCCAAAATTTATACTACTACATATCTTTGGTAAAAATAAGTACAAATTGGTGCATATTATTTGGTCTTTGTGAAAGTTATAGAGTCCACAAGCTATGGTGCCAATATCTGAAAATTGATCACACCTGAAGTACTGACGGCCTATTTCAATTCTTGAGACCCTAACATGCCAGAAAAATACAAATACCCCCCAAATAACCCCTTTTTGGAAAGAAGACATTTCAAGGTATTTAGTAAGAGGCATTATGAGTTTTTAAAGTTGTAATTTTTTCCCACAATTCTTTGCAAAATCAAGATTTTTTTTCCTTTTCCACAAAATTGTCATATTATCAGTTTATTTCTCACACACACAGCATATGCATACCACAAATTACACCCCAAAACACATTCTGCTATTACTCCCGAGTACGGCGATACCACGTGTGAGACTTTTACACAGCGTGGCCACATACAGAGGCCCAACATACAGGGAGCGCCATCAGGCGTTCTGGAGCACCCAGGACAATTCTGACATTTCTCTCCTACATGTAAAAATCATCATTTATTTGCTAGAAAATTACACAGAACCCCAAAACATTATATATTTTTTTCAGCAAAGACCCTGGAGAATACAATGGTGGTCGTTGCAAATTTTTATCTCACACGGTATTTGCGCAGCAATTTTTCGAACGCTTTTTTGGGGGGAAAAAAAACAGTTTTGTGCTAAAAAAAAAAAAAAAAAAAAACAAAAACTGTAAAGTTAGCCCAATTTTTGCATAAAGTGAAATATGAAGTTATGCTGAGTAAATAGATATCGAACATGTCACTCTTCAAAATTGCACATGCCCGTGGAATGGCGGCAAACGTCGCTACTTAAAAATCCCCATAGGCGACGCTTTACATTTTTTTTACTGGTTACATGTTTTGAGTTACAGAGGAGGTCTAGGGCTAGAATTATTGCTCTCGCTCTAACGTTCATGGCGATACCTCACGTGTGGTTTGAACACCGTTTTCATATGTGGGTGGGGCTTACGTATGCATTCGCTTCTGCATGCGAGCACATGGGGACAGGGGCGCTTAAAAAATTCTTTTTTATTGTTCATTTTACTTTATTTATTTTAGTTTGACATTTTTTTCCCAAAAAATAAATTTTTGATCACTTTTATTCCTATTACAAGGAATGTAAACACCCCTTGTAATAGGAATATGGAATGACAGGTCCTCTTTACAGTGAAATCTGGGGGTCAATAAGACCCCACATCTCAGCTCTAGGCTGGGAAGCCTGAAATAAAAAATAAAAAAAGATTCTGGTTTTGATCGTATTGGCGAGTTGGTAGAAGCACCGGAGGGCGGTGAGGGGTGGGGGGACATCTATGACTGGGTATTGCAGGGTATCACCGAGTATGGCTGGGTATTGCAGGGTATCTCCAAGTATGGCAGGGTATGGCAATTTATGGCAGGGTATTGCAGAGTATTGGCGGGTATTGCAGAGTAATGGCAGGGTACTGCAGAGTAATGGGGGGTACGTACTGCAGAGTAATGGGGGGTACTGCAGAGTAATGGCAGGGTACTGCAGAGTAATGGCAGGGTACTGCAGAGTAATGGCAGGGTACTGCAGAGTAATGGCAGGGTACTGCAAAGTATTGGCAGGGTATTGCAGAGTAATGGCAGGGAATTGAGGGGTTAAATTCGGTGAGCAGCGATGTGGGCACTGCAGATGCAGCCCACAGCGCTGCTGACACCGATCTTTCCCCTCCGCTGTACCGATCGGTACAGAGAGGGGAGGGAGGAACCGGCGTCATAACATGACGCCGGTTTGTTTACAAGTGATCATTCCGTCATTTGACGGAGCGATCACGTGGTAAACGGCCGCGACGAGCGGCTGTTTACCGTGATCCGTGATGCGCCGGGTCCACTGGACCCGGCGGTCACGGATGCTCTCGTGTGCGTGCCCCAGGGGGCGCGCAAGAGAAGAATTCTGGGAGGCCATTAATTAATGGCCTCTCAGAGTTAAACAACCGCCCTGAAGCCGTTAATCGGCTATGGGCGGTTGTTAAGTGGTTAACCACTTGCCGCCCGCCTTATAGGCAATTGACGGCTGCAAAGTGGTTTCATAATCCTGACCGGACGTCATATGACGTGATCAGGATTATGAGCCGCTGCACGCCCCCGGGGGCGCGCATCGCGCCGATCGTTGTTGCGGGGTGTCAGTCTGACACCCGGCAACTACGATCTCGGTAAAGAGTCTCCGACGGAGACTCTTTACCATGTGATCAGCCGTGTCCAATCACAGCTGATCACAGTGTAAATGGAAAGAGCCGGTGATCGGCTTTCCCTCACTCGCGTCTGTCAGACGCGAGTAGAGGAGAGCCGATCGGCTGCTCCTCTGACAGGGGGGGTCTGTGCTGATCGATTATCAGCACAGCCCCCCCGAGGATGCCCACACTGGACCACCAGGGACGCCACCAGACCACCAGGGAAAAGGTAATAAAGGTCATAATCCTCCCTAGACCACCAGGGATGCCAGTCAGCACAATGGGTGCCAATCAGTGCCCATAATGGATGCCAATCAGTGCCCACAATGGGCATCACTGATTGGCATGCATTATTGTTTGGCACTGATTGGCATCCATTACTATAGTATAACACCGATGCCGCCTATGAGTGCCCACCTGTGCCGCCTATGAGTGCCCACCTGTGCCGCCTATCCGTGCCCACCTGTGCCGCCTATCCATGCCCACCTGTGCCGCCTATCCATGCCCATCCGTGCCGCCCATCCGTGCCAGCTATCAGTGCCAATTTGTGCCACCTATCAGTGTCCGTCCGTGTCGCCCATCCGTGCCGCCTATCAGTGCCACTTCATTGGTGCCACATTGGTGCCCATCAGTGCCGCCTTATCAGTGCCCATCAGTGTAGCCCCATCAGTGCCCATCAGTGAAGGAGAAAACGTACTTATTTACAAAGTTTTGAAACTGAAACAAAAAAAAACATTTTTTTTTTTCAAAATTTTTGGTATTTTTTTATTTGTAGCGCAAAAAATAAAAACCGTAGGTGATCAAATACCACCAAAAGAAAGCTCTATTTGTGGGAAAAAAATGATAAAAATTTCATTTGGGTACAGTGTAGCATGACCGCGCAATTGTCATTCAAAGTGCGACAGCGCTGAAAGCTCAAAATTGGTCTGGGCAGGAAGGTGTTTAAGTGCCCTGTATTGAAGTGGTTAATAAGAAGGTTGCTGCTCACGTATGATGATTAATAATTTTTTTTGAGACCAGAGATGGATGCTGGAGGTGCAGTGGGTACGAGGCTGAGCTGCAAGGTGTCTGGACACCACAAGGCTCCTCCCCGGCCACGTTACATGCTTTGATCACAGGCAGACATCGGCAAAGCCTGATGGATCAAATAGATCAAAGCAGGGGATGTGATGAGTATCACAGCAGGTGCTTGAGCGATATAAGATTACGTGTTTCGGGGGTTTAGCCTCTTCCTCAGATAACACGCTCAAGATCCAGCATAGAACAGGGATTTTATAGTCACGAGGCGGGACAACCAGTCGATCCACCACCAATCATCCAATACCTGGATATCGTAATGAATATCAAGGAAAAACATTTAAAAACGTACAAGGGATTAAAAAAAAAAAAATATATATATATATATATATATATATACACACACACATACACACACACACACACACAGTATCTCACAAAAGTGAGTACACCCTCACATTTTTGTAAATATATTATATCTTTTCATGTAACAACACTAAAGAAATGACACTTTGCTACAATGTAAAGTAGTGAGCATACAGCTTGTATCACAGTGTAAATTTACTGTCCCCTCAAAATAACTCAACACACAGCCATGAACGTCTAAACCGCTAGCAACAAAATTGAGTACACCCCAAAGTGATGTCCAAATTGGGACCAAATAGAAATTTTTCCTCCCTGGTGTCATGTGATTCGTTAGTGTTACAAGGTCTCAGGTGTGAATGAGGAGCAGCCTTGTGCATTATCCTTTGGATATTTATTAAAAGTAATAAAAAAAAAAAGAGAACACTACTCACAAACATCTGTAGAATTCTTGCACTATAAATAGTCACCAAATAGCAGCATACAGTCTGAAATGAACAATACTCTCCAAAGGTCACAGAGAAAATCACAGGACCACTGCCATCTGACACGTATCGAAGGGAAAACCCCTCTTCCTCAGAGCCCCGCAGTGTATACTCCTTCAGCAGTCCCCATATATACACATATGAAGGAGTGTACACTGCTGAGCTCTGAGGAAGAGGGGTTTTCCCTTCAAAACATAGCAGCTGGCAGTGGTCCTGTGATTTTCTCTGTGACATTTGGATAGTATTGTTCCTTTCAGACTGTATGCTGCTTTTGGTGACTATTTATATTGCAAGAATTCTACAGTTGTTTGTGAGTAGTTTTCTTTTTTATTACTTTTAATAAATACATATCCAAAGGGTAATGCACAAGGCTGGTGCGCCCCTTCTTTTCTTTTTATATCGTTAAACTCCTTGCACAAGAGGGTTAAGGCAGTGCTGGAAAATATTGGTTGCCACACAAAATATTGATACTTTGGGCCCAATTTGGACATTTTGACTTAGGGGTGTACTCACTTTTGTTGCAAGCGGTTTAGACATTAATGGCTGTGTTTTGAGTTATTTTAAGGGGACAGCAAATTTACACTGTTATACAAGCTGTATACTCACTACATTGTAGCAAAGTGTAATTTCTACAAGCTGTACATTAACGACTTTACTGTAATTTCTTCAGCGTTGTCACATGAATAGATATATAATAAAATACTTACTAAAATGTGAGGGGTGCACTCACTTTTGTGAGACATTGTGTGTATAATATATATATATATATATATATACATACACATACATATACATATATATATATATATATATATATATATATATACACACACACACACACACACACATATATATACACATATACATACACACACATATATACATATACACACATAATAATGAGAATCTCTCATTATCTATAAGGGACCCCTTGGTGATATGTTCAATCTCTAGAACTGTCATGGCCTTGAAATCTCTCGCATGATTTTGAGAGAAATGTCTTGGCACACTATGTTGGACCAGGCCTTTTTGTAAAAATCTGCGATGTTCGCCTACCCTAGTGCTCAACGTGCGTATGGTCCGGCTTACATATAACAGATTATATGTACATTTGAGCACATAGACTACAAACTGAGTTGAACAAGTGATAAACTGTCTAATGTCATAATCATTGTTTTTCCATGATATTTGTTACGATATCCAGGTATGGGATCATTGGTGGTGGATTGCTTGGTTGTCCTACCTTGTGACTATAAAATCCCCGTTCAATGCTGGATCTTGAGCGTGTTATCTGGAAGGTGTTAAACCCCAAAACATGTAATCATATACCGCTCAAGCTGGCACCCGCTGCGATACTCATCACATCCCCTCCTCTGATCCACAAGGCTTTGCTGATGTCTGCCTGCAGAAAAAGCATGTGATGTGGCCGGGGAGGAGTCCTGTGGTGTCCGGACAACTTGCAGCTCAGCCTCGTACTCGCTGAACCTCCAGCATCCATCTCTGGTCTCACTTGCCGCTGCAGTGGCTCTGCCATTTTCCACTGTGGTCATGCAGTGATCGTGCTTCCTGGATCTGGGCCCAGTCTTTCCCCTCCCTGATGTAGCCCGACTTTGGTTATAGTCACCGCTCCCAGCTGTTGAAAGGAGTTTTCAGTCTTCCCATTTTCGGTCTGCAGCCCCCTCTGTCCACAGCCCTCAAGAAAGCTGGACAGCCATTTCTCCACCACCTTTGGCTCCATTGCTGGCACTACCACAGTGAGTTTGGCCATTCTGACAATTTTTCACATTTGTACTGTGTATCGATTACATGATTTATCAGCAATAAAATGTTTTAAATTTCACATGGATTCCATCTCCAATTGATTCATTGCCACCTCCTGGATCTGCGCTTCCCAATCCTGTTTTTGTCTGTTTCTCATTTGGTCATCTGAGTGGGGTAGCAGCAGTCCAGTGTGACCATTATAACTACTTTGGCTCCTTGGTTTACTTTCTGCGCTTGGCTCCCTGTTGGAATTTTCATGTTTTGTGTATTTAAATCTGAAAACACAATTAACCCCTCCCCTCCACCCCAGACTGATAACGCTGCTGTCTGTGCTGACCACCAGGTGAAAACAGAGGGAAGAAAGCCAAAGCAAAGAAAGCTATACAGCCACCATATCAAATGATTGGTGAGCTGCAATACAATACATTTGTGTTTTGGATGCTGCTTAAGTCAACTCTTCATCTGCATTTTGCATTAATGATCATACAAAAAAGGGGTTAAGTTCTTGTGAAATTCAGTCAGGAAGCGACAACTTACCAGAATCTAGGAAATATGTTGTTCCTTCAACAGTGAGAGATTATATATATATATATATAATATCTGTAATTTTTATGTGCCCTGGGTACCCAATTCCAGGAATCTCACATTCGGGTGCTAATGTTATTGTTCACATAAGTTTTAGATCTTTTGCTTTAAACACAAAATAGTTGTTTAGTTTGAAAAACACAACAATCTGGTTACCTATTTTTGGTGTACTACGGTAAGTCATATCTAAAAATAGAACACATCTTTGTCTTAAAATTTTATATGGAGTGTACTGACCAGGTGTGCGTGCATAAGAGGCATAGAAATCCCGCCGTCGTTTCATCTCATCTATAGGGGAAACATTATACAACTGTTGAGAGTCATTTAATATATACAAATATCATAATGCCATTTAACAAACTAGTGTTTTCTTTTATTCCATTCAAATTCTTTGCTTAAAAATATACGGTTCACAAAAAATAGGATTTTTTTGTACTCACCGTAAAATCCTTTTCACTGTAATTCACCGACTGACACAGCTTCTCTCTTTAGACCATTGGGTTGTTATGCCACCTTCAGGAGAAGACTAGGCATTACATGTTAACATGCGATAATAAAACTAGAACTTTCTAGTTCCGCCCAAGGGACGGTCCCTTAGGTAACAACCCCTCAACATGCTACTGCAGCCTCATTAGGTCAACAAGCAGTATAACGTAAAGAAAAATATGAGGGGCGGGTGCTGTGTCAGTCGGGGAATTACAGAGAAAGGGATTTTACGGTGAGTACAAAAAATCCTATTTTCTCTTATATTCACCGACTGACACAGCTTCTCTCTTTAGACCATTGGAACGTCCCCAAGCAGTGCCAAAACGGCGGGTGGGAAAAAAGCATAAAACTTGATCAACCATGGAATGTGGGAGCTCGTACAAACTTTACCCACAAAAAACTACAGTGTGTGGAAAAACCACCACAACAGGGTGCTCCTCAACGGGGAAGCACTACCCTCCAACCGCACCAAAAACTGCGGTAACAAATGCAACAGTGCATTAGCTTAAAGGTACTGAGTTTCTACCCAAAAAAACAAGAAAAAAGGAGAAAATTGCATATGCAATTGCAACTATACAGCCGCCTGCAAAACTTTAGGGCCAAAACAGGCATCACCCGATGCACTGACATCTACCTTGTAGAACTTTGTAACGACCAGCTTTACACACTTAAGCGACGGATGCTTGATGTCGGAAATCCCAAGACGTTCCGATTGCCCTCATGGACCATGACCGGAAAGGGGGACACCTGCCCCTTCAAGGCGTAGGCTTGTACTACAATCTGTCTGATCCACCTGGAAATGGTGGCCGAAGAGACCGCCATGCCTTACCTGGACCAGTCACCGAAACAAACAGTGAGTCTGACTTCTGGAAGGGAGCCATGGCAGACAAATACACCTTCACAGCCCGAACCACATCCAAACCATGAAGGGCCACCTCCTTAGGATGTGTCGGCTTAGGAAACAGGGATGGTAACACAACGTCCTCATTGATGTGAAACGCTGAGACTACCTTCGGCAGAAAAGATGGTTGCGGATGCAACACCACCTTATCCTTGTGGATAAACAGATGGGGCGACTTGCAGGACAAGGCCGCCAGTTTCCGAAAACCCTCCAGGCCGATGTGATGGCCACCAGAAAGACCACTTTCTGGGAGAGAGTCAACAGGGGAAACTCTGATATTTTTAAATGGAGGTTTTTGAAGCGCCGATAATACCAGGTTCAGATCCCACGGGGGTAACGGTGGATGCACCGGAGGAACTACATGTCGCACCCCTTGAACAAAAGTACTCACTAGAGAGTGAGACACCAGAGGTTGCTGAAAAAGCACAGCCAAAGCTGATATTTGTCCTTTAATGGTGCTGAACCGCCAAATTCTGGTCCACCCCTTGCTGAACAAATAGCAGGATCCTGGATATAGAAAAGGAGCGCGGATGCCATCCTTCCTCCTCACACATGGAGATGAAGGCCTTCCAGGTATGAAAATAGATCTTCCGAGAAGAAGATTTCCATGCTCTCAACACAGTTGAGATCACCGAGTCCGTCAGACACCGGTTCCCCAACACCTGGATCTCAATAGCCATGCAGTTAAAGCCAGTGATGGTAAAGCAGGATGGAGAATCGGACCTTGAGACAGAAGGTCCCCTCGCAATGGCAGTCGCCAGGGAGCGTCTGCCACCAGGCACACTAGGTCTGTGTACAAAGGACGCTGAGGCCAATCTGGGGCAACCAGTATTACTGGGATCCCATCGGCTTCCACTCTGCGAAGCAGGCGTGGCAACAGTTTCACTGGAGGAAAGGCGTAGATCAGCTGGTACTGATTCCACGGAGCCACCAGTGCTTCTGACGGATCTGTTGTCCTGGACATGAATTTCGGCACCTTTCGATTGAGACGGGAGGCCAGAAGATCTACGTCTGTTGTGCCCCACCGCAGGCACAGTAGCCTGAACACCTCCGGATGCAACGCCCATTCTCCTGGGTCCAGCATCTGACGACTAATGCCGCGTACACACGTAGCGGACTTCTCGCTGGACTTTCCGAACAGGCTACTTGCCCACACACGGCACTTTTTCAGCGGACTAATACGGCGTTCTAAGTCCGCCGGACTATCCGCCATACTTTTGAAATGAACGGACTCGCCCACACACACGCGCCCATCAGACCCTTGTCTGAGCACGCTACCCGGCCGGCCAGGAAAGGGGGGGGAAGAGCGAGCCCCCCCCCCTTCCTGAGCCGTACCAGGCCGCATGCCCTCAACATGGGGGGTGCCTTGGAGAAGGGGGGCCGCGCGCCCCCCCACCCCAAAGCACCTTGTCCCCATGTTGATGAGGACAAGGGCCTCTTCCCGACAACCCTGGCCGTTGTTTGTCGGGGTCTGCGGGTGGGGGGGGCTTATCGGAATCCGGGAGCCCCCTTTAATAAGGGGGCCCCCGGATACCGGCCCCCCACCCTATGTGAATGAGTATAGGGTACAATATACCCCTACCCATTCACCTGTAAAAAAAAAAGTAAAAAAAAAAAAAAAAAAACACAACACACAAGAGTTAAAATTGTTTATTGCACAGCTCCGGGGATCTTCCATCTTCGGGGGTCTTCTCGCCGGACTCCTCCACTATCTTCTTCTAGCTCTTTTGCTAGCGGAGGAGCCCGGCTTTCTTCCTCGCCGCCGGGTCTTGTCCCCCTCTTCGGTTCTTCTTGCCGGGCCACCGCGCCTTCTTCTAGCTCTTTTACAGCCGGTCTTCTGTCGCCGCTTTTGCCGTCTTCTGTTCTTCTCTTCAGATGTTGCCTCGTCGCATCCTCTGCTCACGGATGCGACGCGCGGCGACTTATATTAGGGACATCACCAGATGATGTCCCCACCCCATTATGATGTCACAGTCCCAGAGGATACTGGGACAGTCCAGCAGCAAGCCTAGATACTCCAAATGCTGAGTCGGTACAATCACCGACTTCTTTAGGTTCAACAGCCACCCAAATGCTTGCAGGGTCTGCATGGTGATTGTCACATCCTCTTCTAACTGAGGCGGAAGAAGCTCTCAGGAGATCGTCTAGGTAACCCACGATCACGATCCCACGTTGCTGTAGCAACGCCAACACAGGAGCCAATAACTTGGAAAAGACTCGGGGGGCTGATACCAAACCAAAAATGGAGAGCCACAAACTGGTAGTGGGCTTCCCTGACTGCAATTGCAGAAACTTTTGATGCCGGAGGCATATGGGTATGTGCAGGTATGCATCCTGGATGCCTAAGGACGCCAGGGAGTACCCCTGATGGAGTGCAGCGACTACTGAGCGAACTGATTCCATTCCGAACCTCTGCACTTTCACAAATGATTGAGGGTTTTTAGATCCAAGATTGAACGTACCCCTTCCTTCTTGGGAACTACAAACAGGTTCGAGTAGAACCCCTGGAAACATTCCGATTCCGGAACAGGTACAATCACCCCGCGATTCAGCAGGTCCCTTACTGCCCCCAAGAGGCCTTCCCGGCGAGCCAGGTGAATGGGTATTCTGGAGGGCAAGAATCTGTTTTGCGGCCAAGAGAGGAAATCTATCTTGTAGCCATAGGAAATCAGATTGCAGACCCATTGGTCAGACAGTCAAAAAGACCATCGGGTTTGCAAACTCCCGAAGGCGACCCCCCACCCGAGTCATGAGTGGGGGCAGACCTTCATGCAGTAGCACTTTTGCTCGCAGGCTTGTTAGGCTTGTGGTTCCAGGGATGTTTCTGTCCTTCTGTGGTCGTCCTGTCGTGCTGGGGACGTTTAGCCAAAGCTCCAGGCGGACGAAAAAGCCGATTGTGAGCGGAAAAAAGAGGGCCCTTGCCTATGGCGTGGTTCCTTAGCCTTCCTGGCCTGTGGGAGTAGAGTACTCTTACCACCTGTGGCATTCTTAATAATGTCATCCAAAGAGCCTCCAAAGAGCCGGTTGCCAAGGAAGGGAAGATCAGTCAGGCCTTTTTTGGATGCCTGGTCAACAGACCAGCATTTCAACCAAATCAGGTGCCTCAGCACCACTGCTGACACTGAAGTCCTGGATAACAGGGGGAGGATATCCAGGGCCACATCACAACGTACTTAAGGCCATGCACTAGTTGGTGTGCTAGTTCCACGCAGACAGGAGAAGCCAGTTATTCTCCCAATTCGCGGTGCAACAATTTTGCCCAATCAGTTAGTGTCTGCCAATACTGGTCGCATGGTTGACCCCACAACCGTAAACAAGGAACGAGTCATTGCCTCAGCCTTCCTGTCCATGGGATCCTTAAATGCAGGAGTCCCCTCTACCGGGATCGTGGTTACTTTGTTTGACCTGGATACTGGGGGGGTCCACGACTGGAGGAGCAGACCACTTTTTGGAAAGGCACTCCTCAAAGGGGCAACGCACCGCCATGTATTTGGGGACCGAAAAAAAGGTCCGTTGCGCTCGACCACATTCCTTGTAAAAGAACTTGTCAAAATAAGTCAGATAAGGGAACACCTTAGGTGAATGGCTGGCTTACGGGACCCAAAAGGAGCCGCTACATCAGCAGAGGGATCAGCTGGCTCCTGAATCTTCAGGGTATCACACACAGCTGTGATAAGTGCTCCAACAAAGCGCTTTCTCACATACGGACCCGGACGGGGACTCATCCTCCTGTCTGAACGGTCCTGGTCAGCGTCATCTGAAACGACAGAGCAGGGGTCACCAGCCTCAGCAGGGCCCGAGTCTGTGTCAGAGCTCTCCCTAGAGGACGGGGGGGGGGGGGCAGGGGCTGCTTTTTAGCACCTTGCGCCCACGCACCGCCTCCATCTTGGCAATGAATGAATTGAGGACCGTCAACAAGGCGTCCAAGGGCACTGCGCATTCTGCAGGCGAACCGATTCAATTGCCTGGATTTCGGGGGAAGAAACACCAGTTTCTGAAGCCATGCTGACCCTACCCTGTCTGCCACTCGAAGGGGACTGAGGGCAGTGACAGTCCCACCCTCCTTACTGCTGCCGGCTAAGGGGCTCTTTCCCGCAGGACTCAGCACCCTGAAAGGTTCTGTGCTATCCAGCAGGTAGTGCCTGTGGTCTCTGTTGGCTCCCAGGTGCAGAGGAATCAGTTCAGTGTCTGTGGAAGCTGCTGCTAATGGCTCTGAAACTGATCTGCAATGTGCTCAGACTTCAAGAAAATGGCTGCCCAGCGTCCAGTATAAGGACATAAAACACAGGGAAAATGGCCACATGCTGCTGCTAGAGAAAGCTGAAAAAACTTGTTCAGGCTTCCAGAAAATGTCCGTCGGCGTCCAGTACAAGGACAAATCACAGGGAAAATGGGTGCCGAAGCCCAAGAGAGGATGCTTTCCCTTGCCCATACCGAAGAAGGCCACCAATGCAAAACCATGAGGGACAGAGAGAAACAATGGCTGTGAAACAGCCCTGCAAAAGGACACAGGTACAGTCTCACAGGCACCTTCCAGGGACATGAAAAACAGGACTCATGACAAAGCCAGCCAGAGCAGCCCCCCCCCAGGTGAGAGCCCCTGCACAGAGACACACACACACACACACACACACACACACACACACACACACACCGCTCTGCAGCATCCCCCACAGATAGGGACAGGGAGAGAATAGAGGGAGATGAGGGACCCCCGAACCGACCTCCCAGGGAATGCCCAGCTGCTCAGCCCCACCAAGGCAGGGAGAGCTGTACTTACCAGTCCTGAAAAGCTGGAAAAACATTCCATTACAGACCCACTCTCTGATCAGTACAGGGTGGCTGCTGGCCTGGCACACTGTGATGCAGACATCAGTAGCCCGGTCATATGTGTGCCCCGGAGCATAAAAGCTCACCCACCACCTCTGGAGCGGAAGTTTTGTCGTGGCTGGCCTAGCACGGAGCTGCGATCTGCACACTCTCGATGGCCAGACTGGGGAGACTACAAGGATAAGGGTATCCAGTCCGTCACCTAGTCGGCTGTTGATAGCAGATCACAGGATCTATCATCTTGCGCAAAAAGCCAAGCTTCTGCAGAAAAAATAAAAAATAAAAAGACAGACCGATGGGCCCGTCAGGGTTTCTAGGTCCTTCCCCTTCACTAGGCAAAATAAAACTGAGGCTGCAGTAGCATGCTGAGGGGTTGTTACCTAAGGGACCGCCCCTTGGGCAGAACTAAAAGTTCTAGTTTTATTATCACATGTTAACATGTAATACCTAGTCTTCTCCTGAAGGTGGCATAACAACCCAATGGTCTAACGAGAGAAGCTGTGTCAGTCGGTGAATATAAGAGAAATGATCATTGTATGAGTGTAATAGTTACTTTTATATAATGAGAAAGTGAACTACTGAAAGCTTCTATTCCTCATGAGTCAATGTTGTATATCATGAATTTGTATATTATGCCACCTTAATGGCTTCTTTGTATGCTCTCCCCAATAGACACATGATAGAAATTCACTGTTAATGTGAGAGAAATGTTAGCAGTATTTTTAGACAAATAGCCATGCAATAATCTTTTAGATTTGATCTGTATACAAAAATACTGCAAACGTGAAAGTATGGCAAGCATACAGTAAAGTCATTAAAGAGGAAGTAAACCCTTCCAAACAACTTGGACCTATAGGTAAGCCTAGATTAAGGCTTACCTGTAGGTCCAAGCAATATCTCCTAAACCTATATGGTTTAGGAGATATTTGCCCGAAAATGGGCACCGCTGTCTACGGCGCATGCGCCGTAGACAGCGGCGCGCAGGCGCACTAAATGCGGCAAATCCAAGAATGGATTTGCCAAATTTGTCGACTCCTGTGCGCATGCGCGGGAGTGACGTCATCGCGGCTTCGCCGTATGACAGCAACGGAGCTGCGAGGCGCGACTCCCGTGCGCATGCGCGGGAGTGACGTCATCGCGGTTGCGCCGCTGTCATTGGTCGGAGCTGCGAGACGCCACCAGCAAGATGGACGCGGCGGACTACAGGGATCAGCGGCGACTTCGCTGGCTCCTGTGTCAGGTAAGTGACACATAATGAGCTACTATGCGATGCATAGTAGTCCATTATGCTTTACCTTTGCAGGGAAAAAAAGGGGAAGTAAACCCATCAGGGTTTACTTCCTCTTTAAATCCATGTGTTAAAATCTTTAATAAAAGAAAAAAAGAAAAAGAAAAACATCTTAGCTGTTAAAATTAGGAGTTACCATAAAAAAAAAAAAAAAAAGTACCCAACTATGGTACAGGTTATGCCTCTGAATTGACATTATGCATACTCGTTATAAACTTCTGCATATTTTGCTGCTGGTCAGAAAGATTTTTTAGATGCTGTCACAAAGATAAGTGTACCACTATGACAACTAACGCACACAAAATATTTGCTTACCTCTGAAGAGTCCTGGTACAAGCTTGTATACAATGTCTTGTAATATTTTATCAGACCTAAATAAGCAAATAGTCATTAGATATCCTATCATGCAGAAAAATAGGATTTTTATATACAGCTTACCTGTAAAATCCTTTTCTTGAGAGTACATCACGGGACACAGGAGCTCATTACATAGTGGGTTATATAGGCACCTCTGGTGATTGGACACTGGTTAACCCCAATTAAGGAGAATCCCTCCCCTATATAACCCCTTCCATATGGGTGGCACCTCAGTTTTGTAGCAAAGCAATAGGAAACCACGTAAAACCCAAGAGGGGCGGGAGCCCTGTGTCCCGTGATGTACTCTCAAGAAAAGGATTTTACAGGTAAGCTGTATATAAAAATCCTATTTTCTTGATCATACATCACGGGACACAGGAGCTCATTACATAGTGGGATGTCCCAAAGCAATGCTCAGATTGAGGGGAGGGAGACACAGATCATAATTATAGACCGCCATGGACCGGAGGACCTAAACTGCAGCCTGCAGTACACTGTGCCCAAAGGCGATATCCTCTTGCCCTCTGACATCCACCTGATAGAATCTGGTGAATGTGTGGACTGATGACCAAGTTGCAGCCTTACAGATCTGAGCCAGGGAGGCCTGGTGATGCACTGCCCAAGAAGCACTTACAGCCCTAGTAGAGTGCGCTTTCACTTGAAAAGGAGGGACTTTCCTTTTAACACTATAGGCCTGAGAAATAATCTGTCTAATCCACCTTGACAGAGTGGATTTTGATGCCGCCTGGCCCTTCCTAGGGCCTTCCGGCAAAATAAATAAGCAATCAGTTTTCCTTATCTGAGCAGTTGCTTGAAGATAGATACTGATTGCCCTAACCACATCCAAAGTGTGCAAAGATTCTTCTTCTGCGGACTGTGGGTCCGGAAAAAAGGATGGTAGGATTACATCTTGATTTAAATGGAATCCTGAAACCACCTTCGGTAGAAAGGACCTGTTGGGACGCATGACCACCCGGTCCTTATGAATAATTAGATACGGCTCTTTGCTGAAGAGAGCTGCTAGTTCTGACACTCTTCTAGCCATGGATATGGCTACCAAGAAAACAAATTTTTTAGTCAAAAGAACTAGTGAAGCCAGATGCAAAGGTTCAAAAGGTTGCCCCTGCAAAGCCGAGAGAACCAAATTCAGATCCCATGGGCATACCGGAGGTTTGACTGGCGGCCTTATCCGCATAGCCCCCTGGATGAAAGCCCGCACCAGGGAATGCGATGCAAGTGGCTTCTGAAAAAACACTTACAAGGCCGAAATCTGCACCTTGATAGTGCTTATGGCCAAATTCATTTCTAGGCCTGACTGGAGAAAGGCCAAGATTCTGCTAATGACATACTTTCTAGGATGCCATTCCCTGGGTTCACACCAGGAAACATATGCCCTCCAGATTTCGTAGTAAATAAGCCTGGAGGCCGGCTTTCTGGCATTGACCAGAGTAGAAAGGACTGGTCCCGAAAGCCCACGGTCTCTCAGAACGTGGGTCTCAGCAGCCAAACCGTCAAATTCAGAATGTGTAAAGCAGGATGGTAAATTGGACCCTTAGAGAGCAGATCTGGCTGGAGAGGGAGGATTCACGGCCTGCCTACTGCCAACTTCATGATCTCTGCGTACCACGGTCGCCTGGGCCAAGCCGGGGCTACCAAAAGAACTGATTTTGTCTCCCTCTTGACTCTTCCCAGGAACCGCAACAGAAGCGGGCACAGGGGGGGGGGGGGGAGGCATAAATCAGATTGTACTGATCCCAGGGAACTGTCAGAGCATCTGACCCCTGAGCAAGTGCATCTCCTGTTCTCGACACAAATTTGTCCAGTTTTCTGTTGAACCTGGACGCAAACAGATCTATGTCTGGAGTACCCCACCTGCGACATATGTTCCAAAACACGTCGGGTGCAGAGCCCATTCTCCTGGGCACAACTGCTGGCGGCTCAGAAAATCCGCCTGCCAATTTTCCACTCCTGGAATGAAGACTGCAGAAAGGCATGGAACATGCTTTCCTGCCCAGACAAGTATGCGATTCACCTCTTTTTGCGCAACCAGACTCCTGGTACCGCCCTGGTGATTGATATAGGCCACTGCTGTGGCATTGTCGGACTGAACCCGAACAGGGAGACCCCGTAGTCTGGAAGACCAGTTTATGAGAACCATATAAACTACCCGGATCTCCAAGACCTTTATGGGCAATAGCTTCTCGATCGCAGACCATTTCCCCTGCGAGTACGTCTCCTCCAACACTACTCCCCAGCCTGTCAGACTGGCATCTGTAGTTATAATCTTCCATGGAAGAGGAAGAAAAGTTTTGCCTTTCAGCAAATTCTCGGTTTGTAACCACCAGACGAGACTCTTGCGTGTCCCTGGGGATAAACGCATAGGAAGATCCAAGGACTGGGGCTTCCTGTTCCAAGCCGCAAGGATGCATCTTTGCAGAGGCCTTGAGTGGAACTGGGCGAATGGAACTGCCTCGAAGGAGGCGACCATTTTCCTTAACAGTCTCATGCACAACTGAATGGGGGAAGATCTCCTGCCCAGAATTAGGAGCACCAGATCCCCAATGGACAAGGTTTTTGGCCTTGGAAGAAACACCTTGCCCTGAGCGGTGTCGATAAACATACCCAGGTATTCCAACCTGGTAGCAGGCTGTAGGGACGACTTTTCTAGGTTTATAATCCAACCTAGGCGTTCCAGGTGTTCTAGCGTTCTGGTAACACTGTGGTTCAGGAACGCTACTGTTTTCTCCATGAGAAGCAAGTCGTCTAGATAAGCCATGACGGCTATACCCTGAGCTCTTAGGTTTGCCAAGAGAGGGTCCAGAATCTTTGTGAAGACTCGAGGGGACGTAGCGAGCCCGAACGGCAAGGCCACAAATTGAAAATGGCACTGCTCTACCGCGAACCTTAGATACTTTTGGAGTGCGGGAAAAATTGGCACATGGAGATATGCATCCTTGATGTCTATTGATGCCATAAACTCTCCCCCTTGCAGGGAGGAGACCACAGTGCGAATTGACTGCATTCGGAAGGACCGGATGCGTAAAAAACGGTTTAGATCCTTCAGATCCAGGATAGGTCTGACACTTCCATTTGGCTTCGGAACGGTGAAGAGATTTGAGTAAAACCCTGAACCCTGTTCTTTTGGGTCCACTTCTACTATCACCCCCTGGGAAAGTAAGTGATCTAAGGCCAGAAATAGCAGTTTTCGCTTTACTGGGTCCCTGGGGATCCTTGACCTTAGAAAGCGAGACGGTGGAATCTCCTGAAACTCTAGCTTGTAGCCCAGAGATACCGAAGAGATCACCCACTTGTCCCGGATCTCTTCCCGCCAGGCTTCCGCAAACTGCAGGAGCCTTCCCCCCAGTCGGCCGAGCGGGGGCGCCCCTTCACAAGGAAGCTTTTGGGCTCTGCTTGGCAGGCTTTCGCCCCCAGGATTTCTTCTGCCACTGGGCCCGGCCTTGAGCCTTTCCTGTAGAGGAGGGTTGAGAAGGCCATCGCCACTGCTTAGAGCTTGATGCTCCGAGAGAGAGAGAACGCCTAAATGATGGACGTTTGCTCCTTTTGACTGGAAGGAGAGTAGATTTACCCCCTGAAATTTTTTGGACGAATTTGTCTAATTCTTCTCCAAACAAACGTTCCCCTTTAAATGGGAACCCAATCAAATGCTTCTTGCATGATAGCTCAGCTGCCCAATTCTTTAGCCATAGGGCCCTTCGCATGTGTACCAACAGGAGAGACAAACGAGATGCTTGTTGGACAGAATCCAAAATCGCATAAATCATGAAACACAGAATTTGAGGTATTTCTGCATAATTCTCCACTTCCTCACTGGGAAGGAGGCCAAGCATCTGCTTAACCTGTTCCTTGAGGAACTGACACAACCCCACGTCTGCGACTGTAGGTTGCACTACAGCGCCAGTCATGGAAAAGGAGGCTTTTAATAATGTTTCCAGCTTCTTATCAGTTGGATCTTTAATTACCTGAGCATTATCCAACGGACAGGTCAGGTTTTTATTCACGCAAGAAACTGCCGCATCGACAGATGGGACCCCCCATTTCTTGGTGAAACTTTCCTCCAGAGGATAATGCATAGAAAACCTTTTAGGAGGAGCAAACAGTTTATCGGGATGTCCCCAATCCTCATACAACAATTTATCCATTAAGGGATGAATTGGAAAGGAAAAAGCAGTCTGTGGGACTTTCCTGACTCCCAGGGAAGAAACAGAGGACGTAGCGACTTCAGCAGCAGGCATTCTGAATGTGGTACGCACCAATTCAGTATAATACTGCACCTGTTTTCTGAGCGCCTGGGAGGAGGGGACTCTCTCCTCTTCCTCCGACTGCTCAAGATCCCTGTCCCAAGATAGGGATCTCTCCTCATTGTCAGAAGAATCATCTGAAAGAGGAATCTCAGCAGAGGGAGGGGATCTACCCCTTTTCCTGCTATCTTTCAGGGAAGCAGAAATAAAATTCATGATTCTCCCTTCAAAACCCTCCAATGTAGCCCTAAGGGAGTCCTCAGTGACGTATACCGGGGCTGAGACATTAGGAGAGGCTGCAAAACCTGACAGGGGCACTGACTCATCCTGTGAGGCTGGCTCCAGTCTTGCAAGGGGGGATGGTAACTTACAGGCATTTTTAGAACCCCTGGACCTAGGCGGTGATTTACCAGTGCCCTTGTTACCTCCCCCTGAGACCCTCTTACAAGGAGACATAGTCCTAACCTACAAAGCAGAGGTACTAGTACAAAGTGCAATCACTGTTGTGCTTAAAGTCTCACAATAAATATATATGCTTAAACTGCACAACCTGATGCTGAGTAGGTGTCTTAGGTTTACCTGGATGCAATCCCTTGGGATACTTACTGCCCACAGCTCCTGTGTCTCACTCTTACAGCCCCCTGACGCTCTGGGCTTTTTAAAACTGCCGCCTGGCGCATGAGCAGTATCGCTCACAACCACACTCCCCCCTCCTCTATTAGCCCGGGAGCACGCTCTGCGCGCGTGCACGAGGTCTGCCGGAATCCAGGGGGGGAAAGGGAATCTCCATCGGAGCTGCGTGGGACCCCCAGACTACGCGGGACCCCTGTATTACCTATATTGTGGCAGGGATTGCAGTGGAGACATGAGATATCTGGAGAACCAGGCTTCACTGAGCGTGTGTACTGAAAGGCATGCAAGTATGCATCAGGCTGCTCTTACTCCCTCTAGTGGTGGAAACCAGGTAAGACATACTACTACTCAAATGAAGAAATCCATAATATATAGGATTAACTTCCCTTACCTGTCCTCACCGCAGGAATTGCTGAAAACAGACAGATTCCAGCCTTCACCCATCACGGCGGGCAAGTTGTGCCAACCCCCAGGTTTTTTTGGGGTTCTTTCTCAGAAGAACCTCCTACCTGGACCTTGTAAAAGACTCTGCCAGAAACTTTCGTGCCACTATGTAAATAGTACACCAAGTCTGGTTTTCCCAGAGCCCAGTCTTCCAATAGGAGAGGACTTACAGGCAAAACCTTGTTTCTTCGGATGACGAGGCCCGGGTACCATACCATCTTGGGAGTCAAAATATCGGCCAGAGATATGGATCCGGTTTGTTGTAACTCTTAGGCCCCCGCAGGGACCTGCACAGAGCTTTCTTCATAGCACATGTTTTACGTGACCAACCACCATAGACACTGGCAAAAAAACTGAGATGCCTCCAATATGGGAGGGGTTATATAGGGGAGGAATTCTCCTTAATTGGGGTTAACCAGTGTGCAATCACCAGAGGTGCGTATATAACCCACTATGTAATGAGCTCCTGTGTCCCGTGATGTATGATCAAGAAACAGAATTTTTACACATGCTAAAGAGGAACTGCAGTCTGCTCACATAATTTGTAATAAAAACATCTTATAAAATATTATTTTAAATACAGTATCTCACAAGAGTACACAACCCTCACATTTTTGTAAATAATTTATCTTTTCATGTGACAACACTGAAGAAATTACACTTTGCTACAATGTAGTGAGTATACAGCTTGTATAACAGTGTAAATTTGCTGTCCCCTCAAAATAACCACACAGGCATTAATGTCTAAACCACTGGCAACAAAAGTGAGTACACCCCTAAGTGAAAATGTCCAAATTGGGCTAAACTAGCCATTTTATCTCCCCGGTGTCATGTGACTCGTTAGTGTTACAAGGTCTCCGGTGTGAATGGGGAGCAGGTGTGTTAAATTTTGTGTTATAGCTCTCACTCTCATACGGGTCAAAGGAAGTTCAACATGGCAAAGAACTCTGAGGATCTGAAAAAAAGAATTGTTGCTCTATATAAAGATGGCCTAGGCTATAAGAAGATTGCCAAGACCCTGAAACTGAGCTGCAGCACTGTGGCCAAGACCATACAGCTGTTTAACAAGACAGGTTCCACTCAAAACAGGCTGACCAAAGAATTTTAGTGCACATGCTCAGCGTCATATCCAGAGGTTGCCTTTTCGAAATAGACGTATGAGTGCAGACAGCATTGCTGCAGAGGTTGAAGGGGTGGGGCAGTCATCCTGTCAGTACTCAGACCATACGCCACACACTGCATCAAATTGATCTGCATGGCTGTCATCACAGAAGGAAGCCTCTTTTTAAGATGATGCACAAGAAAGCCTGTAAGCAGTTTGCTGAAGACAAGCAGGCTAAGGACATGGATTACTGGAACCATGTCCTGTGGTCTTTTGAGACCAAGATAAACTTATTTGGTTCAGATGGTGTCAGGCGTGTGTGGCAGCAACCAGGTGAGGAGTACAAAGACAAGTGCATCTTGCCTACAGTCAAGCATGGTGGTGGGCGTGTCATGGTCTGACTGCATGAGTCCCGTCGGCACTGGGGAGCTACAGTTCATTGAGGGAACCATGAATGCAAACATGTGCTGTGACATACTGAAGCATGATCCCCCTCCCTTCAGAGTTTGGGATGCAGGGCAGTATTTCAACATGATAACGACCCCAGACACACCTCCAAGACTACCGCTGCCTTGCTCAAGAAGCTGTGTGTGTAAAGGTGATGGACTGACCAAACATGTTTCCAGACCTAAACCCAATTGAGCATCTGTGGGACAACCTCAAACGGAAGTTGGAGGAGTGCAAGGGCTCCAACATCCACCAGCTCCATGATGTCATCATGGAGGAGTGGGAGGACTCCAGTGGCAACCTGTGAAGCTCTGGTGAACTTCATGCCCAAGAGGGCCAAGGCAGTGCTGGAAAATAATGGTGGCCACACAAAATATTGACAATTTGGACATTTTAACTTAGGGGTGTAGTCACTTTTGTTGCCAGCAGTTTAGATATTAATGGCTGTAAGTCAAGATATTTTGAGGGGATAGCAAATTTTTAGCTGGGTGCATAACTCCACACTATGCCAGAGAAGTATTCCGAGCTAATAGACCTAACCGCGTTTGAACAGACCTGCCTTTCAGGGAAGCCAATGAGACATTTGTACTCCTTGTTGATAATGGCCAATGCTCCACAGGATCTTCCTTTTCTTAAACAATTGGAAAGAGATCTTCAAAAGGATGATATAAACTCCTTACAAGATGGTACCAAACTCCATCAGTACTACATCTTAGGTTTCCTCAGATGTCTGTTGGCGCTGTTGGGATGGGGAGGGAACCCTATTTAAAACATTTTTGGGATTGTCCGAAGTTGAATGACTTTTGGGATATGGTTGAACAGATGGTTAAAGAGAGAGCCTGTAGCATATTTACTCCATGATACATCCTTATCCAATAAAAAAAACGTACTGTTAAAACAACGTTTAATGGCTACAAAAGCATGTATGCCTGTACTATGGAAGATTGCAATTGCGCCGACTATATCTCAATGGCTAGAATTATAGAAATCCAGGAAATGGAAGAGCTCAGGATGTCAATGAAAGAACAGAATGAGAAATATTGGAGGACTTGGACTCCATATTGCTTGTATAAAGATCAGTTCCATCTATAATCGGAGGGATAATATTTAGGAGGGAAGGTGATACACAGGACCTGAGAGAGATGCCAAGGGGAGGCTTTTTGGTATTTAATTTAATGTGTGGTGGTAGGGTTTTTTTTAAGAGAGATCGAAAAAAAGGAATAATAAATCTGTACTCCTATCCTAGCGGATTTTGAAAATTTAGGGTAAAGCAGTTGAGGAGAATAATGGTTAGACATTATGCTATATAGTAGCATTGCCTAGGCTCTTAAGTCTTAATGTTTAGGTAAATGTAACTTAAAAGTTGCAATGTGTCTACATTTTGTTTTTTTTGTAGGTTGACTGGTGACTCTCTGTAGATGTAGTAATGATGTCTTTCTAAATATTTATACATAAAGAATTAAAAACCTAACAAACAAATCCAATACAGCTCATCATCCAAAAGGAAAAAAAAAAAAAAAAAAAAAAACATCCTACAGTAAAGCATGGAGGTGGCAATAGCCTGTTATGGGGGTGCTTCTCTGCAGCAGGGACTGGAGCACTTGTCAGGTTAGAAGGAGAAATGGATGCAGCAAAATACAGTCAAATTCTTGATGAAAATCAAAATGAGGAGAAGGGTTACCTTCCAACATGACAATGACCCAAAGCACACAACAAAAATGACCACACAGCGGTTGGAGGAGAAGAAAGGTGAATGCCCTTACATGGCCTAATCAGAGAGCAGACTTAAAGTGTTTGTTATCTAAACTATTTTATTCACTGCCAGACCCTCTATTAGATTTTGGCATACCACACTATCAAGTCCTTTGTAAAAACAAGTGTTCAAAATACCTCTTGAGCTGTCTTCAGGCCGGTCACGTGACTCACAGCTGCTTTACAGCTCCAAGACATTGCTTCTGCGGGAGGGGGCGTGAGCTCCCTCTGACGTCAGCCAGGGAGATCACGCGACCTCCTGCAGAAGCAATGTCTCTGAGCTGTAAAGCAGCCAGCAGAAACAGACACAGCTGGCAGGCAGGAAGGAGGGGGTGAGGGGGAGAGAGGAGAGCAGAGAGGACACATCTGTGTGACGGAAGGACGTATTCTGACCACAGTGGTCAGGGCTGAGTGGCCCTGGTTATCGTGGTCAGTATAGAGAGGACATACAGGAAGTGGCAGGATCAGGGAGGGTTTTTTTTTACAGTTTAGAGGGAGGCAGATTACACAGCACATGTACTGTGCTGTGTAATCTGCTATAAGGAACCAGACTCTGAATTATTATTTATTTTGTTTGGATTAACAAAAACGTTACTGATATATGAAATGTCAATAGTGGTCTTGCGGACATTGAATTATACACAGTGCCTCATCTCTTGGGTGACATAGTAACAAAAATGTGAACAAATATGGGATTTTAATGGCACCACACTAAGAATTAATAATATTTTATTGAAAAATTACATAGGTATCTAAAAATCACATAACATGAATTTGACAAATCGCTAAAACACCCTATTCTGCTGAGCTAGTGACATCATACCCTCTCAAGCTCCAAGTCGGGGGCCACCGATACACAGTGAAAATAGGTACTACAGAACTACTGAGATGTACTAATATCCAAACATCTGGTAGTGTACAAAAGAAGGATGGTGAAAATTCAGCTCACCAACATGCTCGACATGTTTCACATATTGACAGGCTTCGGGAGCTTGAGGGTTAGATTATTATGATCTATAATAAAGCGAATATAGTATCATTAAAGCGGAGGTCCACCCTAAATAACAGTACTAGGTCTATGTGGTCCCCCCTTCCCTAATCGCTAGGTAACCCCCTTACCTTTCTGCTGTCTTCTTCTGTTTACTTCTTATTTTAAATTTTCTGCCTCTGGAGATTGCGGAAAGGGGCGGAGCCGATGCGGAAATGGGCGGGGCTTCAGCAGCAGGTCACTTCTTCCTGTCTGCCGCAGGGGCTCCTGGGATCGTTTTTTTTTCCCCAGGAGTCTGTGCGGCGCCCAGGCTGAGTTGTGTTCGCTCTAGCGGATTGATCTGCGCATGCGCAAGATCGCAGCTCATAAGGGCGGTGCATGATGGGAGTTTAGAGGACTGTCCCCCGGAAGACAATGCCTGTGGGCTTCACATGCCCACAGGCAAAATGGAAAACGCCTGGAGACATTTTCCTAGGCAGTTTGGAGGAATGAAAAAGACTTGGAAGAGAATCGGACAGCATATAGAGGTATGTGAAATATTTAGTAAACTTAATTTAAAACATTATTGCGGGGAAAAAAAAAAACGGCGGTGGAACCCCGCTTTAAGTACATTGAAGATAAAATAGATGCATATTCACTTGCATTAAAATAATGAAAAAGAGAGGTACTTACAAAAATACTGTAAATAGATCACATGAGGGAGGAGGTGGCAAGGTCAAAGAAACCACCAACCCCCAGCACAGAAGGGTGAATATGGGGGCTCACCTAGGGGACAAAGTGCAAAGTGATAGGGAGGAATAATAAACAAAGTAACATGGCAAAATGTATATCTAATGTAGACTCAGACAAAAAACAAGCCAGCTCTAGCCATCATTGTGTACTTTGTGAACTTGGTGGCTTGAAACATATTATAAGCGCCACAGAAGCAACAGCAATCTATGGTACAGTGTTGTGAGCTGCACATGTAATATATCGGTCCAGGGCTGCATGCATGTTTTGAAGGCGAGAGCTAGTAGTTCTTGTTATATACTTCATACATACATTTTGACTGCTTTACTATGCAAATGTTTTTTTATAAAATTTGGGACCAATCTAGTACCCTGTTATTTTTAGGAACGTATATGTCTTACCATGGAATAGAAGGGAGTCTAGGATCTCTGTCCCAAGAGAATTTATATCTAAAATTTGAGTGTTACAGTTTTGTCACTGGCTTGTTTTTTGTTTGAGTATGCATTATATATACACATTTTGCCATGTTACCCATGGTACTAGATTGGTCCCCAATTTAATAAAAATGAATTTGCATAGTAAAGCAGTCAAAATGTATGTACAAAATTATATAACAAAAACTACTAGATCTCACCTTCAAAACATGCATGCAGTCCTGGACCAATATATTACATGTGCAGCTAGCTCACAGCACTGACTGCTGTTGCTGCTAGTATTTCATACAGTGGAGTTTATAAAAAAAATGTGACAATCCACCAAGTACACAACAGCTAGAGCTGGCTTGTTTTTTGTTTGGAGGTGTGTTCCCATATCCAGCCCTTCTATGCTGGCGGTTGGTGGTTTATTTGACCTTGCTGCCTCCTCCCTCATATGATCTATTTACCTCTTATTTTGCATTTTTTACTGCAAGCGAATATGTATCTATCTGCAATGTACTTAATGATACTATATTCGTGTTATTATAGATCATGCTCCCGAAGAAGCATGTCAATATGTGAAACATGTCGAGCATGTTGCTGCACTGAATTTCACCATACCTTTTTTGGTCACTACCAGATGTTCGGTACTTCAGAATAACTGAGATGTCCTAATATCAAATTTCCACTGTGTATTGGGGGCTCACAGCTTGTGAGAAGATATGGTGTTACTAGCTCAGCAGAATAGAGTGTTTTGGCGATTTGTCAAATTCATGTTATGTGATTTTTAGATACCCATGTAACCTTTCAATAAAATATTTTATAATGAATTCTTAGTGTGGTGCCATTAAAATCCCATATTTGTTAACATTTTTGTTACTAGAGCCCAGGCTTAAACCCCATTGAAATGTGGAATGGCTTGAAGACTGCAGTCCACAAACAGTCACCATCAAATTCAACTGAACTTGAGCAGTTCTGCAAAAAAGAGCATGGAAATATTGCAAAGTCTAGATGTGCAAAGTTCATAAAGACATATCCCAACAGACTAAAGGCTGTAATTAATGCAAAAGATGGTTCAACACAAATACTGACACAAAGGGGTGATGCCTTTTCCAACACAGTGATTCGGTTAGCCTCGTTCTAAGGTGAGTATTTCATAATGAGCCAGCTCATTATGCCTTTGCCTTATAGTTTTTTGTTGTTTTTTTTTTTTTTTTTTTTTTTTTTTTTTAAACCAAAAAATTTCAGTGCAACCACTGGGGGGGGGGCGGGATTTTTATCTATGCCTATTGTGTGTGTATATATATATATATATATATATATATATATATATATATATATATATATATATATATACACACACACTATGCCAGCACACTTCTGTTTTCCTTTTTTGTATTGTAGTAGTTCTGGTATTTCCAGTATAAATGCAAGAGCTGCAAAGTGGATATCAGCTGAAAGCGTGCTCTGAATAAGTGGAAAAACAGATTGTTTGATGCAAAGTCTGGTAATCTCTCCTGAGCAGCAGTAAGTGCAGTAGGATTGAGTGCATCACAACCATTCTCAGTTTATGGTTTCTTCTTTGTTGCACATATACGGCCTAGTGTATAAAACCTGGAGGAAATGAAAGCAATGTCTGCATGCGTCAATCACTTTAGTTTGAATTCTACAAGTTCTCACCTTATGCTAAGCAGAGGGCGTCCTTTGTGCACTTGAGAGTCACACATGGGGCAGAATTTGTGTGCTTCTAAGTAGCGCAGGATACAGGTCTTACAAACTGTGTAAAAGAAAAGAAAGAACTCAAACGTGTCAAGGCAATAGCAGGTTCTTGCACTGAAAGGAATATGCAGGTTGTCACTGCTGGCCTTCATATTAGAATGCTAGTTACCAGTTTTGGTCTTTCATACTTTGTCAGCCAGTAACTACAAACAAATAAGATCTGCCTATTTTTTGCAAGTCAGTAATTTCAAAAGTATTGAAAGCATTCGATCAGCAACACAGCTGGGAACTATCATTTTAAAAAGGAAACAGGCAATTTATGTATCTCAGTAGACTCACAGGAGTGGAGGCATTCTACAATGGTTGCTGCATCAATGAAATATCCTCCACACAGAGCACACATAAGATGTGGATTCAGCTCAGTCATCTTGATCCGCATGGTCCGATGCATTGTTCAGAGGGGAAGGGGTCGAGGGGGGGAGGGACTCTGAAAAGAAAGTCATAAAACAAATTAGTTAATACAAAAAGTGTAATGGATGAGTACATTGATTGAAATTCAATACATTAGCTAGCAGAAAAACTGAAGTGTAAGAATTTGTAATTCAACTATTTTCAATGGAGATCAAGTTTGGTTCAAGCAGTACATCTTTACACACATAAGCTCCCTGGCTCCAGGGGTATGTAGAACTGTGCCAGTTGTTCTATATTTACATTACAATTCCCAGATCTTGAAAAGGATGACTCAGGGATAAGACCCCTGAGGGCTGGCCTGCAGTATTTGACCTAGTGTCCAATACGCCAGCAGGCAGTAGTACAACTACAATTTTTTGCATGTATTTAGATCAGGGGTCTCAAACTGACGCCCTCCAGCTGTTGCAGAACTACAAGTTCCATCATGCCTCTGTCTATGGGAGTCATGCCTGTAACTGTCCGTCTTGCTATGCCTCATGGGAATTGTAGTTCTGCAACAGCTGGAGGGCCACCAGTTTGAGACCCCCGATTTAGATTCTACAAAATGTAAGGGAAACATGGGGTCTGTCAGTGCTGACCCATCCTTCTTCAAATGGTAGTTGCCTAGCTTATATGATGAGCCTCTTGATTAAATATTTTGGGTCACTGACCAACAAAAATTATACAAACACCTGACTTTTCTCCAAATGTCCTGATATACACGTTTTAACAGATGCTTTATTATGGAGTTCAACTCTCTGTGTTGATATTGGTTTACTATTCCTTACATGTTTCAAAAACACACTGGGCCTCTAGTTAAAGTGAAAAAAAAAAAATACATACATACATACATATTATAGTATTCTTACCTCCTATGTGCAGTGCAGCCTGGATACTCCTCTTCTTGGGTCCCTCTTTGCTGCTTCCGGCCCCTCCCTCCTGTCGAGTGCCCCCACAGTCAGCAGCTTGCTATGGGGGCACTCAAGCCGAGTCACAGCTCCGTGTGTCCATTCAGACACGGAGTCTGGACCAGGCTCCACCCCCTCTCTCCCCTGATTGACAGCCGTGGGAGCCAATGGTGCCACTGCTGTGTCTCTGCCAATCAGGAGGAGAGTCCTGGATGGCTAAGACACTTGTGGACATCACTGGAGAGAGTTGGGGCTGAGGTAAGTAATTAGGGGGTGCTGGGGAGGCTGGCACACACAGAAGAGAATAGAATGCATTAAGATAAAAAAAACTTCTGCCTTTACAATTCCTTTAACACCTTCCTGCCTGGCTGTCATTTTACTATAGGCCAGGCGAGAAGGTGTTAAAGTGATTGTAAAGGCAGGTGTTTTTTTTATCTTAATGCATTCTATCACTGTAGTTCTGGGTGGACATCATATGTCATCCTCCTGAGAATGTGCCTCTTCACTGGACACAGCCAATGACAGCACCGGCCCGCTGCCAGTGTCATATGATCGCTGTGACCAATCACAGCAGATCACACGATAGTTGAAAACGTTGGATGGCTTCCTTGCATGCCATTCAATGTATTTAATTGACAGGCAATGATTACCTGACTAAGGATGACTAAGGTTCGCAACACACACATGCAGAGCCTGGCATGAAGTCGGCACTGCGCAGCGCTAATCACAGACAGGAAGAAAAAAATAAGGAATTTTCTTTTTCTACATACTGTCACCAATGTCCCTGCCACACCAGTTATATAACACTGTACTGCACTGGTGACAGTATGTATGTATATATATATATATATATATATATATATATATATATATATATATATATATATATATATATATAAAAAAGATTTTTTTTTTGTTTTTTACATTTCATTTTCCAAATAATTGTGAAAAAAATCCAACTTCAAAAAAACTTGGCTCTTGCTAAATACCTTGGACTGACTATTTCTAAAAAAGGGTCATTTGGGGTTATTTTAAGAAATGAGAGATAGGGTGTCAGTACATCAGGATTGATCAATTTTCAGATACACATACCATAGTTTGTGGACTCCAACTTTCCTACAGCCTAAATAATATACAATGATTGGGGTTATTTTTCACCAAAGAAATGTAGCAGAATACATTTTGACCTAAATTTATGAAGAAAGATCTTTTATTTGCAAAATTTTATAACAAAGAAAAACACTTAATTTTTCCACCATTTTACATAGTTTTTCGTTTATTTAGCAAAAAATAAAAGAACCCAGTGGTGACTAAATACCACCAAAAGAAAGCTCTATTTCTGTGATAAAAATGACAAAATATTCTTTTGGGTACAGCGTTGCCTGGACATGTTATCCTTCAAATTGTGACAGAGCTAAAAGCTGAAAATTGGCTTGGGCAGGTAAAAGTGCCCAGTATTGAATAGGTTAAAGCAAACCTTTTGTTTAGATAAAAAATTCGCTCATGCATGCCTTTATGGACTTTGCTTTGTGCACTGGTCCAAATCATTTGGTGGAGGACATTTATGGTATGGGGTTGTTTTTCAGGGTTTTGGCTTGGCCCCTTAGTTCCAGTGAAGGGAACTCTTAAGGTGTCAGCATACCAAGACATTTTGGACAATTTCATGCTCCCAACTTTGTGGGAACAGTTTGGGGATGGCCCCTTCCTGTTCCAACATGACTGTGCACCAATGCACAAACAAGGTCCATAAAGACACTGATGAGTGAGATTGGAGTGGAGGAACTTGACTAAACCTGACCTCACTATTATTGTTATACAGGACTTATATAGCACCAACAGTTTACGCAGCGCTTTACAATATAAAAAGGAGACAATACAGTTATAATACAATAAAATACAAGAGGTTTAAGAGAGCCCTGCTCAGAAGAGCATACAATCTAATAGGGTGGGGCAGGTGGTACAAAAGGTTGCAATTGTGGGGAATGAGCTGATGGAAGTTGTAGAAGATTAGCTGGAGATGCGATAGGTTTTCCTGAAGAGATGAGTTTTCAGGGATCGCCTGACAGGTGGGATAGCCAGACAGGTGGAGGTAGCGCGTTCCAGAGGATGGGAGAGGCTCAGAAGAAGTCCTGGAGAAGAGCATGGGAGGAGGAGACAAGAGATCTTGAGAGTAGAAGGTCTTGAGAGGACGATTTGGGTGATATTTGGAGACAAGATTGGTGATGTAGCTCGGGGCCAAGTTGTGAATGGCTTTGTATGTTGTGGTTAGTATTTTTAATTTAATTTGCTGGGTGACTGGGAGCCAGTGTAGGGATTGGAGGAGAGGGTTGGCAGACATTGAGTGGTTGGTAAGGTGGATAAGTCTGGCAGCAGCATTCATGATAGACTGAAGAGGGGATAGCCTATGGAGAGGCAGACCAGTGAAAAGAGAGTTGCAATAGTCAAGGTGAGAGATAACAAGGGAGTGAATGAGGAGCTTGGTTAGAAATTGATTCGCTACCATGCACAGGTGCACAAAGATTCTGCACTCTCCAGTTTTAGTCAAATCAATCCCATAGTGTAAAATAAGTATTGAACACGTCACAATTTTTCTAGGTAAATATATTTCTAAAAAGGTGCTACTGACATGACATTTCCACCATGTCGGTAACAAACCATGCAGTCCATACAAATAAACCAAAACAAATATGTTTTAGAAATTAAGTTATGTGTAATTAAATGGAATGACATAGGGAAAAAGTATTACACAAATGAAGAAAGGGAGATGCAAAAAGACATGGAAAGCCAAGACACCACCTGAAATCTATCAGTAATTGGAAAGCAATCCTGCCCATTGTCAGTGCAAATTAATATCAGCTGTTTCAGCCTCAACTGATGGCCTATAAAAAGGCGTCTCTTTACCAAGATGTCACACAAAAAAACATCTCACGATGGGTAAAAGCAAAAAGCTCTTGCAAAATCTTTGCAACCTTATTGTTGCAAAACATACCAATGGCATTGGTTACAGAAGGTTTTTCTAAAATTTTGAATGTTCCAATGAGCAGGGTTGGGGCCATAATAATCCAGAAGTGGAAAGAACATTTCACCATAAACCAGGGAAATTTTTTCAACCAAACACTGCGCTATTCTTACCACAAAATAAAATAAGACACACAAAAGAGCTGCTAACACATCACTAGGGTATCAAGTGTAAAGTAATCAAAAGTGTAGCGCTTCTCAAAACTTCAAAAACCAGACATAATTATGCCATCCTTATATAAGCATAATGAGTGCAAACTTATACTAATACATTCAGTGAAAGATTCCACTGTGAAGTAGTGCACATAACATATAAAATCTCATATAAGCATTGATTGCTATATAAACATATAATTGTGACTATAAAGTGATACTAAAAAGAAGATTTCAAAAATCAAAAAGGAAAAAATCCAAAAGAGGAAAAAATGAGTCCCAGTAAGACAGTACAGAGTCTCTTGTGTATAATATCCTTCTATGGTCCACGAGTGTGCAGGAAATATGTTGCACCTCCTTCATAAAAAAACTCATGCATTAACCACGTGATGTTCCCGTCACCAAGCAAATTGAACGCTTACCGGAATTATTGGATCCTCACAAATTTACATTTGGGGGATCACACAAACTTATGCAAATATATGCAGATTCTTTCAACAGTCAGTTTTCCAGGGGGACCTCGAATATAGCTAATCCTTTCGTATACTGAGAGGTGTTTTAACTCCAGCCAGACAAATCCGTAGGAATAGTTAAGTACATATAAAGAAAAACAGGGACCAAAAATAGTGTAATTCCGTTTTTTATAGAAAATTAAAAGAACCAAACTCACATGTGTACAGTAGATTGAGCGCTTATCAAGATAAAACACGGTTGCAGTGGAGTCCCGACGCGTTTTGTCGTAGAAGACGTCATCTGGGGTACCCCTCGACTGTAACCTACTTACTTATATACCAAGACCCCCAATTAGGCACAAATTCGTTCAGCCCGTGTCACCGCATCTCACTTCCGGTGTAAAATGGCCATCGGCGTGCTTTCCACTCCTCATTATGAAATTATTCCAAAAAGACAGGGTTAACCTCGATTGTATTATGTTGTATATAAGCCCATATTGAAAAAACATACTGGACCTCTTTTGGAATTGTAGAACATCACCTTAGGGGAGCAGCTATCAGCTACAGAAAATTTAGCACCGACTATACCTTTCCCGGAGGGCAGAGAAACACTTCCGGGTTAGTCTAGGTTGTGTCCAATGCTGCAATACACATTGCTGCAATTCTTTTTCTTATACTTTACTATCACAATGGATGTTTTTGAATATCGAGCCTCTCACAAAGTTAATACTGATGGCGTGTTTGTCACAACTGGTAGTAATACTGAAATTGGAGGGATGTTCATGAGGTTAAAGAACATTATGACATCAGAGCTCCATTTACAATGGGACCTAGTGTTTTTGCAACAATACATCGCAGAACATATGGTCCCCAGAAGTTTGAGGTGGGATGTACACCCACAACAAGGTGAACTAGAGTTTGACTCTTGGTTCAAATATTTTAATGAGGCCGGGACTAATCTCTTAGGCTTCTTAATTACCAGGAAGAATAATAGATTGAGTCTCTTGGACAAAGAAATTAAGGAACTGAGGGATAAACTTGGAGCGTTTAAAAACACTACTGAATATAATTCTCTATCAGCTAATTTATTGAACCATCTGGAAAAAGAAGACAGGGAACCAAAATATAAAAAAACTGAAAAAAAATACTAGAGATATTAAGGATTATAAAACAGGGAATGTTTTTAGTTGGCAAAAATTGCTACAAAGTACATCTAATACGGACTCACAGTCTATAAATGGACCCCAGTATGTAGGCCCCATCATGTCCCAAACAAAGGAGACACCCTCTATATTGTATAGCGAAGTTGCACAAAGAGGATTGGATGAGGGCCCATCATCCCTCCCACAAAGGGTACAACACTATACTCCACATACTCCTGGTAAACCACAGAGGGGGAGGGGTAACTATCGGGGTAAGAGAGGTGGGAGAGGACAAAATAGGGGGCGTCCACACAACCAGGATGGATACTACCGTAGGGAATATAATGAATCTCCACATTATTCCCCATCACCTAGACATGCCCCTCCTAATCTCCAATATGGGGGACCCCAATATTATAATGCAGCTACAGTCCCCACATACAATAGGTTCTCCCCGTTGATGGACCCAAGAGACCCTGATAATAGGAACAGTCTATATGAACCACCTATATATAATCAATCCAATGGTAATTATAGGAATCAGAATTTGCGCGAGGATCCGTATACCAAAAAAAGAGGTCAAGACCCAAGAGAGGGTGTAGAGGGGGAGAAGGACTACAAAGGAGGAAAAAGAAGGCGTGTCTAGTAGGACAGGGCATTTTTAATTTGAGCAAAAAGACTTTTTCTCGGGCTGAACTATCAGTATTAGATAAGGGGCTAAAATACGCACCCCCCTAAACAACTGAATAAATTCAACACTTTTATAGACGTACATAAATTTATTAGAAAAATCAATATCCAAAGGTATTTAACAACAAATCCCTTTAGAACGGACTGTGTGGCAGCTACATCCGGCACTGTGCATTCGGGGTTGGCTAATCCATTTCTGTTTACACCCTCGGTGGCTACAGCTCCGGCTGTAAAACATTTTTTTAAGAACTTGGTATTAAAGGATTTAGAGAAACTTCCAGTTAAACATGTAAATAGACCCTTCCCTTCGGCGACTGGTTTTAGTTCCCTTTGTGAACAAAAAGACGTTGTTATACGGCCAGTTGATAAGGGTGGGGGGATTGTCATCTTAGACAAAGAACAATACAAGGTAGAAATGCAAAAGATCTTAGAGGAACCAGGTACCTATAAGCGACTTCCCAATAATCCTACTAGTATATACAAGAGACAACTCAAAGATCTTGTCAAAAGGGGGCATGATTTAAAAATCCTGAATAATAAGGAAAAATCATTTTTGGTTCCCATTGCCCCAAGGATCCCTACAATGTATTATCTCCCAAAAATTCACAAGGATGTCGTTAACCCTCCCGGCAGACCAATAGTCAGCGGCATTAATTCTATCACTTCTCGTATAGGCCGCTACATAGATTTTTATCTACAGCCCCTTGTTAAGAAAACTCCCTCATATCTCAAGGATACCGGCGCCACAATTAGAAGATTAGAGAATATAACACTTCACGAGCAATATATTATTGCCACAGCAGATGTGGCTTCTCTCTACACCTGCATACCACATGGGAGAGGCATAGAGGCCGTTCGACATTTTTTAAATTTAAAAGATTCTCTGGCACCATTCCAACGTGATTACTTAATCGAACTTCTTGAATTTGCCATGGAGCATAACTATTTCTGGTTCGATGATAACTATTATTTACAACAAAGAGGCGTGGCAATGGGGGCTAAATTCGCCCCTAGCCTCGCAAATTTATTTATGGCTAAGTGGGAGGAGGAGGTCGTCTATGCCCTACAGAACTCTTCCTTGGTTCTGTTGGCAAGGTATATAGACGACATCCACCTCCTGTGGAGTGGTACACCAGACTCCCTGAGAGAATTTTTTGAAATCTTGAACCATAATGATAGAGGCATTTCATTGTCATTTGAGATGAGCACGTCTAAGGTCAACTTCTTGGACCTGGAAATAGAGATAGGAAATAATAAATTTATGTTCAAAACACACTTTAAAGCGATAGAGCGCAACAGTTTTATCCCTCTTGACAGTTGTCACAATAAATCCTGGTTAAATTCGGTTCCACATAGTTAGTTTTTACATCTACGAAGGAACTGTACTGATCTAAATATATTTAACCACTTTCAGACCGGACCATTTTGCTGGTAAATGACCAGAGGTCTTTTTACACTTTGGCACTGCGCTGCTTTAACTGGTAATTGCGCGGTCATGCAATGTTGTACCCAAACAAAATTTGCGTCCTTTTCTTCCCACAAATAGAGCTTTCTTTTGATGGTATTTGATTGCCTCTGCGATTTTTATTTTTTGCGATATAAACGTAAAAAGACCGCAAATTTTGAAAAAAAATGATATTTTCTACTTTTTGTTATTAGAAAAATCCAATAAACTCAATTTTAGTCATACATTTAGGCCAAAATGTATTCAGCCACATGTCTTTGGTAAAAAAAAAGTCAATAATTGTATATTTATTGGTTTGCGCAAAAGTTGTCACATCTACAAACTAAGGTACGTTTTCTGGAATTTACGCAGCTTTTAGTTTACGACTGCCTATCTCATTTCTTGAGGTGCTAAAATGGCAGGGCAGTACAAAACCCCCCCAAATGACCCCATTTTGGAAAGTAGACCCCCTAAGGAAATTGATAAGAGGCATGTTGAGCCCATTGAATATTTTATTTTTTTGCCTCAAGCGATTGAATAATGACAAAAAAAAAAATTTTTTTTTTTTTTTACACAAAGTTGTCACTAAATGATATATTGCTCACACATGCTATGGGCGTATGTGAAATGACACCCCAAAATAAATTCTGCTGCTTCTCCTGAGTATGGGGATACCACATATGTGGGACTTTTTGGGAGCCTAGCCGCGTACGGGGCCCCGAAAACCAAGCACCGCCTTCAGGCTTTCTAAGGGCGTAAATTTTTGAGTTCACTTCTCACTACCTATTACAGTTTTGAAGGCCATAAAATGCCAAGATGGCACAAAACCCCCACAAATGACCCCATTTTAGAAAGTAGACACCCCAAGCTATTTGCTGAGAGGCATGTTGAGTTCATGGAATATTTTATATTTTGCCACAAGTTGCGGGAAAATTACAAACTTTTTTTTTTTTTTTTTTTTTTAACAAAGTTGTCACTAAATGATATATTGCTCATGCATGCCATGGGCATATGTGAAATGACACCCCAAAATAAATTCTGCTGCTTCTCCTGAGTACGGGGATACCACATATGTGGGACTTTTTGGGAGCCTAGCCGCGTACGGGGCCCCGAAAACCAAGCACCGCCTTCAGGCTTTCTAAGGGCGTAATTTTTTGATTTCACTCCTCACTACCTATTACAGTTTTGAAGGCCATAAAATGCCAAGATGGCACAAAACCCCCACAAATGACCCCATTTTAGAAAGTAGACACCCCAAGCTATTTGCTGAGAGGCATGTTGAGTCCATGGAATATTTTATATTTTGCCACAAGTTGCGGGAAAATTACAAACTTTTTTTTTTTTTTTTTTCACAAAGTTGTCACTAAATGATATATTGCTCACGCATGCCATGGGCATATGTGAAATGACACCCCAAAATAAATTCTGCTGCTTCTCCTGAGTATGGGGATACCACATATGTGGGACTTTTTGGGAGCCTAGCCGCGTACGGGGCCCCGAAAACCAAGCACCGCCTTCAGGCTTTCTAAGGGCGTTACAGTTTTGAAGGCCATAAAATGCCAAGATGGCACAAACCCCCCCCAAATGACCCCATTTTGGAAAGTAGACACCCCTAAATTTAGGGGTACACTAGTGAGACTAGGTAATAAATGGCGGGTGCCCTGAAACTATAAAAAAATAACTAACCAACCAGCGTCACCTGTAACAGTTATATGGTGATCACTGGTGAAAGGGTTAACTAGGGGGCAATTAGGGGGCTTTATGCGGTAGTATATGGGGGTCCCTGGCGCTATAAAAAGCTGCAGCGAACCTAAATACCTACCTGCCTAACTAGCGTCACCTGTGACACTAATACAGCGATCAGAAAAACGATCGCTTATTAGGCTGGGTTCACACTGGAGCGATGCGGGAACGCCACGAATGCGCGGCGGGTTCCCGCATCGCATGCCTCCCGGCGGCAGTTCACACTGCCCTATGCGAACTGCTGGGAGTGTCAGTGAAATGTTACTGACACCCCCAGATCAGTTCGCATATCGCAGTGCGATCTGCAAACTCGGATCGCATGGTGTGAACACCCATGCGATCCGATTCTGCTGCGGGCCAAAAAAAGGGTCCCGTGCGAATTTGCGGCGGGTGCGGCGGGTGCGGCGAATGGCTGAACTCGAATCGCACAGAGATCGGATGTGATTTGCACTGCAGTGCGAATCACATCCGTTCTCATAAACCGCTGCAATGTGAACCCAGCCTTAGTGACACTGGCGATGGGGGGTGATCACGGGGTTAAACCTTTATTGGGGGGGTTAGGGGGGTACCTTAGAACTAAAGGGGGCTAACCCTAACTGCCCTAACAGTTATTAGTCACAAATGACACCCGCCGGGTGATCAGGGGGTTAAACCTTTATTAGGTAATAAATGGCGGGTGCCCTGAAACTATAAAAAAATAACTAACCAACCAGCGTCACCTGTAACAGTTATATGGTGATCACTGGTGAAAGGGTTAACTAGGGGGCAATCAGGGGGCTTTATGCGGTAGTATATGGGGGTCCCTGGCGCTATAAAAAGCTGCGGCGAACCTAAATACCTACCTGCCTAACTAGCGTCACCTGTGACACTAATACGGCGATCAGAAAAATGATCGCTTATTAGGCTGGGTTCACACTGGAGCGATGCGGAAACGCCGCGAATCCGCGGCGGGTTCCCGCATCGCATGCCTCCCGGCGGCAGTTCACACTGCCCTATGCGAACTGCTGGGAGTGTCAGTGAAATGTTACTGACACCCCCAGATCAGTTTGCATATCGCAGTGCGATCTGCAAACTCGGATCGCATGGTGTGAACACCCATGCGATCCGATTCTGCTGCGGGCCAAAAAAAGGGTCCCGTGCGAATTTGCGGCGGGTGCGGCGGGTGTGGCGGGTGCGGCGGGTGCGGCGAATGGCTGAACTCGAATCGCACAGAGATCGGATGTGATTTGCACTGCAGTGCGGTGCGAATCACATTCGTTCTCATAAACCGCTGCAATGTGAACCCAGCCTTAGTGACACTGGCGACGGGGGGTGATCACGGGGTTAAACCTTTATTGGGGGGGTTAGGGGGGTACATTAGAACTAAAGGGGGCTAACTCTAACTGCCCTAACAGTTATTACAGTCACAAATGACACCAATGCAAAAAAAAAAAAAAAAAAAATGACATTGGTGTCACTGTGACTGGGGGGCAGGGGTAATTGGGGGGGTGATCGGGGGGTAAAGGGGGGGTGTGAGTGTGCCTGGCATGTTCTACTGTGTGTGTGAGTGTTGGTGCAACTTACTGATCCGCTCTCCTCCGTGTCGGAACGAAAAATACCGACACGGAGGAGAGAATACATCACTTCCTCTCCTGTGTTTACATTACAGGAGAGGAAGTGATGTCACCGGGGATTTCTATTCGTCGGGAGCGATCGCGAGGGGGTGGCCATGAATGAATGGCCGTCCCCTCGTCCGGGATCGCTCCCGAACGAATACCGACCGCCGCAGGCACCGGGCGGGGGCCCGATCGGGCCCCCGACCCGCGGGAGGCAAGGGACGTACATGTATGTCCTTATGCCTGCCCGTGCCATTGTACCGACGTACATCGGCGTGCGGCGGTCGGCAACTGGTTAAAACACAAGCAGGAATTCTGAAACAAAAATTTCTGGATAAAAGATACGATGTTAAATTATTAGATGGTGAACTACAGAAAGTCATTGACACCAATAGGGAAAATCTTGTCGCTGAGAGACCACAACGTGAATATGATGACACTCATAAGTGGTCCATGTTGACATCTTTTTCATTACAACACAAGCAGATTAAGACTATTATAAATAAGCATTGGGGAATATTGAAAAGCGATCCTGTTTTAGCATCTAAATTGCCCGAACAGGCTAAAGTGCTCTTCAGAGGAGCTCCATCTCTGCAGAGTCATATTGCCCCTAATGTCTTAGATCCACCCAGTCGCCCGTCATTCTTTCATAATATGACGGGATTTTTTCCGTGTAAGAAATGTGTCGTGTGCAGGCACAACATATCCGGGAGATTTAAAACGACCGAATTTACATCAACTGTTACCAACAGGACATATATCATTAAACCATTTTGTACTTGCGATACTAAATACGTGGTGTACTTAATCACGTGCCCATGTGGTAAGCAGTATGTGGGGAGAACAACTAGAACATTTGCAATTAGAGTAGGAGAGCATATAGCTCTCATAAAAAGCAGAGATTCTAAACATACGGTTCCGAGACACTTCAAAGAGTGTCACAACAGTGACCCCACTGGAACACAGTTTCTGGTCATTGATAAATATACACCACCATGGAGGGGGGGGGTTGCTATGACCAGGGGCGTGTCCAGATTGGAGACTTACTGGATATACGCGATTAAATCCTACTCCCCCTTCGGATTAAATGTGGAGTGGGATATTAACGCGTTTATCAAAGACGGATAAGATAGTGACATTCATGTTTGACTGAGTGCTCTATTACGATGGTAGCATTCATATCAGAATGAGTGTTTTACGAGCATCTCTGTCTTATTGTCAAAACGAATGTCCGGGCTATTATACCTTGCTCGATAGTGGTTATACCATCTTCATTCTTATGAAGATGATTTAACCTATTTTTTGCGTTCACGTAATGGCTAATTTTTTAGATGTTGCCATATGTGAGATGGACATGTGGCAACATCATTAGGGTGTTTAATGTACGTCTAATATAGTATAATACATAAATGATGTTGAATTTATAGAAAATATATTTATGGTAGCTTAGTTCCACATAAATGGTTACTTTATAGATTAACCACTTGGGATCCGCGCTATTGCAAAATGACGGCAATAGCGCGGACCCACATTTTCGGGACTACGTCTATTGACGTAGTCCCGGTTACGAGCGGCCTGCGCGCCCCCTGAGGGGCGCGCGCGGCGCGCTCTGTGATCGGCGAGTCCGTGAGACTCGCCTGATCACCGATCCGTGTAAGGGGTCGATCCCGACCCCTTATCACGTGATCAGCTGTCAGCCAATGACAGCTGATCATGTGATAAAACGGAGCCGGTAATCGGCTAGTATTCCTCCTCGCGCTGACAGCGCGAGGAGAAAAAAAAAAAGCCGATCGCCGGCGGCCGTGTTCGGGACATCAGTCCCGATCACGGCCAGCAATTTAAACGGACACCTGCCCCCTGCCAGTGCCCACCTGCCACCCGCAGTGCCATCCTGAAATAAAGTAAGTGCCCCCCTGTCAGTGCCACCCAGCAGTGCCCATAGTGCCCACAGTGCCACCCAGCAGTGCCCACAGTGCCACCCAGCAGTGCCCACAGTGCCACCCAGCAGTGCCACCCACAGTGCCACCCAAAATCTGCCTCAGGTGCTGCACCCCAGTGCCGCCCATCAGTGCCCAGCAGTGCCGCCCATCAGTGCCCAGCAGTGCCACCTATCAGAGCCACCTATCAGTGCCACCTATCAGTGCCCATCAGTCCCATCTATCTGTGGTACCTATCAGTGCCCATCCGTGCCACCCATCCGTGCCACTTATCCGTGCCACCCATCCGTGCCATCTTATCTGTGCCCATCTTTGCCCATCAGTGCCGCCTTATCTGTGCCCATCGGTGCCGCCTTATCTGTGCCTATTAGTGCCGCCTTAACTATGCCTATCAGTGCCCACCAGTGCAGCCTATCAGTGCCCACCAATGCAGCCCATCAGTGCCCACCAATGCAGCCCATCAGTGCCCACCAATGCAGCCTATCAGTGCCGCCTAATCAGCGCACTTCAATGAAGGAGAAAAATGACCCGTTTGCAAAATTTTATAACAAACTATTAAAACATGATTTTTTTTTTTTGCATCTTTTTTTGTTTGTTTAGCAAAAAATAAAACTCCGAGCTGTAACTAAATACCACCAAAAGAAAGCTCTATTTGTGGGAAAAAAATGATAAAAAATTCATTTGGGTACAGTGTTGTATGACCGCGTAATTGTCACTCAAAGTGCATCAGCGCTGAAAGCTGAAAATTGGTCTGGGACTGAGGGGGGTTTAAGTGCCCAGTAAGCAAGTGGTTAAATAGGTATAGATGTTTAAATTCTTATTACAGCCCATTAAAAGCAATATAATTGTTGTAGTTTCTTACATCAATGTTTATTTCTTTTGGTATTTTAAACTAGGTAAATATCTGTCTATATGGATATAGTGTTTGATATATGTATTCATCTATTATGGTGTTCTGTGAAGTGTATGTAATCCAGTTTTGGAATGTGGTTCACTACTCTCGGAAGTATACGTGATCCATTTCGTGTAATTTCCGCAATTAAATAAAGTTATTTTAACCCCGTTAGGCATTGCGTTCCGCCCGATGTCCGTTTGCACTCCACACACCTCGGAAGTGATGTGACTATGTTCGCCTCACTTCTGTGGTAGATGGCCTTATTAAGGTCAATTAGCGGTGCGTTCCACCTCACGTCCATTTGCGCTCCACTTATTCCGGAGGTGAGGTGATTGTATCTACCTCACTTCCGGTAGTGGAGGACAGCCTCTCTGCTGACCGACAGTACATTTAGACGTTGATTGGCTGGGAGATGACCTAAGCGAGCGCATCCACGTTCGCGCCAATCTCTGTTGTCTCTCCCAGCATTGGACACAACCTAGACTAATCCGGAAGTGTTTCTCTGCCCTCCGGGAAAGGTATAGTCGGTGCTAAATTTTCTGTAGCTGATAGCTGCTCCCCTAAGGTGATGTTCTACAATTCCAAAAGAGGTCCAGTATGTTTTTTCAATATGGGCTTATATACAACATAATACAATCGAGGTTAACCCTGTCTTTTTGGAATAATTTCATAATGAGGCGTGGAACGCACGCCGGCGGCCATTTTACACCGGAAGTAAGATGCGGTGACACGGGCTGAACGAATTTGTGCCTAATTGGGGGTCTTGGTATATAAGTAAGTAGGTTACAGTCGAGTGGTACCCCAGATGACATCATCTACGACGAAACGCGCCGGGACTCCACTGCAACCGTGTTTTAATCTTGATAAGCGCTCAATCTACTGTACACATGTGAGTTTGGTTCTTTTAGCTTTTAATTTTCTATAAAAAATTGAATTACACTATTTTTGGTCCCTGTTTTTCTTTATATGTACTTAACTATTACTACGGATTTGTCTGGCTGGAGTTAAAACACCTCTCAGTATACGAAAGGATTAGCTATATTCGAGGTCCCCCTGGAAAACTGACTGTTGAAAGAATCTGCATATATTTGCATAAGTTTGTGTGATCCCCCAAATGTAAATTTGTGAGGATCCAATAATTCCGGTAAGCGTTCAATTCGCTTGGTGACGGGAACATCACGTGGTTAATGCATCAGTTTTTTATGAAGGAGGTGTAACATATTTCCTGCACACTCGTGGACCATAGAAGGATATTATACACAAGAGACTCTGTACTATCTTACTGGGACTCTCTTTCCTCTTTTGGATTTTTTCCTTTTTGATTTTTGAAATCTTCTTTTTAGTATCACTTTATAGTCACAATTATATGTTTATATAGCAATCAATGCTTATATGAGATTTTATATGTTATGTGCACTACTTCACAGTGGAATCTTTCACTGAATGTATTAGTATAAGTTTGCACTCATTATGCTTATATAAGGATGGCATAAGGGGCCTGCAGTCAGGGGAGGCAGGTTAGGCAGAACCTTTATTGGGGCTCCTATGACCTATGGTTCCGGAGATACGGGGCTCCTTGTGCAGCCTGTCAGAAGCTACATATAGAGTGGCCAATACAAGTTGGCACAAGCTGTTTGCAGCAGACAGAGGATGAGCTCATAGTGCCTCTCCTCACTTCTTGTCAGAGGCACCGAGCTCAATAGACAGCTAGGAGTCTTGGACCAATGGTAAAGTACCAAAAGCCCAAGCTGTCCAATGAAAATTTAGCAGTGGAGGCACGCCTCTCAATGCAATGTCATAGAAGGGGGGAATGTGTCTGAAAGACAAATGCTCCCTTCCAGCCCAGCCCTCTTAAAGTGATTGTAAACCCTTTTTTTTTATTTTATGCTACAGGTAAGCCTATATTAAGGTTTACCTGTAGCTAACCAGGATATCTCCTAAACCTGCACGGCACATGCGCACTAGAGCAAACTAACTTAATGGCACCTATGTGCCACTGCATCAGTCTGCATGCCCTTACCGGCGTCTCCCGTGGGAATGAGTGGTAGTGACGTCATCGTGGCTCCGGCCAATCACAGCCCCGGAGCCGCTATACCCGGAAGTAACTCCGGGACGACATGTCGGTGGCCGAAGGGGGAGAGGAGGACGGCTTTGGGGGCCTCAATCTTAGGTAATACATAATGAGCTAGTATGCTATGTATACTAGCTCATTATGTTTTTGTCTTGCAGGTTTTCTTTTGGGTTTTTTTTTTTTTAAAAGAGTTTACAGAGGATTTACTTCCGCTTTAACTACAAGGTAAAAAAAACATGTTTATGGGTATGGGATTTACCCACAATCTCATGTTTTTCTCACATCGAGAAGAGGGAGAATGAGAATCTGCTGCTGCTGCTGAAAAGCTACAAGCTAAGTCATATATTATTATGCTATAGACATGTGCACACTGAAATATTTTGTTTCGTAATTTCATTTTCGTCCTATAAATACATTTGTTTAGTTACTCCCAAAATTAGTTTTTATTTTGTTTCGTTAAAAAATGCATTCGTCCGAAAACCCAAAATAATTAAGATCAAATCTGTCAATGAAGGCTTATGGTGTCCGTCGAACGCTCTAAGAAGATTCGACGGAGCAGATAAACTGTACAACGCCGCAATCCTACATTTTCTACGGTCGAATGTTTCGCCTACAGGTTACAGTAGAATTCTAATGTTGTATGACACTAGTAATAATTATATTTATTATTATTACTAGTCAACCAACATTAGAATTCTTCTATAGCCTATGGGCGGAGCATTTGACCATAAATGTCCACTCAAGGTGACGGTTTTGTCTAATCTTTTTGGACTAATAGAGTTAGGTTAGGCACATACAACTTTTTGCTATTGTCTCTATAATGTTGAATCTTTTCTCTCTATGTAGAATAATCTTGAGCTAAGGTTAGGCACATTCGACCACAGGTTCGATGGACACAGATCGCTATTGTCAGTGTCATGTCGAATCTACTATCTATATCGAAATGTTGCAATGAAAACTAAAATAAAGCATTTGTTTTTGTCGGATCTTTCGGTTTCTGCATGTTATCGCTGGATAATGAAAATACCCGAAATTCGGCCGAAAATGCATTTGGATGAAAAGTGTGCTATTTGCATTTGAAATCTGTTGCTGTCAATGCTCAATATGAGATCCAAAGAGCTGTCACCATCAGTGAAGCAAGCCATCATTAGGCTGAAAAAACAAAACAAACCCATTAGAGAGATCGCAAAAACATTAGGTGTGGCCAAATCAACTGTTTGGAACATCCTTAAAAAGAAAGAACACATCAGTGAGCTCATCAACACCAAAAGACCCAGAAGACCATGGAAAACTGTGGTGGATAACCAAAGAATTCTTTCCCTGGTGAAGAAAACACCCATCACAACAGTTGGCCAGATCAAGAACACACTCCATGAGGTAGGTGTATGTGTGTTAAAGTCAACAATCAAGAGAAGACTTCACCAGAGCGAATACAGAGGGTTCATCACAAGATGTAAACCATTGGTGAGCCTCAAAAACAGTAAGGCCAGATTAGGCCGCGTACACACGGGCGGACTGTTCGCCCAGCCTTGTCCGCTGAACAGTGTTTGGGCGGACAGTCCGCTCGTGTGTGGGCTTTCAGCGGACAGTTTCAGCGGACAGTTGGACGGACAAAGTCTTTCGGAAATTCCGAAAGACTGTCCGCTGAAACTGTGTTTGAGCGAACAGTCCGCCCGTGTGTGGGCTTGTCCGCTGTACTTTCGAAATGAGCGGACTGTTCCCGCTCGGAAAGTCCGCCCATTTCGAGCGCGTGTACAGGTAGGCGGGGCCCGCGAAGGAGACGTCGCGGGCTCCGCCGCCTGGAATGGGCTTAAAGGGGAACCCCAACGCCGAAAAAAATCGGCGTGGGGGTTCCCCCCAAGTCCACACCAGACCCTTGTCCGAGCACGCTACCCGGCCGGCCAGGAAAGGGGGGCGAGCGAGCGCGCCCCCCCTCCTGAGCCGTACCAGGCCGCGTGCCCTCAACATGGGGGGGTGCCTTGGGGAAGGGGGGGCCGCGCGGCCCCCCCACCCCAAAGCACCTTGTCCCCATGTTGATGAGGACAAGGGCCTCTTCCCGACAACCCTGGCCGTTGGTTGTCGGGGTCTGCGGGCGGGGGGCTTATCGGAATCCGGGAGCCCCCTTTAAGAAGGGGGCCCCCGGATACCGGCCCCCCACCCTATGTGAATGAGTATGGGGTACAATGTACCCCTACCCATTCACCTGTGAAATAAAGTACAAATAAAAACACAACACAGGGGAAAAAAATATTTTATTGCACAGCCGGGGGTCTTCCGTCTTTGGGGGTCTTCTCGCCGGACTCCTCCGCTATGTGTGTGTAGCTCTTTTGCTAGCGGAGGAGTCCGGCTTTCTTCCTCCCCGCCGCCGGCCTCTTCTCCCGACTTCGGGGGTCTTGTCCCCCTCTTCGGTTCTTCTGCCGGGCCACCGCGCCTGGTCCGGTGGCCCGGGCTTCTGTCGCCGTCTTCCGTTCTTCTGTCGCCGCCTTCGGTTCTTCTGCCGGGCCACCGCGCCTTCTTGGAGCTCTTTTACAGGCGGTGGCCCGGTCTTCTGTCGCCGCTGTCGTCGTCGCCGCCGCCGCCGCCTTCCGTTCTTGTTCTTCTTCTTCTTCTCCTGGAGATGTTGACTCGACGAGCTCTCCGGCCGGAATGCCAGAGCCGCGCTGTGCGGTCACTTATATAGTGACAATGGGGCGGTGTCACATGGTATATGTCACATGGGTTGGTCACATGGTGACCCCGCCCCCTTACGATGTCATAGTCCCCATGTGACATCAACCCATGTGACCAACCCATGTGACATATACCATGTGACCCCGCCCCATTGTCACTATATAAGTGACAGCGCAGGGCGGCTCTGGCATTCCGGCCGGAGGGAGCGACGTGTCAACATCTCCTGGAGAAGAACAAGAACAAGAAGAACACGAACGGAAGTCGGCGGCGACAGAAGACCGGCCACCGCCTGTAAAAGAGCTCCAAGAAGGCGCGGTGGCCCGGCAGAAGAACCGAAGGCGGCGACAGAAGAACGGAAGACGGCGACAGAAGACCGGGCCACCGGACCAGGCGCGGTGGCCCGGCAGAAGAACCGAAGAGGGGGACAAGACCCCCGAAGTCGGGAGAAGAGGCCGGCGGCGGGGAGGAAGAAAGCCGGACTCCTCCGCTAGCAAAAGAGCTACACACACATAGCGGAGGAGTCCGGCGAGAAGACCCCCGAAGACGGAAGACCCCCGGCTGTGCAATAAAATATTTTTTTCCCCTGTGTTGTGTTTTTATTTGTACTTTATTTCACAGGTGAATGGGTAGGGGTACATTGTACCCCATACTCATTCACATAGGGTGGGGGGCCGGTATCCGGGGGCCCCCTTCTTAAAGGGGGCTCCCGGATTCCGATAAGCCCCCCGCCCGCAGACCCCGACAACCAACGGCCAGGGTTGTCGGGAAGAGGCCCTTGTCCTCATCAACATGGGGACAAGGTGCTTTGGGGTGGGGGGGCCGCGCGGCCCCCCCTTCCCCAAGGCACCCCCCAATGTTGAGGGCACGCGGCCTGGTACGGCTCAGGAGGGGGGGCGCGCTCGCTCGCCCCCCTTTCCTGGCCGGCCGGGTAGCGTGCTCGGACAAGGGTCTGGTGTGGACTTGGGGGGAACCCCCACGCCGATTTTTTTCGGCGTTGGGGTTCCCCTTTAAGCCCATTCCAGGCGGCGGAGCCCGCGACGTCTCCTTCGCGGGCCCCGCCTACCTGTACACGCGCTCGAAATGGGCGGACTTGCCTCCGCCTTACGTGGGCGAGTCCGTTCATTTCAAAAGTTGAGCGAACTGTTTGCCCAACCTTGTTCGTCAAACAGTCCGCTCGTGTGTGGGCAAGTCCGCTCATGCAAATTTTGAGCGGACTGTTTGCCCAAACTGTTTGACGAACAAGGTTGGGCAAACAGTCCGCGCGTGTGTACGCGGCCTTAGAGTTTGCTAAAAAACATCTAAAAAAGCCTTCACAGTTCTGGAACAACATCCTATGGACAGATGAGACCAAGAGCAACTTGTACCAGTGATGAGAAGAGTATGGAGAAGGAAAGGAATTGCTCATGATCCAAAGTATACTACCTCATCAGTGAAGCATGGTGATGTCATGGAATGGGCATGTATGGTTGCCAATGGAACAGGTTCTCTTGTATTTATTGAGGATGTGACTGCTGACAAAAGCAGCAGGGTGAATTCTGAAGTGTTTCGAGCAATATTATCTTCTCATATTCAGCAAAATGCTTCAGAACTCATTGGATGGTGCTTCACAGTGCAGATGGACAATGACCCGAAGCATACTGCAAAGGCAACCACAGAGTTTTTAAGGGAAAGAAGTGGAATGTTATGCAATGGCCAAGTCTTTTACCTGACCTGAATCAGATTGAGCATACATTTCACTTGCTGAAGACAAAACTGAAGGGAAATGCCCCAAGAACAAGCAGGAACTGAAGATAGTTGCTGTAGAGACCTGGCAGAGCATCACCAGGGAGGGAACCCAGCATGCGTCTATGCGTTCCTGAATTCAGGCTGTAATTGACTGCAAAGGATTTGCAACCAAGTATTAAAAAGTGAAAGTTTGATGGATGATTGTTAATCTGTCCCATTACTTTTGGTCCCTTAAAAAGTGGGAGGCACATATACAAACTGTAATTCCTTTACCGTTCACCTGATTTGGATGTAAATATCCTCAAATTAAAGCTGAAAGTCTGTAGTTAAAGCACATCTTGTTTGTTTAATTTCAAATCCATTGTGGTGGTGTATAGAGCCAAAAAGATTAGAATTGTGTCGATGTCCCAATATTTATGAACCTGACTGTATGTTAGAAGATAATAATTTATTATTTATCCATTTACTGTGAAATGACTGGTTGGAAGTTATAACTTCAAAACTTCAGTAATTTGTCCATTAAGCCACCTGCTTGAGTACAGTTTTTGAAAATATATCACCTTAAAAACAATATATAATTATTTGTATATTACTTTCTTATGGTAAATAACCCCTTGCGACACACGTAAATTCTGACACTTCTTTTCTACATGTAAAAATCATATTTTTTTCTAGAAAATTACTCACAACCCCCAAACATTATATATGTTGCTTTAGCAGACACCCTAGGGAATAAAGTAATGGTCACTGCAACTTTTTGTGTTACACGGTATTTGCGCAGCAATTTTTCAAACCTTTTTTAAAGAAAACTGTTTCATTAATAATAAAATAAATAAAAAAACAACACTAAAAAGTTAGCCCGATTTTTTTGTACACTATGAAAGATGATGTTACGCAGAGTAAATAAATACCTAACATGTCATGCTTTAAAATTGCGGGGGAAAAAAAAATTTAAAATGTAAAGCGCCCCGTCCCTTCGCTCTCACACGCAGAAGCGAATGTATATGTAAGTCGCACCAGCATATATAAATGGTGTTCAAACCACACGTGAGGTATTGCCATGATCATTAAAACGAGAGCAATAACTATAGCAAAAGACCTCCTCTGTAACTCAAAACTGGTAACATGTAGAAATTGTTAAACGTCGCCTATTGAGATTTTTAAGGGTCAAAGTTTGTTGCCATTCCACGAGTGGGCACAATTTTGAAGCATGACATGTTCAGTATCATTTTACTCAGTGTAACATTATCTTTCAAAATCTAGAAAAAAAATTGGGCTAAAGTTACTGATTTCTGAATTCAATTTCAAATTCAATATTTTTTCTAGGGCTGCAACTAAAGATAATTTTCATAATGGATTAGTTGGCCGATTATGGTTTTGATTAATCTGATAATATGGACACGTGTCCCATAGGAAACCATGAAAAATGAACTTTAGTGCGTTTCTGCAAAAAGCACCAAAAAACACATAGGTGTGAACCAGGTCTAAGATGTTTAGTAGCAGCAAAATGCTTTTTATTTTGGTATTACCTGTCCTAATGGGGTTAAAAAAAACGAAAATGAGCCTGTTATAGCACAAAAAGAGCAGATAATTGCTATTATAAGAGGTTAATTTACACTGTGAAAGTAATTTTATATATATATATATATATATATATATATATATATATATATATATATATATATATATATATATATATAAACACCCAGAAGTAGAATATATGGGCATTTTAACTAGGGGTCAGACATGAAGGGTGGAAGGGAGATATAAATCTTTTATATTAAAAGGAGTACTAAAAGCTGAGACTTTTTTTCATGGATATGATCATTTTAAATATAAATGCACAATAATGGTAAAAGTTTACTGTAATTGTAATGCCTTCTGTTACCTCCAGTCTTTCAGCCTCCACCTTCATTGGGTTCAGATGCTTATCTTCCCTGCACACAGTCTTTAAAGTGATTTTTAAAAAAAAAAAAACAAACATGTTATACTTACCTGCATGCAGTGGTTTGCACAGAGCAGCCCTGATTCTCCTTTTCTGGGGTCCACCTCCTGGCATCAGAGTGTCCCAACAGCAAGCTGCAAATTATAGTATAGAGTGCCCCCTATAGAAAGGTAAAAAAATATATATATTTTTCCTTTAGAACCACTCACTTCCTGCCCAGGACTACATGTCCCATGAGGCATTGCTCCACACACATTCACAAGTTCTCATGCACTTCCTGACATGTATGGACGGTGTACTGAGCTGTATGTGAGCTGCATTGTATTTACTAATCTGTAAGCAAATAATGCATTCTGTATGCAGGCCAACTAATCTGCTGGACGATTATGAAAATAGCTGACAACTATTTTCATTATCGATTAGTTGTTTCGGCCCTGATTGCGTTTGCAAGACCGCTCTGCAAATGCGGTGTGACAAAATATTGCAACAACCACCATTTTATTCTCCAGGGTGTCTTGAAAAAAAAAATGTTTTTTTTTATAAATATATGCGAGTAGATTTTGAGTTCTCTGCAGCTTTCGGCCGGCAGCCCAGAACAGCTGAGAGCTACCGAGCGCCGCCGAGATACACAGGACATCCGACTCTGCATCTCGGCGGTGCCATTTTTAAAAGGCAAAGCTTAAAAAGGAAACTGACAAGGCTGCAAATGATGGACAAGGCTGCAAATGACACCGACAAGGGTGCAACGATGGACAAAGCTGCATATGACACTGACAAAGCTGCATATGACACGGACAAGGGTGCAATGATGGACAAGGCTGCATGGCAAAGCTGCATATGACACTGACAAGTAGGGGCGCAACGGATCAAAAAAACTCACGGCTCGCATCATTTTTCGGATCAGCAAATAATTGAATTTGCAAAAACCTGTGAAAATTCCATCACCATATAGTCCCCACTGTAATATCCATGTCATCTCCCCCACTGTAATATTGGCTGAGCATGGCTGGGTACAGCTGGGTATCACCGAGTATGGCTGGGTATTGGCAGGGCATGGCAGAGTATTGCAGAGTATTGGCAAGGTATTGGCAGGGTATGGAGGGATGGCTGTGACTGCAATTGTCACAGAGCAGTGCTGTGGGCACTACAGATGCAGCCCACAGCACTGCTTCCATCTGATCTCCCCTCCACTGTACAGATCTGTACACAGAGGGGAGAGAGGAACCAGCGTCATCATGACGCCAGTTTGTTTGCAAGTGATCACTCCGTCATTTGACGGAGCGATCACATTGTAAACGCCGATGGGTGCACCAAGATGGCCACCGCTCTGGAACTAGGCCAAAGCCGTGGCCTTTCCTAAGCGCTCCATGGATCGCGGTGTGTGCCGATCTGAACGGGGTGACCCATTCGGATCACGGATTGGTGACGATCCGTTGCACTCCTACTGACAAGGGTGCAATGATGGACAAGGCTGCAGATGGACACTGATAAGGCTGCATTGATGGGCATTTAAAAATGAAAGTTTTTTTCTTTAAAATTCCCTCCTAAACCTGGGGTGCGTGTTATACGCAGATAAATATGGAATATATGTACTAAGCAATTTTCTAGCAAAAAAAATGATTTTAACTTGTAAACACCAAGTGCAAAAAAAAAAAAAAAAAAAATAGGCTTGAGCCTTAAAATGGACCCTCATTCATTTTTTCCAACTTTCCATCTTCTGCCCTGGTTTCAATTGCAGCATATTTGAAAAAGTACAGAATGCAAAGAATGTAGTGACTTCTCTTCCATAGAGCAGGGATTTGGAAAAAAGGAAGGCAGAACAATATCTTAGTTTAGATGAAAACCTGAGACCACCTCAGACCTGAGACCTGTGGGTGGTTTGGGTGGGGTCTGGGTTGCGCGGACACACACACGCACACACACACACACACACACACACACACATATAGTGGTGTTCGTATGTGAGAAACCATTGCCCGTTTAGGCTCTGGCTTCTTCCCTGAAACGCGTCAGCCATCTTGAGGTATCATTTGATCCACTCAACGTCAGGTCCTGGCTTGTCGATGTTCAGAATAGTGGAGTTCGCTTTATTGATTATGCCTTCTATCAATACTCATTTGTGAGTATATACTTTGCTGTGTTTTATTGAAAAAGCTTTACTAGTGGTAATGCACTAGGTTGGCGCGCCCTCCTTTTCTTTTTTTTGTGTATGTATACCCATTATTCGGAGGAGGGCCACAAGACGCTAGAAATTACTATAGAAGCTGTTTACACCACATATTGAGGAACTAGACACCAGAGCGCAGCATAAAATATTTTTCTGTGTCTAATTGTAGGAGTTAGGTCAGATGGTAGCACTGTACCATCTCTAGCACTTACATACTTATTAGGAACACCATTGGGTATATAGCAGCAGACCCTAAATCGTCTCACAGTACATTTGTACACATATTAGCGCATCAGGCATTTTTTATTTATTTTTTAATGAGAATCTGTTAGCGCAGAGTCATGTGATCCAAGAGAAAAGGGGCGTGGCATATAAAGACAGTTTCAACAGTATTTTGAAAGTCTGTACCAGGTAAACACTTTTAATTACAGTCCTGAACAAACCCCCGCCCCCCCGATGTGCGGAGGGAGCGGTTGAAAGCCTTCTTGAATAAAAAAGTATCCTCCCCACCTTATCCAGTCAAGAGGCTCGACTTATGGGGGGGGGGGGGGGGTCAGTATTGGCAGAATAATTCGCCCAGGCCTTTAAGCTTCCGAAACCCAGTAAAAGTCCTGGCCTGGATGGCTTTCCAGGTTCAATAACACAAATGCTTTCATCAGATAGTGCCTCAGCGCTTCATTTGGGCCTTCAACTCCCTTACTGACTACCGCTCCCCATTAGGAGCATATACTGTATTACCCTTGTCACACATACCCCTAACGCAGGTGGTCAGACACTAGGCAGAGTTCAGAAAATACAGGCATACCACACTTTTAAGTACGCAATGGGGTTTATTTACTAAAGCTGGGAAGTGCAAAATCAGGCTCACTTCTGCATAGAAACTTCTAAGCTTCTGAGCTTCTAACCCCAGCTTGTTCAATTAAGCTTTAGTAATAAAACCTGGAAACTCACTGGTTTATATGCAGAAGTGAGACAGATTTCGCACTTTTCAGCTTTAATAAATAAACCCCATTGTGTACTTAACCACTTAACAACCGGCCCATAGCCGAATGATGGCTACAGGGCGGTTTTTTAACTCTGGGAGGACGTCATATGACGTCCTCCCAGAATTCCGCTCTCGGGCGCGCACTCGAGAGCATCCGTGACCGCCGGGTCCACAGGACCCAGCGCATCACGGTAAACGGCCTCTCATCACGGACGTTTACCACGTGATCGCTCCGTCAAATGAGTACAAAAAGTACATTACAAAAGCGAAAGACAGACAGCATATATAATCTGTCCACTAGAAAAAAAAGTAATCATAAAACACAAAACTGATACAATGTTCCAGCAGTCTGAAAAGGTGGAATTCATTTAACTTCATAGATTTGTTGAGGGAGAATGATAAATACTTCTGTCCCAAATGCAACCCAGTCTGCAGGAGGCCACCATATTTCCTCTGTCCATTAACCCGTACAATATTACTACTATACCTTTTCATCCACTCCAGAAGGGATGCTTTATTGTCTATATTCAGAGAATTAGTCCATGCCCCGCTCTCAGCGTTCATCACGTAGTTGTCCATCTTTAGAAAATTATCTTCTCTCTTCATGGGAGCAGAGGCCAAACTGAGCTCTTTTCCCTGCTCTGACCAGGAGAAACAGACAAAATTCCCTGTTTCCTCCATGGGCCATAATCAAAGGGTAAAAGGCTAGCCCCTAGTCCCCTGCGACAGACCCAAATTGGCCCCTGTCCCAGTTGGGTCTATCACAAGCCCGATATCCAATGCAAGGTCATCCACAAAAGGGAATTCAAACAGCAGAGTGAGTCAGGCAAATAGGCAGCTTGAGCACATATAACCAGCGCTATCACAAGCATAAGTCTGCAGGCTTAAATCAGGTTTGGTCTCCACCCAGAGACTGGCAACATCAAATCACATTGCAGGTGGAGAGTTGGACAAGGAGAACGTCACAGCCAAAACCAAGATGCTGGAATAAGGAGCAGGAGCGTTACACACACACACCCACACTCCTGACATTACCTACCTACTTACACACCCCCCCCCCCACTCGGGGGGCCCCCGGACCCTTAGAGGCATTCTGGACATCGGGTACTGGACCATCAGGATGGGCATCCAGCACAGGACCATCAGGCTGGGCAATGGTCAGGGGATCACCAAGGTCAGGTTGGTTAGCAGCCTAGATATCAAACAATTGAGCTGCAAGTTTGAAAATGGACTTGCTAAATTAATGATGTTAGCTATTCTGCTGGAGGTTTGCTGGGTTATTCCTCCTCAGCAGAAAAGTCTATTAAATCCCCAGTGTCTGGAGCTGGTGGCTGTGGATAGAGGTTCACCATCTCTTCCTGGATCCCCGGAGCCACTAAAAGGTGCTGGGCAGAGGGTGGCAATGTTCTGCAACAATTCCAGAATTTCAGTTGAAAGTTCAGTAAATGTTACATCCTTTGATGAAAAGTCAATAAAAATGCATGCTTTCTGGGATCTGTGGCTGGGTAGTGAGGACGGCTTCCTCTTCTCCCGAGTCCTTGAACTGCAGCTGGGGAGATGAGCCCACTGCTTCAGCTCCTGTACCCTTAACCGGCTGCTGGGCAGACGCATTCCTCCAAGCTCAGGCACACCAAAAATTATTTGGAATCAAATGTAGCAAAAAGTTAGGAAGGAAAAATTAGCTTTGGTAAAGAGATACAGCGTAACAGCGCCCCTACAACCAGCATTTAAAATTTTAAACATCGTCTGCTTATAAACCCCCCCACCCGATTGGCGTATGGTTTGGCCAATCGGGAGAGGGCAAGAGGCGGCCAATGCACCAATCAAAGTTAGCAACCATGTGCCTACAATCCCCAGGGTGCCAAGCGTGAGATGCAAAAGGCTAGATGTAAGGTATATAGAACAAGGGCGATGAAAGACGAGGGGCGGGCTGGCATATACATGATGATGCAGCCAATCATTTAGCGAGCATATGATGAAAAAGTCACAATGAAATACTTTGCTAATAAATTGGCAATTTATGCAAAAAACATACATAAATAGTCATTGATAATGAATTAAATTTACAGGAAACAAGTGACAATATACAGTTAGATACAAAAAAAAAAAAAAAAAAAGACATTTAAAATGTAATTTATATTCATTATGTTATAAGTAAAAAAGATGAATATAGACGAAAAATTTATTTTATAAAAAATAAAAACTAATTCAAACAATAATGGACAAACTGCTAAGACTAGTTCTGTGCAGAGGCCAGAATGGTAAAGGGATCAAAGAGAGCAGTGATATGACAAAGACGGTATAGGGGAGGCATGATAGAGATAGAGTATATATGTTACGATTTTTGCTATATTCTATTCCTCTAATGAAGCCAAAGCCTTGGCGAAACTAGCAGGGAAGAAGTGACCTGCTATTTACCATCACTCTCTTGGTCAACAGAATATCGTCATTCATACTTTTTTGCTATATGCGAGCAAATATATTGTATGTGTGGCTCTTTTAAATATATTTGAAGGTATTGTAATAAAATGTATACATTAAATTTTTTTTTAAATTACGTTTTGAGTTATTTATGGCACCGCAATGATCCCTTGCTCCTTATTGTACATACACGATGGAGTAACTAATATGACTGACCTACCGGTATATACAATACGTGAGGTCATTGTTTATTGGTAGACCAACATCAAGCCCAACCTTAAAAAGATCAAAACTATTACTTTATGATCAACTTCTCTCTCCTCTTCAATATTGGGCCGCTGCAATGTCTGCAAGCTAAAGGATCCTTATATGTCACCTCCATTGGCATCCAATGATGCCGATAGAGGAGCGGATGCTCGAAAGAAGCCACTGCGCAGGCCGCACCAGAAATGACATCACTCGCAAGCGAGACAGGTTAACGGTGGCATCATGGAATATCTGCCCGTCACAGGAGCGGCTTTGGCTTAGGCAAGTGCCCCAAGTGACAGAGCCTCTCCAACCCAGTCTGCAGGAGGGTCACCATATTTCCTTAGACCATTAACCTGTACAGGATTAATATTACACCTCTCCATGCACCCCAGAAGAGAAGCTTTATTGTCCTTATTCAGAGAAGTAATCAAAGCCTCGCTTTCAGCATCCATTTGGTTGGTGTTCATCGCTATAGAATGATCTACAAGGAGCGAGCACAGGTTTTGCAAGCTTTTACATAGGAACAGGAGTCCTTTTGGAGAGAGTACCACCAAAGCCCACGGGAAATCAAAGAAAATGTTTTTGTAATCACTAGGTGCCCAGCCATCTTAGGGTCATATGCGTTTAAAACCACTTTAAAAGAACTCCTGGCAAAAACTTGTCCTTGTTGCTGATCTCCCTTCACCAAATATGCCATGTATCTTCTCATTAGCTCAGTAGTAGTTCTGCAATAGCCTGTTTATTTTCAGACACAAAAAAAACACATTAATTTCCAAGGGTTTCCCGTTTGTAAGACCGGTGGCTGCTATTCCTCCTATTCCCCCAGACACCGGTCTTGGCACGTCTCATTTGTAGCGCTATCTAAAGCAAGCAGGGATGTAGTTCCATCCCTGTTTGCTGTAGTGGGCGGACCAGGACTCACAGACCCCCAGTCTGTACCACCCATTGGAGGTGGTGTCCTCCTCTGCTCCCTGCCAGCACCAACTCCCCCTCTCAAAGCTGCGGGAGAGCTGACCGTATAAAACAGAGGAATATCGTCGGCTGTAACACAGCTTGGAGCTGAAAAGCTGCTCACTGTCAAAGTCCCACCTCCTGGACTGGCTCCTATGATATACAGTGCACAGGTCCAATCCCGGTCTGGGAGGCAGGACTTTGACAGCGGCCAGCAAATAAGCTGCGTTACAGCTGGAGATCCCACCCCTGTGTGATCTGGCCAGCTCACCTCTCGATTCCTCCCTGTAATCCCCGTGCAGTGGTAACCTGCATTGATGGCCACTGATGCGGCTGCACTTATGAGCATGGATGAGGCGGCACTGATGGCCACCGATATGCTGCACTGATGGGGCTACACTGATGGGCACCAATAAGCTGCACTAAAAACAAAAAATATATAACTGTGCTATTGCTTTAAATCAAAACACAAAAAAAAAAAAACACACGTAAATTTCACTGAGATATAGCACAGTCTCCAATAGCAAGTTCATAAACAGAGTTGTGCTAAAAGTATTGAATTAAACACCAGTGAAAAAATTAGTCCAAATGTGGTAAATGAGGTCTGTGATAACATCTGCACCATCCGCTACCATTAGTTGAAGGATCCAGTGACAATCACCTCCACCATAGGAAAAATGGTCGCTTACCAGATAGCATGGACCTTCTGTCACGGAGGGTCAATGATGCTTGTGGCCCTTACATAGTTACATAATAGGTGAGGTTGAAAAAAATGACACAAGTCCAACCTTTGTGTGCGATTATAGGTCCGTATTACATTGTAGATTCCTGTATGTTGCGGTGGTTCTTGAAACTATAAATGTTCCCCGCTGAGACCACCGCCTGTGGAAGGGAATTCCACATCCTTCACGCTCTTACAGTAAAGAACCCTCTATGTCGTTTAAGGTTGAACCTCTTTTCTTCTCATTTTAATGAGTGGCCATGAGTCTGGTTAAACTCCCTTCCACAAAAAAGGTTTATCCCCATTGTTGGGTCACCAGTATGGTATTTTTAGATTGAAATCATATCCCCTTGCAAGCGTCTCTTCTCCAGAGAGAATAAGTTCAGTGCTCACAACCTTTCCTCATAACTAATATTCTCCAGACCCTTTGTTAGCTTTGTTGCACTTCTTTGTACTCGCTCCATTTCAAGTACATCCTTCTTGAGGACTGGTGCCCAGAACTGGGCTCTAAACCCAGCCAGGGCTTTTGACCGTCCCCAGAAACCTCCTAAAGTGCGAGTCTCCATTCAGGTACCAGTATAACAGGTAGCCCTCAAAACAAACTCGCCATAGTATATATATAAAAAAAATCTATTCTATGCATGAAATAATGCACTTATAACACAAAGAACATATAAATTGCATTGAAAATAGTACAAGCCGGCAGGCAATCTGCAGCTACCCAAGATAAACACAGCGACGTCAGGGGACCCCGCAAGGACAGGTAGCTGCGAACATCTGGCTGGCTTATACTATTCTCAATGCAATTATATATGTTCTTCATGTCCTAAGTGCATTATTTTATACATTTTAGGAGGTTGCCTGGATGGTCAAAGGCCCTGGCTTGGTTTAGAGCCACAAGCATCATTGACCTTCTGTGACAGAAGGTCCATGCTATCTGGTAAGTGACCATTTTGACTATGATGGAGGGAATTGTTACTGGATCATTCAACTATTGGTGGCAGGTGGTGCGTATATCACAGAACTCTATCACATTTGGACTATATTTTATTCACTGCAATTTTTTCACTGGTAATTAATTCAATACTTTTAGTGGAATTCGGTTTATGAGCTTGATAAGCTGCACTGATAAGCACTGATGAGGCTGCACCGATGAGCTGCAAAAACTGAAAAACTGAAATAAAAAGACCCGATTATGCTCAACCACCTCTAAATAGTTAATGGTTATACAATACTTGGGCCAATTGGGAAAAATGTTTTATTAGCATCAAACATCATAAAATAGAACCATAATACACAAAAAACAAAACACTTAAAAACACACATCTAACTCACATTCATATGGATAGTGACCATAATGCATCAATAAATAATCACATTACAACATGTATGTGCATCAGGTAAATGGAGATGCAATGACCCAGTGATTCTTTGAGGGGTCATAGATGGGACCATGAATCTGTTATATATGGGATAGAAAGCCCAAGGTCTAGTAATACTACAGTAAAAAACTTAAAGGTCCTTGGCTGTGGTGTACTGGTTCGGCAGACACAAAATGGCTGCTTCATAGGCTAAGACAGGCCACCATGTGCTTAAAAATGGCCACCATGACCTGCACGCCCACCACGCAAGGTCATCGTGCACACTGCACACACCGTGCGGCAGCTTTAAAGTAGGTGCAGGCTTGGCCCACCTACCATCTAATAAAATGAAGGTTCTGGAGTGGCCATCTCAGTCCCCTGAACTTAATATCATTGAGCCACTCTGGGGAGATCTCAAAACACGCAGTTGATGCAGGACAGCCCAAGAATTTAGAGGAACTGGAGGCTTTTTACCAAGAGGAATGGGCAGCTTTACCATCTTAGAAGATAAAAGAGCCTCATCCAATAACGCCACAAAATACTTCAAGCGGTTGTTGATGTTAAAGGGAGCAATACACAGTATTAAGTACTGGGGTATGCAAACTGGTGATCAGGGTCATTTGGGTAGTTTCTGTTGCCATTATGATTTAAAGAGAGTAAACACAGTTGATTAATAATAAATGGCTTCAGCCAAACACGAACCATGAGTGACAAATATTTTTGTGTTATTCATATTCTCTGAAAAATGGCCAAAATATTAATTCTGCCAGGGTATGGAAACTTATGCGCACAATTATAAAAAAAAAAAAATATATATATATATATACATACATACATACATACACATACATACACACACTTGAAAAAGTATTCATACCCCTTGAAATTTTCCACATTTTGTCATGTTACAACCAAAAATTTTAATGCATTTTATTGAGATTTTATGTTATACACTTGCACAAAGTGGCACATAATTGTGAAGTGAAAGTAAAATGATAAATGGTTTTCACATTTTTTTTACAAATAAATATATGAAACGTGTGGCATGCATTTGTATGTCGGCCCCCTTTACTCTGATACCCCAAACTAAAATCTAGTGGAACCAATTGCCTTGAGAAGTCACCTAATTAGTAAATAGAGTCCACCTGTGTGCAATTTAAGCTCTGTATAAATATAGCTGTTCTGTGAAGTCCTCAGAGGTTTGTTAGAGAACCTTAGTGAACAAACAGCATCATGAAGGCCAAGGAACACACCATACAAGTCAGGGATACAATTGTGGAGAAGTTTAAAGCAGGGTTAGATTATAAAAAGAATCCCAAGCTTTTAACATCTCACAGAGCACTATTCAATCCATCATCCAACAATGGAAAGCGTATGGCACAACTGCAAACCTACCAAGACATGGCCGTCGACCTAAACTGACATTTACGTTTTTGGTTGTAACATGACAAAATGCGGAAAATATGGGGTATGAATACTTTTTCAAAGCATGGTGTGTGTGTGTGTGTGTATGTATATATATATATATATATATATATATATATATTAAAAAATCTCTATTGAGTCAGCTATATACCAAGATGTCTATATCTCTCTATCAATATTATATATTATCTCTCATTCATATATTCTAATTATATAAAATATATATATAATAAGAATTGTTGCGCTACATAAAGATGGCCTAGGCTATAAAGAAGATTGCCAAGACCCCGAAACTGAGCTGCAGAACAGTGGCCAAGACCATACAGTGGTTTAACAAGACAGCACTCTGAAACAGGCCTCGCCATGGTCGACCAAAAAAGTTGAGGGCATGTACTTAGCATCATATCCAGAGGTTGTCTTTGGGAAATAGACGTACGAGTGCTGCCAGCATAGCTGCAGAGGTTGAAGGGGTGGTGGGGTCAGCCTGTCAGTGCGCAGACCATACACTGCATCGAATTGGCCTGCATGGCTGTCATCCCAGAATGAAGCCTCTTCTAAAGATGATTCACCGTAAAGATGTAGACAACTTCATTCAACAGTGAATTGAAGAAAAAATAAATAAATTGCACCACTGTAATAAAATTCCTCAGTGTGCCAGTATTATCAAAATATAGTGACATACAATTAGCGATATTATTGGCCAACTAACAGGACAATAATTCATGTGTGGATAGGAAGAACAAACCAACATATACCATGGGCATGTGGTGAGTAAATAAAAAGTACTGCTACAAATATAAATAGAAACAGAAATGTGATAGTCCAAAAGACATGAAATAAACAGTGACAACTAAAATAAAATTACAAAAACATATTATCATACGTGAATGAGAAAAAGAAACCCATGTATAATCATGAACATACTGATTCAAATGTGAGTAAAAACAAACATGTGATAGCCCATAAAACATCAGGGTGAACAGTGGCAACTGAAAAGATATTGTTGCTAGAGATATCCGACAGTCTCTTGAGTAAATGTATAGGCAATAGGGAAATACACCCAGGAGTATTTCAATATACTCGCCGATTCTTTCAGTAAGGCTGCTTTCACACTGGGGCGGGAGCGGCGTGGGCGGTAAAGCGCCGCCATTTTTAGCGGCGCTTTACCGTCGTTTTAGCGGCGGTCTGCGGGCGCTAGCGGGGTGGTTTTAACCACCGCTAGCGGCCGAAAAAGGGTTAAACCCGCCCGCAAAGCGCCGCTGCAGCGGCGCTTTGCCGGCGGTATTGCCGCGGTGTCCCATTGATTTCAATGGGTAGGAGTGGTTTAGGAGCGGTGAATACACCGCTCCTTCACCGCTCCAAAGATGCGGCTAGCAGGACTTTTTTCACCGTCCTGCCAGCGCATCGCTCCAGTGTGAAAGCCCTCCGGCTTTCACACTGGAGTTAAAGGGGCCGGTTTTTTTTCAGGCGCTACACAGGCGCTATTTTTAGCGCTGTAACGCCTGAATACCGCCCCAGTGTGAAAGGGGCCTAAGAGATCCTACTCCTGAGAGGATTGGATTTGGAACCAATTCGCCTTAAATGTGAAGGATACATCACACTTGTTTTGCATGGCCTGACTCTACCTAAAGATACACTACTAGTCACATTGGATATAGCAGCCCTATATTCTTCTATACTCCATGACAAGGGATTACAAGCCTTTGGTAAGATCCTAGACAGTAGACCTATCAACAAACGGGCCCATAATGTTTTTGTCATGAGATGGTTGTAATTCCTACTGACCAACAATAAATTCCAATTCAATGGGAAGGGTTACCGCCAGGCCCAGGGCACAGGCATGGGCATCAAGTGTGGCACTGCTTGTGCAAATATATATCTCGGTGATTGAGAGACCTATTAATTTGATGAAGGGGGGCATTGCGGGTGTGCCTGTCCAGTATTTTGAGCTAGTACAGGTACATCGACAGCGCCCTCATCTATTGGTCAGACACTGAAGAGGAGTTTTTTTTTTATTTTATTTTTTAATTGTGCAATCTTTATTCAGAAAATTTTACATACTTTTACAAAACACATTCATTCACAAAATTTACCCCATAGACATTCTACTTATACATACCAGGTGCATCTCAAAAAATAAGAATATCAAAGTTTTTATTTAATTTATTTATTTTGAGGATTACAGCTTACAGCTAGTGAAAACCCGGAATTCAGTATCTCAGAAAATTAGATTACCACTGTAGATAAGACCAATAAAAAAATAAAAAAAATAAAAAAGGGGGGGGGGGCGTGGCTAACCGCCGAGCAGGATGGACGTCTGAATCCTCAGCTCCCGCACCAACCGGACCATATACCGGAGCATCGCTGCTCAGAGCACCAATATGAACCCCTTATTGCATAGGGAGACTACCACAGGGCCCAGCCATGCCCCAAGCGAACCGCAAACGCAAGGATTACCGGCCGCCGAAGAAACTAACAGATTACTTCAGCCGCCGGACACAGACATCCAAGATGGCGCCCGCGGCCCTGTCAGAGATTCATCTGCTTACACTGACCTCCCTGATGCGGACGAACCTGCAATGCCTACTTAGCAGCACTCCCCTGAACCATCTCCACATGATTCTCCCTCCTCGGCCAGTAATAGCCCAGCAAAGGCGCGGATGCGATTGGATTCTGTGGGGCCTAACTCTGAGGTAAGCCCTGCATCCATCTTACCCTTACATCAGCCCTCAGCCATTGCGGCCTTCCCTACATCCGATCAGCCTGTTCTGGACACTACCATGAAGGAGATGCTCATCTCCTTACAATCCTCTATACACACTGAGATAACATCCATGTTCACTAAATTCTCATCTCGTATGCTGCATTTGGGACAAAAAATCCACCGTATTGAACATCATATGGAGCGACCTGACTGTCACAGTCAATGACCTTGTGGATGCCCAAGATCACACACATGATGAACAAAAATGGTTGAAATCCAAAATGGCGGACCTCGAAGACCGCTCTCGACGTAACAACGTCAAAATCAGGGGGATCCCCGAATCGGTCCTGCCCCATGATCTTAACGCATACGCCAGGAAAATTATTTCAACTATATTACCTGACCATAATTGATCGCATACACCGCATTCCCAAGCCGTCGCACCTAGCTGCAACCATACCCAGAGATGTTCTGATGAGGGTGCATTTTTTCCATGCCAAAGATCAGCTAATGTTCAAGTCCCGACATCTGAACAAGTTGCCTGAACTGTTTTCTGACCTCCAATTGTTTGCGGATTTGTCTCAACATACCAGACAACTGCGCAGACAGCTAATTACCATCACTAAACCTTTGTTCAACCACAAAATCCCCTACCAATGGGGTTATCCGACTAAACTCATTATCACCAGAAATGGGTCGAAGCACATTGTCACGTCAGTCCCTGAAGGCATAAAGCTTTTACAACAATGGGATATTATCCCGGAAGAGCCTACCACACTGTCCAACACCCGTAGAGGGCCTTCCCAACCCCTCTATTCTAAACCACCACCTAATACTCGCTGAAACCTCCCTACAGGCAATGCTCATTCATTTCGCTCTATATTTTATGCTACGTTGCTCCGGTTGGTGCCCTGCTTGGGCAGTGTTTACCACAAACTTTTACCCCACTCAGTTGACACAGCCTAGTGTTTTCCGGCTGTTTTAAGCTATCGTTTTATTCAGTTATATATTGCTCTGCCTACCATTAACGAAGAATTACTCTCTACCTCTTCCATCCATCCCTTCCTCTTTCTTTTTTCCCGGTTTGCCTCCGCCTTGAGAACTACACCTACACCGACTACAGGAACTCGCATCCAGGAACCATCTGACGACTTAAAGAGACTCATCTACTGTAAGTACCTACTACCACACCTAACACTCACGCCTGAACTATAAAATGCCAAAATTCCTCTCCCTTAACACTAAAGGACTTAACCACCCAGCGAAAAGATCCTCGCTGTGGAGGACTGCCCTCCAATCCAAATGTGACGTCCTATGTCTCCAAGAGACCCATTTTAAAAAGCTAGATGAACCTCGCTGTTCTAAACGCCATTTCCCCCATATATTCAAATCTTCAGGACCAAACAAACGTAATGGGGTTATGATAGCTGTGAAGGACACTGTTGCCTTCACCCTTCACAACAGTATGATGGACGAGGATGGCAGATATCTGGCTCTGGATTGCACTCTAAACAAAACCAGATACACTATCGTAAACATATACTCCCCCAATACTGGCCAAATGAAATTCCTTTCTAGATTGATGAAAAAGCTTGACAAATTTCGGCAGGGATGCTTCATTATTTGCGGAGACTTTAATATAGTTCCGGACAACTTGACGGATGCTTCTTCACGTTCCTCCAGGTTATCTTCCCCTATGACTACCTTCATAAGAAACAATAATCTATACGACATTTGGAGATGCCACCATACCACAGAAAGAGACTACTCCTTCTCCCACAGGCATAACTGCTACACAAGAATCGATTATTTCCTTGTAGATAAATGGACATTGACCAAATCAACTGAATCAGACATTGGTACGATAACATGGTCCGACCACGCTCCAATTTCACTCACTGTCACCGACCATCTGAATTCTCCACGGCACACGGTATGGAGAGCGAGTGCAGACATCATTCACTCAGCAGAACACTCTTCATACATACGTACCCATCTTGAAGAATTTTTTATTTATTTTTTCCATAAAATTTATTTTATTAATAGACAGGTAATACATGGAATAACATACATAGAATACTGGCACGAGTATAGAAATCAAGAATAAAAGAAACATTGATCAGTACTGTAATACTGTAAGTAACAGTGCTAGTCTTGAACTAATCAGTAGGTACATTTCCTGGAACTGAAATGTGCGAGCTCGAAAACCAAACAGACTCCTGTATGGAGGCTACATATATTATAGAGATTTGAGTATATGTTGCACGTCAACAGTTGTTGAAAAGTAGCATTTTAGCGTATGTGGGGCTGATGGGGTCAAAGACCCGTGCCAGAAACTCATTAATTGAGGTTGTGTGTAGGTATTCTGGAGGAGATTATAGTAGCAAAGGTGGTAAGTAGACAGCTCAGACGGATTGGTAGTGGAAGGTATGGGGGCAGGGGGGGGTTGAAGAATTTTTTACTTTAAATGCGGGTTCAGTCTCCAGTGATACTGTCCTCTGGAATGCACACAAGGCATTCGTCAGAGGGATCATAATGCAACTCTCTGCACGAGAGAAGAGGAGGAGATCACAGCGTCTAGACACCATAATAGCCAAGATACATTCACTTGATGTTCAAAACCAAACAAATCCAGACCCTAAATTAAAAGATCAGTTAGTCCTCCTCAGACAGGAACTCAGGAATCTACTCCTAGAATATCACACTAAAACTAACACGAAATTCAAAGCACACTATTACACTACAGGCAACAAGGCAGGGAAAGCACTTGCTCTCAGGATTAAGGGTCACTACGCTAAATCCAGAATACACCACCTCTTTCACCCAACCTCAAAGCAGAAACTTTTTGACCCTCAAGCTATTGCAGATGCCTTTAGCCATTACTACCAAACACTGTACAATTTGAAAGATGACCCTGACACAACCCAACCCTCTCTTACAGACATCAATACCTTCTTACAAACAATTGACCTACCAACATTATCACAGCAACACTTATCCGACCTGAACACTCCTTTCACCCAGTTGGAAGTTCAAAACATTGTATCAGCTTTGCCTTCCAATAAATCGCCAGGGCCTGATGGCTTAAGCAAAAGAATATTATAAAAAATTTAGTACTACCTTGGCTCCCTACCTATCCCAAGTGTGTAATGACGCTGCCTCCTCCTCTTCTCTTCCCAATGAAATGCTTAATGCTCTGATAATTACACTGCCGAAGCCAGGGAAAGAACCCAATACACCACAAAACTTTAGGCCAATTTCACTTCTCAATACTGATACAAAAATTTTCGCTAAACTCATAGCTAATCGATTAGTCCAAATCATGCCCACCCTAATACACCCAGACCAATCAGGCTTCACGAAGGGTAGACAAACTTATGACGCCTCAAGGAGATTGATAAACATAATCCACCATGCAGAGTCTGGCAGAACGCCTTCTCTGCTTCTATCTCTAGATGCAGAGAAGGTGTTTGATAGAGTCCATTGGGCTTACCTAGAAGCCACCCTTCACAAATTTGGATTCAATGGTCATATATTTTCAGCTATCATGGCCCTATATTCCTCTCCATCAGCACAGGTCTACACGGATGGAATACTCTCCCGTTCTTTTCCAATAACCAATGGTACCCGCCAGGGATGCCCCCTATCGCCACTTATCTTTAATCTGATCATGGAACCCCTGGTGGCACATATCAGAAGTTGTAACACTATCTCTGGATTTAACATAGGCCACATCGAACACAAAATTAATTTGTTCGCAGATGATGTCATCTTGATGCTTACCAACCCCATAAATTCCCTGGCTTAGGTACAACGTGTTCTCACCAACTTCGGTTCGATTTCTTATTATAAGGTTAATGAAACTAAATCATATTTTAGATTTGGGTCTTGATGCTATCACTAGCAATATTCTACGAAACCAATATGCATACCCCTGGGCCGATCACGGTATATCATATTTAGGAATCGTACTCACAAACTCGGTATCTAGACTATTTCCATCGAACTATATCAAAACCAAACAAATGCTAATCAAAGAATTGTCCAACCTATCCAAATTCGAACTTTCATGGTCAGGTAGGCTAGCAGCCTTTAAAATGCTCATACTGCCCAAAATTCTGTACACATTTCGTACCCTCCCCATCCCCTTAACTAAATCGTACCTAACTTCCTTACAATCGATTCTTGCTAACTACACATGGCAAGGTAAGAAACCTAGAATCAACCTTTCCAAGCTCATCAAACATAAACATGCTGGAGGTATGGGTTATACCGACATCCGGGATTATTACTTGGCCACCATCCTTTCCCAATTACGTGAATGGACTAACCCCCCCCCATACTACACTTTGGGGGGGGGATATAGAAAATCATGCCACACCAGGTTCTGACCTCAAAAGCTGGCTATATAGCTCCCTGGTCTCAGTGCCAAATTTCCACCTGTATTCACCAACCATACAGGCATCGATTTCAGCATGGAAAATACTTCACAACAGTAGGTGGTCATCCTCCCCCATGAAAGATCTACAGGTACCCATACAAAGCCTTCAAATCCTATCTCCTGATCTGACCCTCCCTCCATGGCTCACGTCACGGGCCTCTACCACTAATGACCTTAGAATCCTCACAAATTGCAAATCTTTCCCTGAGGTCCAATCCATATATGGGGCACCAACTTCAGACTTTCTCACATACCACAGGATATGCTCCAGTCTGGTCACGCACACCCGCATAGAGGGAGCACTACCTTTGAAATTATGGAATTTCTATTTTTCTCACGACTCCACAATTAAAAGGTATCTCACTTATCTACCCCTTATTGCAGGAGAAAAATATCTTCTTCAAATCCAAACCTTTCATAGATTGGGAATCAGACATACAACTCCAATTCTCTAATGCCCAGTGGCAACAAGCGTTAACCTCTATCTATAAAACTACACAGTGCACAGGTTTATGGGAACTGACAACAAAAAAATCACACTTCGCTGGTACCTGACTCCTCATAGACTCGCTACATTTCAACCCAACACTGCCCCACTATGCTGGCACAATTGTAATCATACAGGGACCCTATTCCACATTCCGTGGCACTGTCCACACATAGGCCCCCTTTGGTCAGCAGTCACACAACTTATTCGGGAAGTGAGCAATGTCACCATATCCATGTCACCGCAACTTGCTATACTTAACATAATTCCGGAAGCTGTCCCTTACACATTCCACACGGTCCTTACTCATATTCTCTTAGCAACTAGACTACTTTTGACCAGAAACTGGAAATCCCCAACAATACCTAGTATCCTTGACGTCACCACATTAGTACACTCCTACTACACCTACGAACTATTAGGGTCCAGAGGCCTAACTTCCTATAAGAAAACCCAGGCCAAATGGTTTCCATGGCACCAATAGTACAATTTCCAGATAAACTGATCTAATTTCTGATGATTACCCTTCTTGCTACTATACCTGTGATTGCTGGTTTCCTCATTTTATATTTTGTTCTCAAGACTCTACCCCCTACCTTTCCCCCCTACCTTTCCCCCCTCCCTTCTACCACCTCCCCCCCCCACCCTATTCTCCATCTCAATACCAATACTGTATTTTGTTAAGTGGCACACTCAGATTATACACTGCTAATACCTGTTTTCTGATATCTATGCATTTATGTGCCGAGGTTATTGTTACTGTTACTACTGATAATCTCTGTTGTGATATACAAGAATTGTAAAAGATGGAATTGTTCTTACTACTAATTGTACCTTGTGAAAACGAATAAAAATTACTTTTAAAAAAAAGTAAGGATTTTTAATACAGAAATGTTGGCTTATTGAAAAGTATCCATGTACAGTGTAGTATGCACTATACCAATACTTGGTCAGGGCTCCTTTTGCATGAATTACTGCATCAATGTGGCGTGGCATGAAGCTGATCAGCCTGTGGCGCTGCTGAGGTTATATGAAAGCCTAGGTTGCTTTGATAGTGGGCCTTCAGCTTGTCTTCATTGTTGGGTCTGGTGTTTCTCATCTTCCTCTTGACAATACCCCACAGATTCTCTATGGGGTTTAGGTCAGGCGAGTTTGCTGGTCCATCAAGCACAGCGATCTCATGATCATTAAACCAGGTATTGGCACTTTTGGCAGTGTGGGTGGGTACCAAGTCCTGCTGGAAAATTAAATCAGCATCTCCATAAAGCTGGTCAGCAGAGGGAAGCGCTCTAGAATTTCCTGGTAGAAGGCTGCGCCAACTTTGGACTTGATAAAAAACGCAGTGGTCTACCCCTTATACTACTATCTTCCTCTATGCACCCTAATATGCAGATCACCAGGTCTAGGCTAAGAGCAGTTCCACAAATCAAGTTTATAGTATTAATAACCTCCCCTTATAGTATTTATACAACTTTGGGCACCTCCAGATCATTTGAATAAGATCTGTTTTGGTCCCCACATTGTGGTTATATGGCATCAGGCCTCCGCCCAAATAAAAATTTTTAGGGGTACAATACGCTTTGTGGAGTAGTAACAAAGATTCTTTGCGGTGGAGATAGGGATATCAATGGACCAGTATCTAATATTTGCCTGCACTGTTCCTTCAATACAAGTCAATGAACCAGTATCTAATATTTGCCTCCACTGCTCCTTCAATACATGTCCCTTTCACCCACCGGCGTTTACAAGTAAGTTCCTCTTTCCCATTTATTGCCACCTCTCATATATATCCATAAATTGCTGAAATCAGACTTTGACAAACTTGCATTAACTGCTTTAAGAAGAGTAGTCATATCACTCCATTCCAATTAACTCTTTAAAAATTGTACAGGTGTTTTAATTTGAAAAAAAAACTGACTCAGTATGTCATATTTCTTCCTAAGCCCCTGGAATGTCTTAAAGACTGTTCCTTTATAAAATTGAGCAGTGTGGATACAAATCCATAATACAAAAAATAGAATATGATTTTTTTGGGGGATTTTTTTTTTAATCAAATTATTTTAATAAAAAGGAGTTGGAGTAAAGTCTATAAAATCTATCTAAAGCTAGTTTTACATTTAAGATATATTAATCATTTAGTTTATTCAGCATGAAATGGGGCTTAGTTATGTAGCACTAGGCTGTATATTCTGCAATACTTATGTTTTAAGTAAGCTCATTCAATGAATCCAAGCTCTACAAGCTGAGATAACATGCACTGCATTGATGCATTCACACAATGACACAGTAACCATGAGATAAAACAAAGTTCAGGAATATTCCTTTATCCTATTGTTTTGCAAATCTATGTACACTACAAACTGTATGATTGATTCGGTTCTGATATAGCCATTTTTACCAACCCGACAGCTTATTATTCTAAATAGGAAACCTTCATTTTGTTTGTAAATATTAAAGATTCTAACAACCAGCAAGAATAAGTCCTTATATTTAAAGAGCACCTGTCATTTCAGATCCATCATGGCAGCGTCTGTTAGCGGACATCCACTCACCTGCTACCACCACATCCCTCACCTTGTTGTGTCACTGCTGCATTACCAGCCTTCCCATTAAAGTAAATAGAAATGTCGGTGAGCCAACAGTGGGTCAGAAGAGGAGCTGCTGTGGGACAGAGATGACAGTTGCTCTTCAACCACTTCACCCACGGAAGATTTGGCTTCTTAATGACCAGGCCATTTATTTGCAATACGGCACTGCGTCGATTTAACTGAAAATTGCATGGTCGTGCGACGCTGTACCAAAACAAAATTGACATCCTTTTTTCCCCACAAATAAAGGACTCTTTTTGTGGTCACCTCTGCGATTTTCTTTTTTGCGCCATTAAAAAAAAGAAGAGCAACAATTTTGAAAAAATAAAAACACACACAATATCCAACTATATAACTTTTTGCTATAATAAATATCCCAATAAAAAAAATAAAAAAAAACACAACATTTTTACTCAGTTTAGGCCAATATGTATTCTACATATTTTTGGTAAAAAAAAAAAAAAATAATAATCAAATCCCAATAAGCGTATACATTAATTGGTTTGCACAAAAGTTAGTGTCTAAAAAATAGGGGATACATTTATGGCAAAAAATTGGACAGTTGACACATTTTTGAAACCGCTGACAATTATACAGCGACCAGTGCTATAAAAATGCACCGATTATTGTATAAATGTCACTGGCAGGGAAGGGGTTAACACTAGGGGCGATCAAGGTGTTAACTGTGTTCCCTAGTGTGTGTTCTAACTGTAGGGGGATGGGACTGACTAGGGGAGGGGAGAGATTGGTCTTCATACTTAGTATTTGTGTGTTTACACACAAGTGATCGCGGGTGCCACATGGTCATCGTGCCCACTGGGCACTCACATCGGCTCCAGGCACACGTGCGCCTCCTATAGAGTGTTAAAGGGCTTGTACAGTTATGGCGGCTCGCCCAGGGGAGCCAACTTGCCGCAGTAAAATTTGCGGAGGCTGGTCGGGAAGCAGTTAAAAATAGGATTTGAATCAAGCTATTTTACAAGTGATTTAAACCATGATTTAAATCAAATCCATCCGGCAATTGAGCAAGATAAATTAAACCAAACCTTTCCCATTCCCTGCTTTTCTCTATATTATGAAGTTCCTGTAAAGGTCTATTGCCCCACAGGGGTGAACATTCTGTATATCCCTGATAACTCAACGTCACCTTAAAAAGTGATACTAAAGTCAGTTTCTCCCCCCCCCCCCCCCCCCCCCCACAGAAAGCAGCTTGCTATGGGGGTATCCGAGCAGCAGCTCTATGTGTCCATTCAGACATGGAACCAGTTAGACCCCACCCAGCTTCGCCTCATTGGCTAACTCACTTTGACAGCAGGAGCCAATGGCACCGCTGCTGTGTCTCAGCCAATCAGGAGGGAGAGTCCCGGATGGCAAAAGCACTCGTGCACATCGCTGGATTGAGGTGGGGCTCATGTAAGTATTAGAGGGGCTGCTCCACACAGAAGGTTTTTTATCTTAATGTATAAAATGTGTTAAGATATATAAAAAAAAAACCCGGCCTTTAGAACCACTTTAACAGTTTTCCATAGATTTTTAACCCCAAAAAAGTAGGAGATTTAAATGAAGGATTCAGCTTCTAAATCCTCCACTAATGTATTTTGGCTTGTGCCCAGCAGCATAATTCTCCCACAGGAAGATTACATCCCCTTAAGTGTTGTTGTGCTGCTAGAAAGAAGCTCCAAATGTGCGGCACTGCCAACCTCCCACTTGCCTTTCGGGAATTGTAATACACACAGTCTTATCCTAGCCTGCCTTTTTTCTCAGATTAGCTCTCTAAAAATATCTATTTTTTTTAAACCATTATTTTAGGTATACAAAGTGGCAAATTATATATACAAAAGTTGTAGCATCCAGATCATTTTTATTACATCACATCTACCTGCTACTGATGGGGGTAACCAATGCCATATTCTTCCTTTACGCTTAAAGTTATCTATCAACTGAGCCAAATTATCAATATTATACCATTTAGGATTTGAAGTAATATACACTGCCAGATATTCAATTGTATTGGCCATCTCCACCCGTGGAACCCCCACAGGCAAAGGAACCTCCAGGGGATCCACAGGTAGAAGCACCAATATTAATAGCAATATTAATTAGCTAATAGTCAATAGTTCCACTACCAGGGCAAAGAGTAGGTGTGACAAAGGGCATCCCTGCCTCGTCCCCCTAGCCTTTGAGAACATTCCTGAGCATTCATTAATTTCACTTTCGCCATGGGTTTCCCATATAACAACCTCACCCAGTTGACAAATCCAGGACCAAACTGAAAAGCCAGCAAAACCTGCCACAAGTAATGTCACTCGAGGCTATCAACAGCCTTGACTGCATCCAAAGACGGTATAGCTCGACCATCGGGACTTGCAAGTTTAAGTATACCCGCCTTATATTTGTACTTGTTTCCATATTGGGAAGTATACGTTTTAGAATTATTTTTTCAACCTAGCACCTAGTATCCCTTGCCAGAATCTTAACATCTGTACCTAGCAAGGATATTGGCCTAAAGGAAAAATGGTTGAGTGGATTATTTTCCCTCCTGCAGAACTATAATGTTGGATCTTTAATGCAGGTAACCTGCCCTTCTCCACTGCCCAATTAACCACTTGCTGACCAGCCGCCACAGTTTTACTGTGGCAGAATGGCATGGCTGGGCGAGACGACATTATGCAACGTAGCTTCACCCTGTGGCCCCCTGCTCGTCCAGGGAGCCGATGCAAATGCCAGGCGGGAGTGATCACCGCCGGGCTCCCGCAATCGCTTGGGGCACACCGAGAACCAGGATGTGTGTGTAAACACACAGTTTCCGATTCTCTGAGGGGAGAAGAGACAGATCGTCTGTTCATACAGAGCATGAACAGCGATCTGTCATCTCCGCTACACAGTCCCCTTTCCCCTTCAGTTAGAACACACATACTAGGGAAAACAGCTAACCCCTTCCCTGCCAGTGACATTTTTACAGTAATCAATTATATATTATTTTATAGCACTGATCGCGGTACAATATAAATGGCAATGGTCCCAAAAATGTGTCAAAATTGTCCGACGTGTCCACCATAATGTCGCAGTCCCAATAAAATCTGAAGATCGCCACAATAAAAAAATAAAAATAAATTATATAGATAGATATAGTATAGTCGTTATAGCGTAGGTGATAGTTTGGCATATATATATATATATATATATATGCCAAACTATCCCCTACGCTATAACGACGCTATAACTTTTGCACAAACCAATCAACTTTTTTTCCTCATTTGCCCACCCATGCCATTCTGCCAATATACATCGGCGTGCAGCGGTCGAGAAGTGGTTAAAAAACCGAGGCAATTAACCACTTCAGCCCCAGAAGGTTTTACCCCTTCATGGCCAGGCCATTTTTTGCATTACTGACAATTGTGTTGTCCCTTTTCCCACAAATAGAGCTTTCTTTTGGTGGTATTTGATCACCTCTGCTTTTTTGGGTTTTTGAAAAACCAAAAAGACAATTCTGCAAAAAAAAAAATTTCTTTACTTTCTGCTATAAAACATACCCAATAAAAAAAAATGTAAAGAAAAAAAAATATTTGAATTTCTTCATTAATTAGGCTGATATGTACTCTACATATTTTTGGGGAAAAAAAATAAATAAAATAAAAAAATAATAAAAATCACAATAAGCTTATTTTTTATATATTTTTGGGGGGCATTATAAAAAGTTTATTAAAAAGTTAAAAATATGGCGACTTTTTCTAAAAAATTGTTGCGTTTGTTTATAGCACAAAAAATAAAAACTGCAGAGGCGATCAAATACCACCAAAAGAAAGTTCTATTTGAGGGAAAAAAAGATGTAAATTTGTTTGGGTGAACGTCGCATGACCGCGCAATTGTCAGTTAAAGCGATGCAGTGCTGAATCACAAAAAGTGCTCTGGTTAGGATGTGGGTAAAATCTTCCGGGGCTGAAGCGGTGAAACGCTTAACAACTCTGGCAGTAGCATCTTTTTTTTTTTTTTTTAAGTAGAATTTTATTTATTTTCACACACAACAAATGATAAAGAAAAACAAAAACAAAAAAAACACAAAAACAGAAAACTGTATATGGAGCAAACATCGCTCAAACCATTGCACAATCTGGTAATCTGGTATACATGTAATGGATATGTGACACACTAAAAGTTAAATGTATATTGTGCTTAATTGGAACTGATCAATAAACAAAGGGCTCCATTTAGTCTTTCAAGTAGACGGTGGTATGGTACTTTCGGAGCTGACCCAAGAGCCCCAAATCTTAAGGAATTTTTTTGGGCATCCTCTGGCCTCATACGTCAACTTATACAATGGTATTGCATGGTTAACGATAGTGATCCAAAAAGCTATAGTGGGTGAGTATTGAGACTTCCAGTGGATGGTTATCAATTTCTTAGCATAGAACAATACTATGCGCAGAAAGGTTTGTACATTTTTAGATATACCTTCATCATCAATATATCCCAGTTAACACTGTAGAGGATTGCAGATATTAGGTATCTGAATTAAGGAGCTGATGAAGGCCGTGACCTCCAACCAGAACTTCCTAATTGGGGTGCACTCCCGGGTACAGGGTAATCTGTTAATTTGTATAGTAAACATGGTGTAAAGTAGGATCTATAAAGCAGTTTTGTCTGCATCACCTTGTCACGAGAAGAAATGACTGAGGGGACCTGGAGGGGGAACAACTTCCTGCCAGATGTCCCCCGTCAACTCTGGGATGTCAGTGCTCCATTTATCAGCCGTACTGTTGAGCCTATGAGTTGTAGAATGTAGGAGGGATTTATAATATGATGAAACGAGTTTAGTGTGAGTAGAATCAGTCAGTAATCGTTCTAGCGGAGAGAGTTGAACAACTATGTTACGAAGGCCGAACTGCGTTGCAGCAGTGTGACGGATCTGCAGATATAGGAAGTAGGCTGTATTGGGTAGATTATATTCCCGACAAAATGCCTCAAAAAGGGCAGAACATATCCGAAAATAGGTGCATGATTGTTTTCACCCCCTGCTTAGACCAGAATCCCCCATCAGTTCTGTGGTAGAATTCCTGCAAATTTGGATTTCCCCATAGTGGGGTATTCGGTGAGTATGTAGTGCGTTCATTGGATGGCAGCATATTAGTGAGTCTAAAAATCCGTAGGGTCATTGCTAGTATAGTTGTACCCTCTCTTCCTCTAAGCCCTTGTACACACGGTCGGAGATTCCGACAACCAAATCCTTCGGATTTTGTCCGAAATTGTTGTATACACACGGTCGGACAAAGTTGTCGGAAAATCCGACGTGATGACGTTATTTTGTTACGACGGGACTATGTTCACGCTAGTAGCCAATAGCTTTGGTGTAGGAATTTGATCCGAGCATGCGTGGCACTTTGTCCGATCGGAATTCTCTACACATGATCGGAGTATGTCCGATCGGAGCATTTTGTCAGAAAATGTTACCGACATGTTGGAAAACTTGGTCCGTCGGATATTCCGATGGAAACAGTCCGATGTAGACCACACACAGTCGGAATATCTGACAAAACGGTCCGATTGGACACATTCCATCAGAATCTCCGACCGTGTGTACAAGGGCTTAGGGTCATACGATGAATCAGGTTTTGACGGGACTCATAGGAGGCCAGTATAGCAGCCTCCAAGGCAGTGGCCGCATTGTTGGTTTCAGGATAAAACCACCAGTGCGTGTGAGCCAACTGCGAGGCGATGTAATACGTTTGGAGGCAAGGTAAAGCCAGTCCACCCTCCATTACTGGAAACTGTAGGGTGTTTTTAGCAATCATAACTGCTCCCCCCCCTCCAAATGAAAGTGGTAAGGATTGAGTCTATTTCCTTAAATTTGGCTTTAGTAACATATACTGGCGAATTACTCAGGATATATAAAAATCGTGGTAAAAAGATCATTTTAACCAATTAAGGACCGCCGTATTGCCATTGTACGTCATTACAATGGCACAGGTAGGCACAAGCACGTACATGTACGTGCCCCAGCGGGTGGGGGGTCCGATCGGAACCCCCTCCCGTTGGATACGGCGGTCCGGTTCGCTGCAGGAGCGATCCGTGATGAGGGGATGGCCGTTGGTTTCTGGCCATCCCCTCTCGATCGCTCCTGGCCAATGACAAGCTTCCTCCCACTGTGTATTGTATACACAGGAAGGAGGAAGTGATGTCATTCTCCTCGGGGCTGTCTTTTTGACCGGACTACGAGGAGAAGACAAAAAGTAAGTGCACCAAAACACTACACTAACACATAGGTACACAAACCCCCCCCCCCCCCCCCCCAGTCACAGTGTCACTGATTGTATTGATCATTTATTTACTGATCACTGTATCAGTTGTAAAAGTAAAAACTGTCAGGGCAGTTAGTGTTAGGTCCAGGGTAGCCCCCTATCACCCCCCAATAAAGGTTTAACCCCCTGATTGCCCCTAGAGTTAACCCTTTCACCCCCTTTTGCCAGTGTCACTAAGCGATCATTTTTCTGATCGCTGCATTAGTGTCGCTAGTTATTTTTTTAGGTTCACCGCCAGGTTTTTATAGCGCTAGGTACCCCGATATACTACCCAATAATGGTTTTAACCCCCTGATTGCCCCTAGTTAACCCTTTCACCAGCGATCACAGTATAAGTGTCACTGGTGACGCTGGTTAGCCAGTTAGTTATTTAGGTTCCCCGTCAGGTTTTTATATAGCGCCAGGGACCCCCATATACTACCTAATAAAAATTTGAACCCCCTGATTGCCCCTAGTTAACCCTTTCACCAGTGATCACCGTATAAGTGTTACGGGTGACTCTGGTTAGTTAGTTTGCTATTTATAGCATCAGGGCACCCACCATTTATTACCCAATAAAGGTTTAACCCCCTGATCACCCGGCGGGTGATATCAATTAGGTTTTAGGGTCAGGGTCTGCGTCGCCCCAGGCAGCCCTAGGTTAGTGCCAGTACCGCTAACACCCACGCGCAAAGCATACACCTCCCGTAGTGGTATAGAATCTGAACAGATCAATATCTGATCTGATCAGATCTATACTAGCGTCCCCAGCAGTTTAGGGTTCCAAAAAAACGCATTGTTAGCGGGATCAGCCCAGATACCTGCTGGCACCTGCGTTTTGCCACTCTGCCCAGCCCACCCAAGTGCAGTATCCATCGATCACTGTCACTTACAAAACACTAAACACATAACTGCAGCGATCGCAGAGTCAGGCCTGATCCCTGCGATCGCTAAGTTTTTTTTTGGTAGCATTTTATATTTAAATCCGGAAGGCAGTGCTTGGTTTTCGGGGTCCCGTACGTGGCTAGGCTCCCAAAAAGTCCCCCACATGTGGTATCCCCGTACTCGGGAGAAGCAGCAGAATTTATTTTGGGGTGTAATTTGACGTATGCCCATAGCATGTGTGAGCAATATATCATTTAGTGACAACTTTGTGCAAAAAAAAAATATATATTTTTTTTAATTCCTGCAACTTGTGGCAAAATATAAAATATTTCATGGACTCAACATGCCTCTCAGTAAATAGCTTGGGGTGTCTACTTTCCAAAATGGGGTCATTTGGGGGGGGGAGTTTTGTGCTATTTTGGCATTTTATTGCCTTCGAAACTGTGATAGGTAGTGAGGAGTGAAATCAAAAATTTGCACCCTTAGAAACCCTGAAGGCAGTGATTGGTTTTCGGGGTGCCGTACGTGGCTAGACTCCCAAAAAGTCCCACATATGTGGTATCCTCGTACTCAAGAGAAGCAGCAGAATATATTTTGGGGTGCAATTCCACATATAACTATGGCATGTGTGAGCAATATATCATTTAGTGACAACTTTTTGTAAACTTTTTTTTTATTTTATTTTTTGTGTCATTCAATCACTTGGGACAAAAAAAAAAAAATATTCAATGGGCTCAATATGCCTCTCCACAACTTCCTTGGGGTGTCTACTTTCCAAAATGGGGTAATTTGGGGGGGGTTTGTACTGCCATTTTAGCACCTCAAGAAATGAGATAAATTAAAAGCTGTGTAAATTCCAGAAAATGTACTCTGAATGAATGAAATACTTGTATAGCGCACAATGCGAACTGAATCGCCTCTAGGCGCTCTAGTTTGTAGACGCTATAACTTTTGCGCAAACCAATAAATATACGCTTATTGACATTTTTTTTTACTAAAGACATGTGGCTGAATAAAATTGAGTTTATTCGGTTTTTCTTATAACAAAAAGTAGAAAATGTCATTTTTTTCTCAAAATTTTCGGTCTTTTTCCATTTATATCGCAAAAAATAAAAATCGCAGAGGCAATTAAATACCATCAAAAGAAAGCTCTATTTGTGGGAAGAAAAGGACGCAAATTTTGTTTGGGTGCAATATTGCATGACCGAGCTATTACCAGTTAAAGCAGCGAAGTCTGAAATTGTAAAAAGACCTCTGGTCCTTAGGGTGTTTATTGGTCCGGGCTGAAGTGGTTAAAAATGTTTATCCTACCTAGTAGTGTTAGGGGGAGATTGGTGCACGTCTTTTGTGGTTCTCAGTCTTCTGATAAGAGGATCTAGGTTAATTTTTATGTAGGAAGAGATTGGTTGTTGTACCATAACCCCGAAATATCTGAAGGAACTGTCTATTTGTAAGGGATTTGTGAGGGAGGTAGCACTATCGGCGTTGCTTGGTCTATCATAATATAGGAGGGGATTTGTCCCAGTTGATCTGGAACCCATAAAAGTGGCCAAACCTTTGAATAATTTCCAGCAGGGCTGGGAGAGACGACTGGGGGTCCGACAGGTAAATTAATATATCATCAGCGTACAAAGACCCCTTTTCTTCCAGACCCCCAATAGTCAGTCCCACTACCTCCCCACTGGATCTTATTAGTGCCGTCAGATGTTCTATCGCTTATGCGAATAACAGCGGCGATAGGGGACACCCCTGTCTAGTGCCCCTCTTTATCAGAAAGATCAGACAAGCTGTGTTCACTCTTAGTCTAGCGGTGGGTTTCAGGTAGAGTAGTTGCACCCCCCTGATAAAGGTGTTGCCGAATCCGAATTTTGCTAAAACTTCCAGCAGGTATGGCCATTTGACCGAGTCAAATGCCTTGTGTGCATTTAAGGCCAATACGGCCCTAGATCCTATATTATCATGAGTGACTTGCAGATTAGTGAAAAGCCTATGCAAATTAATGGAGGTTGATCACCCAGGGATGAACCCAGTTTGGTCCGCACCAATAATAAGAGTAAAGACAGTGTTCAGTCGCCGAGCGAGCACCTTGGCCAGAATCTTGATACCTGAATTAATGAGCGAAATCGGTCTATATGATTCGCAGAGCAGGTGATCTTTATGGGGTTTAGGGATAAGTACAATCAGCACCTCCGACAGAGGGCGGAAACTGACCCGTTTTAATAGCAAAGTTATATACCCTCAGTAGAGGAGGAATTAGTAGTTCTCTAAAGTGCATATACCACTCAATGGGAAATCCATCCAACCTTGGCGTTTTATTTCTGGCAAAGGATTGTATGGCTTACCCAATTTCCTCAGCCAATAGAGGGGCATCAAGGAGTGAGGCCTGATGGTCCTGAAGCCTTGGCAGCGAGATATCAGATAGGTAGTCATCCAATTCCAAGATCGTGTAATGAGCCCTAGTATGTGTATAATGAGGAATAAAATGTGACAAATGCGTCCATTATCTCTTTATTTTATTCTACCACTAATTCTCGGGATGCTACATGGCTGATAATCGGGTCTGGAGAGATAAGCCAGTAGGCAACTATTTTTGTCGCTGATTCTGATACAGCAACTTCTTCTGGGTGAGCGCCAAAAGTACCAAGTCTAATTTCCTGGCCTTGTGCTTCCAGGTTTTGTGTGTCTCAGGGGTGGGGGCCGCAGAGTATGCAGTCTCCGCCTCCTTGAAACCCCCCTTCCACATCAACCAGTTTGGACTGAGATGCCCTGCGAGCCTGATCAATTGCTGCAAGAGAGCCACGTGCGGTGGCCTTAAAAGGGTCCCAAACCACCGGGATGGAGGCGCACTGCCTGTTAGTTATCCAATAGGATTTCATTTCGGACATCTTTTGGTCCACAACAGCCTGATCAGATAGCCAAAAAGGACTCAGTCTCCACACCCGATAGGTGGAGGGGAGTCCAGGGCAAAGTCTACCATTAAAAGGAGAGTGATCAGATACTGCCCTAGGGAGATACTTAACCTCAATCACCATATTGAGTAAGTCTGATGAGACTAGACATAGATCAATACGAGATAAAAGTACCATGTGATTTTGACTGACACGAATACTCTCTCTCATCCGCATGCTTCCATCTCCAGGCCTCTACTAAATCAAATTGAGTCAGAAAAGAACTCAAGGGTGTGGCGGCAGTGTAGAGCAACGGAACCCATCAATAGAGTTATCAAGTACTGTATTATAGTCACCCGCTATCAATAGAGGGCCCTCCGCTATTGCCAGTATGGAGCTCATCACCCGGTCAAAGAACAGTTTAGTAAAGGGTGGCGGAGCATATATACTAGTCACTGTGTATGGCTTACCCTGGAGTTCAAGCACCACAATTACATAACAGCCATTAGGATCAAATTTGATCTGTTTAATGCTGATAGGTGCGGATTTAGCTATAAGGATGGATGTGCCCCTGGCATATAAAGGAGTATGTGGAGCGGATAGCGTATGCAATTTTCGCTCTCTTAAGGGCCATGACCCTAGATCCATGGAGCTGGGTTTCCTGGAGGAGGATCACATGCGGATTATGTCTTGCCAGATACTCAAACATAAGAGATCATTTCACTTTAAAGTTAAGCCCCCGAACATTCCAGGAAACTATACGTAGTCTAGACATGGGTAAACAAAGTATGACTAGTAAAACCCGATTCTCAAAGCCCGCTGAAGGCAAACATAGCCTAAAGTCCAGCGTGCCAGGAGAAGTGCATAAAGGTGTGAGCGAATAAAACATGCGAAACCACAGCATGCCTTGTCGAGTTATCAGCGGTATACCTTATCAGCTGGCTAGATCACTAAATAAGAATACATAGAATGGTAGATACCAGCTTTGCAGCAGAAAAATGCTCCTTGAATGAATCAGTTGTAGGCCAAAAAGGCCAGCCAAACCCTTAACCAGATACTCATGTAGTAGCAAATAGGATCGCATTAAAAAAACAAAAAATAAAATAATAAACAAAGAACAGTCCCAGAACGTTCAAAACCACCCTAGCCCTCCCGGCTCCCAAACCCAAACACATGAGAGCTTTATTCACAAAACTAGAACTGCAAAACAAGGGGGACCTGTCACAGTCCCACAATCAGCAAACCCTAAGGTGTGAAAGGAAGTCCATAGCCGTGGTCTTCCATCCATGTCCGCACAAAACAAAAATGTGTTCACCAGAATTCTAGAAAACAATTCCTGGAGTTAGTAGGCGTAGACGTTGAAGGAGAAACATAAGGTCAATATCAATCGTCAACCTGTGTGGCTGACATGAATGGCCCGTGATGTAGAAATGAGGATGATCCCAAGCTTAAGCGGGTGGCACGATGATTGATGGGGCCATACATTTGTAGGGACCTGACCCTGTCCATCTCCCTCCCCAATCTATCTCAAATAATAGGGAAATGTAGGCCAGGTGTAAATCCTGGCGCTTGCTCCATCGCAGGTCCGTACTTCCATTGCACTTACATCCCTTGATGGGTTGCGGGGTCTGGACAGTCTATTTAAGGCAGATTAAACCCCCTGGGCTCCATTTGGTGTGCAGTATCTCCTAAGGATATGTGCGGCATGGATGGGACTTAGGTTCCCCTTGGGTCATGGGCTACCTCCCCGGGTTCGCCCCACAGCCAAAGGGGGATTGTCAGGTGGGCTGTGGTGTTGTGTTGGTGAAATGGGGGCCCAAAATACGGAGGAGAGAGGCCAGGAGGCTGGGGGTGTCCGTTTGGGTGCAGCAATATGGCCACCACTCACCTCATGGACCCAAGAGTGTCTATAGGCCAGTTCAAGCTAGATGTCCCCAGGAGGGCTGTGGGCAGCGGTGGATGAATGGGCCCTTAGTTATTATGTTGCAGAAATCGATAGGAGAGCCTAAGATGTCATACAGTGCAGAGAGGGCCTGGGTGTACCAAGATGGCCGTCGGCTCCATAAAGTTGGCCCGAAGCCGGGGACTTTCCTGGCGGCCTGAATCCCAAAATCTGTCTCTGCAGTTCCCTAGCCTCCCTACCCCTCCGGGGGGGATCTGCTATCGGCGGATGGGTGTATTGTGCCGCTCGATCTGCAGATCACAGCACTGGGGCTCGGGGGAAGACTGGAGCCTTCACAGGCCTCAAAATGGCGGCCAATCCAGGGTGTATGGAGCAGGCCTTATTGTACCACAATTGGCCGGCCTCCGCATTTTTGGCTGGGGCTGCTGCAGAGGATGCAGGTATGCTAGGTGTGGAGGCTCACCAGGATGGTTCCAGCACAGGATGGCAGTGGATGGTGAAGGATTATGTGGAGCTCCTCAGCTACACGTCCTTCCTGCAGTTGGACACGCCGGACAGAAAATGTTAATTATCTGTCCTGGCAGTAGTACCTGGCCATATTGCTTATATACTTTCGCTGGCAGACCATCCAGCCCAGGGGATTTGTAGTTTGCCAGCACCGATACTGCCTGCCAGAGCTCCTTCAAAGCTCTAGGGACATCTTAATGCCTCTCTATCCTCTCTGGAGAGACATAGAACCTCCAAATCTCAAAAAAAAAAAAAACACATATCCCCCACCACATCTTTATATCAGGTATTATACAGTCCTTTATAATATTTTTTTAAATGCATGTACAGATTATTGTGTATATACACAGTAACCCTTTCATTATCTTTTTTAATTGCAGAAACGGCTGCAGTGGATGGGTTTGCCCTTAAAAAGAGGAGCAATAAATGGAATAACCGCTTGCTCTCTGCTTTTGTCGTCAGGAGCATTAGTTTATATTCCCTGTTTATTCACCCAATCAAAAAGCACCTCAAAACATGGTTACTCTGTGTACCGTTTTTCTTCCTCCATAACCCTTTTTATAATGGGTGGCTCTTGATCCCTAGCCTGACTCTTTATTTTTACCACTGACTGTATCAACATACCCCTAAGAAAGGCTTTAAAGCGGGAGTCCGCCGTTTTTTTTTTTTTTTTAAAGCCAGCAGCTACAAATACTGCAGCTGCTGACTTTTGAAATAATGACACTTACCCGCCCAGCGCGCCCGCGATGTCAGCACCCGAAGCCGATCTCTCGATCGTCTCTCGGGTGCTGCCGCCGCCATCTTGAATCAGGAAGTGGAGCCTTTCGGCTTCATTTCCCGGTTCCCTACTGCGCATGCGCGAGTCGCGCTGCGCAATAAGGATGGTCCCCGCTGTCTCTGGGATCCGTGTGTTTCCCAGCAGGGGACCTTCGGAAAGGGGCGTAGATTCTGCGGAAAGGGGCGTACCTTCTGCAGAATCTACACCGGAAGTGGGTGCAGATACCTGTACTGTACAGGTACCTGCACCCCCCTCCCCCCTGAAAGGTGCCAATTGTGGCGCCGGAGGGGGGGGGAGGGTTCCAATGAGCGGAAGGTCCACTTTAGGGTGGACCTCCGCTTTAAGGGAATCCCAGCATACCCCCAGGAGGTGCTATACCAATATTTATACCTATAAACTGTATTCCACTTAAGTTGCCTTCTTCTAAGGAACTGGTTTCCATTTTCGCTCAGATCTTTCACTTACATGGGATACCCAAGGCGATTGCCTCGGACAGGGGTAGTCAGTTTTCTCCCGGTTCTGGCAAGCCTTTTGTGCACAGTTGGGAATTCAGCTTGCTTTTTCCTTTCCATATCCCCCGCAATCGAATGGGGCCACAGAAGGAGCCAATCAGTCTTTGGAGCAATTCCTACTTTGCTATATTTCTGACCATCATAACAACTGGTCAGACCTATTACCATGGGCAGAGTTTGCTCACAACAGTACCTTGAATTCTACTTCCAACCTTCAGTGTTGCCCGACTTGTTTGTTACGCAGAGTATTTCTGCGTAAGAGGAGCAGCTCTGTGGTCTTCATTCCACTTGGGTACAAGTCCAGGAGGCTATGTGTCATGCTAATGCTAGGTACAGACTCTCACCTATCTGTACAGTGGAGGGGAGAAATCGGATGGCTGTAGTGCCCACAGTGCTGCTCTGTGACAATTGCTCCATACTCTGCAATACCCAGCCAATATTACATTGGGGGAGATTGTGGATATTACAGTGGGGAAATGTATATTACAGTGGGGACTATATGGTGGTAGCATTTTCACAGGTTTTTGCAAATTCAATTATTTGCTGATACAAAAAATGACCCGATCCGTGACTCTGATCAGAGGAACGATCTGATCCATGAGTTTTTTGAACCATTGCACCCCTAGTGAACAGTATCAATTCTGTGTCTGCCCATGTCGGGCAGTGCTTGGATCATTTTCTCCAACCAAGTGTGGCTAATACAAAAGTATATTTAAAGGACACTTGATAATTCTTACAGCTTTTGAGAAATTTGAATATTCCAAGGCCAGTTGATGTATTTTTAGTCACTGCTGACGTGACATCACTATATACAGTGATTAATCATGATGATGCTTTATTGGCCCTAAATTGGGCTTTGAGTAAAAGGGATGACTTACCATTCACGCAAAAGAAATTTTTGAGAATTGTTCTGGATTATTGTCGGAGTCACGGCGGCAAATACTATACGCAGACCAAAGGAATAGCAATGGGTGCTAAATTCGCAACATCATTAGCCAATTTGTTTATGAGCGCTTGGGAAGATAGATCCATATATAGATATCAAAGAAAAGAGTTTCTTTTCTACAAAAGGTATATAGATGACCTGTTCTTTATATGGGAGGGTACCGAATCCTCCCTTGAGTCCTTTATTACTGATTTGAATGACAATACGAACAATATTAAGCTTGATTGAAAATGGAGTCACGAAACGACACTCACTCAGCTTGGACTGGCGTCTTTATTCAACCTTACTATAAAACGAGATAAGGAGGGGTTTTTAGGGACTTTCAGGAAATCATGGCCTGGTAAGATCACACATTTCCATCCCAATGTAGATGAAGGGGGAAGAGGGGGCTTTTTCAGCCCCCAAAAAGGGGGTGGGACTTTGCATGAAGCATGTGACTGCAAAAAAGTAATTGGGTGATCATAAGGGAATTTTATTCACATGATACTAGAACATACAAATGAAAATCACAAATTATATGTAATTATACATAAAATGCACAAATAGGTCATAAAGTAGATATACATTGTAATATTCATATCAATAGTAGAATGATAAACAATAATAACAGAAGATAATAATGGGTAAAGTAATCAATCACTCAATAAAATTCCCTAGTTCACCAACAATCCGAATGGGGTACAGCAATAATTAAACGATATAACCTGCAGGACCTAAGGCCTCATTTAAACCTGTAAGGATGAGTAATTGATCATATTGTAGAGAATCTGAATCTGAAAAGAACACGGCGGATATTAGCTCTACACGTTTCGTGGCTTCCATGCCACTCGTCAGGAGCTAGCACATGTAGTATCGATAACTGTAAAGATATGAATCTTCTGTTATTACTGTTCATCATTTTACTATTGATATGAATATTACAATGTATGTCTATCTACTTTATGACCTATTTGTGCATTTTATGTATAATTGCATATAATTTGTGATCATTTGTATGTTCTAGTATCATGTGAATAAAATTCCCTTATGATCACCCAATTAATTTTTTGCAGTCACGTGCTTCATGCGAAGTCCCACCCCCTTACTCTAAAACGATAAATTATCTGGATGTAACTGTAATGCTATCCAGTTATCAGGGGTCTACTAAATGTAACTTTAAACGGGCAGTTCATGAGAGTCCGGCGAAACTGCACACACAATAGTGATTATATGGAACACGTGCAAGTCTTGAAAGAACGCTTTGTAGAAAAAGGGTATAAGACTGATAGTCTAGCCAAAGTGGTGAATGAAGTATATGATACACCCCAGGTTGATTGTTTGACTGATAAACCGAAACAAATGAATAACAAAAACATGTATGTGGGTTTACCACTGGATACCATGTGCAATATAAAGAAGTGGAAGGTATTTTTTAAAAAATATTGGTCTTCATTAACTTCAGATAAGATTTTATCCAAGGCAATCCCAGAGGACCCAGTTTTCATTTATAGGAAGGTCGTTCTTTTGGTGATAAAATTATGAAAAAATTGTAGACCCTCCTTCTAGGCCCATTATGTTTTGGGATAACCCAGGTTTCTTTGCTTGTCGAAGATGTATTTCTTGTAGACAAGTTCACACCAAACTAACGGGCATTACAGAATTTCAATCCACATCAAATTTAAATAATTTAAAATTAAATATTTTATATCATGCATGACGACCCAAGGTCTATGCACTTCAGTGTCCGTGTAATATGAGGTATATAGGATGTACTAAACAAACTAAGTGAACGAGTGTCCGAACACATTAATAACATCAAAATAGGGTACAAAGACCACAGTGTTTCAATGCATTTTAGAACTAAACACAATAGGGATCCTTCTGGTTTGAAGTTCTGGGGGATAGAGAAATTGCACCCTGACTGGTGAGGGTGCAATAAGGTCAGGGAATTGTCCAAGTGTGAGACCAAATATATATATTAAACTGACACATTATGTCCAAAGGGTATGAATGTGGAATTAGATTTAAATAGTTTTATTAGCGACTTTTAGTTTTTTTTTTATTAATTATGGGTTATTTATTCATACTTTTACTGCTCTATAATAAAATTTTTGCTCTAATTTAGGATAATAGTAAGATATTTTGGTGGCTATGTTGCATACATATGCATTTCAATATATTGGAAATCGCATGCTTATACAATACGGTTACACAATTTTGTAGTACTGGGGGTCATTGTATTTATTGTCACTTTGGCTTGACAAATTTTATATAATACATGAGCATTAAGTAACCAGTTGTTTCTTTATTATGAGCGACTGTATCTTGTAGGTTAAAGTAAAGTGGCATGATTACTACTGGTTAATAAAAAACTGACCCATTGTTGCCTCTGGTCGTTGTAGGGGTTATCAAATTGGTGGTCAGTATGCGCATAGTATTTAAGTATAGTAACGGACACATTAAGTTATAATGGGAAATAATATATAATGTGTAAGGTATGCATTAAATTGTGGAATATATAACAGGTTTAATATGCAATAAGTTATACCTTTTATGTCTATTATATCGTGATCCTTTTTGAATTGTGGCCATTGGTATTTTAACCACTTGCTTACTGGGCACTTAAACCCCCCTCCTGCCCAGACCAATTTTCAGCTTTCAGCGCTGATGCACTTTGAACGACAATTGCGCGGCCATATAACACTGTACACAAATGAAATTTTTATCATTTTTTTTTCCCCACAAATAGAGCTTTCTTTTGGTGGTATTTAATTACAGCTGGGAGTTTTCTTTTTTGCTAAACAAACAAAAAAAGATGCAAAAAAAAATAAATAAATAAAAAAAAGCATGTTTAATAGTTTGTTATAAAATTTTGCAAACAGGTAATTTTTCTCCTTCATTGAAATGCGCTGATGAGGCGGCACTGGTGGGCACTAATAGGCACAAATAAGGTGGCACCAATAGGCACAGATAAGGCAGTACTGATGGGCACAGATAAGGCGGCACTGATGGGTGGCACTAAGGGGCACTGATAGGCACCACTGATAGATGGGACTGATGGGCACTGATAGGTGGCTCCGATAGGTGGCACTGCTGGGTGGCACTGATGGGCACTGGTAGATGACACTGATGGGCATGGATATGTGGCACTGGGGTGCAGAACTGTTGTTGAGGCAGATTGTGGGCACTGATAGGTGGCACTGTGGGCACTGATGGGTGGCACTTTTTTTATTATGTGGGTGGCACTGGCAGGGGGCAGGTGGGCACTGATAAGCTGGCCGTGATCGGAACTGATGTCCCGATCACGGCCGCCGGTGATCGGCCTTTTTTTCTCCATTACAGCATTACAGATCGGACCTTATCTGAGCGCAAGACCAGGCGTTTGGGAGAATGGTCCTTCAAGCGGTAGTCCCCCTCTAATCTGGTAAGTTCTCGTTGATCCTCTCTAGTGCTGTCCTGGACAGACGACTAGAGAAAACGAGAGTTAGACTTACCGGTAACTCTGTTTCTAGGAGTCGTCCAGGACAGCACTAGAGAGATAGGCTCCACCTCCAGAGGCAGGAAACACAAACCAGATCTTTAAAGGGTGGTCTCCGTCCCTTCCCCTTCAGTCTTGTAAATGAGAACTTCCCCGGAAACGGCTTCTGTAACGACAAACACTTGTCCAGCATTATAACAGCATATAGGGAGGGAATCCATGCTGTCCTGGACGACTCCTAGAAACAGAGTTACCGGTAAGTCTAACTCTTGTTTTCTCTAGTCGTCTGTCCAGGACAGCACTAGAGAGGATCAACGAGAACTTACCAGATTAGGGGGGGACTACCGCTTGAAGGACAATTCTCCCAAACGCCTGGTCTTGCGCTGAGATAAGGTCCGATCTGTAATGCTTCATAAACGTCGAGTAGCTTGACCAAGTTGCTGCTCGACAAATTTGTTCTGGTGTTGCTCCAGCTCGCTCTGCCCATGAGGTCGATAGTGCCCGTGTGGAGTGAGCCATGGGGGAAAAAGGACATTCCATTTTCATTCCTTTGTAGGCTTCTACAATAGCTTGTTTGATCCACCTTGCAATTGTATTTTTTGAAGTATATGACCCCAATTTTTTACCCGCATGTAAAACAAATAATGCATCTGATTTTCTAATGTTTTTTGACATCTCCAGATACTGTAAGACACAGGCTCTCACATCCAGTTGGTTAAACTCTACCTCCTTAGGATTAGTGGGAGACCCACAGAACGAAGGCAAAACAATTTCCTGTGTTCTATGGAACTTTGTCACTACTTTGGGTAAAAACCCAGGGTCCATGCGCAACACCAGCCCATCTTAAAAAATTTGTAAAAACGTCTCTTTCACCGAAAGTGCCTGAAGCTCGCTAATGCGTCTGGCTGTGGAAATAGCCACTAGGAACACAGTTTTAAGCGTGATCCATTTCAAGGAAGGTTCTTCTTCCAGGGACTTTTTTACCCATCCCTGTAACACAATTGACAGGTCCCATTTGGGTAAAATTTTGAAAGGAACACGTTTAATCCTGGTCAACCCCTTAAAGAACCTGCTAACTAGCGGGTCTACCGCCAGAGGTTGATCCAAAAAAACAGACAGGGCCGCAATTTGTACCTTTAAGGTACTAATGGCCAGTCCCTTATCCACACCGTCTTGTAAAAACTCCAAGACTGTCGGGATACTTATAGACACCTTTTTAGTGTCCAACCATGAACAAAAAAATTTCCAGTACTTAACATAAATTGCTTGGGTTACCTTCTTTCTACTAGAAAGAAGTGTTTTAATTACCCTATCTGAGAGTCCCTTAGACTTCAAGAGACTCTCTTCAGATGCCAGGCCGATAATTTTAGGGTCTGCAGTTCTGGCAACAGAACTGGACCCTGGGACAGCAGATCCTCTCTCTCGGGCAGTATGAGGGGAGGCTGGTCTGTCAGGCCCAGCAGCATCGAGAACCATGGTCTCTTCGGCCAATACGGAACCACTAGTATCAATGTGGTCCCTTCCTGCAAAAATTTCCTCAGGACTAGAGGAATTAGCTTGAATGGGGGGAAGGCGTAGCAAATGTGAAATGCCCAGCTTTGTGCCAAAGCGTCTATCCCTTTTGCCCCTGCCTCCCTCTCTAGGGAGAAGTATACTGGGACCTGGGTGTTCGCTTTCCTGAAGTCCACTTCCGGAAGACCCCATTTGCGCACTAACAGCTGGAAAATCTCCCTGTTTAGTGACCATTCTGATTCGTACACCCGGTGTCGACTCAGAAAGTCTGCCAGGTGGTTGTCCACCCCCTTTAGATGGACCGCTGAAACCGATTTTAGGTTTTCTTCTGCCCAATGCATGATCGTACTTGTTAGCTTGATCAAGGACGGGCATCTTGTTCCTCCCTGTTTGTTTAGGTAGGAAACCGCCACTATACTGTCCGAGAGGACCTGTACATGGTGGTCCTTCAGATCCCTGGCAAACGCCCTTAAGGCTTCCCAGATTGCCTGCAACTCCCTCCAATTGGCCGACCTCTGGGACTGTGTCTTCCCCCAGCATCCTTGGGCTACTTTCGACCCCAAGTGGGCCCCCCAGCCCCAAGCACTGGCATCCGTGGTGATGCGAACAGACACTGGAGGAGACCACCATAGACCCCGTACTAGGTTCTCCTCTCTCTTCCACCACCAAAGAGACCTTTTGGTCTTTGTGGATAGATATATAGTCCCGTCCAGGGACTCTTGTGTCCCGTCCCAGCTGCTCAGAATATTGGCCTGGAGACACCTGAAATGAGCTCTTGCCCAAGGAACTGCAGGGATTGTTGCCACTAATAGGCCCAACCCTGCCATAGCTGACCGGATGGAAATTGTCCGATTGGACTGCAAGAAGGTTACCATCTCTTTCACCTTTTCTATTTTTTCCCCTGTGAGGAAGACTTTCTGTGACACTGAATCCACCAGAAAACCTAGATACTGTATGGCCTGTGTTGGTATCAGGTGCGACATTTCTTCGTTTATCAACCACCCCAGCCTTTTTAGGCAAGAGATAGCTACCCTCAGATCTCCCTGCAGTTGGAGCTCTGAGGGGGCGAAGAATAAAAGGTCATCCAAGTACGGTATGACAGCGATCCCTTTCAGCCTTAGGGGGGCCAATGCTTCTGCCAGGACCTTGGTGAATATCCTGGGGGAAGAAGACAGACCGAATGGCAGAGCCCTGAATTGGAGGTATCGAATCTGACTTCCCCAAAGAATCGCTATCCTCAAATACTTTTGAGAGTCTTCTCGAATCGGGATGTGTAGATACGCGTCCCTTAGATCGAGAGAGGCCATGAAACAATTTGGAAGGAGTACTGATCTCACTGTAAAAATTGTTTCCATCCGGAATTTCTTGTAAGTTACCCACTTGTTCAGTAACTTCAGATTCAAAATCAACCGGAATTTGCCGGACGGTTTCCTTACTACAAACACGTGCGAATAGAAACCGTGAATTATTTCCTGTGGCGGGACTGGCACTAGAACCCTCTGATCTATTAAATCGCCAATTTGCGACAGCAAAGCTGTCGCTTTCTGGGGATCTTTGGGAGGCTTGGTCAGACACATCCTTGCAGGTGGGATGTGTTTGAACTGTATTTTGTAACCCTCCCTGATGATCCTCAGAATAAAAGAATTTGGGGTAGCGTTTTCCCACTGTGGGAGGAACTGCCCCAGTCTCCCCCCCACAGGAACTGCGTCACTGGGATTTAGTGGTTTTTTTTAGAAGAGGAAAAGAGATTGCTTTTCTGTTTTCCTCCCATCCACCGTTTCTTAGGGGTTGACTCCTTAGAGGTCTGTCCTTGTGACTGTCCCTGCCTTTGAGGACGAAAAAAGCGTTTGCCTGTAGTCTTTTTAGATTTGACAGGAAAGGCCTTCTTCTTGTCCGCAGTACGGTCCAGGACTTTCTCAAGGTCCTGCCCGAACAAAAGGTCTCCCTCAAAGGGGATGCCACATAACCTCACTTTTGAGGCCGAGTCTCCTGACCAAGACTTCAGCCAAAGTGCCCTGTGAGATGAATTTACGAGGGCAGCGGTCCCGGCTGACAATTTAACAGACTCCGCAGAGGCATCTGCTATATAACCTGCTGCTTTATGTAGCATAGGAAGGGAATCCAGAATTTCCTTTCTGGAGGTACCCCCTTCCAAATGGCCTTGTAATTGTTCCAGCCAGACCTCCAAGTTGCGAGCCACTATTGTCGTGGCCATTGCAGGTTTTAAGTTATTCATGGTTACTTCCCATGACCTCTTCAATAGTACCTCCATCCTTTTATCCATGGGTTCCTTAAGAACACCCATGTCCTCAAAGGCGAGGTCTGTTGACTTTGCACACTGGGAAAAAGCTGCGTCTACCTTGGGCACTTTATTCCAAACACAAGAGGGGTCCTCGCTGAAGGGGAATCTCCGCTTCATACTTTTAGGGAAAAATAACTTTTTCTCTGGTTCCTCCCACTCTTTTTTGATTGAGTCTATCAGTGTGCTATGAACCGGAAAGACCCTAACTGATTCTGTTTTTAGGGTCTGATACATCCGGTCATGCAAGGACAGGGAGACTGGCTCCTCTCTAATTTCGAGCGTCTCATAAATTACCCCCAGTAAGGCATCAACCTCCTCGAGTGAGAGCCTGTATCTGGGAGAGCTTGACCCTTGAACAGGAACATCTCTGGATGATGCCGCCTCACTTAGGCCATCCAGAGAATCAAGTTCCTCCTCCTCTGATTCGTCACCTTCCACTGGGGTGGAAGCAGAGGGAACTGCGGCTGGTTTTGGGGTTTCAAGGTTCGCTAACATTGCTTTGATGGACTCCATTTCTTTCTGCACTCCAGAAATCAAATCCTTACAAGCTCCCGTAGCTTCCTTATAGACCAATTTGTCTATGCATGGTTTACAAAGGGGCTTAGACCATCCTTCTTTTAATTTACTCATACATGAAGGACATCTCTTCTTCCCCCCTGACCTCTCTGGTTCTTTGGGCAGAGCCTAAGGCAAGAGAAGGAGAGAAGAAGGAAGGGAAAAAACAGACAAGCTAACGTCAGCGAAACCTTAGCAAAATAGGACGCCTTCACCAAACACCTATGTGCACCCCACCAACCGCTAACAGGATTCGCAAGACTCTTTAGTCCGGATCCTGTTTGAGAGAGGGAGGGAGGAAAAATACACCTGGACCATTTCAGAATGCCTTTGCATTGATTAGTCCATTACTCCCCTCCCTCTCTCCCAGCCCTGTAGGTACAAGACACCTCTGTGTTTGCCTACCTGAGCTGGTTCGGCTCCACTGCCACTCTCCACTGCATCCATTATTCGATCGGAATTACGCCTAACCACCTGGAGGCTTTTCCCTTTGTCAGCGATGCAGCACGAACGCTTTGTGGCCGCGGCTTTTTAAAATAGCCGCCAAGGTCCCGAACGTCCACGCTCGCCGCGCGACCCGGAACCGGTAGTGGATTGCCGGAAGTCCTCTATCCTCCTCCTGCGTTCCACAGGCCGGAACTCGATGCCTGTGCCCGCCCCCCACCTGACTTCGCGCCCAATTTTGAACCTACTGTCAGGTGGGGAAACGACAGCCCTCCCCGGGCTTCAGAAGGAGAACGCCGGTTCGTAGCTGCTGTCAACCCGACCGGAGGACTTCAGATGTCTGTTACCAACAGGTACCCAGAACTCCTTCCCCGTCTCTTATGGGCTATCCCACCATCAGGGGAAGGAGAGCTCCTGATCCAGCCTCCTCCTCCGGTGGAGGAAACACAAAGACTGAAGGGGAAGGGACGGAGACCGCCCTTTAAAGATCTGGTTTGTGTTTCCTGCCTCTGGAGGTGGAGCCTATCTCTCTCTAGTGCTGTCCTGGACAGACGACTAGAGAAATAGCCGATTACCGGCTCTGTTGTGTCACATGATCAGCTGTCATTGGCTGACAGCTGATCACGTGGTAAGGGGTCCGGATCAACCACTTGCTCCGATCCGTGATCAGGCGAGTCTCAGACTCGCTGATCACAGAGCACGCGCCCCTCATGGAGCGCGCAGGTCGCTCTCGTGCAAGGGACAACGTCAATAGACGTAGTCCCGGCAAAGCAGGTCCGCGCTGTAGCCGTCATTCAGCTATAGCGCAGATCTCAAGCGGTTAAATATTGATGTACATCCCAGTATTTTCGCTGATGATATTTATGTGACATACATTGACCGACCTGGATCATTTGTTTATATTCCAGCGGTGTAGTTTTACTTTGCCGCCGCCGATCAGGTCTGCCTATGTTTTGTACATATGAATGTGGTACGCTCATTTTGTATAAGGTGCATGTTTTAAGCAGATTATAGTTTGCAAATATGATTTTAAGAACTTCTCAAGTAAGGTTTGTTTAGCAGTTTATATGGATACGAACACACAGCATTGCATTGATAGTCGTACATTGCATACTGTGGCTGACGAACCATAGGTGCTCGGGACCGCCAGAGGAGGGATTCTCCTGCATTTCAGTGTACTTAATGGGGAGAGCTGCACTGCGTAGCCACGACTTCTGATGAAAGTAATGACAGAAACGCATCAGGGCGTTGCTATGCAGCACCCTACTGTGTCAATCATGAGCTCGTCTTTCCTTCCCGGGAACACTGCAGGAGCGGCGAAAGGTCAGACTGGCTTGGATGAAATCCTTGTGAGTGTTTTCTCGCGAGATATATTTTTCTTAATGAAATTGTGTTGTACTGGATTAAGCCATGTTGTTTCCTTTATGAGCCTAATACAGATGAGAGATGTCCAACAATCTGTGATCGTTCATTTGTGTAGTTTGATGGGCATGTAAACCAGCTGTGTCTGGTAAGTGTAATACCTTCAGGGTCCGTTCACACAGGGGCAACTCAGATCCGACTTCAGGTCGCCCCTAGTCGCCTCAGGTCAGGCAACATTTAAAAATCAATGTAAGTGAATGAGAGCCGTCTTAATGCACGCTACTGAAGTGGCTCCGACTTCAGAAAAGGTTTGTGTACTACTTGAATTCGACTTGTAGACGACCGGTACCCATTGATTTCAATGGAGGTCGCCTCCAAGTCGGATCTCCGTCTATACGGAGGCGACTGACAGCATTATCAGCTCTCAAGAGAGAACTCCACGCCAAACTTATGAAAAAAAATTTGGCGTGGGGCCCCCCTCTGAAAGCATACCAGGGCCCTTGGGTCTGGTATGGATTCTAAGGGGAACCCCCTACGCCGAAAAAAAACGGTGTGGGGGTCCCATCCAGATCCATACCAGACCCTTATCCGAGCACGCTACCCGGCCGGCCAGGAAAAGGGGTGGGGACGAGCGAGCGCGCCCCCCCTCCTGAGCCGTACCAGGCCGCGTGCCCTCAACATGGGGGGGTGCCTTGGGGAAGGGGGGCGCTCGCCCCCCCACCCCAAAGCACCAGCCCCACGCCGTTTTTTTCGGCGTAGGGGGTTCCCCTAAGGGCCTGGTATGCTTTCGGAGGGGGAACCCACGCCAAATTTTTTTTCATAAATTTGGCGTGGAGTTGCCCCTTCAGAGCTCATTCTCTGATTGGCCACGGCAAAAGTCGCCTGGCCTGGGGCGACTTAAAGTCGTGTTGCAAGTCGCTCCAGGTCATGTTTAAGTCGTCTCCAAGTTGCCTCACAAAGTCGTCCTGGAAGTCGTGTCGCCCCTGTGTGAACGGACCCTCAGGGGTCAGCACAAGTGGTGTGGTGAAGGATTTTTGCTCTATGCTGGAATCACTATTAGAATCTGTCTGTATATTGGTTCCTTTGGCACAATAACCTTTGCACTTTAATGGACTTGTGATCGAGTTTCTTATATTAAGACTCTTCACTTGACTTTTGAATGCCAATTATCTTATTTTTATTATTAGCTCATTTTCTTTAGAGCACTGCTAATGTTTTAAGAAAAAAATCCTATTTTTTTTTCTGTGACATATTACTGATTGTTTACATTTTTCTGATAGTAGCTGCTATATATATTGCCGTTTATGATTTACAAACATATATGCCGCTGCTGAGGGAGTAATACTCGGACATTGTTTGATTATTTCTCATTCATTTTTAACCATGAATGCAAACATGTACTTTGACATAGTGAGGCAAAGCACGATCCCCTCCCTTCAGAGACTGGGCTGCAGGGCAGTATTCCAACATGATAATAACCCCAAACACACCTCCAAAATGACCACTGCCTTGCTAAAGAAGCTGAGACTAAAGGTGATAGACTATTATACATAGTATCTCACAAAAGTGAGTGCACCCCTCACATTTTTGTAAATATTTTATTATATCTTTTCATGCGACAACCAGGGCCATCTTTAATGCAGGGCAAAAGGGGCAGCTGCCCTGGGCCCAGTCATTGTTGTGAGGCACAAGGCAGCTTCCCTTGAGCCTGCACTGCCCACAAATAGTTGATAAGTGGATTAGAGAGGGCCCAAGAAAATGTTTGCTCAGAGTCCAACCAATATTAAAGACGGCCCTGGTGACAACACTGAAGAAATGACACTGAGTGTACAGCTTGTATAACAGTGTAAATTTGCTGTTTCCTCAAAATAATGCAATACAAAGCTATTAAAGGTCGAAACCGCTGGCAAGAAAAGTGAATACACCCCTAAGTAAAATATGTCACATTGGACCCAAAGTGTCAATATTTTTGTGTGGCCACCATTATTTTCTAGTACTGCCTTCTTGGGCATGGTGTTCACTAGAGATTCACAGGTTGTCACTGGAGTCCTCTTCCATTCCTCCATGATGACATCACAGAGCTGGTGAATGTTAGAGACCTCGCACTATTCCACCTTCCATTTAAGGATGTCCCAGTAGGGTTTAGGTCTGTTGACATGCTTGGCCAGTCCATCACCTTTACCCTCAGCTTCCCTAGCAAGGCAGTGGTTGTCTTGGAGGTGTGTTTGAGGTTTCTGGCAGCATTCATGCAGCCCTAGACTATGACGACACTTCCACCACCATGCTTGATTGTAGGCAAGACAAACTTGTCTTTGTACTCCTCACCTGGTTGCTGCCACACATTCTTGACACCACGTGAACCACATCATTTTATCTTATCCATTTGTCTGCCCTGCTTTGCTGTTGGATTTCCGTGTATGACCTGGATCAGATATTGGACGATTTCCTGAACTCAGCCTGCCTTTTACCCGGACTGTAATAGACCCACGCTATCTGTCCGTTAAACTGCAAGTGGTCTGTTTGTTCTGTTTCTGTCTGCCCTGGTGTGGTGGCCAGGCACTATAGCATTGTGTATAAGTTCTGTGGGCAACTAAGTACCGGTAGGCCTGCTCACCCTAAGGGAAAGGGGGCTGCTATAGGTGAAGCACACAGTAGTTAGCTATAGTGTCTGACCACCTGCATAGGGGTAGACGTGACATTCATGACAAGATTGCACTCTCCAATGCAGAGACCCACAGGCATCTCTATTGGGATGGTGGGCCACCCCTCCCCTGTAGCTCCTCCTTCCAGGTGGCACATTTTCTGTTACTAACAGTAACGGTGCTCTCCCAGCTGCACTTTGCTGGCTCTCCCAAACAGACTTCTCTCTCCATGAAGTGGTGTTGCTTTTAACTTGCCACAATCCTCTTTAGACAATATCTTTGTCTTGTGGTCCACAGACCTGACATCACAGGCATTGTTATGGGCAACCACACTCCTCTCAAACTTCTGGTAAGCCTGTTTGCTCACTCCTGGCACTCAGAGCAGGTTTTCCAAACACAGATGCACATCTTTGCTTTGCTAGTTAACTTTGCACTGGAGGCAGGGACAAAGGGCACTTGGAGACTGCACGCCCCCACTCACTGAACAGCGATCTTCCCTCAGTGTCTTGTCCAGGCTTCCCACACCGCATCCTCTTGCAAGCTTAGAACTCTGCACATTGATAACTGGTCTCCTTGCTAGGGACAATAGCAGCCATATCCTTCCTTGGCAATCTCTGTTCAGGCATGTATGAGGCTCTTCCTGGGGGTAACAACTCCTCCAGCCAACAAGCTCCGTCTCTCATCTCAGCCATCCTTGCTTCTTTTTTTAGTTTTGACTGCCCCATCTTCAGAGCTACTCAGATCAGCAACAAAATAGTACTGTCTCTTTAAGGCTAGTTGCTTTTATCTTGCTGGTGCTAGACTATTTTGCACCAGCTACTTACGCGCAGCCCCGCCCCCAAAAAAAAAATGAATAGCTTTATGCAGTGTCATTAACCACTTCAGTTCCGGACCAATAAACACCTTAAGGACCAGAGGTCTTTTTGCAATTTCGCACTGCGCTGCTTTAACTGGTAATTGCGCGGTCATGCAATATTGCATCCAAACGAAATTTGCGTCCTTTTCTTCCCACAAATAGAGCTTTCTTTTGATGGTATTTGATTGCCTCTGCGATTTTTTTTTTTTGCGATATAAATGGAAAAAGAGCGAAAATTTTGAAAAAAAAAAGATATTGTCTTCTTTTTGTTATAAGAAAAATCGAATAAACTAAATTTTAGTCATACATTGAGGGCAAAATTTATTCAGCCACATGTCTTTAGTAAAAAAAATGTCAATAAGCGTATATTTTTTGGTTTGCGCAAAAGTTATAGCGTCTACAAACTAGAGTACATTTTCTGGAATTTACACAGCTTTTAATTTATGACTGCCGATCTCATTTCTTGAGGTGCTAAAATGGCAGGGCAGTACAAATCCCCCCCAAATGACCCCATTTTGGAAAGTAGACACCCCAAGCTATTTACTGAGAGGCATGTTGAGTCCATGGAATATTTTATATTTTGCCAAAAGTTGCGGGAATATTACAAACTTTTTTTTTTTTGCACAAAGTTGTCACTAAATGATATATTGCTCACACATGCTATGGGCAGAAGTCAAAATTACACCCCAAAATAAATTCTGCTGCTTCTCTCGAGTACGGGGATACCACATGTGGGGGACTTTTTGGGAGCCTAGCCACGTACGGGCCCCCGAAAACCAAGCACTGCCTTCCGGATTTGAATATAAAATGCTATAAAAAACAAACTAACCAGAGTCACCCGTAACACTTATACGGTGATCAGTGGTGAAAGGGTTAACTAGGGGCAATCAGGGGGTTCAAATTTTTATTAGGTAGTATATGGGGGTCCCTGGCGCTATATAAAAACCTGACGGGGAACCTAAATAACTAACTGGCTAACCAGCGTCACCAGTGACACTTATACTGTGATCGCTGGTGAAAGGGGGTGAAAGGGTTAACTAGCGGCAATCAGGGGGTTAAAACCATTATTGGGTAGTATATCGGGGTACCTAGCGATATAAAAACCTGGCGGTGAACCTAAAAAAATAACTAGCTACCTAGCGACACATGCAGCGATCAGAAAAATGATCGCTTAGTGACACTGGCAAAAGAGGGTGAAAGGGTTAACTAGCGGCAATCAGGGGGTTAAAACCATTATTGGGTAGTATATCGGGGTACCTAGCGCTATAAAAACCTGGCGGTGAACCTAAAAAAATAACTAGCTACCTAGCGACTGTAGCGACACTAATGCAGCGATCAGAAAAACGATCGCTTAGTGACACTGGCAAAAGGGGGTGAAAGGGTTAACTCTAGGGGCAATCAGGGGGTTAAATCTTTATTGGGGGGTGATAGGGGGCTACCCTGGACCTAACACTAACTGTCCTGACAGTTTTTACTGTCACAACTGACACTGAATGCATTGATCAGTAAAGAAATGATCAATGCAATCAGTGACACTGTGACTGGGGGGGGAGGGGGGTTTGTGTGCCTGTGTGTACCTACATGTCAGTGTAGTGTTGGTGCACACTTACTATTAGTCTTCTCCTCGTAGTCCTGTCAAAAAGACCGCCCCGAGGAGAATGACATCACTTCCTCCTTCCTGTGTAAACAATACACAGGGGAGGAAGCTTCTCATTGGCCAGGAGCGATCCAGAGGGGGTGGCCGAAAACCAACGGCCATCCCCTCATCACGGAGCGCTCCTGGACCGAATCGGACCGCCGTAAACAGCGGGAGGGGGTCCGATCGGACCCCCCACCCGCTGGAAGGCAATCACGTAGATGTACGTGATTGTGCCTGCCTGTGCCATTGTGCTGACGTACAATGGCAATACAGCGGTCCTGAAGTGGTTAAATAATAGCACAATACACTCTTTGTTCACAGACCCCAGTGTGTTTTGTGTGACAATCTGTCAGTGTTTTTATTTATAATGGCACTTTATTTATTTCACTGTGTGGCATTATAAAAATATTTATATTTGATGTATGTATGTATGTATGTATATATATGTATATGTATATATATGTATATGTATATATATGTATATGTATATATATATATATATATATATATATATATATATATATATATATATATATATATATATATATATATATATATATATATATATATATATATATATATATACACATATATATACATACACATACACATACATACACACACACACACACACATATACATCAAATGTAGAGCTTTTAAAGGTCACTGTCACATGGTTTTGTTATTTTAGGGGCTTTTCTTGGCCATTTTTATTAAAAGTAGGTTCAGCAAACAAGAGTTTCCCTCACAGGGGTATTCCGCATTCCTTCTCCTTCAACATAAACAACCCTTCTGGTTTGTACTTGCAGCACTGCCCTTCCACTCCAGGCCCCTGTCTGTATCCTACAGACTCTTCAATAACCTTGGAGCTTCTTGCTGCACTGGCTCCCACCTTTCTCCTAGGTGGAGCTCTCCTGACTCCTGGGCAGACCTCCTATCTGCCGGGGTGAAGCCCAGAACCATGGTCATATCATTACTAAAAGCCCAGTACACACCTGACCAATTAGTATACTGGCTGTTATGAATACCTGGACCCAGGATTGGATATTACCTCCCACCCAGATCACTTTGAAATCTCCAGGTCCCAAAATGGACTTTAGAAAATAATGGAGGAAAAAACTGAAAAAGCCAGTTTCCTCTGCATTAAAGCGGAGGTTCACACAAAAATTTAACCTCCACTTTTCGGAACCCTCCGGTCGGTGTCACATTTGACACCTTTCAGGGGTGGGGTGCAGATACCTGTCTAAGACAGGTATTTGCACCCACTTCTAGGCATAGACTCCCACGGGAGTCTATGCCTCTTCCTGTCCCGCCACGCTGTCTGCTGAGACACACACGGGTCCCAGATTAAGCGTGGACCATTCTCATTGCACTGCGTGACTCACAAACACGTAGTAGGAACCCAGAAGTGAAGTCGCACTGTTTCACTTCACGGTTCCCTCACCGAGAACGGCACCGGCAGCAGCAGAGAGCCAAACAATTGCTCGGCTTCGGCTGCCGATGCTGGACTCCAGGAAAGGTAAGTGTCCATTTATTAAAAGTCAGCAGCTGCAGTATTAATAGCTGCTGGCTTTTAAATTATTATTATTTTTTATTTTTTTAAGTGGTCTCCCTCTTTAAAGCGGTAGTAAACCTGCAAAAGCAAAAAGGCATAATGAGCTAGTATGCACCGCATACTAGCTCATTATGAAATACTTACCTTAGAACGAGGCCCCGACATCTGGCCTGATCCACGCCGAGGGAGCTGACATGCTCCCTCGGCGTTTCTTCCGGGTATCGTGGCTCCGGCGCTGTGAGTGGCCGGAGCCGCAATATCATCACTCCCGCGCATGCGCGCGGGAGATTTCATTGCGGCCGGCCACTGCCGGATTTTCAGGCTGAGAATCCCCTTGTGCGCATGCGCCGCTGCAGTCAGCGGCGCATACCGAGGGGAATATCTCCTAAACCGTACAGGTTTAGGAGATATTTTTTTTACCTACAGGTAAGCCTTATTATAGGCTTTCCTGTAGGTAAAAGTAAAAAAACTGAGTATACAACCACTTTAAGCAAACCCCCTGGAACTCATCAACCTGCCTGGTTGAGAACTGGGTCAACTTCACTTTCTAAACCCAGGCAGGGCATCGCTCTACCACTATATTTTACACACACTGGATATAAAAACCACACACACCTGTTAAAATGTCAGATTTCGGTGATGTAAAAAAAAAAAAAAAAAAATTGAAAAAAAAAAAAAGAAGAAGACAAAGGTAAATAATGTCAGAACTTTTTGGATACACACTATACAATTCTCTTTAGGATTTTTTCCTTTAGATTTTACGAAAACCATATGAGGCCAAACCCAAACACTTTCAATTTGTATGTGGTCAGGCGGGCCCCTTGCACTATATAGTTGTAGGTAAATCTAAAGGAAATTTAACAAGAAAAGTTGTATAGAGTGTATCCAGCTTTTAATGTGACCTATAAACTGTACAAATCATTTGAACAACAAACTGAAATCTTTTAGGTGGAGGGAAGTAAAAAAAAAAAAAAAAAATAATAATAATAATAATAATAATAATAATAATAATAATAATAATAATAATAATAATAATATGGTTGCATAAAATGTGTATACCCTTAAACGAATACTTTGTTGAAGCACCTTTAATTTTATTACAGCACTCAGTCTTTTTTGGGTATGAGTCTATCAGCATGGCACATCAAAAGACACTCCAAATCTGTCAGATTGCGAGGGCATCTCCTGTGCACAGCCCTCTTCAGATCACCCCATAGTTTTTCAAATCTGATTCAGGTCTGGGCTCTGGCTGGGCCATTTCAAAATTATTTATTCTTCTGGTGAAGCCATTGCTTTGTTGATTTAGATGTATACTTTGGGTCTTTGTCATGCTGAAAGATGAAATTCCTCTTCATATTCAGATTTCTAGCAGAAGCCTGAAGGCATTGTGCCAATATTGTCTGGTATTTGGAAATGTTCATAATTCCCTCAACCTTAACTAAGGCCCCTGTTCCAGCTGAAGAAAAACAGCCCCAAAGCATGATGCTGCCACCACCATGCTCCACTGTGGGTTAGGGGGTGCACATCTTTTGGTCTCACGATTCGATTATCCTGTCAACGATTCAATTCTGGGATGCATCCCGATCAATTTTTTTTATTTTCATTTGCTCTTAGCGCAATATCCTATTTGGGGAGGGTAAATCTCATAACCATTCCAAACGAGGGCTACAAGTTATTCATGTTCATTACAGAGAACAAAAGAGCATTATTTACATCTAGAGGCAAAACAGAAATGCTCCTTTGCCGCAAGAGCTGTGAAAATGTGGAATAGACACTCTCTCACAAACTAGTTCTGGGCTGCTCAGTAGATTGTTTTAAAAAAGACCTGAAATGCATTCAGTGATAGAGACGGGGGGGGATGGAATCAGGCAGAGGGAGGGATGGATGGCATCGGTGTATAGAGATATATTATTATGAAAGGTGGTGTTTGATGGATGCTATGCATCCATATGCAGGAACGAAGGTGGAATCCAGGCCACCTTGGCAGTGTTGGTTCTGAACCAGATTTTTCAGTCCACTAGTGACCACCAGCAGGTGGTGTAAAAGCAGGACTGGAGCAAGAGATTATTCTTGGCCTGGGCCTCAGAAAGCCAAACCTGAGTGAGAGGTATTGATGTGAAGTTTGCTTTGTGAGAGAAATCAAAAAGTTTGCATTATCTTTGTTTTGTGTGATTTAGGAACCTGAGATGTTTAGTTAGTGCCTGGATGGCAAGGATTTATTTTCTGTTTTTGATTTTCTTGCAACCTTTTAAATAAAACTGGCTACAAGTCAGATTTTAAGAAATACCTGCTGTTTGGACTACCCTTTTCCCAGGGAAGGTGATCCCCATTTGAGCTAACCCCCGACAGATGGTGGATTTGGTGGGAAACTTCCTGAACAAGTGGAAAGCTGGAGGATGTAATAAGAACCCTGCTGCAGGCCACTGCAACCCAGCAGGAAACCAATCGCCAGCAACAGGAGGTGAATCGCTAGGTCAATGCAACCCAGCAGGGAACCAACCACCAGTTAGCAAAGGCTACTGCAGCGCAGCAGGAGGCAAATCACCAGTTTGCAGAAGCCCTGGTGGAATTAAAGAAGGGGTCTGCATGTCCTCTGCCATTGGAACAGAAAATGGTGTGTGCCAGCTATTACCTGCAAGAAAATGACACCTGCAGATGATGTGGGAGCTTACCTCTTTTGAAAGAGTTGCTGTTCAGGAAGGATGGCAAAAAAAATAAAATAAGCAATGGGCAGGACTGCTAGCCTCTTTTCCAACAGGTGAACCTCAAAAGGCTCATTATGACCTGGATCCAGATGCAGCCCAGGATTATGAGATCCTGAAGGCCGAGATGCTTGCACAGCTGGGCATTGCCATTGCGGTCCAGGCTCGATGGGTGCATTGGTGGTCGTATTGTACAGACAAGCCACCCCGCTCACAGAATTTTGACTTGATACACCTTACCAGGAAATGACTGCAGCCAGAGACTTTGTCAGCCCCTAAGATTGTGGAGCGTGTGGTCATGGACCTCCATTACACATGCTCCCTGCCACTTTGAGGAAGTGGGTCCGCCATGGGAAACCTAAGACTGCAAACCAGCTTGTGGACCTGGTGGAGAGGTATACTGATGCTGAGGATTTGTTGACCCCATCTGTGCCATACCCAGTTCCTAGGGGTGAAAAACTGCCCGGAAAATCCCTTCAGACTGTTCCAGGGTTCAAGGACTCGGGTAAAAATTACAAGACTGTTGCTACAGATATAAAGAATGTGAGCGCAGGACCTGGAGACTGGCCAAAATAGGTCAGGAAGGTCTCTGAGGCCATTTAGAGAACTGGGCACAGAACACAAAATGTTATCGTTGGCATGCGTTAGGTCATATGCTACCAAATGTTTCCTAAACTATGAACCAGTGCAATGTGATAATGCTTATTTGAAAAAAGCGTAGGTCCTTTTTGCACACATGGTGTGTACTGCACCATGTCAGAGACGCATGGAAAAACAAACGTGTGTGATTTCAGCTGATGGAAAGCCAGTCACAGCTCTACTAGATTCTGCTAGTGTTGTGACATTAATCAAAGGCAATGTTGTAAATCATGCACGTTACACCCTAGCATATGTTATTTGCATACATGGTGACACATGTGACTACCAGACTGCTAGGGTTGAGATTTATACCCCCCCTTCAGGCACTGTGACACATTCAGTGGGGGTGGTACCCTCACTGCTTCAGGATGCCTTAGCGGGGAGAGATTTTCCACACTTTTGGAGTTTGTGGAAAAACAAAAGAGTCAGGACAGGGTTCCCCCTGCTGAGGAAACATTGGAACTCACTCCAGACCCTTTTGATCACAAAATCGAAAAGTTAATCTGTAGTTGTGTCCAAGGAAGGTGTAGATCCTATTCCTTTTTCTGTAATGGCTAGGGAGCTGGAATCCAGTCCCCAGCCTAAGGATAATGAACAAGAATTCATGTCTGACTCGAATAATGAGTGGACAGAATGTGGTGCCTGACTTAGAAGTCAGGAAAGATGAATTTGGTACAGAACTATTAAGAGACTCCACACAGAAAAAAACATTAAAATGATTGATGGGGAACCTGTTGAACCTAAATGTAGGGGTGTCTTTTCCCTACATGGCTCCTAAAAATAACTTGTGGATAGAAAGTGATTATTGCGCTCACCTCAAATCAAAAACAAAGGACAAGCAGCTACACTAGAATGTGACGAAAATTCAGAAAATAGCGCAGGTGAAAAATGTAACGCTAAAATAAGTGAATTGGAGTGAACAAATACCGTGTAAATATGTATAAAATTATGACCTAAAAAGGAAATGGTGGGGATTTAAGATGAATAATCCCCAAATAAAAAACACATATAACAAAATGTCTGTCATATAATAAAGTGATATCCCAGTGAAGATGTCTTGGATCATGTAGACCATCACATGAAAACAAAATTTCAGACAGATGTAGCTAGTGCACGCTTACGGGAACAGGTGGACCCAACTGTCGGCGACAGTGGGTCAATCGGGCATGGATGGCTCAAAACGACCAATAAGCTAGACTGTCACTGAGATCCTGGAGGTTGATAGGTGCGCTCTGCTGTTCTCCCTTTGGAATCCACCGAGAAAAACAGGTGACTAGATCACAAACAATCAAATGGATGTCTGGCCATGTAGATAAAACGAGGAACCAGGAAGATCCACAGGAAATCCAATGGAAAACCTACGTTAACTTACCGGTAACGGTATTTCTACGAACCTTCCAGGACGGCACACCTGAGAGATGAGGGCTCCTCCCTACAGGAGACACAATCACTTGACAGCTTTGTTATAAGTCCCCACTTTTCCCCTTGATCCTCAGTATGTAATAAAGTAATCCTAAACTGGTTCACAAGGAGCATTGCTCTACATAGGTACTTACCACCTAACGCTTAGCTTATCTTTCCCTCCACATAGGGCGGTAAGTAGGCCTGCCGTCCTGGAAGGTTCGTAGAAATACCATTACCGGTAAGTCTAATGTAGGTTTTCTCCTATCACCTTCCAGGACGGCACACCTGAGGATAAGTAAGTAACCCCAGGCCTACCTTCAGGGTGGGACCACAGCTTGTAGGACCTTCAGACCGAAAGCCAAGTCTTTCTGTGACAACACTTCCACGCGGTAGTGCTTTAGGAAAGTATCCTGACTGGACCAGGTGACCGCACTGCGGATTTGTTCCCAGGAGGCCCCTGCTCTCTCAGCCCAGGACGTTGCTAGTGACCTGGTTGAATGAGCTTTAACTTTTGCTGGAACTCCAGAACTCTCATATGCTACAGAGATAGCTTCTTATCTAGAAACCGCATATATAAAAGCATATAGAATTAGCAAGTGACCGGACCTCCTAAAACTCTTTGTTCTTTCTAGATAGGTAAGAAGACATCTTCTTACATCTAGACAATTAAATTTATTTTCTTTCTCATTTTGTGCTTTATCACAGAAGGACGGCAATATTATGTCTTGCGTAATATGAAATAAAGATGCTACCTTTGGTAGATATAAGGGATCTGCCCTAAGGGTGACCCTATCTGGCTGTACCAATGGGAAAAGTTCCTTAACCACTTCAGGACTGCCGTATTGCCATTGTACGTCAGCACAATGGCACAGGCAGGCACAATCACGTACATCTACGTGATTGCCTTCCAGCGGGTGGGGGGTCCGATCGGACCCCCTCCCGCTGTTTACGGCGGTCCGATTCGGTCCAGGAGCGCTCCGTGATGAGGGGATGGCCGTTGGTTTTCGGCCACCCCCTCTGGATCGCTCCTGGCCAATGAGAAGCTTCCTCCCCTGTGTATTGTTTACACAGGAAGGAGGAAGTGATGTCATTCTCCTCGGGGCGGTCTTTTTGACCGGACTACGAGGAGAAGACTAAAAGTAAGTGTGCACCAACACTACACTGACATGTAGGTACACACAGGCACACAAACCCCCCCCCCGATCCCCCCCCCCCTCCCCCCCCCCAGTCACAGTGTCACTGATTGCATTGATCATTTCTTTACTGATCAATGCATTCAGTGTCAGTTGTGACAGTAAAAACTGTCAGGACAGTTAGTGTTAGGTCCAGGGTAGCCCCCTATCACCCCCCAATAAAGATTTAACCCCCTGATTTCCCCTAGAGTTAACCCTTTCACCCCCTTTTGCCAGTGTCACTAAGCGATCATTTTTCTGATCGCTGCATGTGTCGCTAGGTAGCTAGTTATTTTTTTAGGTTCACCGCCAGGTTTTTATATCGCTAGGTACCCCGATATACTACCCAATAATGGTTTTAACCCCCTGATTGCCGCTAGTTAACCCTTTCACCCCCTTTTGCCAGGGTCACTAAGCGATCGTTTTTCTGATCGCTGCATTAGTGTCGCTACAGTCGCTAGGTAGCTAGTTATTTTTTTAGGTTCACCGCCAGGTTTTTATAGCGCTAGGTACCCCGATATACTACCCAATAATGGTTTTAACCCCCTGATTGCTGCTAGTTAACCCTTTCACCCCCTTTCACCAGCGATCACAGTATAAGTGTCACTGGTGACGCTGGTTAGCCAGTTAGTTATTTAGGTTCCCCGTCAGGTTTTTATATAGCGCCAGGGACCCCCATATACTACCTAATAAAAATTTGAACCCCCTGATTGCCCCTAGTTAACCCTTTCACCACTGATCACCGTATAAGTGTTACGGGTGACTCTGGTTAGTTTGTTTTTTATAGCATTTTATATTCAAATCCGGAAGGCAGTGCTTGGTTTTCGGGGTCCCGTACGTGGCTAGGCTCCCAAAAAGTCCCCCACATGTGCTATCCCCGTACTCGGGAGAAGCAGCAGAATTTATTTTGGGGTGTAATTTGACTTATGCCCATAGCATGTGTGAGCAATATATCATTTAGTGACAACTTTGTGCAAAAAAAAAAAAAGTTTGTAATATTCCCGCAACTTTTG